>NW_023270426.1:34416358-35041335 GCF_011800145.1 Mirounga leonina
TTGCTTTTCTTTGTCAACATTCCTCTGGCTATTCGGGGTCTTTTCTGGTTCCATACAAATTTTAGGATTATTTGTTCCATTTCTTTGAAAAAAAGTGGATGGTATTTTGATGGGGATTGCATTGCATGTGTAGGTTGCTCTAGGTAGCATTGACATCTTCACAGTATTTGTTCTTCCAATCCTTGAGCATGGAACGTTTTTCCATTTCTTTGTGTCTTCCTCAATTTCTTTCATGACTGTTTTATAGTTTTCTGAGTACAGATCCTTTGCCTCTTTGGTTAGTTTTATTCCTAGGTATCTTATGGTTTTGGGTGCAATTGTAAATGGGATCGACTCCTTAATTTCTCTTTCTTCTGTCTTGTTGTTGGTGTATAGGAATGCCACTGATTTCTGTGCATTGATTTTATATCCTGCCACTTGACTGAATTCCTGTATGAGTTGTAGCAGTTTTGGGGTGGAGTCTTTTGGGTTTTCCATGGGTATTAAAGAGGGCATGTATTGAATGGAGCACTGGATGTTATACGCAAACAATGAATCATGGAACACTACATCAAAAACTAATGATGTAATGTATGCTGATTAACATAACATAATAAAATTTAAAAAAATAGATCACATAGTGGGGAGCATTTATATGAGGATACTTTTTCAAACTCTCTTTTTTTTAATTCCTTTAATAAATGAGTTATGTACTATAGAAAACGCCTAGTCCCTCAACTTTCTAAAACCATCTATTAGCCTTTATAGCATATATAAATCATTATATTTTATTATGTCACGTTTCTCTTTCCTTATCATTACTGTCTCATTTTAAGGTTTATTTCATATGTATCTTTGTAAACTACTTGCAAATACTTTGGGTGTTAGATGAGAAATAAGGAAACAGATTATTTATTTGTTTGTTTATTTATTTATTTGAAATAGATTATTTAAAACCTGAAAAGGAAAGGGCTAAGGAGAGAGTTATCCCAGTAATGTTGAGCCTCAGTTCTACATACAAATTACCTGGAGAGATTTTTTTTATTCCTATGATGAAGTCCCTAGAGGTTATGATTTAATTGTTCTCCTTTGGAATAATTTTTAAAACTCTCCAAGGGTTGAGAAGAATTGAATAAATAAATGATTAAAGTAGTGAGAAAGTAACAGAAAGGCATCCCCGTGTGATAAGCAGTAGCAGGCTTGGAAGTTGGCTGAGAAGCTGTAGAGCTATGTGCCTCCTAAACTTTGAAGAGAATAAGGGAAATGGATGCCCGTGGAGACATAGGAACTTCCAGAATTAAGAGTGGGACTGCTGTTAAGATCTGCTCAAGCTTCACTGGGTGAGGAAGAGCAAGTCTTATCCTCTCTGATACCCCATTCTTCCCACATATAGCCCAAATCAGACCCTGGGAGACAATTGCTTTTTGGGGTCACTGATACATATTTTATAGACTGTTTTCCAGAACACTGTGACTAGCTAAAGTCTAATCTCTGTGAGAGCAGGTTGAACTCATAGGAAATTACTTATATACCCAAAACAGGGAAGAAGGAGTAATGATGTAGGAATTTGATTGTTTTGTTTATAGCTCTCCAATCAAATGATTCTGTGCAGAGTTCAGTCATGTACACATAAAATATGAAAAACTCTTCATCTTTTCCTGCCTCATAATATAAAACAAAAACAGAAAACAAAAACCTTCTCTCAATATATTTATGGAGAACGTAAAAATATAAATATATGTTGTTTGTGGTTTTTTGTTTTTGTTTTTTAGCTAATATCAGATTTTTAAATAACTATGATTTGATACTGGTAAGGTCTGAGTTAATTACCATTTATAGAGTAACCATGGTGACCAACACATTGCTTCTGATTCCATTAATCTTGTTGAGATTAACTTCAAATCCCAAAGGATCTCTAGCAGTGATTCAGAAATAATCTTTTCACATGTATATTATTTCATGACAGCCACTTTCTTTAAGTGTGTCTCTAACCAACAAAGAAGTAAGACAGTCCCTAATGAGGTGATTAAAAACCTGTTCCCCAAATTAAAAAAAAAAAAATTTACAAAATATAGCAAATGACCAAGAAGGTAAATATGTAGAAATTCCACATTAAGGAGGATTTATTTCACAAACATGTGTCCTATCCCTAACAGACATACCAGAGTAGTCCATTCTGTTCCAGTTAGAAATTTGCCCGTGTAGGACCTCAACCTCAAGATAGGAACTGGAGACAAAATTTGATATTCTTTAATGAAAAAACTTCCAGTTATTATTTAGAATATAGGAATTAGAAAGGATGAGTTGAGCTGGATTTGGGAAGAAGAACAGCTGATTGCCTAAAATGGGACTAATAATGTGTTATGTTTGTAAAGAGTTGTTTACAACTTTAAACATAGAGTATGACCCTACCCCACCTAAAACCACCTGTGTCCTGCAACAGCCCAGAGAGTCGGTACAAAATGTGGTAGCCTCATTTTACAGATGAAGATACAGAAGCTAAGAATGCAGAATGACCTCCCCATAATTACTTAGTATTAGAGCTTTCTTTTTAACTGGCTAAATAAATTGCTAAGATTCTGAGTTGGAGGATACGAGAATTGGATTAACAACCCAACTTTTTTCTGACCTCAATTCATATTATGTCTAGATGATATAAGCACAAATCTGGGTCATTTGAGTAGCAGGAAGGGTTATAAATTTAACATGAATGCTCTTGTTGGAATAATAACCATCATTTCATATTTTCTTGCAAAGCAACAATCTACAGGATTTAAGAAGGAAAGATACCCACAAGCAGTTAGATGTATTAACTTTTATTACTGAGATAGTCATAGAATGATGTTTATGTACTGTTTTCCAATAGGAAAAATTGCTAAACCCCTCAGAATACATGAACGAAGTTTCAAAACAATAAAAAGCTGACATGACTGATCAGTGTGGCTAGTAGGACTAATGTGAAAGCATTGTGTAATAGTTTCATTGCTGTTTATTTTTGTTTTTGACTATTCATAAAATAATTTTCATCTCATTCATAGCATCTTGGACTCTATGATAGGTAGTAATTCATAAATCAACCAACATGATTCTGATCCCGTCTAGCTGGTGATTGGACTTTGCCTAAAGCTACTCTGTTGGTGGTAGACATCATTGACAAGTCTGCGGTAGTAAAACCAAAGCCAAACACTGGGCATTTGCACCCCTGATTCCAAAAATGAGATTAACCAAATTTGATGGCAAATTAGTCTTCTGTTCACCTCAGCACAAATGCCCTAGACCATAATTTTAATCAATTGAAAAAAGAAAATGGTCTCCATTAGCTATTTAAGCTTTCAAGGTAAAGGTTCTTAATAATTCCCTAGTAATAGTAAAAAAACAACATTTCCTTGGCAATTTAGGACATCGAGGAGGTCACATTAAAATATTTCTTAAAAACAAATGGAAGGGGAATGGTTTTGATACAATCATGGCTATATATTTATATATTTTTACAAATTGTTAGGAAATGGGGAATGTTGTATATGCATAAATGTGTAACTCATCACAGTAGCCTAAGACCCCATGGGTTATTAAATCAGCAGAAATGAAGGGTACCTGGGTGGCTCAGTTGGTTGAACATCTGACTCTCGGTTTCTTCTCAGGTCATTGTTTGGGGTCATGGGATCGAGCCCTACACCAAGCTCCAAGCTGACTGGGGAGTCTGCTTGAAATTTGTCTCTCTCTGCCCCTCCCCCCCAAAAATAAATCTTTAAAAAATTAGATCAGAAATGAGATACTTGTACGTGTTGAATGGTAGAAGCAAGCATTCCATCAACTTGGCTTAAGAGTACAAATAAGCTGTCCAAGTTGTTCCTTCTTCACCTTCACAAAGGTATACCCTGGTTAAGTTTATACAAACAGCGTTGCAGAGAATGAGTTTGCTTAGCTCCAAAGAGTGCTAAATTGCTTCAAGTAAGCATTTGTCCTCTGTAAACTCAGAAAGCCATGTCCTTTATATCGTAGCCTCAACCCCTTCCTTACATAACAACACTCTCCTGTGACTACCCTCTCAATAACCTCTTTCTGGTGATTTGATTTCTAGCTGTGTACCGGGGTAGCTTGGTTTGTTAACATAAGGGCTCTCTGCCTAGAGCCTTTCCAGGCATAGGCCAGACCTTGGTTAATAAGACCTATAGGAGCAGAGGGATAATTTAAAAATTTCATGAAGAAATCCAATTAGATTTGAGTTCCTTTGAAAGAACCTTTGGAATTTCTTTTTAAAACTATGCTAGCACTTGAGATTTAAGGTGTATTCATGTGTAGCATGCATTTTACAGCTTAATTTCACTATGAATGTATCATTTTTTCATAGACCACACACATAAGATGAGGTGAGAGAAAATTAGAGTTTTCAGTGTTTGCTTTTATTTTCCCAATTTATGATACATGCTGACTCTCCTGTTGCTAGAGGAATATATTATTAACTTAGGTATCAGAATTAGAAAGATCGTGTCTCCAGATTTTTCTGATAAAATATACCATGCCTCGGAGATGTTCACATGGGACATAGAGTATATTTCTCCAGCTATTTTAGTCTCATTTGAAAACTTGAACTTGGTTCAGGGAAATGCTCTGAAATAAAACACTATCTGCCTCGTAGCTCTATCCTTTCTTCTCAGAAGGAAGAGACAGTGATCACATCTGACTGAAAGATCTCCTGCTACAGTTTAAAGCTATTGGCTTTTATTCTCTCTTGAAGCTGAGAGCAGAGTGTCACTATTTTCCATTTAATAATCTTGAAAGACTTAACACTTGCTAGTAGAAACATTTCTAAGCTTCTCTTTTTGACATTTTACAAATCCCTTTCTTTAACTTTCATCTGGTTTTTCAACATTTCATATCCTGCTCTTGACCACCCATTGAGTGGTATATCTTTCCCACCTATCCTAGATTGTTGTT
This sequence comes from Mirounga leonina, assembly GCF_011800145.1. Lineage (NCBI taxonomy): Eukaryota > Metazoa > Chordata > Mammalia > Carnivora > Phocidae > Mirounga > Mirounga leonina. The sequence goes on from NW_023270426.1 coordinate 34,421,276, forward strand.
CTCAAATAAAAACATGACCAATATAGAGGGTGGATTAAAGATCATGGCCTCCTTTCAGCTTTTTGTCTAAAATGACAACAAATGCACAAGAATTTCACTTCTCAAACTTATAATAAGTAGTAAGAGCATAGGCTTGAGAGCTATACTACCTGGGTTTAATTTCCTAATCTGCCACTCTACTAGTGGGCTGTTCTTGGGATGATTATTTAACCTCTTTATGCTTCATTTTTGTCAATGGTAAAATGGGGATAATAAATAATACTCCTCTGATTCTGAGCATTAAATTAATGTAACCTATATAAAGTATTTAGGACTATACCTATAAATATGAACCATAAAAATTCTATCTCACAAAAGTAGGGATCCAAAGGGGTACGTGCACCCCGATGTTTATAGCAGCAATGTCCACAATAGCCAAACTGTGGAAAGAGCCAAGATGTCCATCGACAGATGAATGGATAAAGAAGATGTGGTATATATATACAATGGAATATTATGCAGCCATCAAAAGGAATGAGATCTTGCCATTTGCAATGACGTGGATGGAACTGGAGGGTATTATGTTGAGTGAAATAAGTCAAACAGAGAAAGACATGTATCATATGATCTCACTGATATGAGGAATTCTTAATCTCAGGAATCAAACTGAGGGTTGCTGGAGTGGGGGGTGGGGTGGGAGGGATGGGGTGACTGGAATGATAGACACTGGGGAGGGTATGTGCTCTGGTAAGCGCTGTGAATTGTGCAAGACTGTTGAATCTCAGATCTGTACCTCTGAAACAAATAATGCAATATATGTTAAGAAAAAAAAAAAGAAGAAGAAGAAGAAGAAGGTAGCAGGAGGGGAAGAATGAAGCGGGGGAAATCGGAGGGGTAGACAAACCATGAGAGACGATGGACTCTGAAAAACAAACAGGGTTCTAGAGGGGAGGGGGGTGGGAGGATGGGTTAGCCTGGTGGTGGGTATTGAGGAGGGCACATTCTGCATGGAGCACTGGGTGTTGTGCACAAACAATGAATCATGGAACACTTCATCTAAAACTAATGATGTAATGTATGGGGATTAACATAAGAATAAAAAAATTAAAAAATTAAAAAAAAAATTCTATCTCAATTTCAAAATCAGAAGTTGACTGTGTGTGTCATGATCCATACTAGAAGGTTATCTGGAATTCTAGATATCCTGCTGACAGTAACTTAAGCCCCCAGCCCATTATATTGTAATTTTGATATGAACCTGGCATTTTTCTCTTAATATAAGGCATGAGTATATTAGTTTTTATGATTGATTCTTAAATATTAACATTATCCCCATATCTCTTAGGCCCTAATTGTCCTAGCTCTTTAAGTTGTTATTGTAACAAGGGAAAATGATGCTTTTTTTGTGGTGGGCTGTAAAGTGAACAATTGGGTTTCCTAAATCTGAGGAGTTTCTAGGAACATGGGATTTTTACTGCAAAAACTGGGAATGTCATGAGCAAATCAGGATGGTTGGCCATTCCAGCTATAAAGGTACTATGTAAAGTATAAAAGGGAGAAAGGAAAAAAACAGTAGTCATATTAATATCACCAAATAAAAAAAATTCTTAGTACAAATAGTCTCTGAATATCTGAAGGGTGAGATTGCACTGGACTAATTCTAAACTTCAGGCATTTGGGCTTCACTTTTTGCTATTATCATCATCTGTGGGTCATACTCCTTCTCCTTCATTTTATGTTGTGTTCTCCTCTGATCATTTTTGCCTATTGTTTTCTTCTAGGTCAACTCAAATCAAAACATACTCTTGGGATAACGCCCAGGTTATCCTGGTTGGGAACAAATGTGACATGGAAGACGAGCGGGTCATCTCAACAGAGAGAGGCCAACATTTAGGAGAACAGCTTGGTAAGTGATAAGTTAACAAAAAACAGAGCTTGGTCATTATTTGTAACACTGCACAGAGTCACAGCTAATTGCTAGGATGGGCTTAATGAAAAGACTTTCAACCTTGCAGTAGAAGCCAACGTATCCTCACAGTAGAAGCCAATGTACCCTTGGTAAGTAGTAAATGGATTTCCTCTCACTTTCTGTCACGCTATCAGAATCCAAGCATAATTACAAAAGCAAAATAACCAGAATGTTAATCTAGTACAAGGTATTCAAATTCTCATTTCCTGAGAAACACAGGCTAAGCCTTGCCTGCTATTTTTTAGTTCCTTTATTTTTTTCCTCCATATACAACATTTTGTTTGCATTGAGTGAGCATTTTATTATCATGTGTGATTGTTGTTGTCAGGTTTCTACTGGAAAAGTTTAGTAGCACAGAATAGGTCACATTATAGATCCTGATTCTGGGGACATCACTGACAGCCTTGCTGCTGTTAAAAATGTCTTTGAGACTCAGTCTCTTCATCTCTCAAGAATGAGTATCATGACCCATGCCTCCTTTACCAAGTTTTTGTAGATAAAACCAACCGAGATAAAAAAAAAATAGGTATTAGCTTTAGAAGTCACAAAGCCCTTTTAAACACAAAACACTGTATCTTGAGAGAAAAGTACTGGAGCAAGTAGGGTAGAGTTTTGGTGCACAGGAGTGAATCATGATTGATTTATTAGTTCAAGGCATTTACACTGAGCACCTATGATATGCCCAGTACTGTGCCAGATATCATGGGGCGTACAAAAATGTATGATTCACTGTCCCTGGGCTCAAGTTGCTTTAAGTCAAGTGAGAAATCTAGAAATCCACAGAAAAAAGCAGAAACAAGCAGACAACAAAAACAGGATAATTAGCTCGGAGGTAGATGCCAAGAGGAAAGCAACAGAGAGAAGGAGGCAGACTGGAAGAGAGGTACCAAGAGGTGTGAGAGCAGAGTGGGACAGGAAGCAGGTAAAGCTCAAAGAAGACAGGACACCTGGAGAGAAAATGTGTGGAATTGAGCAGAACAGCTAGAAAGAGGTGAGTGATGAGAGGACATAGAGATCATATGGGTTAAATGCCAAGATAAGGCCTGAATGGACCCTAAAGGAGAACAGAATTTGAAAACCGCAAAGAGCAGAGGAAGCTTTATGATTAAAGGGCACCGTGGTGCAAGGACATTGAGAGGAGAGTGAGTAGAAAAGTTGGAACCTAGTGCAATATTACTGAAGTAGAGAGCAGATTTGGGGAAAAATTGAAGCCCTAGAGCAAAAGAGGTGGAATTCTTTTCTTTTTATTCCTGCTCCTCTTCCTCCCCTCCCCCTCCCCTCTCCTTCCTCCTTACACAACAGAGAACATCGAGGTATTCTTAGCAGGGCAGAGTCTGGCTCTCCAGCCTTTTTGGCTACTACGTACAGTAAGAAATATGTTCAATATAGCAACCCAGTGCATACATATGTACAGAGAGAGAAAGAAATAGAAGTTTCACAAAGTATATCTACCCTTACTAGAAGAGATTCATTCTGATATTTTTCTATTCAATTCTCTTTCTCCCTCTGTCTTTTAATAGTGTTCTCACCCACTATTGATCTTAGGGCCTAGTGATGGGCCTCAACCTACACTTTGAAAAGCACTGCTATGAAGGGCTGCTTTGAGATCAATCCGCTGGTACCGGGCAGCACATATTGGAGAAGCAGAGACCCTCTCAATGGGTCCCAATTGGGTCACTCTATCATGTGGTAATCTCCTAAAAGAACTATGCACAGTCCATTCTGAGAGCTTGAACATTTCTTCGTGAGATCAGTGTACTCATTAGACTAAGGGCTGTCACCCGATAACCACAAGAATGCTTCCACCAAACATTTGTGGAGCTGCCCATGAGAAAGTCACATAGCTGATGTCTGGTCTCTGTGGTTGCTCTTGAACCATTAGCATTTCGTTCATAGGGGCTATCCCATTCTATCACTTTAACAACGTTTTTATTGAAAATTCTGAAAAACTTGGCAACTCTCCTTAATCTTCTTAGCAGGTCAAGACTTTAGGATTGGAGAATAGTAGATCCGCAAAGAGAAAAGAAACCTAGGAGAGAGTTGGCATGGTGGCTTCCTGAAACCATCTCTTCTTTCCCTGTATTTTCTTGACAAGTCAAACATATGCCACATTGGGGGTAGTGGGGGAACTGCTCCACAGATCGAAATCGTCTCTCTCTGTATAAATGTGAAAATTGTTTGGTTCAAACAAAAACGGATTGAAGGCAAACACTGTTTAATGTCACCAGCAGAAAAGAGACCAGTAACTGCATGAATTCTTCACTAGTTTAATAAATTACTTGGGTGTTCAGAAGAGCAGGTTATGGAAGAAACATTAGAATGATGGGAATGCATCCAGAAGGTGACCTTTCTTAGAACTAAGCCTCTGACTGGCATCAACATGAACCCTGTTCATGCAATGCATAGCTCTAGGAAAGTTCCTGAAATTGTGAGACAGAAATGTTTTATGTTCCAGTGCAAGTTCTTCCAATGGTTTCTAATTGATTTTCTTTTCTTTTTTTTTTTTTTCTTTTTTTTTGCTCTCTATGTAATATAACCCAGCAGTTGTCATAGCAACCAACACTTGTGCATTCTTGGAGAGTCATTTACTTCCTTTAATGTGGTTTGTTCTTCTCGTGACTGAACACACTTCTACAAATGATCATGACAGATCATTTGTATGGAAATAACCTACTCTCACAACATCAATGTAAAGATTTTAAAGATCTTTGCTTTGTTTTTTGTTTTTTTTTTAATTACTAGTATAACTCCATTGTCCAGAATTCCCTTACATAGACACAGAGGTTGGGCACTGTTTATAAACATCATGTCCACATTTCAGTAAATGGTTGAAAATAACTGTTCTATCAGTCTGGTTACAATTAATTCTCCATTGTGGATAGTTACATCCATAAAACATTGGCTAATCCTAGTGAGGGTACCTAGTGAGGGTACTCCATTGTGGATAGTTACATCCATAAAACATTGGCTAATCCTAGTGAGGGTACAACTGAGTTGTAGCTGAGCTCTTTGAAATCCTTGTATGGCAGTCGCCCTTGTCGGTCCACTTTAGTTCACCAAGCACTTACTGAGTGTTTACGATGTGTCAGCTGCTGATAATACCATCCCCTACCTTCCAGGAACAAATAGAGTACCTGAGATAGACTCTCCAGACAATGAGCATTTCCCTTTCCTCATTCTCTGTTCTATTTGGCCCTTTGGTTATGCCCTTATAGAACTTGGCCTTTTGGCTTCCACTCTATGATGCCCTCTGTTTTCCTCCTCCCTCTCCAGCCATACCTTCTGTTTGCTTGGAAAATCCCTCCTTTTTCTGCTTCTTGCTCTTTGGCTTTCTTCACTGGGCCCACCACTCTTCATTTTCTCCCATCCACTTCCATGCTCAGAACTGCTGCCACAGACCATGACAACCCAATCATTTTTTTAATTTTAATTCCAGTATAATTAACCTACAGTGTTATATTAGTTTTAGGTACACAGTGTAGTAATTCAACACTTATATGCATCACCCAGGTTCACCACGGCAAGTGCATTCCTTAGTCCCATCACCTGTATCATCCTTCCTCCACCCCCTACCCCAGCTTCCCTCTGGTAACCATCAGTTTGTTCTCTATAGTTAAGACTTGGCTTATCTCTCTTTTCCTTTGCTCATTTGTTTTGTTTCTTAAATTCCACAAAAGAGTGAAGTCAATAGTATTTATCATTCTCTGACAGACTTATTTCACTTAGTATTTATACTGTCTAGCTCCATCCATGTCATTGCAATGACAAGATTTCATTCTTTTTATGGCTGAATAATATTCCACTGTATGTACATATATACATACATATACATACATACACACCACATCTTCGTTATCCATTCATTTATCAGCGGACGCTTCCATAATTTGGCTATTGTAAATACTGCTATAAATGTAAGGGTGCACATACCCCTTTGATTTGGTGTTTTTGTATTTTTTTTGGGTGAACACCCAGTAGTGCAATTACTGATTGGTAGGGTAGTTCCAATTTAACTTTTTGGGGGACCTCCACACTTTTTCCACAGTGGCTGTACCAGTTTGCACTCCCACCAACAGTGACAACCAAATCTTGTTCTAGTCCTGCCCTCTCCCTGGAGCTGCAGGCTCCTCTGTCCCCTCCCCAGCCCCCATAGCTGTGCGTTTTCTGTATGTGTGTTGTAGAGTGGTTCTTTAATCATCTGCAGCTAAATCTGAGGTTCTTGCTCAAGTGCACAATTGTCAACCCAACACAGTCCTGTTGCATTAGAGTTTCTGAAGTTGAAGCCCGGGAATCTACATTTTTAAGAAACACTCTGACTTTACACAACACTAATTTTAGAATGCTGGCTTAGATGGTGGCAAGTATTTGGAAAGGTAGAGAATTGTCCCCGGAGCTGAACATTATCCTATAGGTAATACTATTCTTTCAATGCATGTTTTTAACATTTACCACAGATGTATATACCTGTAACAATATATAGGAATGTTTTAGATTTGTATTTTATCTAAGCAACAAATTTATAATATGGTAATAATCTAGAAAATGTATAATATTATAACAAACTTTAAAAGTTAAAACTGTTTAATATTAAATGAGAAAAAAATAGAAATAATTATAGTTTTCCTAAAATAGAAGTCACTCAAGTAGAAATAAAAATAAATAAATTTATGGAGGGGAAGGGATTTGTATTGCCTTGAAATTATAGATGAAAGGATATTTGAACTATTTTTATAAGCTGTGAAAGGACAGAAATTCTGAAATTTGCCAAAAATGTAGTCAGAGAAACAAAGACTGCAGATAAAAAAATTGAAGTGATTAATTTTTTTATAAACAGTTTGTAAGGATTCAGTTTTGAAATGTTCCTAATTTGCATTAATATTTCTTCCTAACTCAAATAATACTTACTCTCTTTTAGTCTTCAAACAACTGTCATGATATTATGTGCATGTATTACTAAATTCCACACCCATCTTTCCCCTTGTCCAGGTCTCCACAGAGACCCCATGAGGATTTCTGACAACTATAAAACATGTTAACACTTGGCCACTTTTCCAATCCGTAAAATTTGCCTCTCATTTCGCCATTGTAATGACTTGTTTTGTTTTGATTATCCTTCTGACAAATACTTATTAAACACCCACAGTGACATTAGGGAGTCATAAAATATGTATCTTTTCTGTTGTGAAGCTTAACATGTGGTCTGTATATCAGAAATATCAAATATCATGAATATATAAATTAAACAGCTGGAAACCATCAAAACAAGTGCAATTTGTTTTGGAGGGGCACAGAGTTGTATGAGTGGATAGTTGCTTCTGTTTTAGGAATATGAAGACTGACAAAATACATTCTGTCTGTACTCTGAAGCATACTCGTCTGATAAAGACTGGCTTAACCAATCCCTTCAAGGGAATAATCTGTTGAAGTAGAAAGAGGTAAATTAAAGACAAATAAATGGAAAAGGATACTCCTTCACATCACAAAGACTATACTGAAGGAACTGACTGGATGCAGGCAGGATATATAATTATTTCCTAAAAGATCTAGATAACTCAAGGAAGGTAGATCCATCATGGCTGAAAGAGTTTGGACTCCCTGTAAACATTTCTGTCACAACAAGGATAAGAATTTAGGCACATTGACCATACTGCCTCATATGCCTTGATATCACTGGTGGAGACACGTTAACTGAGGTGAAGGGACCATCATTATAACTCATCCAGAGAAGTCTTCCTCCTTGGATTTTCTTGGCAATGCTTTGGATTCCTGCTAAGTCTGCACAAACCCAGGGTTGCCTAACTTGAGAATTCTGATTCTGGGATCCTCTAATCTGCTCTGCTCCTATGAATCTTTTAGGGGCAACCACCCTTGTCTTTCACTGCCGGCCCAGGGAAGAGAAAGCATGGCAGTAATTGTAATAAGAAATCATGTTGCCATGGGAACCATGAACTTTTGGATCCACGTGGTCTGACCTTAAGCAGCTAGATTCTCTTCATATGTTTTTTATTGAAGATAATTATAATAGTAGCATCATACCTTCCCTGACCTCTAAGTTCACTCATGAGTCATTGTATCCTTAGTACAACCTTGAGGTACAGAATAGGTCTTAAATGAATTTAGTTTTCTATTTTACAGTTCAGGAGGGAATTGGGTCCCAAATAATAATGAGCCTATTTAAACTCTGTTCTTGGATGCCACAGTCTTCCAGTGATCTACAGACTTCTAGTGGATGATGCCATAAAGTGATTACATCCTTGTTAAGGATAAATTCTCTTAAATGCAATCTCACCCAAATACATAATTTCTCCTTTCAACAAATGTCCATCTTTCTGGAGTCTCTTCCAACATTAGTTTCTTAGTTTATTAAAACTGGAAAATTCTTTAGCCATTCTGTGCTTTCTAACCTCTGGAAATTCTTAATGCCTTACTCTATAAGCCTTAAAACTGACACTGAGACAGCACTAAAGCATACAGCAATTTCTTAGTACCTTTAGAACACCAATTTACAGGGATTCCTGGGTGGCACAATCAGTTAAGTGTCCTACTCTTGGTTTCGGCTGAGGTCAATTATCTCAGGGTCATGAGAGATAGAGCCCACAGGGCTCCATGCTCAGCGTGGTGTGCCTGAGTTTCCCTCTGCCCCTCCTCTGCCCCACTCTCTCGCTCTTTCTCTTCTAAAATAAATAAATCTTTTAATAAAATGCCAACTTACAGACTCTGTAATCAAAACCATTTAAGTTCTCTTCTAAATAATGAAAAATCAATGCATTACGGAGTGTGCTATTGTCTTGATTGTTGCACTGAGGGAGCTCTGAGTGCTCTGAGACCAGGAATAACTGAGGTGAACGAACTCAGAAGTCACAGATGGGCCTCAGAACACTGATAGGGTCTTCCATTTTTCTCAGAAAATTCAAATCAGGCAAGACCAAAGCAAGGAGAGGGAAATAAATCTAGAAGGAAGATTGGATCTAGAGTAGGTGTTTTGAAAAAAATTGCAGTGGTCAAGCCATATCCAGGCCAATTAATTGGAATCTTGAGAACGGAACCCAAAATATTTTTTTAAATTACTTTTGTTGCAGTAATAATTGACATATAACATCATATTAGTTTCAGGAGTACAACATAATGATTCGATATTTGTATATATTGCAGAACAATCACCACAAAAATTTTAGTTAACCTCTGTTACCCTACATAGAAAAATTCTTTTCTCGTGATGAGAACTTTTAAGATCCACTCTCAAAGCAACTTTTAAATAAAAATACAATATCATTATCAAAAGTCATTATGCTATACATTATATTTCCATGACTGATTTATTTTATTACTGACAGTTTATATATTTTGTCCCCCTTCACCATTTTGTCCACCCCTCACTCCCAGCCTTTGGTAACCATCAATCTGTTCTCTGTATCTATGTGCTTCATTGTTTTTTAAATTTTTTTAATTGAAGTATAGTTGGCATGTAATATTACATTAGTTTCAGGTATACAACATAGTGACTCCACAAATACATACACTACAAAATGCTCACCATGGTAAGTATAGTTACTGTCTGTCAGCATATGAAGTTATTAGAATATTATTGAGAATATTCCCTATGCTGTATTTTTCATTCCATCACTAATTTATTTTATAACTGAAAGTTGGTACTTTTTAATCCCCTTCACCTATTTTGCCTCTCCCCATGCCCCTTGCTCTGACAACCACCAATTTGTTCTCTGTATATATGAGTCTGTTTCTATTTTGTTGTTGTTGCTTATTTTTTATGTTCCACATAAAAATGAAATCATGTCTTTCTCCGACTTCACTTAACGTAATATCCTCTAGGTCCAACCATATTGTCATAAATGGCAGGATTTCATATTTTTTATGGCTGATGATATTTTGTGGTGTATATATACTACATCTTCCTTATCCATTCATCTATCAGTAGACACTTGGGTTGCTTTCATATCTTGGCTACTATAAATAATGCTGCAATAAACACGTGGGTGCATATATCTTTTCAAATTAGTGTTTTTGTTTTCTTTGGATAAATACCCAGAAATGGAATTATGGATCATGCAGTACTTCTATTTTTAGTTTGTTGAGAAACTTCATTATTCTTTCAATAGGGTCCCCACCAATTTACATTCCCACCAACAGTGCACTAAGGTTCCCTTTTTTCCGCATCCTAGCCAACGCTTATTTCTTGTCTTTTTTGATACTAGCTGTTCTGATGGCTATAAAGTGATGTCCCAGGGTGGTTTTGATTTGCATTTCCCTGATGATCAGTGATATGCATCTTTTCATGTATCTGTTGGCCATCCACATGTCTTCTTTAGAAAAGGCCCCTAGATGTGTGTTAAATTAGATGAATGCCCCTCAGGCTGATCCTTCAAGTTTAACAAATGAGCCTCTTTTACATGAAGTCTGGGTGTCTTTCAATTGGCTGTCTCTACATTAGGCCCTGGGAGTTTAAGTCTGTGTGCAAGCCCTTTTAGAGCTTTTTCTCAGTTTACTACAATGTTGTGGGTGTCATGGATACAAGCCCCATTCATTTTCAAAGCTAGATGTTTGGGGGGACTTGACCTTCAGGTGCAGATCATAAAATATGAATATGCTATGTGGGGTTTAAACCCTTTGGTCCTCAACCAGAAGCTTTGGGTTTTGAGTTCCTTACTCATTGTAGATAATTAAGCCAGGAATGAAGTTTATAGCAAGATGGTGTCCCAGCCTCTCCTACCTGCTTTGATGTGGCCATTCTTTTGTTCACCCAATGGGTAGGAGTTGCTCAGCCACATTTTAGATTTTTTTCCCAGAGGATTCTTCCGTATATAGTTGCAAATTCGTTGTGTCTATGGAAGGTGAGTTTAGCATTCTATGTCACCATCTTGAACCAAAACCCAACTGTATTTCTTTTAAGTCTCATGTTATTCCAACACATAGTCATGATTGAGAACCACTGATGTACAGGGAAAAACAAAACAAAACAAACAACAACAACAAAACAAGAGGCAGATTACTAGAGAGCCAACAGGAAGAGGTTGTGCTATGTGATGCTTTTGATAATTTGGAACCATGCTGCTCTGCCTCAGGAACCTGGTCCACAAAGTTGGCTTCCTACTGACCACCTACTGACACCTTATGTACTACCCTAGTCTGGTCCCCTGTGGCAAATAGTTACAACATTTTTAATAAGACTTTTGGTGGTCAGAAGAGTAGTATGAGGTTACAGAACAGTATATAATTAGTGGGTCCAGTGAGAATTTAGTGAAGTCTGCTTAGAATTGTATAATGAGTCATTGAGTTAAAATAAATGTGCCATAGATTCTCATCCCAAACTGCAATGGGGTCACCTTAAGAATTTATTTCTTTGGGGGGACTGGAGATAAATGTTTTTCTGAGTAGTTTGGGAATTCATTACAGTGTTTTATTAATTCACTCATTTAGTCGTTCAGTATTATCGAACACCACTTTTGGCCAGGCCCTGTGAGCAAAGCAACAGTATGACCAACCTCCTGCCACCACCACCCCCCGCCCAAGTAGATTCTAGTCTAGTGAGGGACACTTAAACAAAGGCTTTTAAAAAAAGACCATATATATTTCCATGATAGGGATGTGGACTCAGTGTTAAAAGAGCTTGTAAGATAAATATCCCCTCTCTGAAGACTCCAGAATGGTGCCATTGAGGAGATGATGTTTGAACCAAGTCTTGAAGTATAAATAGGATGCATTAGGTGGACAAACAGATGATTGTCCTTCTAGGCAGAAGAAATTGATCTGGAGAGATCTAAGGCTGGAAAGCTTGTAGAACTGAAGACTGGGCTTTCTCTTATAAGGGCTGCAGAACCAGTGCTATGTTTTAAACAGTAGGGTGACATGAAGATCATATTTCATTTTTGAACATTTACATTGGCAGTTCATAAAATTAAGGTATTTAAGATCAGCTGGTGTGCAGAAAGAAAACGTTAACACTAACATTTATTTGTATATCAATACTCAAACATTTTTTTAGTTATTGGCTTTTATAATGTATCACTCCAATAGTACATTATAATTTATAAGTATTTGTGTATTAGTGTCAATTCTTATTTTTGTTTTGCTTTTTTTATTGAAATATATTTGACATAACATTGTGTAAATTTAAGGCGTACAAGTTAATTTCATATATTTATATTACATTATATTGTAATATGAATGCCATTGTAATGATAACACCTCTATCACCTTACATAATCTTTTTAATATTTGGAATAATGAAGTTCTAGTGTCTTCTCAACTTTGATGATTATAGTACAATATTGTTACTATATTTACTGTGCTGTGCATTAGATTTCTGGGGCTTATTTACTACCCGTTGTAAGATTGTACCCTTTAACAACATCTTTCCTGTTCCCTGATCCCCATCCCCTGGTAACCACCATTTTATTGTGTTTTTACAAGCTTGGCTTTTTAGATTTCTAGATATAAGTGATAGCATACAGCACTTAAATTTGTCTGACTTATCTCACCTAGTATAATGTGCACAGTGCCCATCCATGTTGTTGCAAATGGCAGGATATCCTTCATTCTCACAGCTGAATAATATCCATTGTGTATATGTACCACAATTTCCATATCCTTTCATCCATTGAAGGGCACTCAGTTTCTTTCCATGTCTTGGCAGTTGTGAACAATGGCGTAATAAACATGAGAATGCATATATTTCTTCAAAATTCTGTTTTCATTTCCTTTGGGTATATACCCAGAAGTAGAATTGCTGGATCGTATGGCAGATCTATTATTTTTGAGGAAACTTCATATTTTTCACATTGGTGGGACCAGTTTACATTCCCTCCAACAGTGTGTGAGGGTTTCCTTTTTTCCACATCCTTGCCAGCACTTGTTATCTCTTGTCTTCCTGATTACAGCCATTATAACTGGTGTTGAAATCTTTTCATATACCGTCTGGCCATTTGAATGACTTCTTTGGATAAATATCCATTTAGTTCTTTTGCCCATTTCTTAATCAGATTTTTTTTGTTGTGAGTTGTTCAAGTTCTTTATATATTTTAGATATTAGCTCCTTATCTGATAGATGGTTTGCAAATACTTCCTTTCTGTAGGGTGCCTTTTCATTTTCTAAATTGTTTCTTTTGCTGTGCAAAAGCTTTTAAGTTTGATGTAGTCCCATTTGTTGAATCTTGTTTTTGTCAATTGTGCTTTGGGTGTCCTAACCAAAAAATCATTTCCTAGACAAATGTCAAGACATTTCTTCTATGTTTTCTTTTATAAGTTTTATTGTAGCAGTATAATATTTAAACTTTTGATTATTTTGAGTTAATTTTTATGAATGGTCTAAGATAGGAGTCCAAATCTGTTGAAGAGACTATCCCTTCTCCACTGGGTGCTCTTGACTACCTTGTTGAATATTAGTTGATCATGTAACCAGGAATTTATTCTTGGCTCTTTATTCTGTTCTACTGGTCTATGTGTCTCTTTTTTGTGTCAGTACCATACTGTTTTTATTACTGTAGCCTTGTAGTTTGAAATCCAGAAGTGTGGCAACTCCAAGCTTTGTTCTTTTTCCTGAGTATAGCTGTAGCTATTCAAGGTCTTCTGTAGTTTCATACAAATTTTAGATTTTTTTCTGTGAAAAATGCTTTTGTTATTTTGATGGGAATTGCACTGAGTTTATAGATAGCTTTGGGTACTATGGCCATTTTAACAATATAAATTTTTTCAATCTATGAACACAGGATGTCTTTCCATTTGTTTGTATCTGCTTTGATTTCTTTTAGCAACCTCTTGTCATTTGTATTCTACAGACCTTTCACTTTCTGAGTTAAATTTATTCTTAAGAATTTTATTGTTTTTCACACTATTGTGAATAGGATGATTTTATATATTTCTTTTTCAGATGTTTCATCATTAGTGTATAAAAATGTAAATGATGTATGTTGATTTTGTATCCTCCAACTTTACTGAAATTGTTATTTCCAACAGTTTTTTGGGTGAGTCTTTGAGATTTTTTATAAACAGAATCCCATTCTCTGCAAATGGCATCAGCTTTACTTCTTCTTTCCTGATGTGAATGTCGTATAATTTTTTGTGTTGTCTGATTGTTCTAGGTAGAACTTTGAGAGCTATAATGAGTAGGAATGGTGAGAGTGGGCATCCTTGTCTTTTTCTGATCTTGGAGGAAAGTTTTCACTTTTCCTCCATTGGGTATAATGTTAGCTGTGGATTTGTCATACATGGCCTTTATTATGTTATGTTTCTTGTATACCAAAGCTGCCAATGTTTTTTTATCATGAAAGAATGTTGTATTTTATGAAATGCTTTTTCTGCATCTATTGAAATGGTCATGTCATTTTTCTTTCATCTTATCGTTATCTATGACATTTGTTAATTTGCCTATGTTGAACCATCTTGCTTCCCAAGGATAAATCCCACTTGGTCATGGCTTATAATCCTTTTTATGTGTTCTTGAATTCAGTTTGCTATTATTTTGTTGAGATTTTTCACATTTATATTCATCAGGGATATCAATTACTTATTTAATCTCCTTATTACAGTATTAGTTGGGTCAGATTTTCTATTCCTGGTTCAGTCTTGATATGTTTTGTTTCTAGAAATTGATCCATTTCTTTTGGGTTATGTAATTTGCTGTCCTATAATTGCTCATAATGGCCTCTTAACAATCTTTCTGTAGTATCAGTTGTAAAGTCTCATTTTTTATTTCTCAAGTTATGAGTCTTCTATCCTTTTTTTTTTTCCTTAGTCTAGCTAAAGGTTTGTGATTTTGTTTATCTTCTCAAAGAATCCCAGCTGGACTTCACCTCCAATGAGTGTCTGTCCTGCTTTGTACTCTGCACTCCCTCTGTACTCTGTACTCTGTACTCTGTACTCCCTCTGTACTCTGTACTCCCTGCTTTGTACTCTGCACTCCCTCTGTACTCTGTACTCTGTACTCCCTCCACCCCCATTGTGGCAAGTGGAGTGGGGCAAATTCACTAAATGCTTTGGATTCTCAGCCCCCGTTCGGGTCCCATCCATCTACTATCTGATGCATGAGTGGGTAAAAATCTCCTGGGTGTCCGGGTGTAATGTCAGAGACACTTTTATTTAGTTATGAATGTCCAATTCATAGTAAATAAGAGGGGATAAAGCTGATGTAATGATGCTGACATCACTCTTTCTGAACCTTTTTTTAAAAAAATACTGGAAGAAATGTACTATTTAAAATGTTTGGAGACCCCTGGTTAGAGAATGGATTGTTGAGGGAAAACAGGAAGCACATGCACAAACTGGTCCCTTAAGTCAAAATGTCTGAAGCTGGAGTACAAACGTGAGTGTCTTAGCTATACAAGGTGACTCTGATATACAGCAGAGAACCCCTGATTTAGATCCTCCCTATGTGTCACCTGATTGTGTTGAAGGTTGAGAAGGATAGACCTAAACTGTGAAAGTGGGGATACAAATGCAAAGAGAACTTTTTAAATATTTAGGCAATAGAAATAATAATACTTGGTGACTGTTTGGATCCTGGAGGCTGAGGGTATGGAAGTCAAAGATGATCTTAGCTGTCTGGCTTGAGTAATGAGTTGAAGTCCTCAAAGTAAAATCAGCATTTTAGCCTTCAGAAGGGGAGAAACCTTGAAAGAGACAGAATGGAGATACTTGGTGGAGAACCAACCATAGGGTAAATGGGACAAGTCTAGTGAGCAAGCAGAAAGAATTAGTCTTGCACTGGAATCCTGAAATCCATACTTTTACAGATAACAGGAAATTACTGTTCAAATGCAAACAGCCACGCTTTTCTATGAAATTAAATGCGGGAGGAGGTTAAGAGTTGTCTCCATTAAATGCATTTTTGTATAACATAAGAAACCACTATGAAAAAGTAAAGCAAATCCTAAGATCTGGCCATCGTGGCTATGTCAGAATTGTTCATTATAGCTAATTTCAGTTCGTGGGCTTCATTCCGACCTAACAGTGTCTACTTAGCTTGCTAAGGGCCACTTATTAGCTAGAGCACCCATGCCAGAGAAGTATGAGCAGTCCTGGTGGTAGATCCTCCCACCTTGGACATTTTAAAGCTTTCTTTTTTGGTTCAGACCTGCAATGTTGCCTCCAGCCACCCCACTTTAATAAATAATGATGCTTTATTCCTTCAATTTTTTAATCTTCACCCCTCTGTCCCTATGAAAATAATCCTGTAATTAAGCCAGGTTGAGGGAGACAGAAACTATAATGAGGAGGAGAGCCTTGCCCTGAAGTCTATTTTTAAAACTCGGACCACCTGTTCCAAAAAGTTTTGATTCTTTTCTTCAGCAGCCTTTAAAGATTTATTTAAATCTTAAGTGTAGTGTTTATGAAATAATGGGAATTGCCAACTTTTAGACTCAGTAGGGAGCCCCAACAATGCTATTTAAAGGCTTTAAGTACCTGTCTGCACACGGCTCTCTGCAGAGAAGCACTGCCATCTGACTGTTATTTCCACTGGCTCACATTCTTTTTAGCTAAGTGTGCCCAGGAGGTATAATAAACCAACAGCGTATATTTTAATGGGTTTGGGTTGGTTTACGTGTGGTCATCCTCATGGGGTGGTACAGGAAGGGACATCTACCTCTGCTGGTCCTTGTCTCATTGGAGCGCTCCCATTCCTAGTAACTTTTGACCTCCCATTATTTCATCACCTATGGACATCCACTCTTTGCTGGCACGTGCATTGTACTCCCCAGCAACTACTGTTCCTTATAAATGAAGCTACCATGCATGCCAGTTTGCTTGGAAGAGTCTCCATTTATGTTCATTTCCCAGTGTGAGGATTAATAACACCCTCTTTCAGTCTAAAAAATGACTCCATTTGGGTGATCAATTTGATGTTCTTCCAACCCATGATGGGCCACCCATGAAGCAGCTTTGGGTAAAACACTCCTGTTTCTCACTGACCTCAGGGTTCTCATGCTGCTTCTCTTCTATACCTCCTCTCTACATCACCTTCTCAAATTCCCTAGTTCATGAATCCTCCAGACTTTGGCAATTCCCTCTTTTACTCATTGCTCTCTTTAATCAACCCCATTAACTTAGGTGATCTTTCTTACACTCCTTACTCCTACAGATCTCTGTCAGCATTTTTTTTTCCCCCTCTGGGATATCTCCATTACCCATGAGTCCAGATCCTTCAAGAGCTGCCAAAATGCTAGACATGTTCTTGATTAACAGCCGCCAAACCCCCACTGCTTCCTACTATTTTGGGATCAAAAGTTCTCCTCTATAACAGTCTCGAGTTTCATGTCTCCTGCCCCATCTAACAAAAATCCATTTCTCATTTTTCTTACCTGAATTTGGCTCAGAACCAGGACCCATCTCCTTTTCTTAGAATCCTTCAAGCTGGACTCTTTTCTCATTCACATGAACTTGCAAACCTATTAGGTGAAATGTTTAAAAACACACACAGTTCCATGTAACAGAGATCTGCATAAACTGGTTTTGTTTTTTATTTGGTTTTTATAAACAAAAAATGCTATTATTCATGTTACTTAACAATAAAATTAAAGTCAAGTATAAGAAATACAAACTGCAGCATTTGGATAGAATTTAAGTTTTGAGAATTAAAAGAGCTAAAATTAAGGAGGATTGTTTGTTCATGCTGAATTGTGAAATACACAGTTCGGGGGTGAGGTTGGCAGAGGGTCAGTTCTGTTCATCAGCTTTGCACACTTGCCAATGTTCTTTCCTTTCTCTCAGGGCAAAATGATCAGAGCTGGGAATAGTAGAGGAACAAATCACTCTAACCAAACTCACAAGGGACTGATTTCTAATTAAAAATGCCTTTTATTATTTGTACTAAGAAATGTAAATGCCATGTAATTGATAATATTCCTGTCAGGTAATCAGTGCATCCTTTTACCAATAGTAAAAATACCCTTAGGAAAGGCATTCAATTTCATGAGGCTTCTCAGTGGCCCTAGATCAAAGAAAAGGGAGTCCAATAATGTTCACTCATTTATTCCTTATTCTATTGAGTGTTTATTATGTGGCAGGCCTGTGACACTAAGGGAATAGCACTGGGAGAGACAATGCTCCCTTACCCCAGTGGAGATGAACAGGCAAGCAAACCAGAATACCCGCTCTGCTTGATAGAGGCGTTCTCCCATCTCCTTTGATCACTTTGGACAGTAAGTACTCTCCATCCCAGACTTGCCTTTTTCCCGACTCCATGCAGACCAATTCCATTCTCTTTTGATGGTTGCATCTTGGAAATTTTATAATTCATTAGACCACAGCTAAGAGAGATCCAGCCCTCCATGTTAAAAATTTGGGAGCCATTGTAGTGCCTTAAAGAATTTTGGGAAATGACATGTTCTCACCAGAAAGTCACTTGTTAGTCCTATGTTGAAATGAACTATTTGTGCAGATGAGTAATCTCATGCTTTTTGTGATTCTTACTTAGTAATTGATTCTCAGTGGGTGACTTTTTCTTGTCTCAGTGCCAGATTCCAAGATACATGCTATTTGGTGCCTGTAGGAAGCTCTTTCCCATCCAGGTACAGAATAAACCATGATTTTTATCCAGGAAAGTCATCAGAACAAAAGGTTTCTATAATAAGTCTAGATACAATATCTTTATGCTGTCTCTTTTGCCTTTAGTTTTAATTAATTGACAATAATCTGGATTGGCTTTATTTGACAAAGAAATGGCCATTCTAAGAAAATAGTTTAAAGATTTAAGATTCATAATCTCATCCTCTGCCTTGAGGACTCAATGAACAAACCAGCTGCTGGCTGTTGGAGATATGATTCCTTTTCCAGATAGGAGATTTATTAAGAGATGACTTAATTACACCTTTCAGAACCCATCATTATGTGAGGAAAATAATTTGTGTAAAGCTTCACATGCTTTTGTATCTATTCTGGACAAGACAATTGGGCTGCATTACCATACAAAAGAGCTAGATTTAGACTTTGAGGAGAATTTCCTGACTTTGAGGATTGGGAAACATTAAAACATGTTACTCAGAATGGATAAGAATCCCCAAGAACATTTTTAGGAAGTTGACAACTATCATTCTATAAGGTTGGAGTGGGGCACTGCCACCATGTATGAAGATGAGCATTAAGCTTGTAAAGAGGTTAAGAATGTAGGCTTTACAGTCAGACTTCAGCTGCTGTTTTGTTTTACCAAAGAAAGACCAAATCAACTTTTTTCAGCTGTAAAAGTGTAGAAGTACTTCATGGGACTTATCCCAGGATTAGGAAATAAGGGCAAAATGCCTGGTATAGTAGCTACACATAGTATGTGCTCAGTAAGTTATATTGCAGATTCTACAACCTTGGATAGCACAATGAAATCTAATTAGTTTGGGCCCTGCTAATTGAAAGTTTATTACATTATTTGCTCTCTTTCATATGCATCTCTCACAGTGACGATAACCCATTAATTGACAATGCATAAAAATGTTATTGTAAACTGATATCCTATACATATGAAATTATTGACTTCATTTTTTGATAATTTTTGTGAAAAATTTGTTGACAATTCACAAAATTGTCTGGAAATTGTCTCCTTTATCATTGAAAGCCTATTAAAATGTTACGGTAGAAAGAGGATATTAAACTGATTTAAGAAAACAAACTTTTTAAACACCTAGCACCTGTTTGCTTCTAAACAGTCTGCCAATCATAAGTGATCCTTATCTCTTCACTAAAACCTTCACTTCTCAACATGAGGTGTTGAAGTGTAACAACCCTGTATTTTTTCAAATACTTCAGAAATGTGTCTTTCCTCACAGTTGACTAGAGGTGGTTTAATTTGTTTTATGGCATCATTTTTCTACAGGACAGAAATGAAATGATATAACGTCAAAGTCTGTGCCTGGTAGCCACCCCCCAAAACACACATATACGATCCCCAGCAATAATTTGGCTGAGAAAATTGCTCACAGGTTCAGTCACTTCCTAAGTATATAAAAAAAAAAAGGAAAAATTGATTCTCTTTCATTTTTCCATTCCCATTCCACCCCTTCTCCCAGCCAATTAACAGCAATCAATCCTTTAATTAGCCAGCATCTGCTGGACACCTGCTCCTGCCTGGCACTGTGTTAAATACCGTGTGGGATACAGAGCAGACCTGATGGGATGCACCACTAATTGGGGAGCAAAATGCCCTTAGTATGAGGTGGGGGGAGCCAGGGAATGGGAAATGACTAGTCAATGGATACAGTTTCTTTTGGTAATCAATGTTCCAGAATTACTGGCACTAGTTGCACAACATTGTGAAGGTACTAAAAGCCACTAAATTATACACTTGAAGATGGCTACAAGGGTGACTGGTATGTTAGACAAATTTTATACCACAGAGAAAACAGCAACTAATAAGACCCAAATACCTGGTAGAATTAGAATCGGTAGGGAGCAGTAATTGTCCAGTGCAGGCTAGGGTCATCAAGCAAGACCTTACAGATGAATGGGAACCCAGCCAGGTCTTGAAGTTCATAAACTCAAAAATGTATAAGGGACAGGTATATGATATAAATAATTAAATGAGTAAAGCTGCCAAGTGTGAGATTCAAACACAATTTGTTTAACAAAAGTCAAGGACCGTACTCTGCTTTCTCTTGAGTCAAGAAGGCTTTCTCTGTGTAGCTTCCATTTCCTCATTGCGAACATAGATGTGGATGTCAAAAAACAGGAGTTCAAGTGGAGGAGCAAACCTCATACACTATTGAGAGGAATGTAAATTGGTGAAGCCACAGTGGAAAACCGTATGGAGTTTCCTCAAAAAATTAAAAATGGAAATACCCTATGATATAATAATTCCACTACTGGATATTTATCCAAAGAAAAATTAAACACTAATTTGAAAAGATATATGTACCCCTATGTTTATTGCAGCATTATTTACAGTAGGCAAGATCCTGAAGCAACCCATGTCTATTGATAAAGGAATGGATAAAAAAGTTGTGGTATGTATGTATATGCATACACACCCAATGGAATATTATGTATATATACACCATGGAATATTACTCAGCCATCAAAAAGAATGAGATCTTGCCATTTGTGACAACATGGATGGACCTAGAGGGTATTATGCTAAGTGAAATAAGTCAGAACAACAAGTGCTATATGATTTCATTTATATGTCAAATATAAAAAATAAATGAATTTATTATGAAAAAACAAAAAGCATAATCAGACCTATAAATACAGAGAACAAACAGATGGTTGCCAAAGGGGAGGAGGTGGGGGGGATGAGCAAAACAGGTGCAAGGGAGACAGGGTCAGAAGCTTCCATTTTTGGAATAAATAAGTCATGGGAATAAAAGGTACAGCAAAGGGGATTTAGTCAATGGTGCTGGAATAGTGTTGTATGGTGACAGATGGTAGCTACATCTGTGGTAAATGTAACTTAATTGTTGAATCACTATGTTGTATACCTGAAAGTAATATAACATTGTATGTTGAGTATACTCAAATTTTAAAAAAAAAGAATGAAACATGCATTTCATGTCAAAGAGACAGAAGTGACAGAGAAGGTGGAGCTAGAGAGAGTGCCTACCTGAACTGGGCCAGCTGTAGACACACTAGATATGCTGCCACAAAGCCCCTCAGTGTTCCAATTGTTTCTCAGTCTTTTCATGTAAATTTTATTTTAATTGAATCAATTTGAAATGTAACATTGTATAAATTCAAAGTGTACAATGTGTTACTTTGATACATTTATGTATTTTAATATGATTGCAGGTATAGCCATATTTATCACATTACATAATTATACTCCCACGTTGTCTACATCTGTAATACTAGGCATTAGATCTCTAAAGGCTTATTTACTAATTATAAGTTTGTACTCCTAAACACTATAAATCTTACCCCACTCACCCCTTCATTCCCTGGTAAACACCATTTGTTTTTTACAAGTTTAATTTTTTTTAGATTATACATATGTGATAGTATACAGTACTTGTCTTTCTCTGACTCATCTCACTTAGCATAATGTGCTCAAGGTCCACCCATGTTGTTGCAAATGGCAGAATAGCCTCCTTTGCCATAGATGTACAATATTCCATGGTTTATATATCACATCTTTATATCCATTCATCTATTGATGGGCATTTGTTTACATATTTTGACTATTGTGAATAATACTATGATAAACATAGGAGTGTACATATCTAGCCAAAATCCTGTTTTCATTTCCTTTGGGTATATTCCCAGAAGTGAAAGTGCTGGATCATATATATGGTAGATGTATTTTTATCTTCTGAGGAACTTCCATGTCGTTTTCCATGCTGGTTGGACCAGTTTACATTTCCATCTACATTGTATAAGGCTTTCCTTATCGCCACATTCTCCCCAGCACCAAGTCTCTTGTCTTCTTGACATTAGCCTTTGTAACAGGATGTGAAAGGATATCTTATTGTGGTTTTTGCATTTCCTCAATGATTAGTAATGAGCATTTTTCATGTGCCTTTTGACCATTTTGCTGTCCTCTTTGGAAAAATAATTTTTCTTGCCATTTTTTTCAAAGATTTTATATATTTGAGAGAGAGCAAAAGAGAAAGAGAGCACGCACGGGGGGGGAGGGGCACCCCCCCTACTGAGTAAGGAGCCTGTTGTAGGACTTGATCCCAGGACCCTGGGATCATGACCTGAGCCAAAGGCAGATGCTTAACTGACTGAGCCACCCCGGCACCCTTTCCTGGCCATTTTAAAATCAGATTGTCTTTTGTTATTATGAGTTCCTTACATATATATATATTAACCCTTTATCTGATTTATGTCTTGTAAAAATGTTCTCCTATTCTGTAGGTTGTCTTTTCATTTTGTTAACTGTTTTGCTATGCAAAAGCTTTTCAGTTTGAGGTAGTCTGATTTGTTGATTTTTGCTTTTGTTTTTTTTGTGGTTTTGGCATCACATAAAGGAAGATCATTGCCAAGATCTATATGATGAGCTTCTTTCCTACATGTTTTTCTAGGAGTTGTATGGCATCAGGTCTTATGTTTATGTCCTTGATCTGTTTTCAGTTAATTTTAGTGAGTGGTGTGAGAGTCCATTTTCATTGTTCTGCATGTGTCTCCCAATTTTATCCAGCACCATTTGTTGAATAAACTGTCCTCTCCCCAATGAGTGTTTTTGGCTCCGTTGTCAAATGTATAGAGGACTATACATGCTAGAAATTTAATTCTAGGCTCTCTATTTTGTCCTTTTGGTCGGTGTGTCTATTCTTGTGCCCATTACATACTGTTTTTATTCCTGTCTTTGTAGTATAGTTCAAAATCTGGAAGCATGATCCCTCCAGCTTTGTTCTTTTTCCTCAGGATGGCTTTGACTATTTGAGGTCTTTTGTTGTTCCACACAATTTTTAAGATTTTTTTTTTTTGTAGTTCTATGAAGGATATCTGTTATTTTGGTGGAGATTGCATCAAATTTGTAGATGGCTTTGAGTACTATGGCCATTTTAACAATATTCATTCTTCTGAACCATGAACACAAGATGCCTTTCCATTTATGTCTTCAATTTCTTTCAGCAAATTTGTCATTTTTAATGTACAGATGTTTCACTTCCTTGCTTAAATTTATCCCTCAGTAGTTTACTGTTTTTGGTGCTATTGTGCATGGGATAGCTTTCTTTATTTCTTTTTCAGATACTTTATCATTAGTGTAAAAAAGTGCAACTGATTTCTTTGTTGATTTTGTAACATGCCATGTTACTAAAATTGTTAATTTATATTTTTTGATGGATTCTGGGATTTTCAATATAGAAGATCCTATCATCAGGAAACAGCAACAGTTTTATGTCTTCCTTTCCCACTTGGATACCTTTTACTTCTTTGTCTTGAGTAATTGCTCTAGCTAGAACTTCCAGTACTGTATATGTTATTGTTGTTTTTGTGAATATCGTTGACATACAATATTATTAATTTTAGGAGTACAGCATAGTGATTAGACAATTCCATATGGGACTCAGTGCTCACCACCATAAGTATAGTAACCATCTGTCACCAGACAAAATTATTACAATATTAATGACTCTATTTCCTGTGCTGTACTTTTTATCACATCTTTGTTTCATTTAGTTCTTTCCCTAAAATTTTACCTTGCCTTTTCATTGAGTATATTTACTTTTCTCCTCATTTTGTGTGAATTTCTGTGTATTAGAGGAAACCACTGCCTCTCCCAATCTTGAAGGAGTACCTTGTGTAGGAATGTTTCCTGTGTAGACTATGGCCTGGCCACATAGGCTGGGGTTCCTCCAGTAGTGTGCACCTCGGCCACTCTTGTGGGACAGCAGGGGGTGAAGTGGATGTACACCAGGTGCTTTCTCAGGGGAAGGCCTGGATAGATAGTTGGGGTAGGTGCATGCTGGGGCCACCCTGGTGGGATGGCTGGAGCTGAAACGTCTATGGGATATCCGGTTTTGGCATGCTATGATCCAGGGCCATTGTGGTGGGTGTGGGAAAGGGTCTGCTTTGGGGGAACAGCAAGACATAGTGTGGGCTAGGGGTCCAGGGCTCACTGAGATGGCAGGCTGCCTAGGGTGTCCAGACCCTGCCTCCATCTGGGCTGTCAAGTTGAACGGGGAACACAGATAATGGTATTCATCACCACCTCTGATCCCAGAGCGCTTTCCAGCATTTGGTCCACCATTTGGTGGATGCTGTGAGGTTAGTAAATGGGTTTCTTTTGTTTAATGTCTAGTTGCTCTTTAAACCATTTTTGGGGGGCGCCTGGTTGGCTCAGTCAGTTGGGTGTCTGCCTTTGGCTCAGGTCATGATCCCGGGGTCCTGGGATCGAGCCCTGCATCTGGCTCCCTGCTCAGCGGGAGCCTGCTCCTCCCTCTCCTCCCCACTTACGCTCTCTCTCACTATCTCTGTCTTTCTCAAATGGATAAATAAAATCTTAAAAAAAAAAAAAACTAAACTACTTTCTTTTTTTGGCCAAGCCCCAAGTTGCAAATCTGCATGCAGGCCCCTCAGTGATATCCCTCCTTGCTGCTGTTCCTAGCATCAGGAGTAGAGTTCCTGTCATTACCATGTCTCTGTCTCTAATGCCATTTTGTATGTGGTTCCTCTATTCTTTGCTTTGCATAAGCTACTCAATCACCTTTTAGATACTTAGGAGGAATTGCTCTATATGTAGGTATAGACTCTGAGTCTGTGAGAGGAGGTGACTTCTGGATGTTCCTATGCTGCCATCTTGGACACCTTCTTCTGTCCAGTACTGTATTTAATAGGAATGGTCAAAGTGGGCATCCTTGTCTTGTTTCTTATTTTAGAGGAAGTGCTTCAGTTTTTCTCCATTCACTATAATGTTAGTTATAGGTTTGTCATATATGGCCTTTATTATTATTGAGGTAGATGGCTTCTTTATCCAGTGTGGGGTTTTTTTGTCTATCATGAAAGGATGTTATAGTCTGTCAAACTTTTTTCCACATCTATTAGATAATCTTGGGATTTTTATCTTTCATTTTATTGTGATGCATTACATTTATTGATTTGCATATGTTGAACCATTTTTCTTTGCATCTCAGGGATAATCCCACTTGGTCCTGGGGTGTAATTCTTCTAACTTACTCTTGAATATACTTGCAGAATTTCTCAAAAAATATTATTAACTGAATTCATCAGTGGTATTTATCAGGGTATAATTTTCTTCAGTTATCTTTAGTTTTGGTATCAAGGTAATGCTGGTTTCAAAGAAAAAGTTTGGAAGCGATCCCTCCACAATGATTTTGGAAGAGTTTGAGGAAGATTGGTGTTAATTCTTGAAATGTTTGGTGGAATTCTCCAGTGAAGCCATTTAGTCCTGGAGTTGTCTGTGTTTGAAAGTTTATGATTACTGATACAATTTTTTACTTACTATTAGTTCAGACTTTCTATTTCTTCCTGATTCAGTCTTTGTAGGTTGTGTGTTTTTAGAAATATATTTATTTTTTCTTGGTGATGTAATATGTTGGCATATAATTTTTTTCAGTAGTCTCTTGAAATTCTTTGCATTTCTCTAGTATTAGTTGTAATGTCTCCTTTTATTTCAGATTTTGAGTCCTCTTTTTTCTTAGCCTAGCTAAAAATTTGTCAGTTTTATCTTTTTGAAGAATCAGTTCTTAGTTTTATTGATCCTTTCTATTGTTTTTCTGGTCTCTGATGTTTTCTCCTTCTGCTAACTTTGGCATCAATTTTTAAGTTTTTCTAGTTCCTTGAGGTGTAAAGCTAGGTTGTATAGTGGAGAATTTCTTAATCTGAGGAGTTTATTGGTATAAACTTTCCCCTCAGAACTGCTTTTGTTGCATCTCATAAGATTTGATACATTACTTTCATTTTCTTTCGAAGATAATTTCCTTTTGTTTTCTTCTTTGACCCATGGGCTTTTTTTAAGTGTGTTGTTTAGTTTGCACATATATGTAGATCTCTTCACTTTGCTGATTTTTTTCATACTAATTGTCATCAGAAAAGACAGTAGTTATGATTTCAGTCATCTTAAATTTGCTGAGAATTGTTTTGTGGCCTATCACATGATCTATCCTGGAGAAACATCTATGTACACTTAAGAATGTGTATTCTTTTTTTGGGTGAAATGATCTGTGTCTCTTAAGTTTATTTGTTGTAATGTGTGATTCACTTCCAATGTTTTCATGTTGATTTTCTGTCTGAGTGATCTACCCACTGCTGACAGTGGAGCATTAAAGTCCCCTAGTACTATTGTATTGCTATATGTTTCCCCTTAAGACCTGTTAATATTTGCTTAATACATTTTTCGGTGCTCAGGTGTTGGGAGCATACATATTTATGATTGTTATATCTTCTTGATGTATTGACCCCATAATTATATAATGACCTCCTTTGTTTTGTTTTGTTTGGCTTCAAGTCTATTTAGTCTGATGTTAAGTCTAGTTATGTCTGCCCTTTTTTTTTTTTTTTAGCTTCTGTTTGCTTAGACTATCAATTTCCATCCTTTTCCTTTTAGTCTAGGAGTCTCTTTAGCGCTGAAATGAGTCTCCTGCAGCATAATTTGGGTCTGGTTTTTCCTCCAACCTGCCACCTTATGCCTTTTGATTGGTGAGTTAAATCCATGTACATTTAGGGTGATGACTGATGTGTCAAGAGTTACTGTTGACATTTTATCTTTTGCCTTTGATTATCTTTTCATATTTTTTCTTTCTGTTCCTGTATACCTTGAGTAACTTGTGGTTTTCCATGGTGATTTGTTCAGTCTCCCATCTTTATGATGTTTGTGTGTCTGCTGTAGATTTTTGTGTGTGGTTATCATGAGATTCAAATGTAGCATATCATAGATTAAATACTCCTTTTCTGCTGATAGCAGCTTATCTTCTCTCACCTATAAAGGCTCAATCCTTTTATTCTTCCCCTTCTATATTTTTGATGTCACAAATTATCCCTTTTAATACTTGTTATCAAGTTGTAGTAGCTATAGTTATTAATGCTCTTTTCTTTTAACCTTTATGCTATAATTTTATAGTACACTTTCCTAAAAATTTTCTAATTCTGACCACCTAGCAGTAATCAGAGTTTTGTAAAGTTTTTCTGTGTGTTTCAGCTTGAAGAGCTTCTTTAAATATTTCTTGTAAGACAGTTCTAATGGTGTTGAACTCCCTCAGCTTTTGTTTGTGGGTGGAAGCCTTTATTTCTCCTTTAATCTGAAAGATAACTTTGCTAGATAGAGTATTGTTAGCTGGCAATTTTTATTTTTTAATGGTTTGAATATGTCATTCCACTGTGTCCTGGCCTATAGAGTTTCTGCTGTGAAATCTGCTGTTAGCCTAATGGGGGTCCCTTTGTAGGTTGCCTTCTTTCCCTGACTGCCTTTAAAATTCTTTATAACTGACTTGACAGCTTTAATATATTGTGTTTTAGAGGAGGTATTTTTGTCTTGAGATAATAAAGTATTCTATTAGCTTCTTACCCAGTTCCTTCCCCAAGTTTGGGAAGTCTCTGCCCCTTTCTCCCTCTCTTCTGCTTCTGGTATACCTATTAATCTTAAATTGGCTTTTCTTTTTTTTATTTAAATTAGAGTTAGTTAACATATAATATATTATTAGTTTCATGGTAGAGTTTAGTGATTCATCAGTTGCATATAACCCAGTGCTCATTACATCAAGTGCTCTCCTTAGTGACCATCATCCAGTTAGCCCATCTCCCCCCAACATCTCCTCTAGCAACCCTGTTTGTTCCCTATAGTTAAAAGTCTCTTATGGCTTGCCTCCCTCTCTGTTTTTATCTTACTTTATTTTTCCTTCTCTTCCCCTATGTTCATCTGTTTTGTTTCTTTGATTTCACGTATGAGTGAAATCATATGGTATTTGACTTTCTCTGACTGATTTTACTTAGCATAATACACTCTAGTTCCATCAGTGTTGTTGCAAATGGCAAGATTTCATTTTTTGATGGCGGAGTAACATTCCATTGTATATATATACACCACATCTTCTTCTGTCGATGGACATCTGGGCTCTTTCCATATTTTGGCAATTGTGGACATTGCTGCTATAACCATTGGGGTACATTTGCCCCTTCAGATCACTATGTTTGCATCTTTTGGGTAAATCCATAGCGGTGCAATTGCTGGGTCATAGGGTAGCTCCATTATTAACTTTTTGAGGAACCTCCATACTGTTTTCCAGAGTGGCTGTCCCGGTTTACATTCCCACCAACAGTATAAGAGGGTTCCCCTTTCTCCATATCCTTGCCATTAAGTTGGCTTTTCTGATGGAGTCTCGAAGTTGTCATGGTATTTATTCATTTTTTAAATCTCAAGTCTCTTTCCTCTTCCCCCTGAATTATTTCTAATTCCTATTTTTGAGCTCTTATTCTGCATATGATCTACTCTCTTTCCAACCCTTTCTAATGCTTTCTTCTTTTCATTTATCCAGTTCTTCAGCTCCACCATTTCTGTTAGATTGCTTTTAGACTTTCAGTTTCTTTGGTAAAGTACTCCTTTTCTGTAATCTTACTCATGAGATCATCATGTTGCTTTGTTGGGTTTTCTTGTAGTTTGTTGAATTATTTCATAATAGCCATTTTTTAAGTATTTTTCAGTTATACCTCGAATAGTTCGTATCTCTGGTGGGGGATGGTGGAAAATGGTCATTTTGTGGTACCATATTTCTGCCTCGCTACACCAGGTGTGTACTCCTTTGAAAGCAGCAGCAGCACTTTACATCACAAAGTCTCATTTTTGTTTTTTTATGTTTTCCAGAAGGTGGCACCGTCACACAGGTTTAGTTTCTTCTGCCAGAACTGACTGGCTGCTAAGGTTGGGACGGTGTGCCCAAAAAATGAAATAAATAAAACTGGGGGAGAACCGAAACAAAAGGGGGGTGGTGTTGACAGATTGGATGGGTATTCCTAGGGGTCCACGGGTAGTCCTCTTGCCAGAATCCTAGGGCAAACACTAGGGAAGTTTTTCTTCAGTTCTCTTGGTCTGTCTTTGCTTTCCTTTGCCGCCCCACCAGTCACCGCAAGCTCTCCCGGGAGAGAACAGTAGGTCTCTTTAGTTAGAGCAGGCACAGCTGCACATACTCCCACTCAGTGCCTTCTCCCTTTACCTCCTCTGCCAAAACAGTAGCTGAGGGAGTGCTTCCCCTCCCCTGGCTCTATAGACCCTTTGAAATAGACTCCACGCACTTTCAGGTATACAGATGGAGGGATTTTCTGGGGTCGTGGCGTGCTTTTGTCTGGTCATCAATATCCAATTAATTGTAAATCATAGGGGGGCTAAAAAGGAAAGACTTACGCTCCTATAATGGCATTATCGCGCTTCACTCTTACAATGGTTAAAGATAAGCCAAAAATTAGAAGTAATTTTCCAGTTTTGAGACATAATTGACATGCACCACCAAGTTTAAGGTGTACAGTATTTAGGGACGCCTGGGTGGCTCAGTAGGTTGAGCGTCTGCCTTGGCTCAGGTCATGATCCCAGGGTCCTGGGATTGAGTCCGCATCAGGCTCCTTGCTCAGCGGGGAGCCTGCTTCTCTCTCTGGCTGCCGCTCCCCCTGCTTGTGCTCTCAGATACTGACAAATACTCTCTGACAAATAAATCTTTTAAAAAATAAAGTGTACAGCATTTGAGTTACATATACGAAGTGATTACCATAAAAAGTTTCGTTAACATCTACCATAAAAAGAAAAAAAACATATCCTTGTAATGAGAACTCTTCGGATGTACCCTCATAATAGTGTTGTATGATATGTGATCATTATTAACTGTAGTCATCATGTTAAGCATTACATCCCCAGTACTTACCTGGCTTATAGTTTATATTTTGACTGCTTCCATCCAATTCCCCTTTTTAACCCCCTACCGACCGACTTCTAGTAAACACAAACCTGATCACTTTTTCAATGAGTTTATTTTTGTTCAAATTCCACATGTGAGATCATACAGGATTTTTCTCTGATTTTTTTCACTTAGTATCATGTCCTCAAGGTCCATCCACGTTGTCTCAAATGGCAGGATTTCTTCATTGTTTATGGTTGGATGATTCCATTGTGTTTGTGTGCATATATATAAACATAAACATATATATACCACAGCTTCTTTATCCATGATCCACAGATGGATAATTGGGTTGTTTCCGTGTGTTGGCTATTGTAAATAATGCTGCAATGAACGTGGAAATACACACTATTTTTTTTTCAAGTTAGTGATTTTGTTTTCTTCAAATAAAGTTCCAGAAGCTAAATTGCTGGATCATATATTCAAATAAAAATAATTCTATTTTTAATTCTTTGAGGAACCTCCGTACTGTTTTCCATATGGCTGCACTAATTTGCATTCCTACCACCAGTAACAATGTACAAGGGTTCCCTTTTCTCCACATTCTAACCAGCATTTGTTACTTCTTGTCTTTTTTATGTACCTATTCTAACAGGTATGAGGTGATATCTCATTGTGGAATTCATTTGCATTTCCCTAGTGATTGATAATGTTGAGCATCTTTTCCTGTACCAGTTGGCCACTCATCTATCTTCTTCAGACAAATGTCTTTTTGAGTTCTTTCCTGCTTTTTAATCAGATTGGGTTTTTTGCTTTTGAATTTTATGAGTTTTTGGTATATTCTGTATATTAACCTCTTATCAGATAGGATTTGTAAACATTTTTTCCCCATTCCATAGGTTGTATTTTCTTTTTGTTAATTGTTAGCTGTGCAGAAACTTTTTAGTTTGATGTCTTGTTTATTTTTGCTTAGGTTACTTGTGCTGGAGGTACCCTATCCAAAAAGTTATTGCCAAGACCCATGTCAAGGAGCTTTTCTTCCCTTGTTTTCTTCTAGGAGATGTACAATTTCAGGTCTTATATTTAAGTCATTCATCCATTTCAAATTTTTGTGAGTGGTATAAAATACAGGTCTACTTTCACTCATTTTCATGTAGACATGAAAGTTTGCTAGCAGCATCTGTTGGAGAGACTGTCTTTTCTCCATAGAGTATTGGTTCCCTTGTCAAATATTAGTTGACTACACTTGGGTTTTAGATAGCTCCTCAGTTCAGTTCCATTGGTCTCTGTGACAGTTTTTATGCCAAGACCATACTGTTTGGATGACAATAGCTTTATAGAATAGCTTGAAATCACTAAGAGTGATGCTTCCTGCTTTGTTCTTTATTCTCAGGTTTACTTTGGCTATTCAAGATGATTTGTGGTTCTACATATGTAAAAAATGTCATTGGAATCATAAGGATTGCATTGAATCTATAGGTGGCTTTTTTTTTTAATACGAAATAATTTAATTAGGTCTTCACATTCTGATTTACATTTTTGAAAACTGAGCCTACCTGGTACAATGAGAAAGAGGTGATTGTCTTTTACCTATGTTTTTATTATGTTCAATTAGCCAACATATAGTACATCATTAGTTTTTTATGTAGTGTTGATTGATTCATTAGTTGTATAGAACACCCAGTGGTCTTCACCACATGTGCCCTCCTCAATACCCATCACCCAGTTACACCATCGCCCCCACCTTCTCCCTTCTGTAACCCTCAGTTTGGTTCCTGGAGTATAGATGGCTTTTGGTATTACTGACATTTCAGCAATGTTCTTAAAATTAATGAACATAGATACTTTTACATTTATTTGTGTTTTTTTCAAATTGTTTCATCAGTGTCTTAGAAAAGAGCTCTTTCACCTCCCTAAATTTATTCTTAAGTATTTTACTGTTTTGGATGCTATTATAAATGGGATCATTTTATTTTTTCAGATAATTTATTTATATAGAAACACTACTGATTTTTCTGTTAATATTACTGAATTTGTTGTTTAGATCTAACAGTTTTTTGGTGGAGGTTTAGGATTTTCTTGTCTGATTGCCATGGCTAGAACTTGCAGGACTCTGTTGAATAAGGTTGGTGAGAGTGGGCACTGTCATCTTGCTCCAGATCTTAGAGGAAAAGCTTTCAACCTTTCACCATTGGGGATGATGATAGCTGTGGGCTTGTCATATGTGGCCTTTATTATGTTGAGGTACATTCCTCCCTGTACCTAATTTGTTGTTACCATGAAAGGGTATTGAATTTCATCAGATTTTTTTTTTGCATCTATTTAGATGATTTTTTCTTTCATTCTATTAATATGACATATCATATTGATTGATTTGCCTATGTTAAACCATTCTCCCAACCCAGGGATAAATCCCACTTGATCATGGTCAATGATCAATGATTCTTTTACTGTTCTGCTGAATTCATTTACTACTATTTTGAGTATTTTGCATGTATATACTAGAAGGATACCGGCCTATAGCTTCCTTTTCTTGTAGTGTCCTTCTTTGGCTTTGGTATCAAGATAATGCTGGCCTCATAAAATGAATTTGGAAGTGTCACCTCTTCCTCAGTTTTTTGGAGTTTGAGGAGGATTGCTCTTAATTCTTCTTTAAATGTGTGGTAAAACTCACCAATGATGCCATCCAGTCTTGGGTTTTTCTTCATTTGAATCAGTAATCAAAAATATCCAATTTCCTTTCTAGTAATTGGTATGTTCAGATTTTGTTTTGTCATTATTTAGTCATGGTAGTTTGTATGTTCCAAACAATTTTTCTTTCTTCTAGGTGGTCCAGTTTCTTGGCATATAGTTGTTCACAGTAGCCTCTTAGCATTCTTTTTATTACTATGGTAGCAGTTGTCATGTCTTCACGTAGTTTAGAATGTTTTTGATTTGGTCCTCTCCTTTTCCTTCATTAGTTTAGCTAAAGAGTTGTCAGTTACCTTCTTGTCAAAGAAGAAACTTTTAATTTTCTTAATCTGTTCTATTGTTTTCCTGTTCTCTATTTCATTTAGTTCTCTTCTAATCTTTATTGTTCACCTTGGGCTTAGCTTCATTTGGGAGCTTCCTTGTATCTTAATGTGTGCATTTATTGCAATCAACTTCCCTTTATAACTGGGTTTAGTGCATCCCTTGTTACTTCTGCTTTAATTTTTTCTTTGATCCCTTGATTGTTTAGGAGAGTGTTATTCAATTTCTATGTATTTGAATTTTTTTTAATTTAATTTTATTATGTTAGTCACCATACAGTACATCATTAGTTCATTAGTTTTTGATGTAATGTTCCATGATTCATTGTTTTCATATAACACCCAGTGCTCCATGCAATACGTGCCCTCCTTAATACCCATCACCGGGCTAACCCATCCCCGCAGACCCCTCTCCTCTAGAACCCTCAGTTTGTTTCTCAGAGTCCATAGTCTTTCATGGTTCATCTCTCCCTCCGATTCCCCCCCACTTCATTTTTCCCTTCCTTCTCCTAATGTCCTCCATGCTATTCCTTATGTTCCACAAATAAGTGAAACTATATGATAATTGACTTTCTTTGCTTGACTTATTTCACTTAGCATAATCTCCTCCAGTCCTATTCATCCTTTCTGATGGCTGAGTAATATCCCATTGTATATATGGACCACATCTTTATCCGTTCATCTGTTGAAGAGCATCTTGGCTCTTTCCACAGTTTGGCTTATTTCTAGTTTCATACCACTGAGGTCAGAGAAGATATTTGGTATGATTTCAATCTAATTGAATTTGCTAAAACTTATTTTATGGTTTAACATTTGGTCTATACTAGAAAATATATCGTGTGCTTATGAAGAGTGATCTGCTGTGAAGGTCAATTTGCTGTATAGTGTTCCAATCTGCTGTGTTCTTTTTATTTTTCTAAAGATGTATTTATTTTAAGGGGGAAGGAGCTGAGGGAGAGGGAGAATCTCAAGCAGACTCCCTCCTGAGCGAGGAGCCCAATGCAGGGCTCTATCCCATAACCATGAGATCATGAGCCAAAATCAAGAGTTGGATGCTTAAACGACTGAGCCACCCAGGTGCCCCTCCAATTTGCTGTGTTCTTATAAATTCTCAGTTTGGAGGAACTATCCATTGTTGAGAATAGAGTATTAAAGTCCCCATCTATTCTTATAGTGCTATTTATTTCTCCATTTAGCTCTATTTTGCTATATGTATTTAGATGCTCTGATGGTGGGTGCATAAATATTTACAATGGTTATCCCTTCTTGATGGAGTGACCCTTTTATAATAAATAGAGTATTTATACATCTTCCTTGTCTCTTTTACCATTTTAAGTTTAATGTCTGATGAGGTATGGGTACCCCTGCCTGCTTTTTTTGGTTACCATTTGCTTGAAATAACTTTTTCCATCCCTTCACTCTCAGTCTATGTGTGCCTTTAAGACTAAAGTGAGTCTCTTCTAAGCAGCATGTTCTTAGATTCGGATTTTTATCCATTCAGCCATTTTATGTCTTTTAGAGAATTTAAGCCATTTAAATTTGAAGTACTTAATGATAAGTAAAGACTTACTATGGCATTTTGTTTGTTGTTTTCTGGCTGTGGTGTAGATCAGTTATTCCTTGTTTGTTATCCTGCTATTTTTTGGTATTGTACTTTGGCTTCTTTACCATGTTCCTTTGTATAATTAGTACAGGTTTTTTTTTTCCTTGTGATTAACATAAGGCTTACATAAAGTATTATAATTTAAAATACTAAAAGCTGGGAATAACTTCAATAGCCTTCCTAAACTTTATATTGCTTGTCCTTCCGCTCACAACTTGGGTTAGTAATGTTACAGTTCACATATTTTAATATTGTTTAACCAGTAGCAGATTACTGTGGTTGTGCTTAGTTTCACTACATTTATTTAACTTTTCAATGGGAGTTGTAAGTAAATTATGTACCACTATCCTCATATTATAGAATCTAATTTTGAATGTGTTTTTGCCACTACCAGTGAGTTTTAAGCTACTTTCTTATGTTTTTATGATGTTAATTAGCATCATTCACCACTCAAACAACTCCTTCTGGCATTTCTTTTAAGACAGGTTTAGTGTTGATTAACTCTGTTTTTGTTTCTTCAGGCATGTCTTTATCTCTCCATTAGTGAAGGACACCTTTGCTGGATATAGAATTCTTGGTTGACATTTTTTTTTCCTTTGAATATTTTGAATATATCATTCTCTTCTCTCATGGCCTGAAAAGTTTCTGTTGAGAAACCCACCTATAGTCTTTGGATGTTTCCTTGTCTGTAACTTCTCTCTTTTCTCCTGCAGTTTTAGTAATTAAGAGGTGTCTCAGTGTAGCCCTAGCAGGTTAAATCTATTTGGGGTCCTTTGGGCCTCATGGATCTGGATGTCCACTTCTTATATTATCTGTCCCTTTCTCATTTTCTTCTCCTGGAATTCTTATCGTGCAGATATTGTTTCTTTTGTGTCAATTAAGTCCTGTAGGTATTCTTTTTTCCCTTTTATTCCTCTGACTTAGTAATTTCAAATGTGTTGTCTTTTTGAATGTTGATTCAGTGTGATGGTGCTTTTGAAGTTCTTTGTTGAATTCTTACGTTTTCAACTTTAAGATTTCTTTGGGGTTTTTAAGTGTTTTTATATCCTTGAACTTCTCACTCTGTTAATGCATTGTTGTTTTTTAATTTTACTTGTATGTGTGGGGTTTTGTGGTGGTGTTTTTTTGGGGTTTTTTTGTTTTTTGTTTTTTGGTTTTTTTTTCAGTGCAAAATCTTCTCTAAGACAACTGTTCTGAATTCTTTGTATGACAGTTCATAGATCTTCATTTCTTTAGGATCAACTATTGGAGCTTTTTAAGCAGTTTCTTCTTACAGAAAGTATAGATTCACTTTGGCAGAGACCATTTTTCACCAGTCAGGTCAGTTGGGTTTTTGGACTTTATGCTGATAATAACCCTGGGTTGATGGGGCTTGCTATTAGGGGCTATTCTGGGGCAAGTTCACTGCCCCAGCTCTAAGGTCAGGGCAAGGTGGAAGGGTACTTCTGACTAAGTAAAGTTAGATAGGACTGCTGCCTTGGTTCACTGCTCTCATGAAACTGTATGATGAACTACACATTGACATGGGTTATTTGGTCAGGCTTGCTAGACAGAACTGAGTACCATATTCAGAGTAGATGGCACAATGAATAAGTTTCTCTGCCTCAGCAGGGTGGAAGGGTGGGCCTTCTTGGCTGCACAGGATATTGTTTGGAAACCTGAATCAGGCAAGACTGTGCACTGAATTCCTTGGCCAGATGTGGCCACTTGTTTTGCTCTGCTCACAGGGAAAGCCATGGGCTGTGCTCTCTCTTCATGGTCTATCACAGGCACAGCTGTTGGACAATCTATGCAGTTTCTTTGTGCTCTGGTTACATTTCTCGGGCAGGTGAGCTGAAGATTGTATTCAACAATGCACAGGGATATAATTTACTTCCCTTTGCCTAGGTTCCAAAGCCCCCAAGGCTTCATGTTGGGGTCTTGACTCAACCCTGACCCATGCCCCCTATTGCCAAGCCCAAGAGGGCCACTGGCTTTACATGGTACAAGATTACTTCTGCCTATTGTACTCTCTGCTTGAGCATCATGGGGCAAAATAGCTTCTAGGTGATCTGGCCAGCCTTGCTTGGTCAGGCATGGCTAGGCTATGACTCAGCTCCCTTATAGGTTGCAAGGCCATCAAAGCTCTTTGATGACCTGAGTCAGGCAGACCCCCATGTTACTTCATTTCCTGGCCCGACTGTGCTACCATGTGTAGATGACCAAAGCTCCTGGTTGGGACTGCTACTTGGGTGCTGGAGGTAAAAACTGAGTCTAACAAGATGTGAGTGTCACTTATTGAAAGCTCCTCTGCCCTTCTCTGTCACAGTAATAATCCCAGTGATTGAGCCACGCTTATTATCCCACAATTCCTATGGGGTAAGACAGAAGCAGAGGTTTCCAGAAGCAACCCACCATGCTGGAAGAGCTGAAGGTTTAGGCTGGGGTCTCTTTTCCCACTCGAAGAAGTAGGTTCAGGGAGACCTCTAGCCTGATTCTGCATCAGCCTGAGGGAGGGGCAATGCAGTCCTGGG
This sequence comes from Mirounga leonina, assembly GCF_011800145.1. Taxonomy (NCBI): domain Eukaryota; kingdom Metazoa; phylum Chordata; class Mammalia; order Carnivora; family Phocidae; genus Mirounga; species Mirounga leonina. Next base: position 34,458,565 of record NW_023270426.1, read on the forward strand.
ACCATAATGTGAAGCTGCTCCTCTTACGTCTCTAATGCTATCTTGATCTCTGTGGTGCAGGGGTTGCTTCAACCTCTTCCCTATCTTTAAGAATTCTCCAAAGGTGTCTGTTCCATCCCTAATTGTTTGTTAGTTCTCCTTGTGCAGTGGGACCAAAGTTAAGAATGATCTATGTTGCCATCTTAGTGATATCACTCTAGAAATAACAGTTTTAAAGGTTGGGTCAAAATTTTAAAGGTTTACCAGTTTGGGGGCCAAACATGACACATAGCAATCTCAAGAGGAAATGTGCAAGGACCTTGGATCCAGTCTCTTCACTAGAGGGAGAGTGGACAGGTTTAAGTGGAGGATTTGGGTGTGTGTCGGTCTATGTCTAGGAGGGGATCGTGCCAGAGGGAGTTAATAAGGTAGATTTTCTTCACAGAGAAGGATGAATCATAGGCTACTGTCGTTGTACTGCTGTCCTTTGGATTGTAGTCCTTTGTACTGCTGAAGCTGGACTTCTCCCACATACAGAGAAGGTTAAGCTCATGACTGGAGTAGGAAGGGCCAGGGACAAAACCTTCTCTACATCCACCATGATTTGTCAAGACTATACAATGACACTTCCATAGTTCCAGAATCCTGATGAAGCAGGAGAAAGCTACCATCTGGTCAGGCCAGGCTAATGACAAGGACTCAAAGACTAGAATATTTGACTACTTATTGTAGTAGCAGCATGAACCTTTGGCTGAGTTCCTGTTCTTTTCTCCAGCTTTAGGCGGCTTTCTGGGGCCCTTCTTGAGGCAAGTATATCCAAATGCTTATTGATTGCTCCTCCTGAATTCTATCTGGAAAGCTAACCTACCAGCTAATCCTGCTGCTCAGCAATCCAGAGTTTTGGCCCAGATTTCACCCAGCTGGCAGCAGAATGACATTTTTCACCACTCTGGTTCATCCAGTTCCACAGAATTGCAACTAGAATCTGGAAGCGAAAGGTCTTATTTAGGAGTTTGAGAATAGAAACCTAAACCCAAATTATAGACATTTTTTTAAATAATGAGCTGAAAATGATTTACTGCAGTATGATTTTAGGAGCTGCTTCCCCTCTTTAGAAACAATACCAATTCCTATTATTCTTTCAACGTGAAGTTGAAGACCTTCCAAGTGTCCCAAATGCTGTTTATGATTTTCCTGGGGGTGGAGAAAGAGACTCAAGTTTCCCAGAACATCTTTTAAAAACAAATGGCATTTCAGAACATGGCATAGCCACTGGATATGTAGGAATACACTGTCTTCCAAAGAGCCTGGGTCATTTTCCATTCCCATCAGTGTTTGAAAATAGTGAATCCTTCACTTTTTAATTTTGTAATGTGATCTTTTGACCCCCCCCCTTCACCCACCTCCAATCCTCCTCCCTCCATGTCTGGCAACCACCAGTCTGTTCTTTGTATTTGAGAGCTTGTTTTTCTGTTGTTTTAGATTCTACATCCAAGTGACATCATATGGTATTTGTCTTTCTCCATCAGACTTAATTCACTTAGCATAATGCCCTCAAGGTCTATCCATGTGTCGGCACAAATGGCAAGATTTCATTCTTGTTGAACAGTATTCCACTGTGTATATATACACATTTTCCTTTTCCATTTATTTATCCATAGCACTTAGATTGTTCCTATATCTTGGCTATTGTAAATAAGACTGCACTAAACGTGGGGGGGGGTCCATTAGTGTTTTCATTTTTCTTAGAAAATACTCAGAAGTACAACTGCTTGGATCTTTACATTTTTGAGGAACCTCCATACTGTTTTCCATAGTGACTGCACCAATTTACACCAATGGTGCATAAGAATTCCCTTTTCTGGACTCCCTCACCAAAACTTTTTTGATATTAGCCATTCTGTGACATGAGAAGTGATATTAATCTGGTTCTGGTTTGCATTTTTCTAATGACTAATGATGCTGAACCCCTTCATATTAATCTGTTTGCCATTTGTAGGTCTTCAGAAAAATACCTATTCAGATCCTCTGCCCATTTTTAAATCAGATTGTTTCTATTATTGCTATTGAGTTGTAGGAGTTGTTCATACATTTTATATATTAACCCCTTGTCAAATTTATGGTTTGGGCATATTTTCTCCCCTTCAATAGGGTGTTGTTTAATTTTGCTGATGATTTCCTTCACTGTGCAGAAGCCTTTTAGTTTGAAATAGTCCCACTAGTTTATTTTTGCTTTGGTTGCTTTTGCTTTTGAAGTCAGATTTTTTTTAAAAAAAACATCACCAAGACTGACATCAAGGAGTTGATCACCTTTGTTTTCTTCTGGAAGTTTTATGGTTTTGGATCTTACAGTCAAGTCTTTAATCCATTTTGAGTTTATTTTTGTAAATGGTGTAAGTTAGTGAGCCAGTTGCAATCTTTCACAGGAGGCCTATTTTCCCAGCACCATTTATTTATTTATTTATTTATTTATTTATTTATTTATTTATTTATTTATTTATTCATTCATTCATTCATTCATTCATTCATTCATTCATTTATTTTGAAGAGACTGTGCTTTCCCACTGATGACAAATGAGCCAAAAATATACAATTAATTGATCATATATGCATGTATTTGTTTCTGAACTCTCCTGTTCCACTGACCTATGTGCCTGTTTTTATTCCTGTACCATACTGTTTTGATGACCAAAGCTTTGTAATACAGTTTGAAAGCAAGCAGCATGATGCCTCAGGCTTTGTTCCTCTCAAGATTGCTTTGTGTATTTAGGGTCTTTTGTAGTTCCATGTAAATTTGAGGACTCTTTGTTACTTTTCTGTTAAAAATGGCATTGGAATTTTGATAGAGATTGCACTGAAGTTGTAGATTGCTTTGAGAAGTATGGACATTTTAAGAATATGAATTCTTAAATTCCCAATTCCATGACCAAAGAATAGCTTCTCATTTACTGATCAAAGACACTGGTGAAAACAATGTTTTATAGTTTTCACCTCCTTGGTTAAATTTATTCTTAGGTATTTTATTCTGATTCCATTGTCCTTGTTTCCTGAATTGCTCTGCTATTTCCTTATTTGTGTAGAGAAACTCAACAGATTATCATGCAACTTTACTGACTTCATTGATTAGTTCTAGGAGTTTTTTGGTGGAGTCTTTAAGATTTTGTATGTGTGGTATCATGTCTTCTGCAGATAGTTTTATTTTTTCCTTTCCTATTTGGATGCCTTTTCTTTCTTTTTCTTGCCTTAGTCGTCTGGTGAGGACTTTCAATATTGTGGTGAGAGAAAACATCTTTGTTCCTGATTTTAGAGGCAAAGCTTTTCACCATTGAGTGTGACATTATTTGTGGATTTGTCACATATGGCCTTTATGATGCTGAGGTACATTCCCTCAATACCTACCTTGTTGAGAGTTTTTATCATAAATGGATATTGAATTTTGTCAAATGCTGCTTCGGCATCTTCACAGAATGGTCGTATGCTTTTTGTTCATGTGGTGCATCACATTAACAGATGGTGAACCATTCTTGCCTCCTTGGAATAAAGCACTTGATCTTGGTGTATGATTCTTTTCATGCATTGTTGAATGGTTTGCTAATATTGTCTTGAGGGGTTTGGGATTTAGGTTCATTAGGGATATCGGCCTGCAATTTTCTTTTCTTCTGGTGTCCTTCTTGTGATTGCAAAGTAATGCTGGCCTCAAAGTTAGCTTGGAAGTGTTTTCTCCTCTTGATTTTTTTTGAAGAGCTTAAGGAAGGATTGGTATTAATTCTTCTTTAAAAATTTGATAGAATTCACCAGTGAAGCCTCTGCTTTTGGGCCTTCTTTTGGTGGGAAGTTTTGATTACAGATTGATTCTCCTTGCTAGTAATTGGTTTGTTCTTATTTTCTATTTCTTCACCATTCTGGTTTGGTAGGTTTTTATGTTTTAAGTAATTGCTCTCTTTCTTTTTGTCTTGATGAGTCTAGCTAAATGTTTGTCAATTTTGTTTTAGATCTTCAGAGAAACAGCTTTTAGTCTCTATTTCTGGCTCACATTGTTCTTCAGTTTTTCTTTTTCTTGTTCCCTGAGGTGTAAATCTGTTAAATTTGGGTAAAAGAAATACACATAATGGTTACCATCTTAGCCATAAGCATATACATTCACCTTGTTATGTGACCAGTCTCAAGAATTCCTTTCATTTTGCAAAATGGAAACTCTTATCTTTCTGTATCTACGAAATTGACTACTGTACGTACTTCACAAGTGAAATCATACAGTATTTCTCTTTGTGACTGGTTTATATAATTTCAAGTTTCATCCATTTGAAGGATGTGTCAATTTCTTTTTATACCTGAATAATCCATTTTATTATGTCTATACCACATTTTGTTTATCCACTCATCAGTCAAGGGCTATTTGCATTGCATTCCATCTTGTGACTGATGCTATGAACATGGGTGTACAGAGAATACTGAATCTTAACCCTTCATGTGCATAAGGAACTTCCCAAGGAGCCTTGAAATGTATATTTAAGGCCCTGTCCCTGCTTGTGATTCCAGTTTAGTCTGTGTGTAGTGGAGTTTAGAAGTGTGTAAGCCCTTCAGGTAACGCTAATACAAGTAGCCATCCAATGTTGTAACGTTACAATGTCGGATTACAACTCTTGGGCACTAGAGTGTAATCGGATTTGCACCACTGCTCTCTACTGCCCATTTAGCAATGTACATAGTATGAAGAGGACAGGTATGATTTTGGCTTTCTTCCCTTCTTGAACACGTTTTCTATACATTGTTGCATCTCTTGATGTCAAGTGAAACTGAAAGTCACACATGAAGGCCAGCAGTGCCTATAATAACCTTTGGAAAGGGCAGGAATGATTATTCAGAATCAGGCATGAAGAGACATGAACCAGAGCTGTACTGGAGTATAGTGCAAGGCTCAGGTGTCCCAAGAGAAATGACAGAGTGTCTCTGGGAAATTCAGAGTGTACACTGAACTTATGACTACTGGCTGATCAAGTCTGAGGGACAGGTGTCCAAGGCTGGAAGCTATATCAGTAACCTAGTTATCAGGAGATTTCTGTGAGCCTTCACAGTCAGCTTGCTGTGTCACCTTGGGCTACTTATTTGAACTGCAGAACCACACTGTCCTACCTAGTAAATTGGAAATGATCTTGTAAGTTTAGTAAGAAAAACTCTGGTTCCTGACTGAAGCACAGGCTTCTCCCTAATGTCCGTGTATATAGATAAGAGGTTCAAGATTTCTAAAAATACGGTCACATTGCTATGGTTGAAGTTAAAATACTGGGAGGGAATGGCCCTAAAAATCCAACAAAGAAGAATAAAGGGTGAGGTGTTTGAATCTTTTATGATTTAGGCCATGGGCTTTACATACCCATGAGCATACATAGGTATAGGGGGTGAGTGGCCTCAAAAAGGTTGGATTCTGAGTCAACTGGATAGAGGATCCTTTATGGCATTGTAAGCTTGCATCTGCCCTGAATCCAAACACCTCGATGCTAAAATAACCATTTCCAGAAACTTTTATATCTAATTCAGGGTAGAGATGGAGGCAAAGCTAGTTTTATTGCAACCCTGTATCAAGCATGTCTATGAGCACCATTTTTCCAATAGTATCACTTCATTATATTTGTATGGTTGTGTGTGAACATGATCTTTGATGTGACTATTGTAACTAGCTCCTTTAGGGCCTTATCTCGAATCAAGTCCTGCAATAGGTCGTCTTTCCAATGCTTATACAGGCCAAAAGCTAGGCTTCTTATACGAAACAGTCAAAGTGTAAATGCACAGGAAAAGTTTTAACCCAGTGAACACACAAATGACAGGGAGAAACTTTGAGTGCTCTGGATGGAAGATCAAACCAGCCACAATGTTCTATTAAGCCAAAGCATAACAGAGTGGAGCTGCAGAAGCAAACCTCTTGAACCAACCTCAGCTAGCTTCTGGCTTTAAGGAAAAAAGCCATCTCCATAACAGAAAAGAGCTCATTTACCATTCCAAAAGTCCTGCTACATACACTCTGTGCTCTAGAAATGGACCACCACCACCTCGATGATGACAGAGCTGCTTACAACATGGTTGAGAGAGTATTTTAAACCCCCTGTTGCGACCTACTGCTTGGAAAAAAATTTCCTTTCACAGCAGTATAGCTTATTGAGAAGGTACCTGGTGACCCAAGAGCTCTGCTGAAGATGTGCCACAAAATGAATGTTGTTTTCATGCCTTCTAATGAACCATCAAGGAGTCCTAGCTACTTTCAAGCCTTCTACATTGTAAGGCTCGATCTTCCATAAATCGTGATTCCTCTGCTGGATCTGGGCACAAGAATTGACAACACTCTGAAAAGAGGAGTACTGCATTTTAGATACCACTACCTAAATTGGTGATTCATGGGAAGAGATCAAAAGAGTATTGACATTAACAGGAGTTTGGAAGAAGTGGATTACACTCATGGAGGACTTGGATGGCTTCAGGACTTAAGTGGAGGAAGTAACCATGGAGAATTAGAAGTGGAGCCTGAAGATATAATCTCATGGTCAAACTTGAATGGAGGAGGTGTTGCCTCTTAGGGCTAAGCAAAGAAATTGAAATCTACTCCTTGTTAAGATTGTTATATCGTAAGTCCTTTGTCGTCATTTCAATCCGGTTGACAAAGCAGTGACAGGGTTTGAGAGGATGGACTCCAGTTATGGAAAAAAAAATGCTCTGAAAGGAAGAGTCCATCAATGCTGCAGACTTCATCATTGTCTTAAGAAATTGCCAGCCACTCCAACCCTCAGCATCCATCAACACTGAAGCAAGACCCTCCCTCAGCAAAAAGATTGATACTCACTGAAAGTTCAGATGATTAACAATTTTAAGCCATACGGCATTTCTTAATTTAGTTATGTGCATTTTTTGAGACTTACACACACTGGAAAACCAAAAAATTCACTTTACTGAGGTGGTCTGCCAATACAGCTGGCCTCAGGGCCACCTTGATCCATCTTAGGTAGCACAGGGTATCAGAGTGCTCATTAAGAGGTTTTTCTCAGTTATTATTTTCTAATTATCAAACTTTTATCATTGAAGTATATTACAGTTCAGCTTGAACCAAGTAATTACTTACTTCTGCAGATAGCTGGAGGAACAAGAAAGTGTCCAGGTTAGTAGTTCAAAGCCAGCTTCACCATTACAGACTGAGCAAATAAATGAGTAAAGCACTCGACGATTTTGTGCTTCCATTGCCTAACCAATAAATTTTTTCAATACTAGTATCTACCTCATGGATAAAAGGAGTTACAATATATCAAGGGCGTTGAATAGTACCTGTTATAACCATTCAAATATGAATTTATTATTATCATAGCAATGTTTGGTTTGCTGGGGACCTGTACATAGTCTCATTGGAGCCTCGTGACAACTCTGTAAACGAAGTAAGGCACAGGTCATAAATAACGGGTCATTAAAAAACAAACGGGGTTCTAGAGGGGAGGGGGGTGGGAGGATGGGTTAGCCTGGTGGTGGGTATTGAGGAGGGCACATTCTGCATGGAGCACTGGGTGTTGTGCACAAACAATGAATCATGGAACACTTCATCTAAAACTAATGATGTAATGTATGGGGATTAACATAAGAATAAAAAAATATATATAAAAGAAAAAAAATAAAACCAAAAAAAAAAAAAAAAAAAACATGACATGGGGGGAGAGTTGGATTACCAAGCAGAAGACAGGAAATCTCTCTCACTTACCATACTGTGGCACCCTCTTCTATCCAAAACTGTTATAATATCATGTTATTTTCCTGGTCAAGCCCCTGAGAGCACTCAGGATCATTTTACTACTGACCTGAAGTTGTACGCCAGCAGCAGGGTGTATCATTTAAGGAATCCCATTTGACAAAAACCTACCTAGATTACCATCTTGTCACAATGGCCAAATCTTTTATGATACCTTCAAGTTCAGTGCCTTCCCAAAGTAGCACTAGGAAGAAAGCTGTTAGCTGAAGAGATGAGAAAATTCAATCTGTACATGAAATCTTTGTGCCCAATTATGGGATGTTTTTTCTCATAAGTCTTATTCAGGGATCTTAATTCAATGGGGTCTTAGTATCTTGTGACAGCACTTAGCAGTGGGAAAATCCCCAGTAAGATGCAAATAGTTCTAACATCTTCGCAATAAAGATGTTGTTTGGATCCATACCTGAGTTCTCCAAAATGGGATCAGATTGTTGCAAGACAAATGACAGAGCTCTGTAGATATACAAACATTAGGAAAGAGAATTATATTCGTGTTTTCTGCTAAGAAATCCAGAATGTTAGAGAGCTATAGAAGCACCCTCCACAGAGACTAGAAAGCAAACTACAAGCCAAAGAAGGTCTGACCTATCCAGTGGAATTTTACAGAAACTGGTCCCACTCATGCTCCTTTAACTCCAATCCTGCCATTATTCACTTACGTTTTAACAATAGAATACACAATAGCTACCGGGATTCAAGCTCAAATATAGTCCTCTAACTAGTCATCTATCATAACTAAATTAGAAATTTTAACTCAAGAGAAATGCTTATTTTACTAAATACTGAGGCATGAACAACAAAGTAGTTCTGGGTTATCAGAGGTTTAGACATGAATGTAAAATATGAGTCCATTTTTTTCTCCTTGGGTCCCAGGAGCTGAGATGAAATCACATGATTTAATCATTCTGAATCCATGTGGCTCCTCTGAGATAGGGCCAGATGTAACCAGAAGGATTTATAGGGCGTAAAATTCAGAATGGATTAGGAAAGCATTTTTGTGTCCTGCCCAGTACATCCTAAATCAAAGTCCCCTGAATGGACTGGGGAGGTTGTCATGGCAACTAACTGGCAAGCTGAGCCCATGGAACGTGAAGGCAAACAATAGAGTGATAAGATTGTGTACAGAACAGCAGTCGGGCTCCTGCCCAGGTCCAGTGATGGGGAGAAGTGTGCAACTGCCTTCTTACAATTCTGGCAGCTCGTTTGAAATATATCAGATGTCCTTTTCCAGATGTCAGTAAAAACACTGCTACTGATCTGCACCAATAGGTAGATGCAGTGGTAGACAAAGCCACGGAGGGCTGTTCCCCTAACAGGACACAAAAATCTCCAAAAGGAGGTCGAAGCACATTTAAGGTTAACTCCACTGACTCTTTAGTGCCACCTTGTGTCCAGTTAGGTACTGAAACTTTACCAGAAGCCCAGCCTCCAGCCTTGGTGGGGCCGCCGCACGGCAGGCTCAGGAAGAGTCAGAGCGCGGCGGGTGGTGGGGGGGTTCGGTAGTCCCTTTTGCAGCAGAATATACAGATGAAGTCTTCTAAGCCTCAGGTTAATGAAAACATGTCCATGAACAATTGTGGTCGACTCTGAAATGAGATAAGGAAAATATGCCAAATCACACATCTTAGACAAGATTCCAACAAGCTTCCTGGTGGCCAGGAGCTGGAGGAAGGGAGGACAAAGACATACTCCAGGTGGAGGACTCTTAATGTCGCCCTTACTAAACTTTTGTGAAGAGAGTCGGTGGTGGTGGTTCATTCAGCCATGCTGGTAGCAAAAATAAATTGACAGGGAAAAATCAAATGTCAACATAACAGTGAACAAAAGAATTGGTAGCAAGATGACGGCATTTGTTCAAATTGCGTCTTAGGCCCACCTCTTAAGTCTCCCCCAATCACCAGGGAAAACCACAATCAAATCCCATTTACTTTCAGCCGGAGTGTAAAATGACCAAGCTGTGTTTGTTTCTTCCAGGGTTTGAATTTTTTGAAACAAGTGCCAAGGATAACATTAATGTCAAGCAGACGTTTGAGCGTCTTGTGGATATCATCTGCGACAAAATGTCCGAGAGTTTGGAGACGGATCCGGCCATCACTGCCGCCAAGCAGAACACAAGACTCAAGGAAAGCCCTCCTCCGCCGCAGACCAACTGTGGCTGTTAATGTCCCCCTCCACGCATACAGGCAGTTTGAGGGGGCACATCAACAAACAGCATTTATAAATGGTTGGTTAACCTTCATTTCTACTGCCTAGTAATTATTTGAGGGAAATCTTTGATGTCAATGGCTCATACACACATTCGATTTGTGGGAGATTTCCTGTGTTAATATGTGATCTCAACTTTGTAAGGACTATCCATCTATAAACATCTGGTATTTGCATGTAATTTGTTACTTGTCTGTGTAGGCTCTTTTTGTTTCAGATTTCTTCTCAAAATTAAGCTACTGCTGGGACCTCAGACTGTAATTTCACTACACCTGAGTTTTGTGCCATGGGTTCAAATTGGCGATTCGCTTTGTAAGGATGATAACCGAGGAACTGTTTGTGTGGGCAAGAGATCTCAGGAGACCATCATGGGTCTGGTCAGTTTACTGCTCAGGAAATGTGTCTGGTTTTCAGTCTTACTCATAGCTGAGGAGACCAGTGACTATAAAGAAATAGAAATACTGTGTTTGAAACCCTTGCAAATTTTCTAAGAGATTAAATCTAGTTCCAGTCTGGTAAATATTCAACAATCATATTTACCAGACTGGAACGAGATTTAATCCACCTTCTTAATTTAGTTATGTACATAAACAATGACCCTAACTCGGGGCCAACATTTGGAACAGTTGAGGGCATCGGCTGAAGGCATTAGATAATGAGTCTTTAAACCAAGAAGGGTAGGAATGGCTGCAGACTTCTCAAAGGATTGACTTCCCCCTAATTCCTTAATAATTGCCCCCCATTATATACACACCATCCCCACCACTTTCTGAAACCATCACTCAGGCGTGGAATAGAGATGAATTTGAAGTTTGTTAGAGCCCCTCTTCCCATGGGATAGAGACTTGCCTCCGCAACCAGTGCCTTCTGTTCACACTTCACCTGACTTCTTTTACCCAATAGATTTAAACAATATCCCAGTGGCTCTAAGGTTGAGGAAAAGACCATTTTTATCTGTAGTCTTTTTCAATCCCATTGTTCCCAATTGTGAAGCATATCCCTCCCCATTCTGTAAGCTTTTACAGGTGCTTAAGTTACTGAGAGAATACTCCTTAGAGTTAAGATAAGTTGAACCAACACTTTAGGACACCAGAAGCAATTTAGTGGGGGCAGGGGGAGAAAAACCATTTGAATACGCGTATTTTTTTCTCCCAGATTTTCTAAGACCGTCTGAGAATAACAAGCCAACAAATCTCACCAGCTGTTGTAATTGAACCGCAGAAGGAAAATGGCATCCTTAACTGTGCACGATAGTGGACTTGAGGCAGGCACAGACTGGCAGATTTAGATGGACCGTTTCATTAGGGTGATTTTCCATTGCCCTTCGTTGGTGGTTATGGTCAAGATTTTTTTTTCCTCTTTTCATAACTAAACACAGTTCCTGTGAAAGTTTTGGGTGCAAGTCTATTGAGCAAGGTTACTAAGTGTGTCATTGGATAATAACCACCTCCAAGTCAAGGAACTAGGTCACATACATTATTACGAAGTTAGAAGGTGAAACTTACAGAAGAGTACCTGTGGGATGTTTTCAAAAAACCCAGGTCATTTCTCACCTTGAGCTTAAGATCCATGCGTTTGTAATAAATTTCCACTTTGGCACCCTGCAAGGCAAGAATGTTTTAGTAGATTTTAATAGGCCAACAAACTTCAAAAACTCACAGAACTCACAGTGAAGGGCAAGAGAAAGGGGCATGGCAAGCAAAGTAGAGTAGTTTCAACAGAAGCCTAGCTACATGACAATGCAATATTTCTGTAACTGCCTAAGAATGTGGCCACCATCAAGGCTAGAGCTGTTAAACTCAACTTGTGTAATCCAGTATGAAGCAATGAGGCCAAGAAAACTCTCCTGTGCTCTGAGTCCCATACACACATGCAGATGTCAAGGACCTAAGATACAAGAGCCCTAAGTCAGAGGGCTCTTACAAGCCCCTTCCTCTATGGAGTATTGTATAAGGGCAAGCCAAATCAGGGTGAGAAAAGTGGAAGGTCAAGAGCTGAGTTGTGCTTTTGTGTAAACCCCTTCCCTGGAAACATCATTGCCAATGACCTTAATTGGCCCTATAGCCAAAAGACCAAGTCAGGAGCCTACGTCACATATAGGTGTCAGGCATGCCTACACTGAACTACTTTAATCCCAGTCAGGGAAGCATGAGGGCCAAGTGTCCTGGCCAAGGAACTTTGGTTACTTTCTATTTTCCAACCCTCTGTGGAAGTGAGTGGAGCCTTCCTAGTTCATTCTCTGTCCCGAAGCTCCCACGCTGGTGTGAATTTCACTGAGAAGTTTCCAGAGTGGATTGTCACAGAGCTTGGGTAAATGCACACCTATGTTTCTGCTATAAAGCTTGTGGGAAGAGAGGATATTCTCTATTCCTCATTTCATAAAGCGATTTTAGTTTTAAAATTAAATCTTTGTTGTAAGAGGGAACGCTGCAGGGTTAACGGGGCTGCTCTTGTCATCAAACTGTATTAAAAGTTGTAGCAGGGTAATTGCAAGGCTTCTTAGCCCTTTTGCCACCAAGACACACACACTTAACCTCCTACATTGTCTCCAACTCCCACCACAGCCTGAATAACCACAAGTCATTTTTTACCAATGGCCTAACTAAATTTGTATTTTAAACATCAAGATACCTTCAAAAAGTACATGCTGGGGTAAGTGTGTACACTTTTAATACCCATCTTCTGTTGTACTTGATGCAATTCAATCAGTTTTTCAAGAATGAATTTCCCCGCTGCCCATCTTCTCATCACCCTCACCCCTGCAATTTTTTTAGAGACGACCCCTGATTGTTGAGCAAATGCTTTCAAGAGCTTTGGTGTTGGTCCATTCCTTTCCATTCTTAATGTCATTGAAAAACTACACTGGAAAGTTCTTCACGGAAACAGCTATCCTCAGAGTGGATGGGCATTTGGTTTTGGAGAATGTGAATGGATGTAGAAGGTGCATGACCTTTCTGATGTCTTAAGGTGGCAGTTTAAGTGCTGCATCCCATGTTCAGGGTCCTAAGAACAAGTGCTTCTGAACAGTCGATCAGCTCATTGCTGCGGCCCTCTCTCCCTCCCCGCCCCACCTGCCCCTCCCCAGCTTCTACTGCCTTGGTGAACTTGACAGTAGGTTCTTATAGTTCCTGCTGAGGTTCACTTCAAGTCACTATCCCTTTGCTGCCCAGTAACTAAGTGCTAAGATTTTTATCTGTCAAGTGAGGGATGATGATGCCTTTGGTCATGGCAGAAAACTGCAACATCGCTATGATAAATGTGAAGTACAAATACTAAAACCTATAACCAAACTTCTCCAAGACCCCTATCTCCTCAAACACATAGTATGTACACGGCACCTACTTAACTCTTATCCAGATGAAGGATAGACCTTTTGTTAAGCACACTGGTCATTTCTCAGACACCAGTTTAAGCCTCCAATTCTAACTATGTCTATGCTGAAAATAGACTTTCACATTTTTTTAAATAAAATATTCCATTATTAACGGAACTTCCCTACAGCAACATGAGTTTTCAAGTGTGGTGGTCTGTTCTCAGAGGCTCATCATGATGGGCTCAGTCCGCTGTATATCTTAGCGCACAGTATGTTCTGTGCCTTCCTAGGTTGACTAGGTGGCATTTGTCAGACTGTATTTTAAAATGTCTCCAGACTCTACCAAGCTCTCCCAAGGCTGAGGTAGCTGCTGCAGGTGAAAAACTGTGAGCTAAATCTTACCTTGAAGTCAGGACTAAAACCCTTTCAGACCAAGAAGTCTTAAACATTTTCATCTACTATTGGAATGCTCAACCGGGTGTTGTTGGTGTGGGATCCTTAGGAGGTGGTCTTTCTGTCTGAAGGATCCTCTCTCTGTAACTTAGAGACATTGCATGACTGGTAACTCAAACTTCGTGTTCCTTTGTGTGTATACTCACTCAGTGTGCTAGGTTAGGGTAGCATGTGAGCAACTTGACCCCCGTGGCCTTTCTCCTCACCCTCTGGAAAATACAACCTCTACGGCTCGGCTTCACTTTGCCTGTTTGTGTAGACTACCTGCGCTTGCATAGTTTCCCAGTAAGTTGGAGAAGTCCTTCCGATGAGCTGGACCAGTCGGGTCAGCTTTCTGGATTGCTTTGTATTTAAAGTCATTTTTTGACCAAAGCCACTTAAAGACATAAACCTGTTTCCTATTCGGGAATGAATTGGGACAAATTGGGTCAAAGATAAACTGTATGATGACCCAAAAAAAAAAAAAATTGTTCTCCCTGTAATGCACCTAAAGGGCTCCAGATTCTAGAATTACAGTATCCCCTAAAGGGGCAGCAACAGTCCGGGGAATTTATCTAAAATATATGTACCTATTGTTATTGCTATTTCATGAATAAATGTAGTTTGTCTTATAAACCTTTACAGAAATGCTTGACACTCCAGTCAACAAATAATTCCCTTCGGTAGATTAAAATATTTACACTTGGGCCACTTACATGGTGTTGTCTCTCCCTACACACACACACACACACACACACACACACACACTTTTTTATGAAGGGAAATTTTCATATATGGTGCTTTCTCAGTGCTAGGGAAAAGGGAGCTTTTGCTGTGTTCAAACTGTAACTCACATTTTGTTTAAAAAGGTCTACAAAATAGATTCCTGATACTGATTTGTATGTTTGTGCACATAATTTTCAATAATAGAGAAAAGTACATTTCGCAAACATTCTAGACAAAAAAGGAGTTCAAAACCTCTGTCAGAACATCTAGCTGGTAGACAAACTGAACTTTCCAATTGCAGTTGTCTTTTCCACTTCCTGATACTATTTTGCATTTCAGTTTTTAAAGCAGTCTCCTCTCACTGAACGACAGGACTAAGAATAGGAAGTGAGACTCAAATTTCACCATTTACCTGCAATCAGCACTATTGTTGGTGGAGTTTCAACCAGTCATTATCTGTTGAAATGAGGTGGGGGGTTTACCTGTGTATTTTCATTCACCTGTGTTCATACTTTCCTTCATAGTGGACAACTGAGAGTTGGCTGTGTTTTGTTTTGGGGTTTTTTTAGTGGTCATATTTCCATATTCATGTTTGGGGCTAGGGATTGCTTAGGTTCACGAATGCCATTCTTAAGGACACAGATGGTACGTGAGCCACACAGGTGCCCAGCCTTTCAGGGATGTGAGTGTGACATATACCTGGCTAGTGGTCCCCTGCTCCTCATACAAGTGAAACTGGGGATTGTTTGTTGTATCAGTAGGATGGTTTTCCATGCATTGTTTCATCATCCCTAGGATGTGTGCTAAATGAAAACTTCCTGTAATTCCTGTTAATATATTGTTGTCAGACGTGATGTGATACCGTTGGACTGTCCAAATGTACAACTATTTAATGGTGTTTGTGGAACTGAAATGTCTTAAATGTTGCATGAAATATGTTATAAAAATAGATTTGTTTTCTATTTTTAAACACCTCATAATTGAGGGTTCATGGGCCAATAAGTGCAATATTTAATGACTTACTCAGTGTATATAAACTAGCGTGAAAGAGTGAATTACAATGAATGTGTGAGATGCTTTGATGGCTGTGTAACTTATTCAAATTATTTCTTGTAGCTGTATTTGTCTAGTGGTGCAATTTATACAGTAAATACCTTATTGGTGTCATGTGAAACTCCTCCGTGCCTATTTCAAAGTAATTTTTTCCCTATAAAACCAAACATTTAGCATTTGCAAATATATGTCAATTTTGCGCTTTAGAATTGTGGATTTTATTTTTAAGACAGAATGGATGTTCATTTATTTTATATAGGCATTCCCTTCTTAAATCCAGCATTCTCTTAAAAGAGGCTAATTTAGATACCTAAGAAAAAATATGCACATAAAGTAAAGTCATATTTATTCTTCTCAGAAATGTTGATCACATGTTCTATGTAGTAAGAATTTTTCTTCTTCCATTTGTGTGTTTATTTTGTTATTCAACCTTGTATTTTGTTTGCAAAGTTAACACTGTCAACCCTGGGAATTCTAAAATATTGATGTCTTTTTAGGTTGTAGTTAATGTTATATTCACTTTCAATTCTCAATTGTCCACACTGGTGATACAGGAGGAGCAAAAGTCAGAATTCTTAAGTTGCTTTGGTATTTCAACAGAAACTCCTACATTCATCCTCAAACCCCCTTGGTTAATCTTAAAATTGGTGGCCTAGGACTTCAGTGAGATGCAAAATTAAAAAAAAAAAAAAAGACTTTTTGATAATCCAGTAACCAGGCCTAAGTGTTTATTTATATGAAATTTAAAGTGGGTCACCTACCTTAAATTCCTATTTGCCATTTTAACTTTTAAGGCAAAACACTCATTTTAATACTGTGATTTGCCTTTTCATTTAGTTAGCAGAGTAAATCATGATACCATTAGGAAGAAAACTTATGACTTGTTCACTAAAAATGATGGAAAACAGTTGGTTTTAGATAACCTTGGCCATCTGTATATCATATGAAGCCTTCTGCTCTTTCTACAGCAGTTGCCTGAAATTGACATGTGAGGCCATGCCAATCATTAAATGGCTCTGGGCTACTACCAGTGATGTGTGGCCCTATTTTAAATATGATAGTATGAACTTTGAACTCAGCTCTCAAACTGACTGAAGAAGTCACATGAATGTGGGAGAAGCAGGGAGATTAGGGATGACTTTGTGCCAAATTAAAAAAAAAGATAAACGTAAGCACGTAGCCAACATTAGAATAATAATTTAAGAGCGTGTTTAAATGTTTAGTCATCACTGTTATTGAATACCAAGTGCTCAGTGCTGTGGGAATCAAACAGGGAATAGGTATGGTTCCTACCCCTAATAAACTTACTGACTGAAGGAGGAGTTAAAAAATATATATATATCAGGATATTACATAAATGCTAGATTATGTCCAGATATAGCAGCATAGAAAATGAGGGACCTCTAACAACTGGAACACTCAAGAATATGATCCCAGCAAGATTTGCATAATGAGGAGATTTTGCCAGACAATAAATGGGAAAGGTCACATTCTGTTCCCTATGAATGAAAAGGTGACAGAGGTGGCAGCTAAAGACCCTTGCTTTTCTCTAGAGAGCCCAACTAGCCCTGTAAAACCCAACAGATTGTCCACTGGGTTCTATGGCTTTTGTCCCCATGAAGAAGACAAGCTGCAGCATTGACACAGTCCTCTGTGCTGAGCAGCCCCAGACTGTGCAACAGAACACAACCTGCTTTAAAGTCACATTAGAACAGTTGATTTAGACATCTTGCCCATGCGCCAAACCACGAAACATTGTGTAATCCAATGTCAACAAGAAAGATGTGTGCCCAGAGATTTTCCTGGAGTTCCATGTCTCCCATCAAGGGTCTTGGGAAACGCACAGATGAAGACTTTCCTTTGTAACCGGGCACTTTCTGGCTCCTCAGTGATTATACCGTGGGGCTCTTCTTTAGAAAATCTTGAGTAACAGCTTAGTGTTTTCATATAGTGATTGTGACATGTAGTTGAAAACTAACAGCTGCACAGCAAATATTGTGACTCTTTATGTGTCCACAGGAGCTCTTGTCTGGGTTTAAAGCTACAAAGTATTCACATTGTGAAGTTTTAATTCTCTTTATTGAAATTAATTGTGTAAAAACTGTATGTGCTCTATTAGGTATTAAGTTTGTATGTGAATTCTGTATAGAAAGTGGTTTTTGTCCTTTGGGTTTAATCTGGTTTTATTTTTTGGAGATTACAATAAATATCTAAGAGACTATATTCCTGAATTTCTCAGCCTTAGTCTGATAAATTTTTTCATTTCCTTTCAATTTATATTATTTTTGGTCTTAGGATGCCTGTTTTCATTTCTTGTTACCTTCTCCTCCTGTAATCCTAGTGACAATGATAATCTTGAACTAAAGAATGCCAACACATTTTTATTTTAGCCTATGGTTTTCTAATGTGGATTTGGATTAGCATACGAGTTAATTCTAATAAAGGCAACCTTTGAAGGTAAGTACTGCTTAATACATGGTTGACTGCATTCCAGAGTCATAAAACTCTTGGTTGTAGAATCAAGAACAGCTATCAATGTATTCAAAAGTCACCTCTTCTACATGAACACTATCCCTGCATCTGGAGTTCAGGGTCCAATGATCATATGGGTATCCTACTAGCACAGTCTAGGAAAGGAGCATTCAACAAGGACAACATGTGTATTGGATGTGTAAGTGGTGTGGGTCTGTTTAATGTGTGGTGCATGGGGTAGTAATGCTTCAGATGCTGTACAGACTTGCCTTAGTCTTAGACCCCGGGGCATGCTGAAGCATCCCACCATCAATCTATTTGCATTGCAGCAGATCTAGTAATTTCAAGATCTCTTAGTGATCGAATTGTGCTACTAGCTCTATTTCTGGATATTTTCTTCTAAATGTGTTCTCAGGGCCATTTCCAGACTCTGTGCTAAGTAGAAGCCAAGTGAAGTCCCTGGAATAATCACATGGGTCCACATGGGTCAAAATAGCTTCCTAAACCAAACTCTGCGACAGGAATCTCACCTACCTAGGTAGACAAAACTGATAGCATGCAAATCAAGGAAAAAATAACAAAGGGCTTCCATTTATATTGTCAACATTCATATATAGGATCTATTCTCTAGTTTCTTACTATACATAAAAATACATACACTAGACTCCTGACCCTCAGTGAACTCCTATAATTGTAATAAAGGAAAATTTATAAGTTAATATAAATTGCCAACAGTTATAAATGTAATATTCCCTAATATGTGTGTCTAATAACTGAACATTAGAAATCTGTTTCATTTTGGGGCGCCTGGATGGCTCAGCTGGTTGAGCGTCCGACTCTTGGTTTCGGCTCAGCTCATGATCTCAGCATTGTAAGACTGAGCCCCTGTTAGGCTCCATGCTCAGCACGGAGTCTGCCTGAGATTCTCTCCCTCTCCCTCTGCCCCTCCCCACCCCCTGCTGATGCAGGCTATCTAAAATAAATTTTGTTTCATTTTAAAAGGTCTCATCAAAAAAATGTCTTCCTTGAAATGTTATAAAATACACTTTTTTAGACAATAGTCCTCTAATCCCCATATAAAGTGGTAAAATTTTTGCCAGTGGCAAGACTTCAGAAAGATTTTACGTGCTTCCTGGTGATTCTGAGGTTACTGGGGCCAAACCAGTTCCAACAGGTTTTAAGCAGAAATTCTCTCTACTTTCACCTTACTACCTTAGTAATAACTCCTGAGTTTGAATTAATTTAAAAAATGAAGCCAGCTTCTGTGTGGCTATTTCTTTCTCAATAGCATTAACAAGGTAGACAGGAGAAGAATACACCTGTTACCCTTGGAAGATGCTAGGCTTCCTACAGGACTTGAAAAAGATGTATTCTAAAGAAAAGGGCACATGGCAGGTTCTGGTCTTTGGACACTTCCTGTGCAACAGCCACTTCTTGGTTATCTTACTTCACCCCACACCCACCATGTCCAAAGACTGTTTAGTCTAGTGGAGAGGTAATCTGGCTGCCCCACTTTTCTTCCTGATCTATTTATGTCCCCAGTCCTTTAACCCTAGACTTTGTTTATGAATTCTAAGTCCCAGAGAGTTTCAACTAAAAACTATATTCTCCATTTTTTCATGTTTTGTCTATCCCTTAAAGCAATTCTACTGATTGCCTTTCTTCCACTCAGAGGGTGAAGACAATATAAGGCAGGCAGGTATTGGGAAAAAATCTGAATTAATGTTTCAAAATGATATCCTAGGCAACAATTACAGAACAATTTGTTAAGTGCCAAGAGAGCTTACACAGTGAAAGCACACAAGAGGGACAATTAACCCAAAATGGAGGCAAGGAAATGGGAATGTCCTAAGAAGGCCTACTCGAAGAAATGAGACCTAAGCTAAAATATATAGGAGTTAGGTAGGGGCAGAGTGGAAGAAGACTGTTCCTAACAGAGGGAGTGGCAAATGCAAACCAGGGAGGTATCTCAAAGCATAATGTACACATATGCCAAAGTCATTCACACAGGTGATCACAGCATGGAAGAAAAGGAGAAGGAGCCCAAGGCTGAGATCATGACACCTGTCTGAAATGCTTTCCAAGTCTGGATTTCATCCTCCAGCTGTGAAAAAGTCTTGAAGGAAGAAATTAGTTCCATCAGATTTGAGTTTTGAAGAATCCCTCAAACGGCAATATGGGAAATGGACTACTAGGAGACAATAGTGGAAATAGAACAAGCGCTAGAAAGCCATTATAATCATATACAGTTACATGCCTCAATTAAAGAGGACTTCGTACTGGGTTAGAGCGGGGGACACAAGACAATTCAATTTAGAAGGTAGGTAGGTAACGGTAACCAGTACGATTCCAATGGGGTGACAACTAGAAATCAAGCATGACCCTGTGGTTTCTGGCTCAGCTTATTAGGTAGGTGTTAGTGTCATTACCTAAGAGAAAAAGTATGGGCTCTGGTGCAAGAAAGAGATGTACCAAGATCCTGAACTCGCCTTATCCCACAGATACACCGAACCTGCAGCTACATATGGAACATCGTCCTCTGAAAAAAAGCCCCTAAAAACTAGTTGAACAACACCTAAACATCGGGCAAACGGTGGGGGGGAGGGACATACACACACACATGTTCAAGGTGTACAGGAAGGACAATTCTGCCATAAACCCCACCCTGGGCAAGGTGACCCCCTAATCAGGAAGGAACTCAAAACCTAGACCTTTTCCCTATGGAGCAAAGGCCTTGAATCCCATATCAGTCATCCCAACCTTCAAGACCTGAACCTGGAAGATGAGCCCACAAACTATCTGGCTTCAAAAACCAAAGGTGCTCAAGCTGACCAGACTACAAGTGTACAGCAAACTAACAAACTGCTCTTACAGGGCTCGTAGGCTCAGACTTACCTCAGGCACCAGCACAGAGGCAGTCAACTGAGAGGCACCCAGACGTTATGGAAAGAGGCTTACTTAATTACAGCATTGTGCTGAGGGGCAGGTGTCTAATTTAACACACATCTAGAGGCCTACTGGGGGATTTCTCCGGGGACTTCAGCTGGCGGGCACCATCTTCGCACTCTCCCCTCTACTACTCCATCTCACTTCAATCTCCCCGAGACTATGCTTAAGGGGCGCACAGGACTGTAACCCACAGTCCTGAAAGGGCTACCACACCGAGAGCACAGCAAAAGGCAACAAAATGAGGAACCATGTCTTTCTGTGAAAGAGGCCTATTAGCTTATCTTGGTAATTTGGCCCAACAGCCAGGATTACAATGAAGCACACATCTAAGAGCCAACACTAATCCTCGGCAGAGACCCCAGGGAATGGGTACTGTATTTGCGTTCTCCCTCACCCACATTTGACAGTGCCCGTAGCTCTCCAACACTGGGGCTCCAGGCACATCTGAGAGCCCCGTTCTATGTGTTTTGCCTACTTTTTAGGTCTTGTGCTTCCATGTGTGTGGCTGCCACCTAGGAGATGCCCCTTAATTACCTAGCTGTGGTGGCCATCAAGATTTGCATTCCTGGGTCCAGGAATTTTGCATAGAACCTTAACAAAAGGACTGGCGTTTCTTGGCAGAGTACCACCCAAAGCACTGTGCAGACAGCAGAATAAAATACACCCCCAATCTTTCTATGCAAGAGGCTTATTTGCCACTCCTGGAGCTTCAGTCTGAGGAACAGGCTTCTCATTTGACACACCCTGAGGGGCCAAATGAGATGCACTGGAGCGATGAGGCCTCTGGAGGTCATCCTTGTGCTCTCCCTCTGCCTCACTCCAGGCCACTGGTATCTCCTGGAAAGGACCTTGTATGCTCTTCTGAGCTGATTTTTGTGACTGCCACCCAAGGGATGCCTCTAGAGAGTAGCAGTGAGACTTATGATTGCAGTCACATAAGACTGTATACATCTGCATACTTAAAGCTGCTGCCTGAGGTTCTGGCTCCAATCAGCCCAAACCTAAATGCCCCATTTGGGACACTAACACCATGAAATATTGGGAACCACTAAGAATAAACTTGGCTGTTTGGAAATCCCGAAGGTTTAGGAGACAACAAAGAGGGAGGAAGGGTTTAAAGAGAGAGAGAGCAAAAGGGAGAGAGAAAGAGAGAGAAAGAAAGGAAAAAAAGAAAGAAAAGGAAGGAAAGAAGGAAGGAAGCTTAAGGTACTTACAGAACAACATAAGGGGGAGGAGCAAGATGGCGGAGGAGTAGGAGACCTGGATTTCATCTGGTCCCAGGAATTCAGCTGGATAGGGATCAAACCATTCTGATCACCTACGAACTCAATAGGAGATCAAAGAAAAGAAGAGCAGCAACTCTCTGAACAGAAAAGCGACCACATTCTGGAAGGTAGGACGTGCGGAGAAGTGAATCCGAGGCGATATTCGGGATGATAGACGGCGGGGGAGGGGGCCTCGGTCGGCCGCTCTGGCAAGTGATAGAGCCATGGAGCACAAAATTGGAACGTTTAGAAGTCGGCTCCACTGAGGGACGTCGCTCCGGTGGCTAAGCGGGGGGGTGGAACCCTCGCGGGACAGTGTGGTCTCAGGACCCTCGGGGTCACAGAAAGACCGGGGGTGCCTGAGTGCGGCAGAGCTCCTAGGGATCGGAGCAGGGAAGCCAGCTGCAGAGACGGACCTGAGAAGTGGGCTCTCAGCTCAGCGTTGCCATAAACCGCTCCTCCAGCAGGGACCCAACAAGTGGCAGATCCAGGGAGACTCACCTTCCTCCCCCGGGAGGAGCAGCGCGGGAGCACACCGCAGGGATCTGCTGGGTTTGGAGACTCCACACCGAGTCAGGTGCCAGAGATAGAAACGCGCGGTCACAGGCCGGGTGAGCACGGAGTGCGGCTGGAGACCGGGGAGACGGGAGTGACTGACTGCTTTTCTCTGGGGGCGCACTGAGGAGCGGGGCCCAAGTTCTCGGCTCCTCTGGGGCGGAGATTGGGAGGCCGCCATTTTCACTCTCCTCCTCCAAAGCTGTACGGAAAGCTTGCAGGGAACAAAAGCTTCTGAGAGCAAACCCTAGATTACTTAGCCGGGACCGGCAAGGGTGGGGCAATTCCGCCTCCAGCAAAGACATTTGGGAACCATGGCAACAGGCCCCTCCCCCAGAAGATCAGCAGGAACAGCCAACTAAAACCAAGTTTACTGATCAATGAGAACGGCAGAACTCCAGCACTAGGGGAATACTGCACATAGAATCCATGACTTTTTTACCATGATTCTTTAGTCTTTCAAAGTTACAGATTTTTTAAAAATCTATTTTTATTTTTCATTTTTAGAGCCATATTCTATCCCTTCATAGTAGTTAACCTTATTTTTGGCGTATATCTATCTATATATATATAAGTTGTTCTCTCTTTAAAATTTTGGCATACAGTTTCTTCTAAAGACGAAAATATGCCCTAAATCTCTAGCGTATGGTTTGTTCTAGTCTCCTGCCTGATCACATTCTCTCCCTTTATTTTTAATCTTTTTTCAACCAACTTATCAATTCCTTTTATAAAATCTTTTATAATTTTCATTAGTCATATTCCATCCCTTCATTGTATTGACCCTTATTTTTGTACATATATAAGTTTTTCTGTCTTTAAATTTTGGGGAGGCACTTTCTTCTAACAAACCAAAATACACACAAAATCTAGTGTGTGGCAATGATCTATGCACCAGCCCAATCATATTTGACCATAATCTGTTTTTTGTTATTGTTCTTGTTTGTTTATCTTTTTCTTTTTCCTTTCTTTCCCTTTCTTCCCCCCCCATTTCAGGTCTCTTTTGATTTATTCAGTGTGTATTTTTCTGGGGTCATTGTTACCCTTTTAGCATTTTGTTCTCATTCATTTTTCTCCTCTGGACAAAATGACAAGATGGAAAAAATCACCTCAAAAAAAAGAACAAGAGGCAGTACCCACTACCAAGGACCTAATCAATATGGACATTAGTAAGATGTCAGAACTAGAGTTCAGAATGACGATTATAAAGATCCTAGCGGGGCTTGAAAAAAGCATGGAAGATATTAGAGAAACCCTTTCTGGAGAAATAAAAGAACTAAAATCTAACCAAGTCGAAATCAAAAAGGCTATTAATGGGGTGCAATCAAAAATGGAGGCTCTAACTGCTAGGATAAATGAGGCAGAAAAGAGAATTAGTGATATAGAAGACCAAATGATGGAAAATAAAGAAGCTGAGAAAGAGAGAGATAAATAACTACTGGATCACAAGGGCAGAATTCGAGAGATAAGTGATACCATAAGATGAAACAATATCAGAATAATTGGGATCCCAGAAGAAGAAGAAACAGAGAGAGGGGCAGAGGTATATTGGAGCAAAGTATAGCAGAGAACTTCCCTAATTTGGGGAAGGAAACAGGCATCAACATCCAGAAGGCACAGAGAACCCCACTCAAAATCAATAAAAATAGGTCAATACCTCAACATCTAATAGTAAAACTTACGAGTCTCAGAGACAAAGAGAAAATCCTGAAAGCAGCTCAGGACAAGAGATCTGTAACCTACAATTGTAGAAACATTAGATTGGCAACAGACCTATCCACAGAGACCTGGCAGGCCAGAAAGGACTGGCAGGATATATTCAGAGCACTAAATGAGAAAAATATTCAGCCAAGAATACTATATCCAGCTAGGATGTCATTGAAAATAGAAGGAGAGATAAAAAGCTTCCAGGACAAACAAAAACTAAAGGAATTTGCAAACAAGAAACCAGCCCTATAAGAAATATTGAAAGGGGTCCTCTAAGCAAAGAGAGAGCCTAAAAGCAACATAGACCAGAAAGGACACAGACAATATACAGTAATAGTCACCTTACAGGCAATACAATGGCACTAAATTCATATCTTTCAATCGTTACCCCAATCAAAAGACACAGGGTATCAGATTGTATTAAAAAACAAGACCCATCAATATGCTGTCTGCAAGAGACTCATTTTAGACCCAGAGACACCCACAGATTGAAAGTGAGGGGGTGGAAAACCATTTACCAATGCTAATAGACACCAAAAGAAAGCTAGGGTGGCAATCCTTCTATCAGACAAATTAGACTTTAAACCAAAGACTATAAGAAGAGATGAGGAAGGACACTCTATCATACTTAAAGGGTCTATCCAACAAGAAGATCTAGCAATTGTAAATATCTATGCCCCTAACATGGGAGCAGCCAATTAAATAAGCCAATTAGTAACAAAAGAAACAATACAGGGTGCCTGGGTGGCTCAGTTGGTTAAGCGACTGCCTTCAGCTCAGGTTGTGATCCTGGAGTCCCAGGATCGAGTCCCGCATCAGGCTCGCTGCTCGGCAGGGAGTCTGCTTCTCCCTCTGATCCTCCCCCCTCTCATGCTCTATCTCATTCTCTCCCTCAAATAAATAAATAAAATCTTTAAAAAAAAAAGGCAACAATAATGGTAGGGGACTTTAACAACCCCCTCACTGAAATGGACAGATCGTCTAAGCAAAAGATCAACAAGGAAATGAAGACTTTAAATGACACACTGGACCAAATGGACTTCACAGATATATTCAGAACATTCCATCCCAAAGCAACAGAGTACACATTCTTCTCTAGTGCCCATGGAACATTCTCCAGAATAGATCACATCCTAGGTCACAAATGAGGTCTCAACTGGTTCCAAAGATTGGGATCATTCCCTGCATATTTTCAGACCACAATGCTTTGAAACTAGAACTCAATCATAAGAGAAAAGTCGGAAAGAACTCAAATACATGGAGGCTAAAGAGCATCCTATCAAAGAATGAATGGGTCAACCAGGAAATTAAAGAAGAATTTTAAAAATTCATGGAAACCAATGAAAATAAAAACACAACTGTTCAAAACCTTTGGGATGCAGCAAAGGCAGTCCTAAGAGGAAAGTATACAGCAATACAAGCCTTTCTCAAGAAACAGGAAAGGTCTGGGGCGCCTGGGTGGCTCAGTTGGTTAAGCAACTGCCTTTGGCTCAGTCCCAGGATCTGCTTCTCCCTCTGACCCTCTTCCCTCTTGTGCTGTCTCTCATTCTCTCTCTCAAATAAATAAATAAATAAAATCTTAAAAAAAAAAAAAAAGAAACAGGAAATGTCTACAAATACAGAACCTAACCCTACACCTAAAGGAGCTGGAGAAAGAACAGCAAATAAAGCATAAACCCAGCAGGAGAAGAGAAATAATAAAAATCAGAGCAGAAATCAATGAAATAGAAACTAAAAGAACAGTGGAAGAGATCAACGAGACTAGGAGCCGGTTCTTTGAAAGAATTAATAAGACTGATAAATCCCTGGCCAGACTTATCAAAAACAAAAATGACCCAAATAAATAAAATCATGAATGAAAGAGGAGAGATCACAACCAACACCAAAGAAATACAAACAATTATAAGAACATATTATGAGCAACTATATGCCAGTAAATTAGATAATCTGGAAGAAATGGATGCATTCCTAGAGATGTATCAACTACCAAAACTGAACCAGGAAGAAATAGAAAACCTGAACAGAGCTATAACCACTAAGGAAATTGAAGCAGTCATCAAAAATCTCCCAATAAACAAAAGCCCAGGGCCAGATGGCTTCCCAGGGAAATTCTACGAAACATTTCAAGAAGAATTAATACCTATTCTTCTGAAACTGTTCCAAAAAATAGAAATGGAAGGAAAATTTCCAAACTCGTTTTATGAGGCCACCATTACCTTGATCACCAAGCCTAAGACCCCATCAAAAAGGAGAATTACAGACCAATATCCTTGATGAACATGGATGCAAAAATTCTCACCAAAATACTAGCCAATAGGATCCCACAGTACATTCAAAGGATTATTCACCACAACCAAGTGGGATTTATCCCTGGGCTGCAAGGTTGGTTCAACATCCACAAATCAATGTGATACATTAATAAAAGAAAGAGCAAGAACCATATGGTCCTCTCAATTGCAGAAAAAACATTTGACAAAGTACAGCATCCTTTCTTGATCAAAACTCTTCAGAGTAGAGGGATAGAGGGTACATACCTCAATATTATAAAAGCCATCTATGAAAAACCTACAGCGAATATCATTCTCAATGGGGAAAAACTGAGAGCTTTCCCCCTAAGGTCAGGAACACGGCAGGGGTGTCCACTATCACCACTGCTATTCAACATAGTATTAGAAGTCCTAGCCACAGCAATCAGACAACAAAAAGAAATAAAAGGCATCCAAATCAGCAAAGAAGAAGTCAAACTCTCACTGTTTGCAGATGATATAACACTTTATGTGGAAAACTCAAAAGACTCCACCTCCAAACTGCTAGAACTCATACAGGAATTCAGTAATGTGGCAGGATATAAAATCAATGCACAGAAATCAGTGGCATTCCTATACATCAACAAGACAGAAGAAAGAGAAATTAAGGAGTCGATCCCATTTACAATTGCACCCAAAACCATAAGATACCTAGGAATAAATCTAACCAAAGAGGCAAAGAATCTATACTCAGAAAACTATAAAATACTCATGAAAGAAATTGAGGAAGACACAAAGAAATGGAAAAACGTTCCATGCTCATGGATTGAAAGAATAAATATTGTGAAGACGTCAATGCTACCTAGAGCAATCTACACATTCAATGCAATCCCCATCAAAATACCATCTACTTTTTCAAAGAAATAGAGCAAATAATCCTAAAATTTGTATAGACCCAGAAAAGACCCCCAATAGCCAGAGGAATGTTGACAAAGAAAAGCAAAGCTGGTGGCATTACAATTCCAGACTTCAAAGTGTATTACAAAGCTGTCATCATCAAGACAGTATGATACTCGCACAAAAACAGACACATCAATCAATGGAACAGAGTAGAGAGCCCAGAAATGGACCCTCAACTCTACGGTCAACTAATCTTCTACAGAGCAGGAAAGAATGTCCATTGGAAAAAAGACAGTCTCTTCAACAAATGGTGTTGGGAAAATCGGACAGCCACATGCAGAAGAATGAAACTGGACCTTTTCCTTACACCGCACACACAAATGGACTCAAAATGGTTGAAAGACCTAAATGTGAGACAGGAGTCCATCAAAATCCTAAAGAAGAACACAGGCAGCAACCTCTTCGACCTCAGCCACAGCAACTTCTTCCTAGAAACATCGCCAAAGGCAAGGGAAGCAAGGGCAAAAATGAACTATTGGGACTTCATCAAGATAAAAAGCTTTTGCACAGCAAAAGAAACAGTCAACAAAACCAAAAGACAAACAACAGAATGGGAGAAGATATTTGCAAATGACATATCAGATAAAGGGCTAGTATCCAAAATCTATAAAGAACTTATCAAACTCAACACCCAAAGAACAAATGATCCAATCAAGAAATGGGCAGAAGACATGAACAGACATTTCTCCAAAGAAGACATCCAAATGGCCAACAGACACATGAAAAAGTACTCAACATCGCTCGGCATCAGGGAAATCCAAATCAAAACCTCAATGAGATACCACCTCACAGCAGTCAGAATGGCTAAAATTAACAAGTCAGGAAACGACAGATGTTGGCGAGGATGCAGAGAAAGGGGAACCCTCCTACACTGTTGGTGGGAATGCAAGATGGTGCAGTCACTCTGGAAACAGTATGGAGGTTCCTCAAAAAGTTGAAAATAGAGCCACCATATGACCCAGCAATTGCACCACTGGGTATTTACCCCAAAGATACAAATGTAAGGATCCAAAGGTGTACGTGCACCCCGATGTTTATAGCAGCAATGTCCACAATAGCCAAACTGTGGAAAGAGCCAAGATGTCCATCAACAGATAAATGGATAAAGATGTGGTAATTATATACAATGGAATATTATGCAGCCATCAAAAGGAACGAAATCTTTCCATTTGCAATGATGTGGATGGAACTGGAGAATGTTATGCTGAGCAAAATAAGTCAATCAGAGAAAGACATGTATCATATGACATCACTGATATGAGGAATTCTTAATCTTGGGAAACAAACTGAAGGTTCCTGGAGTGGTGGGGGGTGGGAGGTATGGGGTGGCTGGGTGATAGACATTGGGGAAGGTATGTGCTATGGTGAGCACTGTGAATTGTGTAAGACTGTTGAATCACAGACCTGTATCTGTGAAACAAATAATACATTATATGTTAAAAAAAAAAAGAAGGGGCGCCTGGGTGGCTCAGTCGTTAAGCGTCTGCCTTCGGCTCAGGTCATGATCCCAGGGTCCTGGGATCGAGTCCCACATCAGGCTCCCTGCTCCGCGGGAAGCCTGCTTCTCCCTCTCCCACTCCCCCTGCTTGTGTTCCTGCTCTCACTATGTCTCTCTCTGTCAAATAAATAAATAAAATCTTAAAAAAAAAAAAAAAAGAAGAAGAAGAAGATAACAGGAAGGGAAGAATGAAGTGGGGGGAAATCAGAGGGGGAGACGTACCATGAGAGACTATGGACTCTGAGAACCAACTGAGGGTTCCAGAAGGAGTGAGGTGCGGGGATGGGTTAGCCTGGTGATGGGTATTAAAGAGGGCATGTACTGCATGGAGCACTGGGTGTTATATGCAAACAATGAATCATGGAATAGTACATCAAAAACTAATGATGTAATGTATGGTGATTAACATAATAAAAAATAATTTAAAAAAAAGAAACAGACCATTATTTTTTTTTTTTTTTGCATTATTGGGGTTCCAGAAAGAGAAGAAAGGGACAGAAAGCTTATTTGAAAAAAAAAAAAAAAACAGTAAGTAAAAATTCACCTAACCCCAGGAAG
Source organism: Mirounga leonina (assembly GCF_011800145.1). Lineage (NCBI taxonomy): Eukaryota > Metazoa > Chordata > Mammalia > Carnivora > Phocidae > Mirounga > Mirounga leonina. The sequence goes on from NW_023270426.1 coordinate 34,488,260, forward strand.
CAAACAGACATCCAGATCCACAATACTGAGGGACCAAAAGCAGATTTAACTGCTTTGGGGCAAGGAAAGAAGTCACGGTTTAGAAGGCAACTAAAATATGCAGGAACCAAGCTTAGAACTCTACTCAATGGTGGGAGAGTTGCTGCAACTCTCCTTGTGGGAGGGACTGGTGAGTACCACAATTCATGTTGCCCTCCACCTTGTCAGTGTAAACAGGAGCAGGGTATGGGCATCCTAGCTAGCCTGCAGCCCCAGCAAACCCTGAGCTCTACGACACACCAGCTCCAGATGCCATGGAGCATAGGAAAAAAAAAAATGCAGTTTAAAAGAGCAATTAGAATAAAAAGGATGCAGCCTCAGAACTCCACAAAAACAATGAAGGAGCTACTGAAACTCTCTGGGTCAGAGGGACAGGTGAACATCACAATTTCATTCCCCCCTCCAACTTGATAGCATGAATGGGAGCAGAGTCTGGGTGCCCCACCCAGCTTACCCCCTACATAAGCCCCAAGACCCTAGTGCACACCAGACCATGCTGTCCAACCAAGGTGGACTCAGTGCACTGTACATGGGACATTATTGGTCAGGACTCACTACAACTCTAGCCATCTGGGAAAGGTGACACAGGTGCCACTGACCCCAGAATACCCCAGGACCACACCACCTCAATTTTCCATGGCTCCTCCTACACAAAGCAACTGGGAAAGCCTGGCCTGCAACTGCCTCAGGTCCACCTACCACATCAGGGTGTCCCCCCAACACAGTGACCTGAAAATCCCTGGCCTGTGTGCCTGCATCTGCTCCAGTCATTTGCCAGACCAACTCCTGTGCAGTGTGCCCCAAGTCACCCCAGCTTGCACCCACTTCAGCCTCAGCTATCCTGCCCGGGCATATTCCTTGCAGAGTCCCAGGATCACCCTGGCCCACACCCACTCCAATCTTCAGCCATCCCACCAGGACAGCCTAAGCATGGACAGCCCCAGAATCCCTCTCCACCAGCCACAGCACCAGCCAGCAAGCCAAAGTCACAAGGCACACACAGTCTCCATAGAGAATGATCATACACAAGGCATACACATCCTTCAAGCTTGGGAAAGTAACTGTTCCTCTTAGCCATAGAAAAAACATAGACTGTTGAGTAAAATGAGGAGAGAGGAATATACCCCAACAAAAAAATAAGACAAAACCTCAGAAAAAGAACTAAATGAAATGGAAATAACCAATCTATCTAATAAAGAATTCAAAGTAATGGTCCTAAAGATGTTCACCTGACTGGAGAGAGAAATGAATGAACTCAGTGAGAACTTTAACAAAGGGAAAATATTAAAAAGAACCAATCAGAATTGAATAATACATTACTTAAAATGAGAAAAGTACACTACAGGCAATCAACAGAGTAGCAGATGCAGAAGGACAGATCAGCGCTCTCAAAGACAGGCTAAAGCAAAGCACTCAAGCGAAACAGCAAAAAGAAAAAAGAATTGCAAAAATGTGGACAAACTAAGGGAGATCTTGGACAACATCAAACCAGCAAACACCCTAGGGGTCCTGGAAGGAGAAGACAGAAAGAGGTAGAAACATTATCTGAAGATATAATAGCTGAAAGTTCCCTACCTGGGGAAACAAATATCTATGTACAGGAAGCACAGAGTTCCAATCAAGATGAACCTAAGAATGTCCACACCAGAACACATAATTAAAATGTCAACAGCTAAAGATAAATGGAGAATGTGAATTGGTGCAGCCAGTGTGGAAAGCAATATGGATATCCCCCAGAAATTTAAAAATACAGCTACCCTATGACGCAGCAAGTGCAATACTAGGTATATACCCAAAGAATACAAATATAGTAATTCAAAGGGATACAAGCACCCCGATGTTTATAGCAGCATTATATACAATAGCCAAATTATCAAAATAACAAAAGTGTCCTTTGCCTGCTGAATGGATAAAGATGTGGGGTATATGTATGTGTGTGTTAATATATATATTATATATATGCACATATATATAATATATAAATATTATATTATTCAGCGAGGGAAAAAAAGGGAGAGAGAAAGAAATCCTGTCACTTGCAATGACCTGGTTGAGCTAGAGAGTATTTTGCTAGGCAAAATAAGTCAATCAGAGGAAGACAAATACCATATGATTTTACTTATATGTGGAATTTAAGAAACAAAACAAATGAGCAAAGTGGGGAGAAAAAGAGAAAGGAAAACCAAGAAACAGACTCTTGACTATAGAAAACAAACTGATGGTTGCCAGAGGGTAGGTGGATAGGGAGAGGGGTTAAATAGGTGATAGTAAGAATTACACTTCTTGGGCGCCTGGGTGGCTCAGTTGGTTAAGCAACTGCCTTCGGCTCAGGTCATGATCCTGGAGTCCCAGGATAGAGTCCCATATCGGGCTCCCTGCTCAGCGAGGAGCCTACTTCTCCCTCTGACCCTCCCCCCTCTCATGTACTCTCTCTCATTCTCACTCAAATAAATAAATAAATCTTAAAAAAAAAAAAAGAAGTACACTTCTTGTGGGGTGCCTGGGTGTCTCAGTTGGTTAAGCATCTGACTGGATTTCGGCTGAGGTCATGATCTCAGAGTCGTGAGATCGAGGCCCATGTTGGGCTCTTCACTGGGCATGGAGCCTGCCTAAGATTCTTTTTCTTCCTCTCCCTCTGCCCCTCTCCCCCTTAAAAGAATGCACTTGTTATGATGAACACTGGGTGATGTATGGAAGTGTTGAATCACTATGCTATACACCTGAAACTAGTATTACACGGTATGTCAATTAACTGGAATTTAAATAACTTTTTAAAAAAGGGATATCTGTAAGGTTATCAGCTGATTTTCAACAGAAACTTAGCAGGCTAGAAGTGAGTGGCTGGTTATATTCAAAGTGATGAAAGGAAGAAACCTACAACCAAGAGTACTCGATCTGGCAAGTTTATCATTCAGAATTGAAAGAGAAATAAAGGTTCCGAGACAAAGTTAAAGGAGTTTATCACCACTAAACTGGCCTAAAAGAAATAAAGCAATGTATTTAAGTGGAAAAGCAAAGGTCATAATTACACATGAGAAAATAAAGGAAAAAAATTCATGAGTAAAAGCAAACACATAGTAAATGTAGTAGATGAATCACTTATAGAGCTAGCATGAAGGTAAAAAAACTAAAACTAGTAAAATCAATTTTATCTAAAATACTAGTTATGAGGAGTAAAAATGAAGTTTTTTTAGAATGTGTTCAAACTTAAGCTCCCACCAACTTAATAAGACAGCTATACAGACAGGATGTTTTATATAAACCTCATGGTAACCATAAATGAAAAGCCTGTAAAAGATAAACAAAAATGAAAAATGAAAAAACAAGTATAAAACTAAACAAAATCATTAGCCCCAAGGAAAGAGGAAGGAAGGAAGGAACAGAGAAGAACTTTCCAAACAACCAGAAGAAAATTAACAAAATGGCAATAACTAGATGCCTATCAACAATTACTTTAAATGTATGTAGTCTAAATTCTCCAATCAAAATCATAAGCTGACAGAATGAATTAAAAAAAAAAAAAACATGTATGCACTACCTATAAGAGACTGACTTCAAACGTAATGACACATACAAACTGAAAGTGAAGGGATGGAAAAAGATAACTCCATTCAAATAAAAGAGAGGGAAAAAAACCCAAGGTAAGAATATTTATATCAGAATAAAATGGATTTAAAACAAAAGACAAAAAAGCTTAAAAATAATGATAAAGGGATCAATCCAACCAGTGGATAAAATAATGGTAAATATCTATGCATCCAACATTGGAGCACCCAAATACATAAAGCAATATTAACAGACATAATGGAAGAGATTGACAGTATACAATGATAGTACAAGTCTTTAATACCCAACTAATATCAATAGATAGGTCAGTGAGGCAGAAGATCAATAAGGGAACTGTGGCTTTGAACAACACATTAGACCAGATAGACTTAGATAAATACAAAACAGTTTAACCATGAACAGAAGAATATACATCCTTTTCAAGTGCATATGAACACTGTCTAGAATACCTATGTTATGCCACATAAGTATTAAAAAAATTTAAGTAGGTTAAAATTCTATCAAGCATCTTTTTAGACCACAACTGTATGAAAATAAAATCAACTGTAAGAAAAAAAAAATACTGGGGGGAAAAAAAACCATGGCTAAACAATGTGCTACTGAACAACCAATAGGTTAATGAGGAAATAAACATCTAAAAAGCCTTCTTACACCATTAGCAAGAAGAAATTCAAAATTGATAAAAGATATGAACGTAAGACCTGAACCATAAAACTCCTAGAAGAAACGTAGGCAATGCACTCCTTGCCATTGGTCTTGGTGATTATTTTTTTTAATCTGACTCCAAAGCAAAGGCAACTAAAGCAAAAGCAAACACAGGATTACATTAAAATAAAAAACTTGTACACACTGAAGGAAATCATCAACAAAATGGAAAGGCAACCTACTGAATGGGAGAAAATATGTGTAAACCATATTTGAGAAGGGGTTAATATACAAGATACATAAAAAACTACAACTCAGGACCCCACCCTGAAAAATTTTTGATTAAAAAATGGGCAGAGAATCTGAATAGACTTTTTTCCAAAGAAGACATACAGATGACCAACAGGCATATGAAAAAAACATGTTCAACATTACTAGTCATCATAAAAAAAAAAAAAATGTAAACCAAAACCACAATGAGATACCCCTCACAATTGTGAGAATAGCTATTATCAAAAAGATAAGAAATAATAAATGTTGGTGAGGATATGGAGAAAAGGGAATCTGAGGGCACTGTTGGTGGGAATCTAACTTGGTGCAGGTACTGTGGAAAACAGTATGGAGTCTCCCCCCAAAATTAGAACCACTACCATATGATCCAGCAATTCCACTTCTGGGTACTTATCCAAAGACGACAAAACACTAATTTGAAAAGATAGGTGCACACTCATGTTTACTGCAGTATTACTTAAAATAGCCAAGAAATCAAAATATTCTAAGTGTTCACCAATGGACAGATGGAAAAATAGATATGGGGTGTGTGTGTGTGTGTGTGTGTGTGTGTGATGAAAATTATTCGGCCATTAAAAAAAACAAAGCCTGCCATTGTCATTTACAACATGGACAGACCTTGAGGACATTACATTAAGTGAAATAAGTTAGAGCAAGACAAATACATTTGATCTTGGGTGGCTGGGGCACTAGTCATGCCTTCAGTGGAGGAGGTGAAAAATCCAAGTAGAGAGTGAAATTCTGAAGGGTGATACAGGCTAGAGTTGGAGAGCCCTGCTGCTCTTCAGCAACACTCCCATCTTTCAGGAAAGACCTTGATGATTTGGAGGAGGGAAAATAATGAGAAGGTGGCAGACCAGAACAGGGAGAACATGTTTTTTATAACTGGACCCAGGGTTTTATTTATGTATTTATTTTGAAGATATTTATTTGAGAGAGAGAGTTCATGAGTGGGGGACAGGGAGGAGGAGCCTCAACCCAGCGCTCCATCCCAGGACCCTGAGATCATGACCTGAGTGGAAGGCACAAGCTTAACCAACTGAGGCACCCAGGCACCCCCAGGTCCTGGGTTTTAGCAAGACATCCATGGTCAGTCCCTCTGGAACTTCCCCATTCAAGAATCCCCCTACTGGACCAGAGGCACATGGAAAGTCCCACACTTTCTCCAATTCTGTTTCCAATTTTTTTCCTAACTTTTTTTTTTTAAACATGCCCACTCTCAACTTTACCAATGAGTCAGTGCCAGTGAGAGAAACAAAAACTTGTGTTATATTGCCACCTTCTGGAAAGCGAAAGACAGACTTCTAACTGCCAAGCTGGTCAACTGTTAGAATTCAAAGTAAACCAGACCTTACCTAAAAAAAGGTGTTCCCTGCTTCCAGCGTGGCAGCACAGACTCATTTCATCAAGCACTCTGAAAAATTACGGTAAAATGGTACCACAAAAACAAAATGACAATTCTCCAGCAAGTGAACTGAAAGATAGGGAACATTATAATCTAACTGATAAAGATTTCAAAATAGCTGTTATGAAGAAATTCAACAAGCTACAAGAAAATTCAAGAAGGCTACTTAATGAACTCAGGAATAAAATTAATAAACAGAAGTTCTTTACTAAAGAAATTGAAATTCTAAAAAAGAACGTAACAGAAATTCTAGAGCTAAAGCAATCAGTAAGTGAGAGGAAGAATACTTGAGAAAGCACTGGAAATACAGAAGATCAGGGGGAAGAGAGAATAAGATATCTGGAAGATAGGAACTTAGAAGTTATTCAGGTCAGAGGAAAGAGAACTAAGTTTTTGTTTTTGTTTTTTAAAGTCAAGAAACCCTATGAGAGTTATCAGACTCCATTAGAAAAACAAGAATAATGATATACCAGAAGGGGAAGAGTAGGAGAATTGGGCACAATTTACTTAAAGCAGTAATAGTTGAAAACATCACAAACCTGGGGGAGAAACTTGACATAAGCAGCTAATTAAGAGGGACGCCTGGGTGGCTCAGATGGCTAAACATCTGCCTTCGGCTCAGGTCATGATTCCAGGGTCCTGGGATTGAGCCCCACATCAGGCCCCTGACTCAGCGGGGAGTCTGCTTGTCCTTCTCCCTCTGCTTCTCCCCCTGCTCATGCTCTCTTTCTATCTCTGTGTCTCAAATGAAAAAATAAAATCTTAAAAAAAAAAAAAAGCTAATTAAGAACACCTAATCACCTCAGGGCAAGAAAACCTTCTCCAAGATACATTATAATGAAACAGTCAAAATCTAGGATAAAGAATTGTAAAGATAAGGAAAAGGGGACAGTAACCTACAAAGAAAACTCCATTAGGGTATCAGCAGACTTTTCAGAAGAAACTGGACAGGCCAGGATAGAGTGGTAGTACATATTCACAGTATTGAAAGAAAAGTTGCTAACCAAAAATACTCCAGGTAGTAAAGTTATCCTTTAGACATGTTGGTGAAATAAAGGATTTCCCAGACACACAAAAGCTGAGGGAGTCTAGATCTGGCTGACAAACACACACACACACACACACACACACACACATAGGTATGCAAGCAGCTCTTCAATCTTAAAAAAAAAAAGCACCAGAAACTCTGTTTAAGGTGAAAAATACCCAGAATTAGAAAATTGTAACTCTATTTTAGAATACAGCATTTAGCCATTATGCTGTAATTCAGCGTTAAGGGAAAAAAGCACCAAAAATATAGCTACAACAATTCTGTAATCAATTCATAACATAAGAGGTAAATTGTGACATCAAGAACATATAAGGAAGGGTAGGAGTAAAGAGATGTTGTACATAAACCTCAAGGTAACCACAAAGCAAAAGTCTACAGCAGAGACCTAAAACATTAAAAAAGGGGTACTAAACCAATCACCACAGAAAATCATCAAGTCACAAAGGCAGACAGAACCAGAAGGTACTAGAAACAATGGAAACACAAAATAACCAGAAAGCAAAAGATAAAATGACAGGAGCAAGTCCTTACATGTCAATCATCTCCCTAAATCTAAGCCTACCTGACGAAAGAAAAATCTCTAACAATCTAAACTTACACCTAAAGGAACTAAAAAAAAAAAAAAAAAAAAAAAAGCCCAAAGTAACAGAAGGAAATAAAGAATAAAGATTGGAGCAGAAATAAATAGAACCCAAAATATAAAATAATTTAAAAAGATCAAGCAAAAAGCTGGATCTTTGAAAAGATAAACAAAATTGATAACACTCCAGACTCATAAAGAAAAAAGACACATGGTCCACATATGAAATGAAAAAGGACAAGTTACAAATGATACCACAGAAATACAAAGGATTATAGAAGACTACTATAGACACTTATATGGCAAAAAATGGGACAACCTAGAAGAAAAGGATAAATACCTAGAAATATACAATCATTTGAGACTGAATCAAGAAGAAACAGAAAATCTTAACAGATCATTTACTAGTAATGTAATTGATTTAGTAACCAAAAACTCCCCCAATGAACTAAAGTCTAGGGCCAGATGGCTTCACAGGTGAATTCTACCAAACATCTAAAAAGACTTAATACCTAGACTTTACAAAAATTAAAAGAGGAAGGAATGCTTCTAAAATTTATTCCACAAGTCCAAACTTACCTCAATACCAATACCAAATACAACACACACACACAACTGCAGTCCAATATCCCTGAAGAATATAGATTTTTAAATCCTCTACAAAATATTAGCAAACCAAATTCAACACTACAGTAAGAGAATTCTACACTAGGATCAAGTGGGATTTATTCTGGGAATACAAAGATGATCCAAAATGCACAAAACAATCAACATGATATACATATAAATTAAAAGGATAAAAATCAATGATCATTCAATACATGCAGAAAAAGCATTTGATAAAGTTCAATACATTTGATAAAATTCAACATCCATTCATGATTTAAAAAAAAAAAAACTTTCAACAAAGTGGGTATAGTAGGAACATAACTCAAAATAATAAAGGCTATATGTGACAAACCCACAACTAACATACTCAACAGAGAAAAATTGAAAGCACTTCCTCTAAGATGAGGAGCAAGACAAGGATGCCCAGTATTACTACTCCTATTTAATAGAGTACTGAAATTCCAAGCTAGAGCAATTAGATAAGACAAAGAAAATTAAAAATGTACAAGTATAATTCTTGCTTTTTGCTGAGGATATGATTTGACATATAGAAACTCCCAGAGTCAACCAAATCTGTTGGAACTAATCAACAATTTCAGTGAAGTTTCAGGATACAAAATTAACATACAGAAGTCACACATATTCCTTTAAAATAATGATGAAACATTTGAAAAAGAATTAAAACTTACACTAGCATCAAAAACAATACTTAGGAATAAATTTAACCAAGAATGTGAAAAATCTATACCAAACAAATTACAAGACTTTGCTGAAAGTAATCTAAGACGACACAAGCAAAAACATATCCCCTGTTCACGGATTGGAATTATTGATACTGTTAAAATATCCCAACTTCCCAAAACCATCTACAGATTCAGTGCAGCCCCCATCAAAATACTAAAAGCATTCTTCACAAAAAAAAGAAGAAACAATCCTAAAACTTGTGTGGAACCACATAAGAGGTGAATAGCCAAAGCAATCCTCTGAAAAAAGAGCAAAGTTGCAAGTATCACGTTTTCTGATTTCAAACTACACTACAAAATCATGGTAATATCAACAGTGTAGTACTGCCACAAAAATAGATACATAGAACAATGGAACAGAATAGAGGGCCCAGAACTGCTTTCTGACATATGTGATTAACTAGTGTTCGTCAAGGAAGCCAACAGCACCCAATGTACAAAGGATAGTCTGTTCAACAAATGGTGCTGGGAAAAGTGGAGAAACACCTGCAGAACAATGAAACTGAACCACTTTTCACATCACTCACAAAAAAATAACTCAAAGTGGATGAAAGACTTAAAGAGAAGATCAGATAGTATAAAACTTCTAGAAGAAAACATAGGGAAAAACTTCCTCAATACTGCTCTTAACAATTACTTTTTTGACATGATGCCGAAAGCACTAATAGTAAAAGCAAAAATCAACAAATGGGGCTACAAATTCAAAAGCTTCTGCACCAAAGATAGAAAATGGAAAGAACCTACAGAATGGGAGAACACTGTTGCATACCATATATTGGATAAGTGGCTAACATCTAAAATATTACACAACTAAATATCATGACTAAAAATCCAATTTAAAAAATGGAACTAAAGAGACCTTTTCCCAAAGATCAACATGGCCAACGAGTGCATGAAAGATGCTAATCATCAGGGAAATGCAAATCAAAACAACAATGAGATACACCTTACATCTATAACAATGTCTATTATCAAGAAGAAGAGAGACAATAGGTACTGGCAAGGATATGGTGAAAATGGAATCTTCATACACTGGTGGTAGGAATGTGAATTGATCTAACTACTAAGAACACAATATGAAGGTTCTTCAAAAAATTTAAAAAGGAGGCACCTGGGTGGCTCAGTCAGTTAGGCATCTGTCTTCAGCTTGGGTCATGGTCCCAGGGTCCTGGGATTGAGTCCCACATCAGGCTCCCTGCTCAGTGGGGAGTCTGCTTCTCCCTCTCCCTCTGCCCCTCCCCCCTGTACTTTCTCTCTCTCTCTCTCAAATAAATAAAATTTAACTTAATTTAATTTTAAAAAGAACTACCAAATGCTCCAGCAATTCCACTTCTGGGTATATATTGTGTAATATAATAAGAAATATATATCTAGATCTAGCTATAATATATCCGACCTTGGTTCCTGACACAGAGCTCCTAAAATCTTGTAATGATAAGAGCACTAGGAGGATACTTTGTTCTTTGAAAGTAACTGAGTTGGCTCCTAGATGGAGGGTGGTGATCAGAAAAGACCAAGCCATCACAAGGAGTTGGAATTTTCAGTTTCACCCTTCATCCTCCAGAGAGAGAAGCAGGGCTGGAAATGGAGTGAATAAATGATCATGCCTCGGTAAAATCCCAGAAGTATGGGGTTGAGAAAGCATCCAAGTTGGTGAACATGCAGAGGTGCTGGAAACGTGGACTGATAGGGTATGGAAGTTCTGTGTTCTTCCCACATACGTCACTCTCTTCACCTCTTCCATCTGGATGTTACACTGTACCCCTTTGGCATATCCCTTTACAACAAGTCAGCAAAATAAATAAAATGTTTCTCTGAGTTCTGTGAGCCACTGTAGCAAATTAATTAAAACTGAGGAAGAGGTTGTTGGAGTATCTCATCTAAAGCTGGTTGGTCAAAAGCCTATGTGATGGAAAACTGTTTACCATGCTAACAGACACCAAAAGAAAGCTGGGGTGGCAATCCTTCTATCAGACAAATTAGACCTTAAACCAAAGACTATAATAAGAGATGAGGAAGGACACTATATCCTACTTAAGGGGTCTATCCAACAAGAAGATCTAACAATTGTAAATATCTATGCCCCTAACATGGGAGCAGCCAATTATATAAGGCAATTAATAACAAAAGCAAAGAAACACATAGACAACAATACAATAATATTAGGGGACTTTAACATGCCCCTCACTGAAATGGACAGATCATCTAAGCAAAAGATCAACAAGGAAATAAAGACTTTAAATGACACACTGGACCAAATGGACTTCACAGATATATTCAGAACATTCCATCCCAAAGCAACAGAACACACATTCTTCTCTAGTGCCCATAGAATATTCTCCAGAATAGTTCACATCCTAGGTCACAAATGAGGTCTCATCTGGTTCCAAAAGATTGGGATCATTCCCTGCATATTTCCAGACCACAATGCTTTGAAACTAGAACTCAATCACAAGAGAAAAGTCAGAAAGAACTCAAATACATGGAAGCTAAAGAGCATCCTACTAAATAATGGTCAACCAGGAAATTAAAGAAGAATTTTAAAAATTCATGGAAACCAATGAAAATGAAAACACAACTGTTGAAAATCTTTGGGATGCAGCAAAGGCAGTCCTAAGAGGAAAGTATATAGCAATACAAGCCTTTCTCAAGAAACAAGAAAGATCTCAAATACACAACCTAACCCTACACCTAAAGGAGCTGGAGAAAGAACAGCAAATAAAACATAAACCCAACAGGAGAAGAGAAATAATAAAGATCAGAGCAGAAATCAATGAAATAGAAACCAAAAGAACAGTGGAAGAGATCAACGAGACTAGGAGCTGGTTCTTTGAAAGAATTAACAAGATTGATAAACCCCTGGCCAGACTTATCAAAAAGAAAAGAGAATGACCCAAATCAACAAAATCATGAATGAAAGAGGAGAGATCACAACCAACACCAAAGAAATACAAACAATTATAAGAACATATTATCAGCAACTATACGCCAGTAAATTTGATAACCTGGAAGAAATGGATGCATTCCTAGAGATGTATCAACTACCAAAACTGAACCAGGAAGAAATAGAAAACCTGAACAGAGCTATAACCACTAAGGAAATTAAAGCAGTCATCAAAAATCTCCCAACAAACAAAAGCCCAGGGCCAGATGGCTTCCCAGGGAAATTCTACGAAACATTTCAAGAAGAATTAATACCTATTCTTCTGAAACTGTTCCAAAAAATAGAAATGGAAGGAAAACTTCCCAACTCATTTTATGAGGCCACCATTACCTTGATCCCCAAACCAGACAAAGACCCCATCAAAAAGGAGAATTACAGAGCAATATCCCCGATGAACATGGATGCAAAAATTGTCACCAAAATACTAGCCAATAGGATCCTACAGTACATTCAAAGGATTATTCACCACAACCAAGTGGGATTTATCCCTGGGCTGCAAGGTTGGTTCAACATCCACAAATCAATGTGATACAATACATTAATAAAAGAAAGAACAAGAACCATATGATCCTCTCAGTAGATGCAGAAAAAGCTTTTGACAAAGTACAGCATCCTTTCTTGATCAAAACTCTTCAGAGTATAGTCATAGAGGGTACATACCTCAATATCATAAAAGCCATCTATGAAAAACAAACAGCGAATATCATTCTCAATGGGGAAAAACTGAGAGCTTTCCCCCTAAGGTCAGGAACGCGGCAGGGGTGTCCACTATCACCACTGCTATTCAACACAGTATTAGAAGTCCTAGCCACAGCAATCAGACAACAAAAAGAAATCAAAGTCATCCAAATCGGCAAAGAAGAAGTCAAACTCTCACTGTTTGCAGATGATATGATACTTTATGTGGAAACCCCAAAAGACTCCACCCCCAAACTGCTACAACTCATACAGGAATTCAGTCAAGTGGCAGGATATAAAATCAATGCACAGAAATCAGTGGCATTCCTATACACCAACAACAAGACAGAAGAAAGAGAAATTAAGGAGTCGATCCCATTTACAATTGCACCCAAAACCATAAGATACCTAGGAATAAATCTAACCAAAGAGGCAAAGGATCTGTACTCAGAAAACTATAAAACAGTCATGAAAGAAATTGAGGAAGACACAAAGAAATGGAAAAACGTTCCATGCTCAAGGATTGGAAGAACAAATATTGTGAAGATGTCAATGCTACCTAGAGCAATCTACACATTCAATCCAATCCCCATCAAAATACCATCCACTTTTTTCAAATAAATGGAACAAATAATCCTAAAATTTGTATGGAACCAGAAAAGACCCCAAATAGCCAGAGGAATGTTGACAAAGAAAAGCAAAGCTGGTGGCAGCACAATTCCAGACTTCAAGGTCTATTACAAAGCTGTCGTCATCAAGACAGTATGGTACTGGCACAAAAACAGACACATCGATCAATGGAACAGAATAGAGAACCCAGAAATGGACCCTCAACTCTACGGTCAACTAATCTTCTACAGAGCAGGAAAGAATGTCCAGTGGAAAAAAGACAGTCTCTTCAACAAATGGTGTTGGGAAAATCGGACAGCCACATGCCGAAGAATGAAATTGGACCATTTCCTTACACCACACACACAAATAGACTCCAAATGGTTGAAAGACCTCAGTGTGAGACAGGAGTCCATCAAAATCCTAAAGGAGAACACAGGCAGCAACCTCTTCGACCTCAGCCACAGCAACTTCTTCCTAGAAACATCGCCAAAGGCAAGGGAAGCAAGGGCAAAAATGAACTATTGGGACTTCATCAAGATGAAAAGCTTTTGCACAGCAAAAAAAACAGTCAACAAAACGAAAAGACAACCAACAAAATGGGAGAAGATATTTGCAAATGACATATCAGATAAAGGGCTAGTATCCAAAATCTGTAAAGGACTTATCAAACTCAACACCCAAAGAACAAATAATCCAATCAAGAAATGGGCAGAAGACATGAACAGACATTTCTCCAAAGAAGACATCCAAATGGCCAACAGACACATGAAAAAGTGTTCATCATCACTCGGCATCAGGGAAATCCAAATCAAAACCTCAATGAGATACCACCTCACACCAGTCAGAATGGCTAAAATTTACAAGTCAGGAAATGACAGATGTTGGCGAGGATGCAGAGAAAGGGGAACCCTCCTACACTGTTGGTGGGAATGCAAGATGGTGCAGTCACTCTGGAAAACAGTATGGAGGTTCCTCAAAAAGTTGAAAATAGAGCCACCATATGACCCAGCAATCGCACTACTGGGTATTTACCCCAAACTTACAAATGTAAGGATCCGAAGGGGTACGTGCACCCCAATGTTTATAGCAGCAATGTCCACAATAGCCAAACTGTGGAAAGAGCCAAGATGTCCATCGACAGATGAATGGATAAGGAAGATGTGGTACATATATACAATGGAATATCATGCAGCCATCAAAAGGAATGAAATCTTGCCATTTGCAACGATGTGGATGGAACTGGAGGGTGTTATGCTGAGCGAAATAAGTCATAGAAAGACATGTATCATATGACCTCACTGATATGAGGAATTCTTAATCTCAGGAAACAAACTGAGGGTTGCTGGAGTGGTGCAGGGTGGGAGGGACGGGGTGGCTGGGTGATAGACATTGGGGAGGATATGTGCTATGGTGAGCACTGTGAACTGTGTAAGACTGTTGAATCAGAGATCTGTACCTCTGAAACAAATAATACATTATATGTTAAAAAAAAAAAAAAAAGATGGCAGGAGGGGAAGAATGAAGGGGGGGGGAATTGGAGGGGGAGATGAACCATGAGAGATGATGGACCCTGAAAAACAAACTGAGGGTTCTAGAGGGGAGGTGGGTGGGAGGATGGGTTAGCCTGCTGATGGGTATTAAAGAGGGCACATTCTGCATGGAGCACTGGGTGTTATACACAAACAATGAATCATGGAACACTACATCATAAACTAATGATGTAAGTATGGTGATTAATATTTAAAAAGAAAAAAAAAGCCTATGTGAAAACCTGATCTTGAAACAGGCATCTGAAGTCAGGGGTGGGTGGGATTGAGCCTGTAACCTGTAGGATCTAATACTATTTGGGTAGACAATGTTAGAATTAGGTTCAATTATAGTATACACAGATGGCATCATAAAAACCTCCACACATTTAGTGACCAGACATTTCAGAGTGAAGAGTTTTGTCTAAGATGTTAAAGAGACTCAGGGGCGCCTGTGTGGCTCAGATGGTTAAGTGTCTGCCTTCAGCTCAGATCATAGTCTCCAGGTCCTGGGATCAAGCCCCACATCAGGCTCCCTGCTCAGTGGGGAGTCTGCTTCTCCCTCTCCCTCTGCCTCTCCCCCCCTGCTTGTTTTTGCTCTCAAAAAATAAAATCTTAAAAAAAAAAAAAAAGATGTTAAGGAGACTCACAGGGAATAAAATCATAGTAGAGAAGAACTGGGTTTTTCATACAGAGAAAGGAAAAAGCTGAATTTTTCCTGTATTACTGCTGTTGTCAATGAAGTGGGATTTTGCTAAAATGGCCTAGCCCATGGAAGTATGTGGTTTGGGTAAAGAAAGGATCAAAGAGTGGCAAATGAGGAACTTTTGATTCCTGGGTGGTCACAGGATTATCCACGGTTAGAGCAGCAATTGGGCTGTAATCAGTTACTACAGATAAAAGTTACCAGTGGAATTCAGGGGTGGATTCAACTCCCGAAGAATTGGTCCACTCAATGTATAAGAAAAAGACAAAATGCATAATCCATTGATTATTGTATAATACAACAAAATTCTAATAGCTAATCTAAAAGTAAAAAAGAATGCAGAGTTGGGCGTCGATGCTTGATCAAACTCAGATTTCTTTTTATTTTTTTTAAAGATTTATTTGAGAGAGAGAGAATGAGAGACAGAGAGCATGAGAGGGAGGAGGATCAGAGGGAGAAGCAGACTCCCCGCTGAGCAGGGAGCCCAATGTGGGATTTGATCCTGGGACTCCAGGATCATGACCTGAGCCGAAGGCAGTCTGGTTATCAAGAACGTAGTCAGCAAACAGAAAGGACAAAACCAAGAAGCCACTGAAACCAGAGGGTATTGTGTGAAAGCATTGTTTCCTTTTATATACATTGGGATCAGTTCTAGAAGAACTTTTACTGAAATGGATTGTGAGCATGTCTAATTTAAGGGGTATGTCTATGGCTCTGAATGCTGCAGAATGGAAGAGCATGTTTGGGTTGAAACAGGACTCAGCTCATTATGGAACAATCACAGATGTGATCTAGGTACACAAGAAGTTACCCCTGAGGGAACAGCACACCTTGGGCGCTGGATAAAAACCACAATAAGGTCTGTTTACACTGAGAAGCAGGATTGTCCATCATCCACCTACAAATGCCAAATTGAAGACCCTAGAGCAAACAGCTGATATGCCCCACATGCAAGCCATGTGGGACTGGCTTCATGATGATCAGGATATTCACCCACTAGGCCCATTAGTCATTCATGGTAAATGCTGTGGTTAAGGGGGGCCCTTTCTTATGGACACCCCATATAACATTGTTGCAAAACCAAAGGGCATTTCAGAATACCTTTCTGAATTTGCTGTCTCAGCTTCCCCTTATGGGGATACCAAAAAGACACGAGATTACTAGAAAGTGAAAGATGGTAGAGTGGGAGGATCCTGGGCTCACTTCCTCCCATGGATACACTTAGGCAACAACTACATGCAATGCAATGCACTCTGAAAATGACATGTGGCTGGCACACCTTCCATGGCTAAAGCAGAAGGAGAAGGCCACATGAAGAAGGGTAGAAGGGGAAACCACTGGCTCAGCAGTGACCCACAAAATGGAAGAATATCACAGACATGGAGGCATGCCCTAAGGACCAGGGGATTAAACCTACACCTGATCATGAAGACCTGTACTGAAAAGATGAGCCTTTATATTGTCTGGCCTTGAAAATCTACAGGACTTAACCCTGGGAGCTTTGAAAATCAGTAGGGCTTACCTCAGAGAGAGGTGGAGGGTTTCAGCAAACCAAGTCTCTGCTCTCAAAGGGCCAGCATGCTAGAGCACTTTGCAGAAGACCCAGCACAGAAGCAGATTGAGAAGATTTACTAATTTTAGAGCATGTGCCAGAGAGGCAGGGATCTTCAAGAGCTTTCTCGGAACAGAGGTGCCAGTAGGCACCATTTTTTTTTTTTTTAAATACCTTCAGCCTAGCTAGCCCAACACTTGTGGAACCAGTTCTGATACTCTTCATCTACCTTGGTAGCACTGCCTGCCCTGCCCAGGTGCTCCTGAGGGACCTGCCCCACTCAATCCACCAGCTTTAGCAAGTGTACTCCCAGAGCAGCTCCCACACAGCCACACATAGTAGGCAGCCTCAGTAGGAACCTGTACCCCTCTAGAGTGATGCCCAGCCTGCCACACCAGCTAGCAATCCTGACTGGGACAAGTGCCCCTCCAGAGTGACTCCATCCTGGGGAACAGGGGTAAGCTAGCCCCACCTGCCATCCACAGCAGCAGTGGCTGTAGCCCAGCCTCAGTCAGTGGTGCCCATTAGTGCCCTCCACAGCACTCAAAGCCAGTCATTGCATACAGCCAGGCTGAGGACTGGCCCCATTCACAGGAGCACCTGTAGCAGTCATGGCCTCACCACAGCTGGAAGACATACACAGCCCACACAGGGAACACATCTGGAGTACCTGGTTCTGGTGACAGAGTTGGGAGGGATTGCACTACTGGGCACCACAGAACACCTTCTATAGAAGGCCACTACTTTCAAGACCAGATGTAGATGACCAAGCTAATACACAGTAACACATACAGGAATCAGATAAAATTAGAGGATTATGATCCAAATGAAGAAACAAGACAAAACCCCAGATAAAGAAAAACCAAAGGAAATGGAGATACGCAATCTACTTGATAAGGACTTCAAAGTAATGGTCATAAAGATACTCACGAGGCTCTAGAGAAAAGTCCATGAACTCACGGAAAACTTCAAAAAAGAGATTATATATATATAAGAATGAGTCAGAGCTGAAGAATACACTAACTGAAATTAAAAATATACTACAGGGACTTCTAGTTCAAGATGACAATGGAGGAAGAACATGAAATCATTTCCTCCAAGGACAGACCAAATCTACATCTATATATAGAGCAATTCCTCCTGAAGACAAACTGAGGGACTGACTTAATAGCTTCGGCCTAACAAAAGAAAGATAGACCACATAGAGAACAGCAAGACACAGTAACTAAGGAACACCCACCTCCAATGCTGTGAACTGCAGTGGGAAGAAATAGTAATGAGGGACTGTGAGCAGATTCATCTGCCCTGGGACATGGGAAAAAACCTGTGTTTACAAGAGCAACTAGAATATAAAAGATCCGGGGCACCTGGTGGCTCAGTCATTAAGCGTCTGTCTTCAGCTCAGGTTATGATCCCAGGGTCCTGGGATCGAGCCCCATATCGGGCTCCCTGCTCAGCTGGAAGCCTTCTTCTCCCTCTCTCACTCCCCCTGCTTGTGTTCCCTGTCTTGCCGTCTCTCTGTCAAATAAATAAATAAAATCTTAAAAAATATATATCTATATAAAAGACCCTATCGTAGAATGTTGCCAAAAGGTGGGGGAGCTACTGGAACATTCTGGGTTGGAGGGGTTGGTGAGCACCACTGTTTATACTCCCTTTCCACCTTGACAATGCACACAAGAGCAGGGTCTGGACACGTTAGCCGACTTATGGCCTCAATGAACCCTGCCTGGGCCTCTAGACCACACCAGCCCAAGCCCTCCATCAAGGGAAGTCTCAGTGCCATGCCACTGGGACACCACAGGTTAGTGCTCACTATAGATCCAGGCATCTCACCAAGGTGACACAAGCACAAAGCCCTCTGATATACTCTAGGCCCACACTATTTCAGCTCCAGACAACTTGCCAGGGCATCCTTTGCATGGAGCACCCCAGAACTCCTGGCTTGGAAAACAAGAAGAGTTGAATTTTGCAAGTCCTTGCAACCAACATGGCTTAAAGCCTGGAGTTTTAAAGGTCAGTGGGCTTGGCTGGGATAGCCCTGAGCTTCTGTGCAGCTCCTGAACAGAAGGCAGGCCAACAACACAGGGACAGACAGTGCAGAAACACCTCTCTGAAGAATGCCTGGGGCACAGAGTGGGGAGGTTATTCACTCTTCTTGGAGCCCCTCCCTGAGAGGCAGCATTCATGGACATGCTTCTCTGGGAACAAAGGAGCTGGCAGGTGCCATTTCCCTCCCTCACCCTTCAGCATAAACACAGGGCCACCTGCAGGAAGCAGCACAAAGCAGACACTGGCTGCCTACCTTGCTTACACCAAGCCCCACTCTGCTGTGCTCTTGCAGGACTGCCCTTCTCAGTCAGTTTGCCTCAGTCCCAGCACAGTGAGTCCCTCCCTTCTCCCCTCCCCCGGCCCCCCGCCCAGAAAAGCAGCACAAACCCTGGCTCACACCACCTCTGCCTAACACAGAGTTCTGCAGGGCCTCAGTTCACAAGCAGCTCAGAGCACATCTAGTTAAAACTCGCTACATTCAGGCCAAGGACCAAACACTGCCCACAGCACAATGAATGACTGGCCTGAGGTATCGAGCAACCAAAACACAACAGCAGAATGCACACAGCACACACCAGAGACACTCCCTCAAGTGCCAGGCCCTGGGCACTACATGACCTCTTCTTCACGAAGCCATTCTTTTCAGGAGCAGGAAACATAATGGACTTTTCTAACACAGAGAAGGCCGAGACTTACACAAAATACCAAGGCAAACTAATTTATCCCAAATGAAAGAACAAGATAAGGCCATGGCCAGAAATCTAAGCCAATCAGATATAAGTAACATGCCTAACAGAGAATTTAAAGCAACAATCATAAGGATATTCACTGGGCTTGAGAAAAGAATAGAAGACATCAAGGAGACCCTTGTCACAGAGATAAAATAATTAAAGAATCAATCAGAGATGAAGAATGCAATAGACAAGATTGGAAATAGTCTTGATGCAATATGCAGCATGCTGGACAGAGGAATGAATTAGTGTTCTAGAAGACAAAGTAATGGAAGTTAATGAAGCTGAACAAAACAGAAAAAGAATTATGGAAAGAAAGAAAGAGAAAAAGAAAGATCAATGAAACCAGAAGCTCGTTCTTTGAAAAAAAAAATACAATTGATAAATCTATAGCCAGACTTATCGAAAAGATAAAGAATGCAAATAAAATAACAAATGACAGAGGAGAAATAACACCACAGAAAAACAATTATAAGAGAGTATTATGGAAAACTATAGGTCAACAAATCAGACAACCTAGAAGAAATGGATAAATTCCTAGAAACATAAAAACTGAAACAAGAATAGAAAACAATAGAAATAGAAAATTTGAACAGACTGATAAGCAGCAAAGAAACTGAATCAGTAATCACAAAACTCCCAACAAACAAAAGTCCAGGATCAGATGACTTCACAGGTGAATTCTACCAAACATTTTAAGAACAGTTAATGGGGTGCCTGGGTGGAGCAGTTCATCGAGTGTCCGACACTTAGTTTCAGCTCAGGTTGGGGTCTCATGATCATGAGATCAAGCCCCACATCGGGCTCTATGCACAGTGCTGAGTCTGCTTGGGATTCTCTCTCCTTCTCCCTCTGCTCCTCCTGTTCATGCTCTAAAATAAATATTTTCAAAATATATATTATAAAGAAGGGTTAATACCTATTCTTCTCAAACTAGTCCAAGAAAAGGAAGGAAAACTTCCAAATTCATGTAGGAGGCCAACATTGGTAACAAATGATAACAAAACCAGATTAAGACACCACTAAAAAAAAAAAAAAAAAAAAAAAAAAAAAAGAACTATAGGCCAATACCTCTGATGAACATGGATGCAAAAATTTTCAACAAAATACCAGCAAACCAAACTCAACAATACATTAAAAAAATCATTCACTATGATCAAGTGGGATTTATTCTTGGTTGCAAGGGTTCAATATTTGTAAATCAATCAATGTGATATATCACATTAATAAAAGAACCATATGATCATTTCAATAGATGCAGAAAAACCATCTGACAAAATATAACATCATTCATGATAAAAACTCTCAACAAACTAGATTTTACAGGGAACATACCTCAACATAAGGCCATCTATGAAAAATCCACGGCTATTATCATCCTCAATGGGGAAAAACTGAGAGCTTTTCCTGTTCAGGAACAAGACAGGGATGTCCACTCTCACCATTTTTATTCTACATAGTACTGGAAGTCTTAGCCACAGCAGTCAGACAACAAAAAGGAAGAAAAGACATCCAAATTGGCAAGAAAGAAGTAAAACTTCTATTTCCACATGACATGGTATTTTCTACAGAAAACCCGAAGACTCCACTAAAAAACTGCTAGAACTGATAAATGAATTCAGTAAAGTCAGAGGATACAAAAATCCAAGTACAGAAACCTATTGCATTTCTATACACCAATAATGAAGCAGCAGAAAGAGAAATCAAGGAATCCATCTCATTTACAATTATAAAAATAATGAAGTACCTAGGAATAAACCTAACCAAAGAGGTAATAGACCTGTACTCTGAAAACTATAAAATGGTGATGAAAGAAACTGAACATGACACAAAGAAATGGAAACACATTCCATGCTTATGGATTAGAAGAATATTGCTAAAATGTCCATACTCTGCAAAGCAATCTACACATTCAAAGCAATCCCTATCAAAATCAAAAATCAGCATTTTTCACAGAGCTAGAACAAATAATCCTTAAATTATTTAAGGATTTTCACAGAGCTAGAACAAATAATCGTTAAATTATTACCACAAAAGACCCTGACTAGCCAAAGCAATCTTAAAAAAGAAAAGCAACGCTGGAAGCATCACGATTCAGGACTTCAAGTTATGTTACAAAGCTCTAGTGATCAAAACAGTATGGTACTGGCACCAAAATGGACACACTGATCAACGGAACAAAACAGAAACCCAGAAATGAACCCACAATTCTATGGTCAACTAATCTTCAACAAAGCAGGAAAGAATATCCAATGGGAAAAAGACCATTTCTTCAACAAATGGAGCTGGGAAAACTGGACAGCAACATGCAGAAGAATGAAACTGGGTCACTTTCTTACACCATACTCAAAAATAAATTCAAAATGCACTAAAGACTTAAATGTGAGACCTGAAACTATTAAAATCCTAAGAATACAAAGTAATGTCTTTGACATATGCCCTAGCAACTCCTTTCTATATAGGTCTCCTGAGGCAAGGTAAACAAAAGCAAAAATAAACTATTGGGACTACATTAAAATAAAAAGCTTCTGGACAGAGAAGCAATCAATAAAACTAAAAGGCAACCTGTGGCATAGGAGACGATATTTGCAAATGATGTATATGATAAAGGGTTAGTATCCAAAATATATAAAGAATTTCTAAAACTCAACACCCCCCCAAAAATGGATAATCCAATTTAAAAAAGGGCAGAGGCCCTGAAAAGACATTTTTCAAAAAAGACAGACGGCCAAAAGACAGATGAAAAGATGCTCAACATCACTCATCATCCAGGAAATGCAAATCAAAATTACAACTAAATATGACCTCCCTCCTGTCAGAATGGCTAAAATGAACAACACGAAAAGTAAGTATTAGCAAGGATGTGGAGAAACGGGAACCCTCTTGAACTGTTAGTGGGAATGGAAGCTTGTGCAGCCAATGCAGTAAACAGTATGGAGTCTCCTCAAAAAGCTAAAGATAGAATTAGATCATATGATCCAGTATTTCCACTACCAGGTATTTACCCAGGAAACATGAAAACACTAACTTGAAAAATATATGCACCCCCATGTTTATTACATTATTTACAGTAGCCAAATTATGGAAGCAGCCCAAGTGTCCATTGATAGATGAATGGAAGGAAGAGGTGATATAAGTCACAATAAAAGAATAAGATCTTGCCATTTGCAACAACATGGATAGTTTTAGAAAGTATAATGCTAAGTGAAATAAGTTGGTCAGAGAAAGACAAATACCATATGACTTCACTCATACTGGAATTTAAGAAATGAAACAGACCAAGAAAAAAAAGACAAAAATCAGACTTTTAAATATAGAAAACAGATGGTTACAGAGGGGAGGCAGCTGCAGGGATGGGTGAAATAGGAAAAGGGAATTAAGAGTACACTCATAGGAACCCTCTTACACTGTTGGTGGGAATGCAAGCTGGTGCAACTACTCTGGAAAACACTATGGAGGTTCCTCAAAAAGTTAAAAATAGAGCTACCCTATGACCCAGCAATTGCACTACTAGGTATTTATCCAAAGGATACAAACATAGTGATTCAAAGGGGCACACATACCCCAATGTTTATAGCACCAATATCCATAATAGCCAAAATATGGTGAGAGCCCAGATGTCCATCGACGGATGAATGGATAAAGAAGATGTGTTATGTATATGTATATACATGTACAAACACACACACACACACACACACACAATGGAATATTACTCAGCCATAAGAATGAAATCTTGCCATTTGCAATGACATAGATGGAACTAAAGGGTATTATGCTAAGTGAAATAAGACAGAGAAAGACAAGTATCATACGATTTCACTCATATATGGAATCTAAGAAACAAAACAGATGAACACGGGAAAGGAAGGAAAAATAAGATGAAATCAGAGAGGGAGACAAACCATAGAGACTCTTAACTACAGGAAACAAACTGAGGGTTGCTGGAGGGGAAGGGAGTAAGGACATGGCATAACAAGGTGATGGGTATTAAGGAGGGCATTTGATGTAATGAGAACTGGGTATTATATTCAACTGATGAATCACTAAACTCTATATCTGAAACTAATACTATACTATGTGTTAATCAATTTTAAATTTAAAAAGTACACTTATACTTTTGAGTATATGCATAGAGCTGTTGAATCACTATGTTGTACACCTGAAATTAATCTAACAGGGTATGTTAATTATACTGGAATTTATATATTATATATACAAATATATAAATATACATACGTGAATTTTTTTAAAGTGGGTTAAATAAAATGCATATTGATAGGATTAAATCAAAGGTTTAAATACAGCATGATCAAAGAAACCCGCTGCTTGTCTCTCAACATTAGAGGGCCCCAAACAAGTAAGTTCTATTTACCCAAGTTTGGAAAAATTTTAAAGCGGAAATGTAGAGATTACTGTAAGAGATCTGACCAGCAATCTCCTGGGACAATAGTTAGGCACATTAATCAAGTTAAAGATTGACAAAAGGGCCAGGGTTCCTTGGCTGAACCCCTCACTGGGGATGCAAAGCCTTCTGTACAGGAGTGGGTAAAATGATCACGGGGATTAAAAACAGAAGTTTCCAGGACTCCTTGATAAAGGAGGTCCCCAAACTATACTACCAAACCCATTCATGAAGTCTTGGTGGGACTACAATTAGATTGAAAGAGGATAAAAATGTGAGAGCTGCTAAGATTATGAAAATTGCCATGTTCAAACAGGCTTTAGGTAAAGAAGCTGTGTCTCCTTTACCTCAATGTTTCATGGGAATAAATAGCATGTCTGGCTGGGTAACAGTTCCCCTACCTAGTGTTATAAATCAAAATCTGTTGATAAAATCCTTAATAGAAGCTACAGTTAAGAGCAGAAGGGTTTATGGAATTAAGGTACAAGTGTGTAGGGAAACTGGTTTGTTTCAACAGGACTCACATGAAATGGTTGTGCCTCTGCTGACTGTATTATGGGGATGAACACCGTATGTGGCTTGACAGTGTTTCACATCCCCAGTATCGTAAAATAGAAGGCATGTAAATCTGCTTTTCAAGTCATGTTATAGCATACACTAAATGGAAACCAGTAAGATTGGGGGAACCCACACAGTGTCAAACAGAAGCTAGAATGACAGTACAAATTCTCTGTGCAGTACTCTGTGTGCAACCTAGACTGGGGCTATGGCAAAAGCCTGTGGGAACTTCCCAGCAAGGGCTAGTAGCACTTTGGACTAGAGAATCTCCATTTCAGGGATATTCACTATCCTACTGTCTAACATTGATGCTCACCTGATGACTAGAGAACACAAAGTGATCTTTAAACCTAGAATATCCAAAATGTCTAGAACGTTATCTGAGGAATGCTCTAATGGGGGTATGGCAGTGTCCAGAAGAGTTACATGATAAAATAGAAATGTTTTTTTCAGGATCATGCTACCTCCTGGGGAATCCGAGGAGGAGATACAAGCTGGGATCCTCTTTTCCCCTAGAACTGACTCAAACAGTGGGAGGATCTACTGGATTCTATTATCACCTGGACAGTGTCCTATCAACAGCTCTCAAGTGACCAAAGAGCTACCTGGATTGGGGATGACAGTTCCGTGACGAATGGACAACATCCTGTTTGGAAAGCTCCTGTATTAAGAGCTTTGACACTTAGAACATTGGTTGCCTAAAATGGAGGAAAATAAAGACCTGAAGGGCTGGTGTACACACCTTCATGAGTGTGTGCGGACACTCGACAGGAGCGGAATTAAAGGAGTGTCCTTATTGGATAGATGCTTTAATTTTTCTGGTAGATCTGGAGAAGAGGGGGTAGGGAAGGACACTGGTAGTGTCTTTCCTAAAGCGCTTCATTTTTCCCCCCTTTCCTTACCTGATGCAAGGGTCATACGACCAGGGCTTTAACTACAATGGCTGGAAGTAGGGATGATTTCAAAGCAACTAACTGTATTTTAAACCTCTAGGTCAGAATTCCTTAGGGCCTGATGGGGAAAGATGTGCCTTTACCTTATCTGACAAAATTGGGAGTAACAGTAAATGCAGCTATATTTCCTGATGGTCAAAATAGCTCACTCATTCTCCAGGTAACCTTACCCTACATGAAAAGGAAGGGAGTAAGAGGGAGGCACTTACTACACTAGTTTTGCTGCCTGCAATTCAGATCAGCATGGTGGCCAAAACCAATATCCCTTCCGAAGGAGAATTTGGATATAAACAGACAGGAGGAGGACCAGTAGCTTAATGGTGGAGTAATGAATAAATGAGACCTATAATTAAGGAAAACCAGTATTATTTTAACACCTCAAAAGAGGATCAGAGCAATAGAATGTTGTGTCTTAACTCAGCTTTATATACATATATAGGCTTCAAAGAGTGAACTCCAGTGTTTATGGACACCACTCCTGCTTTTGGAACTGGAATACTGAATGGAAGCCTACAAAACTGAGTGACCTTGCCTTGGGGGACTTTTTTTTTTAGGTTATTAATATTTAAGGATTACTGATCACTACTTAAATAATCGATTCATGTATTTAAGTGGTCATATACAGGAGTTAATTTTTTAGTTTTTAAATTCCAGTATAATAGTGTTAGGTTTCAGGTGTACAATATAGTCATTCAATAATTCTATACATTATTCAGCACTCATCAAGAGTAGTCTTAATCCCCTTCACCTATTTCACCCATCCTCCCACCCACCTTTGCCCTCTAGTAACCACCAGTTTGTTCTCTATAATTAAGGTTTTTTTTTTTTTTTAGTTTTTTGCTTTTCATATGGTAATGATGGTCTGGAAAGATTATTAATCACTGCATGGGATTCCACTAAGGTGTCAGTAGTCTAGTCTTTTGACTTCTCTATCATTTTGCTTTAAGAAGTGTGTAGCCAGAGACCAAGGGGGGGACTGTTAGCTCAGTGCAAACAAAACAAAAACTGTCCAGTTCTTCACATAGAGCACCTAAAACTCTTGTAATTCTCTAAGTGTTAAGAGCAGTAGATCCATCCTTTGTTCTATTGAAGTCAATGAGTGGGTTCTTGGTTGGCTCCTGGATGGGGACTGGTAAACAAAGATCAAGCCATGATTAGAAACTTGGAATTTTCAGCCCTCCCCTTCACCTTTCAGAGAGGGGAGGAACTGGAAAGGAGTATAATTGGTCATGCCTATGTGAAGGAGCCTCTATGAAAATCCTATAGGAAGGGGTTTGGAGAACTTCCAGGCTAGTGAACACCTTGAGATGCAAGGAGTGTGACACTTCCAGAGGGCATGGAAGTACTCTGCATTTCTCCCTTGCCTTACTCATTTCTTCCATGAGTATGTCCAACTGTATCCTTTAGCATGGTTTGTTTTTATAATTAACCACTGTAAGTAAATACAATGTTTCAGTTCTGTCAGCCACTCCATCCAATTAGTAGAACCCTAGGAAGGGATTACTGGAATCTCTGATCTATACCTTACAAATGGTGTGGTGGTATAGGAGTTTTGTGGGACTGAGCCCTTAACCTGGGGGATCTAACACTATGCAGGTAGACAATGTTAGAATGGAGTTAAACTACAGGATCAACTGTAGTCATAGAGAAGTGCTTAGTATGGGAAAAACCCTCCACACATTTGGTAATTAGAAGTGTTTATTGTGCACAGTAAAGGACACGGACAGGCAAGTAACTCAGGGACGGTTCCCCCCATCCCACAAAGGAAAGAGGAAATGAAAACATGTACTTGTTTATCGCAGCGTTATTCACGACTGACAAGATAGGGGCACCTAAATGTCCATCAACCTATGAATGGATAAAAAAAGATGTGGCATTTATACACAACGGATTCTTCTTTAGCCAGGATCAAGCTGGTTATCCTGCCTTTTGTTGTTGTTGACAACATGAATGGACCTTGAACACATTATACCAAGTGAGACAAGTCAGAAAAAGTACTGCTGAATATCCCTTATATGTGAAATCTCAAAGAATGCAACTTGCAAAAACAAAACAAAACAAGCCAGAGTAAAATGGTAGTTACTAGGGAATGGGTGGGATGGAGGAATATAATTCATGTTGTTTAAAAGGTACAAATGTGCAGCAAGTAGTGCTTATTAGTTATTCACTAATAAGCCACAGAGAACATACAGTGTAATATCAGTATTGTACTAGAGTTAGGTAAGGTGGTAAGTATTGCTACAACTGTGTTCATATTACAGTACATCAGTGTATCAAAGCAAAGTGGTATACATCTGAAATTCATATTTTTTATTGAATATATTTGACATAAAACCGATGATAATCAAAATTCTGGAAATGGAGCAAACAATTCTTTCACATGAGCCAGGAGTGAACTGGGAACTAGGATTCAGCACATTTGCAGGCAACTGAGGAAGGCAGGCTCACAAAGGAGACTTGAAAAGGGGTGGCCAAAGAGATGGACAGAGAATGGCACAAGAGTGGGGTACAAGGAACCAAGAAAGGAGCAAGTTGAGATGGAAGGAATGATGCACCACACAATGTCGAATGATATGAAGAAAAAACAAAGCTTTCCAATCACCTTGACAAGAGCAGTTTTAGAGGAACAATGAAGAGACACACAGCCCTGAATGGAGCATGAACGATAGCGGTGAACACAGGATTCTATGCCGATGGGTACTTTGAAAGAAAACCCGAGAGAGAGTAATTGAATGATGACAGTCTAAGACGGACTTATTTCCCAGCCCCTCCACCAAAATCAGAAGCTTATTTATCATTATATATTAAGAACACCCATAGAGTTTGAAGATAAAAGCAAAAATTGATATCCTTTCCATCCAGGGAATAGACTCTCACTTCTATTCCCGTTCCTATCTCCTCTACTCCCACCCTACACTTTAAATTTCAATTAATTTGCTATAGTTATATTGATTTTTGTCCTTTCCTAAATATTGCTCATTTCTAGGACACAGGAGCTTCCAACAACTATTTGCGATGAAATCAACAATGCTCTCTATTTCTGATGTCCACACTGCAATAGACCTTTATTTTCCAACTAACCAAGAAATGCACGAGCTCATTATAACAGTGATGAATACAGTTAATGTAATCAAGGCCAGAAGTCAGCCAACAAGTGGGTGACAAGCCTAACTGAGCTAGGGTTTTAAAGTGTGGTTTTCACCAGATCGCAAAACCATTCCCCAGACAAGTAAAGGCTATCCTGTTTCTGAAAAGTTGGCAGCTGCTTCTTTACCCTTTTTCCCCATCTCATCAGTATGCACCTGGTGTAATCCATTTCCTGTGGTCAACATCACTCCAGAGCAAGTGTAAATTAGTGTATCTCTTGGCATCTTTCTGCCCTTGCCTCTATTCATAGAGCAGAGAAGTCAAAAGACAGGTCAGCTAATGGAGATCCAGCCAAAATTCAAAGGACATTTAAAAATAGAACTTGAGAGGGAGGAGTGGTATTGCTAATGGAAATCCTGGAAACTGACACATAACCATAGGCTTAGCAAGGAAGAAAATGGTCTTCACAAGAGAGCATGTGTTGACACTTGAGCTAAAGGGGAAGTCAGGTTTTGTGAGGTACGTGGTGGTGGTGGGGGAGGGTATTTCTTAGAGATTTGATGGTATGAGCAAGAAATCAGTATCTGGTTTTTAAAAGTCTTGAAAGATTCTCAGGTGTCAAGAATTCCAAACCTTGAGCTGAAAACAGTGTTTGGTCAACACCACAAGATTTTTATGTATTATCAAAAATCGAATGAAATCTGAAGACATCTACATAATCTTTTTTCTGCCTTTTCTGGAAAATACAGTCACTCTTAGGGCATACTACACGTTGGCTGATGCTTGGGTCGGCTATTATCAAGAAAAAAAAGACCATTTCATTATTTCGCTTACACACCAGTCTCCTTTTAGATGGTAGAGATCTAGAACCTTTTCCTTGTACTATCAGTAGAAAAGAGAAAATGCTTCAAAGGGCAGTATTATATTTTAAAAACCAAATAACTTTCCAGAAGCTTTAAAATAATCATTTGATCCCTAGGCCTTCCCTGTCAATGCAATGATTTTCATCTAAAAGAGCCAACCCCTGGATTTTAAAGGTCATTTAGAATTAAGACCACCCTAAAAGAAAAAAAAAAATCACTCTATGATCTCATCATTAAAAACAAGTACGAGGGGGGCACCTGGGTGGCTCAGTCAGTTGAGCATCTGCCTTCAGCTCAGGTCATGATCCCAGCGTTGTGGGATTGAGCCCCATGTCAGTCTCCCTGCTCAGGGGGGAGCCTGCTTCTCCCTCTCCCTCTGCCCCTTCCCCTGCTCATGCTTGCTCTCATTCACCTTCTTTCAAATACATAAATAAAATCTTAAAACAAGTACAGGTTTATGGTATCTCCAATCTTTTCCTCTAGGGCCTCAAGGTACATCATTTTATTCATCTACTCATTCTTTTATTTTAGAGTCTTTATCTATCAGGCACGTAAGTTGAATTCTTCATTACACTCCGGGATTCTTTTCCATGAAAACAGCCAGTTAGCCAGCTGTCAGCCCGATCACCATAGTGACGAAAATGACCCAGCCGAAACAAATTCTGCAGGAAAGATTCCAGAGAGAAAAGTTTTCCAAGTTCACTATCTCCACCTTGACTAATCAGAGCATATGGTGATGAAGCCCAGGATAAAAAAAATTTTTAAAGTTTCTCAAGTGCTTTTCATGTGATCCAGTTTTGTGAAGCATGCACACACATACACAAATCCCAATAGGAGATAGACAATAGCACAATTTGGTACAGCTTTCCCCAATACAGAGCAAATTAGAGTGTTTTCCCCTCAAGGGTTCTACACCTATTCAAGAGTCCTTACACATGCTCTTCCACCTGTCCCCTATTCTTCACCAACCAGGACTTATCAAGTCCAAAAGTAACAGCTGCTTTACTTCCATTAGGCTCGACATCTGAGCGTGCAAATGCAGCCCTGGGCAGAGCAACTTAAGCCATGGCAACATCGTGGAAAAAACAACTCCCCAAACAAACGCACTAACAGTGAATGATCCCCGAAAGACTTCCCCCTTGGTCTCCTTTTCAGGCAATTTCTAATTTCTGGTGGCGGCCCATGAAATTGAATTTGCCCACTCCACTTTCAACAGTGCAGGGACGTTAGAGTAACTTTCCCCATTTGTGGTACTGACAGAGAGAGCTCTTCATTTACAGGTAAACCCAAGAGCAGCAGAAGGTGCTCTACACTCTAGGAGACACTCATTCACCCGGCACAGACTCAGTGTGGTAAATAGCCCCTAATGATCCCATATCCTGGTTTTCATGCTTCTATTCACTTCCTAGTACAGCTGTAACAAATTACAGTAGGCTTAGCTTAAAACACCACCCACATTTTATCTTGCGACTCAGTAGGCAGAAGTCCCACTGGTACCACGAGGCTAAAATTAATGTGTTGGCGGGGACGTGTTCCTTACAGAAGGCCCTGGGTATGAATCTGTTCCCAAGCGCTTTCACGTTCTCGGACGAGTTCAGTTTCGTGGTTGTAGGACTGAGATCTTCAGTACTTCGCTATCACTCAGGAACCAATCTTTACTCCTACAGCCAGTCCGCATACATCCTTATGCTTTAGAAGAAGTCCTAGAAGCCTCTCTCTAGTCACTGTACTTCGTGCCTCAGAGCTGGCAAGCGCACGTCAAATACTTTTCACCGTTAAAAATCTTTCCGACTTTCCTTTTACCCTTTCTCTGCCCTTCCCTCTTCAGCCTGCCTCTTCTGCTTTGAAGGGCTCATGTGATTTCATTGGACCCACCTGGAGATTCCAGAATAATCACCACACTTTAAGGTCCATAACCTTAATTACATTTGCAAACTCCCTTTTGCCATGTAATGTAACATACCCACAGGTCCCAGGGATTACTGAGTGAGTATCTTTAGAAGGAGCCCTTACGATGCCTAGCATATGCCTTTACCTAACTCCCTCCCCTTAACTATGGAATGGATTTAGCAAGTACAATGCAACAGAGGTTATGAGATGTCACTTCCAAGACTAATTATAAAAAGAACGCAAATTCCAATTGGGGCACTCTCTCTCTCTCCATCCCTTGCTCTGGGCATGCCGCTTGCCATGTTGCGAGGCAAACATACAATGAAGAGGTCCGTGGGATTTAGCTTGGAAGCAGAAGCAGATCTTCTTAGAACTGGGAACAGCCAAATGAATGACTTTGGAAGTACATCTACCTGAGTAAAGCCTTGAAAGATCTGCAGGTGCAGCCAACTTCTCGATTGCATCTTTGTTAAGAACCTGTGCCCAACATACTCGGCTAAGCCACTCCCCGATTCCTGACATACAGAAACTAAAATAATGCTTGTTGTTTTAAGCTGCTAAATTCTGGAATTATTTGTTATGAATTTGGGACATATTAGCCTTGGATTCAAGGAGATTGGCCCATGTAAATAGGGGGAGAAAATACTGAGCATACAATATGATTGGCCACAACGGGGAAAAGAAATGTTGGCCTTCTCTTTGGTAGCTGGAACAGGGTACTGGAGCAGTGTTTCTCAAAGTGTGGTTCCCGGACCACTTTTTTGGAATTACCTAGGATGGCTGATTAAATTGCAGATTCCTGGGCCATCTAAATTAGAATCTCCAGGGAGTAAATGTGCCGTCCTAATAAGCTTCTCAAATGGTATTTATTCTCATAAATGTTCTAGAACCACTGATATGGTGGTTAGGAATGCAGACTTTGAGCAATCTGTATTCAAATCTCAACTCTTTTGAAAATGTTAACTGTTTTGTTCCTTCAGGATCCCCAGCACCTAAACAGCACCTGGCACGTAG
Organism: Mirounga leonina; assembly: GCF_011800145.1. Classification (NCBI taxonomy): domain Eukaryota; kingdom Metazoa; phylum Chordata; class Mammalia; order Carnivora; family Phocidae; genus Mirounga; species Mirounga leonina. The sequence continues at coordinate 34,520,761 of NW_023270426.1, forward strand.
TTGCTGGTCAAAACATGTTTCTTGAAAACAGGGTTGATGGAGGGGACAGGCTAGATGGGTGAAGGGTATTAAGGAAGGCAGTTGTTATGATGAACAATGGGTGTTCATTGTACGTAAGTGAGGAATCACTGAATTCTACTCCAGAAACCAATATTGCACTGTATGTTAACTACCTAAAACTTAAATAAAAAACAAAACTAAACTAAAAAAATTAAAAAATAAAAGGATATATATGACCTTTTAAAAATGTGAACAAATGACTGAATAGGTGATCAAGGACAATTGCCTCAATTTTACTGATTTTCTTATTAGAAAAAAAATGAAAACAGGGATGGTAACCCCTATTTTATAGGGCTATTGTAAGAATTAAAGGAGCTAACCTGTGTGCAACGGTTTGCACAGAGCCCGATAGCCACACGTGTCTACTGTGTCGAGGTGGTAATCGTGCTGTGTTTCTGTGGTCCTCACCTAAGTGCTTGTGACAGCAACAACAACAGAGAAAACCCTTTGCTCTCAGAAAACCTCAGGAACCAGAAAATGTGTTCTCTCTGTGCTCACTGAAGAGATGCAGGGTGAGCATGCTAGGACTAAGGACATGTTTTCAGTGTGGATCAGGAAAAAAACATTCTTGGGGTACCTGGGTGGCTTAGTCTGTTAAGCGGCTGCCTTCGGCTCAGGTCATGATCCTGGGGTCCTGGGATCGAGCCCCATGTCCGGCTCCCCTGCTCAGGGGAGAGCCTGCTTCTCCCTCTCCATCTGCCTACCACTCTGCCTGCTTGTACTCTCTCTCTCTCTGTTAAATAAATAAATAAAATCTTTAAAAAAAAAAAAAACATTCTTTAGAAGGTCCACATAATTTTCCAGTGAGGCTGAGAAGAGGTCAAAGGCCTGACATAAGGAATTATAAATTATGTGCATATTCTTATTTATCCTCTGCTGCATCCTTTCTCCTTTCTTTTTCCCCCCAAATAAGGAATTTTTATATTTCTGGTCAGATATCACTGGATGTTCATTGGCTTCAGGCATAAAAGATGTGCCAACTGCTCTCAGTACAATTTTGAAAACACTTTAAAAATAATTCAGACTGAAAGGTGCTCTGTGAATACAAGGTAGCAGTGGAATTTGGAAAAATACTTTGTGCAATGTAATCACTTCACCAGAATTCAAATCTTAGAGAGAGCAACATTTAATTAGGCTTAGAATTTGATTAATATGGGGTATTATTCTTTATCTTGATCATGTTGCTGATTTCGTGGCTGCAGGGATTTTAAAATGTGCTCACAGGTTCTCTGATACTCTTCCTTTTAAGGAATGGAACCTAATTCCCCTTCCCTGGGGTGTGAGCTGCACTTAGCGACCTGCTTCTAACAAACAGGAAAGAGAGGAAGTGATGACAGACTTCAGGGACTAGGTCATAACACACTGCAGTTTCCCCTTTCTTGCTCTCTCTTGGATCACACACTCTGAGGGAAGTCACTTGCCTCTGCAAGGACACTGAAGTTAATGTAAGACATCCGGTCAACAGCCATGAGAGTCAGCCATCTTGGAAACAGATGCTCTGGCCTCAGTCAAACCGTCAGGTGTCTGCAGTTCTTTTAACATCCTGGCTGGCACCATAGGGGAGGTCCTGGGCCTGGGCCACCCAGATAAGCTGCTCCCCAATTCCTGATCCACAGAAACTGTGATGATAAGCGCTTGCTGTTTTAAGCCACTAATTTGGGGGATAATTTGTTACATAACAAGAGATAACGCAACAGGTATACACATTTGTCAAATTTATCACATTATACACTTTAAATTTGTGCAGTTTATTATTTCTCAGTTATAACTCAATAAAACCAAAAAAGTAAAAGATGCAAAATAGAACTAAAATACTATGATTTATTACTGAATGGAAATTTGACTCTTTTTAAGATGACCAATGTGCAGATTAAAGCCAGGTGTAGAACTGGATTTTTGGTCAATCAGACCCCCTCTCCCCGCCCCAAAAAGAATTCCAGGAAATCATGATGTTGTTATATCAACCCCATATTCAAAATAAAGAGCCAGCCATGGTTGTTGGATTCCTATCACCGTTGGTTGTCAAGATCTTTTCCTTATTCAGCCCAAGTCTCCTGATATGCTAAAAAGAAAATATGAACAGAACAATTTCTTTCTAACAGGAGTGGAAATGCTTTAATTAACTACAATCCAGTCTTGATTAAAACAACAACTGGAAGCAAGAAAGAGTTCTGGAGTGACACAGAACATTCTGGTAGATCTTGAAGAAGGAAATTGACACTGGAAGGAAATCGTGTATTTATAACACAATGTTTATGTACATAATTTTGAGATAGATGAATGAGAGTTTATAGAATTGTATTTTCCCAGGTGATAGCTCATACAATAATTTTAATGTCTATTTATAGTTCATTTTCATATAAATACTATAATTTGTATAAGCAATTCTCTGTTATTGATAGTTGGCTCATTTCTAACTTGTTGGTCATCAGTAATGCTTTGATGAGCATCCTTTTAGCTAAAGCTTTACTAGCTTCTCTCTTCAGGGCAGGTTTTTTTCAAAGTGAAAGTTCAACATGTCTGAACATTGTTAAAGGTCATATTACAAATTACCAATTGCTTTCCAAAAACATCAGGCCAATCTACGGACTCATTTACATGATATAAGAATTCCTGTCTCACCACATTCTTGTAAGCATTGTGGAATTTTTTTAAGTTGTACCATTTATTTTTCATGAGTTTCTGAGGAATTTTAAGAGTTTTACCATCCCTACAACTGCTCCATACCATTTTGTTTCCTTCATTGAAAACATGTTCGTTTGGCGGTAACTCCATTTTCAAGCATGCTAAGGCCTTTTGATTGGCAGGTTTTAGCACCAAATAGTGACCAAATCTCTGATAAACCATTGAATTCGCAAATTCATAAAATTTTTTTATTAGGAGATAAATTTCTAAATGACTTTGAATAGAATAATATAAAAGCAATAAAAGTCAAATGAACAGATTCTCATTTGAGGCTAAGTATCTGCCCTTTGTTATTTAATAAAAACAAAGGCAACTCTCTCATAAACTAGACCCACTGAGGAAAAAATTCAGTTCCCAGGGTCAACTCTATGAGATGCCAAAGGACTGTAAGTACCTTTCTACCGGGGGAAGATTATATGGGGAAGTTATATAAAAGACAAGAACAACAAAAAAGTGTGCCTAATAAATTTGAGTTTGGAGCATGCACAATATTTTTCAACAGATTATGGTCATCAGACTTACCATGCAATGGTTGCTTATCTTGTATTTTCATGAATTACCTCATTCAGTTCTCACCAAAGATGTCTGAAACATGGCCACTACTATCCTCATAGATAGTAGGAGATGAGAAACTTTGAGACATTAACTAACTTGTCCAAGGTAACAGAGACTGTAAGTGACAGGGATAGGGTTTACAGCCACGTCTTCCTGACACCAAATCCTGTACTCTTCCCAGTACATAGGAATCAGAGATCCAATGCATAGTTTTGTTCGACTGTTCTTTGTCCAAGATATTGGATTGGAGGCAGCATGGCATAATAGAATGAACAGAGGCTTTGCATTTGGACATCCTTATATTTGAGTCTTGCTTCTAGATACTAGGTTCTGACTTCTATGGCCTTCGGTTTCCTTAAAATAGCATCTCCAATTGTTGTGTGACTTAAATGATACAATGTCTGCTACAGGGCTCAGGTGATGCTCAGTATGTGTTACAGATTATTATGTATACGCCTCGAAGTAGACAAGAGTAGAAAGGAACCAGTTGCACTCAATTACCTCCACTAGGGGGCAGAGTAAGAATTACTATGTCTTTTTCTGTGCCATTTTTTGATAAGGGAAACTAGATTGTGAGGCAAGTGCATAATTTATTTTTTTTTTAAGATTTTATTTATTTATTTTAGGGGGGTAGAGGCAGAGGGAGAAGTAGATTCACTGCTGAGCAGGGAGCCCGACATGGCTCTCCATCCCAGGACCCCGGTTCATGACCTGAGTGAGCCGAAGTCAGACACTTAACCGACTGAGCCACCCAGGTGCCCCATGAGTGCATAATTTAACTACCACTCACAAATCTTTAAATCTTGAGCATCTATAACACACTCAAAAAGAGAATAAATAATAACATAAAAACTAAATATGTGGACAATAATAAACTGAATAGTATTTTACATTCTATAAATTATTAAAGCAGGAAAGTTTGATAGGAAAAATATAAAGTCATTATAAGGATTTTTAAAGTTCAAAAAGTAATCAGCAATATCCTTAAGCTTATTCTAGAATATGATACAGGGGCAAATAGAAGAAATAGAAAAATGAAAAAAAATTATACAATTGCTTATGTTAAACAGTACAAGAGGCAAAATGTTTCCCAGAAAAAAAAAAAAAGTTAAGATTTTTTAAATCACAGAAGTAAGACTATCCTAAAGGAAGAGAGGGAGGCAAAACTATGTCAGAGTGAAAACGACTCCTTAAATATAACCATTCCTGAGTTATCCAACACTGCCCCGGGGTGCAGGGAACATGCCTGCCAAAGAAAATAAATCACTCCCTGCTTCTTGTCAGTGTCTCGCTCAGTGGCAACCACTTGACGTTCTGTGTACATTTCCTCTAGAAAGGCAGGGAGGACTGTGGGGTAGATGTATCAAAAGCCAGCTAGCTTACTGCTACAGCTCTTTCAGAAACACCAAACCCATCATTAAAGAGGTTCATTCTAATGATGCTTGACATGTAAATTGATCCTATGCAAAGTGTGTTTTGTTCCTTAATTACTTGATCTTTCAAGGAAAAATTAAGCCCTGGGTAATCGTTCTACTTTATGAACTGAGAATGACCTTCCGTTGTTGATACCTTAGACAAATCCTCACGCTTTCTCAACTCAGGGCACTGATAACAGTCTCATAGGTGGCCATGAAGACAGACCTTCCATTAGGGGGTCTGCTCTTCCTCTTGCCAAGACCCCTCCCAGGTGTGCAAACATTCTGACATCCTCTGGTGCCTGCACACTTTTCAGGGGGAGCTGCCCTAACTGCCCGTTATGAAGCAGAGCTACATTTTGTGGGCCTTACTGCCCAAGGGGTCAGATCCTCAGGGATCTTTTCAGTGGGTCCCAAATGCCCACCCGTGAATGTGTCCAGAATCATGGGTGGGCATGTTACAATTACACATTCCCAGATCCAATCTCAGACCTACTGACTAGAATCTCCCAAACTGGATATCAAGAATCTATATGTTTAACTCTTTTATTAGAATCTCCATGAACCCTAGATTTCAGAACTGCTGAACTAGGGGAGAGCTAGCAAATTGGGTATAATGATAACAACAATACCAAATTCTCCACCGAGTTTACATGGTGCAAAGGAACCTAACCTGCATTTTCCCATTGACCATCCCATTAGGAACCTACTTGCATCACTTACTTACAGTCACTCTCTTGTATCCTCTAGGAGGTAGGTTCTATTACCTGGGATTGTTATTCTAAACTCTGGTGAGGAACAAAGGCTTTAAAAAATGATGTGGTTGTTCAAGATTAGATTCAGAAGGGAGTAAAGGTTTGATTCCAGACTCTCTAACTCCCAATCTTTCTATCACACTATCTTGATAACTTCCAAGGTAGACAGAGGCAGGCTTAACTTTCAGGTGAGGAAATTTAGACCCAGAAGGTCTGGAACAACATCAGCATCCCCCTCACTTCCAAATACCTAGTGGTTAATTGCCTTGACAACAATATTTTTTGGAGGCAGATTTAATGTATTTTTTATTATTTTTAAAGATGTTCCTGGAACAGCTGCAGGTGGAATTCCTTTTCAAGCATTGGAAATAAGTTTAGACTGACCCATCCATATTCTTCCTCGGTTTTTGTTAAAACAACCTTTCCCCTGAATGAGACACAGACATACTGAGGGATTTCTCTGTAGCCACAGCAGACTCAAAAAAAAAGATGAATTCCCTTTGACCGCAGTAAGCTAGCTGCAGCAGACCTTATTTTCTGAAAATGACCACAGTAGTATTTCCAGTCCTGCTTGCTTCTCCGGGACTTTGTCATTTACCCAAGAGGTGGTTTCTATGTCCCCTCCCCTTGATCCTAGGCAGGCTTTTGACTGTTCCACTCAATAGAATATGGCAGAAGTGAGGCTAACTGACTTCCAAGGCTGGGTCATCCAAAAAAGGATACAGCCTCTGCTGGGTCCATCTTTCAGGGACACGTGTGTGAGCACAGGAAGCCCAAGTTAGCCCACGAGGAAATGAACTGAGGCTCCCGGCATGAAATTGGATGTTCTCCTACATCGTTTTCTTGGTTCCCATCACGTTAAGTCTGTTCTCCAGGAAGTTGTGCTATGTTTTTCCCTAGGAGGTTACCCAGGGGTACAATTACCTCACCGTAAGAAGCATGGATTTACATACTATCGCCCCCAGAGCTATTCAAATTTTAATAACAGACCCAGCCTTAGAATAAATCTAACTGCAGGGTACAATATCGATGATGGGGAGGCATGCTGAAGGGCAGGTGAATTGTTTACATCTCTGTAAAATCATAGGAAGGATGCTGACCTCCACTTTGCTCCTGGGTGAAGCATGTGTTCAGCCAAGCTCTGGTGGCTTCTAATATGAACCAAAAGGAATTTAGGCAGCTTATCTAATTTCTCTTGATTGGATTTAATTTCTCTTTATTCTTTATTCAGAATAAAGTCCTTCAGATACAGCAAGACCCAATAATAGCTTGAACACTTGAACACTGTATTTTAGACTGAGTTTGGTGAGAAACATTCTGGCATCACTGTACACGTAGAAGGAAGACAGAAAAGAACTTAAAGAACTTGCTATATATTAAAAATATAGTGCAATGTGGTCCTTCTAATTGAGTTGTACCAGACAATATCTCTTGGGTTCTCTACACATAGCCATGTCACCAATTTGCTGTGTGATCTTAGGAAGGTCCTATTACTTCTCTGGTTCTTACCTACTCATCAACAATAGGGAGTTTGTAGACCTACGTCAGTCATCATTTCACTAATATATACAAATTTGACATACAAATATCAAATCAGTATGTTGGACATATGAAACTAATACAATGTTGTATGTCAATCAAATCCCACTAAAAGAATAATAGGGAGTTTGAATCGCATGGCTTTCTACTAAGTCTACCACTCTGTGATTCCAGGCTCCAGACTCGGCCTTCACCACAAGAAGACTCTGGCATTGTCCCAGAGAAGACTGCATTAGAAAACTCTCCTTTGACCTTATGCCAGGAATGAAATATCTCCCACTAATATCATCTAGGGTATTTTTGGCTGAAAATAAAAATCTAACTCAAAATGGCTTTAAATATCAATTTTGTAACATTCCAACATAAAAATCTCAGAGGTAGGATTGCTCCAGAGCAGGTTACTATAATATAGGCTTAACAATGTCATCCACACCCAGGACGTTCTGAGCTTTGATGTTTACTTCAGCCACAGGCAGGCAGCCAGATAGCTTCCATGGATCACATTCACACCAAATATCATGAAGAAAAAAACAAAACAAAACACCAATATCTCCTTCTGGCACCTTCTCTCAGGTAAGAGAGACCCTTCCCAGAATGACACCCCAACCTCCAACCAGCAGCAGCAGACTTCTTAAGTCATATGCTCTACCCTGACCCCATGACTGGCCAGGAGTGTGAGGGTCTTGTAGTTAGCTTAGACTAAGCATCTAGAGGGAAAGAGATGTTGAGAGTCAATTGTAATGTCCACTACATTCGGCCTCTGACTCTGCCTCAATCTCTCCCATCAGAAGCACTGGCTGCTTCACCTTCCTCTTCCATCAAGCAGTAGTGGGTAGATGATACCAAACTGTTGTTCTGTGCAATGGCTCTCAACACCAGATGTTCAGTAGAACCACATGGGAAGAATTTTAGAACCTAGTGAGTCTAAACCCCAGATCAATGATAATGGCATCTTCGATGGCAAGAGCTGATGATCCTGGTTTGCCTGGTATTGTAGAAAGTTAGGGAAGGAACCAAGTCTCCTGACTCCAGGTCCAATGTTCTTTCAGCTAATGGTTTCTACTCTCTTATCTTATGCAATTCAATATATGTTAAAATGATTTGACTAATAACTGACATTCTATAAATTTTCATTTCCATGAGAACAATAAAAGTCAAGCTTTGTATCAATACTTTTCTCCCCTAACTTTGCTTCTTTTTAGATTTCTTCAGAAATGATTGGGGGAAAAAAGACTCCTATCTGAATCTGACTTGCATTTGATAGCCCCCTAATGTTTTACAGTAAATGCATCTTTAGAACATACTTTAGCAGAAAGTGCATGTCTCATAATAGTCTGACATACGATGACATCCATAGATTCTCCACTTTGCAGTTGATCATTTAAAAAGATGCTCATTCCTCAGTGTGTTTTAAAATTGATCTCAGTGAGGACTCAACTTTGAACCATCGTAAGACAAAGAAAGAAGCTTTTTAGTCCCTTCCCCAATGTCTCCTTATGGGGACAAAAGAAATAAGCATACAAAACCTTAATTTCACTTCAAAATCAAAGGTGGATTTAAAAAAATCAAAGGTCAGTAATGTTCTATGCATAACATCCTACATTTTAAAACTGTTTATTTCAACTCCTGTTGGTATCTCCCCTCACAGTAGGTATAGATTGCACAAACTAAAGACATTGAAAAAAATATCGTTCTCTTTAAATTGAAATAAAAAGTGCTGGGTCAAATTAGGAAGAACAATATAAATAACAAGGACAGACACTGAGGCAAAAGAATGCTACTTCGTCCTTCTAGAAACCACAGCAAGCCAAGAACCCCTTCCAGCAGCGGATGGAGTTGTAAAAGTTAAGGACAAACCACCTCTCATCAGGCTCGCCCAAACCAAGGTGGGAGGAAATAGCATACTTAAGTAAAAAGCCTACTAAATAGTTAATGAACCAAGATTACAAAACCCTTTCTATCTTTACAGTTCTGATTGCTTCCTGCCTTTTGCTGCTCTCCCTTCCTTTCCTCCGTAAAGCGAACACTTCTGGCTCACGCTCGTGGCTTTCCCTCTGCCGCTGGAAGACAGTCAGTGCCCAGGCTGACAGCTGCTTGCTCCACCTTTCCTCAGCTCCTCAAGCCAACTTTTCTGAGCTAGCTCCTCCATCCCGCTCTCCTGGCTGATTTAAGAAATGTCTCTCCATGGTAACAGTATCTTCTAGCCACCCAGGCTTCAAGCCAGTCCTTGCCCTGGACCTACCTGTGCCTTATCCCTCATGCCTGGTTCTCACCATGGCCTCCACTGCTATCAGCCTAGGACCTGCAGGGAGCAAGAATGTGAGGTGCATGCCAGTTGCAGCGAGCCTGGCTGCCCGCCCATCCAGAGCCCCCGGCTCCCAGATTTAGGACCGCATGGAAGTTATTTAACCGCTCTGTAGCTCGTTTTCCTCAGCTACAAAAGAAAGTCGGTAATGATCATTCTTACCGCAGTGGCTCCTTGCGACAGGGTTAAATTAGGTAACAGAGCACTCGGAGAGCGGACGGCGTTTGCCGCCTTTGAAGTGTGGGGCCTTATAGGTACGTACCTCCACCTCTGCCCCATCCTCCCGGCTGAGGTGCCTCCTTAGTCCTCCAGGGCCACCAGCACACTTACACCCATCCCAGAGACTAAGCCTGTGAATCCCACTCCACGGCTCCGACGGCGTGGCCCTCAGCTGCTGAAGAGGCTTGATTCATCCTCCATCAGCAGGATCCACGACAGAGCCACGGTCTGCATTTCCGGCCCTCCAACAGCTTTTGCCAACCCTATGTTCCAGCTCCATCTGTCCCCAACCCCGTCCTCCTTAGCCTGCAGCCACCTTCCCTCTTCTTTTGCTCCCATTCCTCCCTCTACATGGCATTTCCTTCTTCTCCCTACCAAATCCTTTGATAGGAGATACTTCAAACAAGTAAAAAAATATATGTAGCAGAAAATAATACAACGAACTTACCCTCCACCCAATGCTCGCGATTCTCAATATTTACTACACCCGCTTCATATCTCTTTAAAGAGATAAAACACTACAGATGTATCTGGAGCACCTGCGTGTTCCTCCCCTGACTCCCTGGCCCTCAAAACCTCCCTAGAGATAACCAAGGCCCTCTGGTATTTGTGATCTGGTATTTGTGATTTCCTTGCACTTTTAAAATATTCTTATTGATCAAGAACAAGGTAAGTCTGACATACTATCGTAGGAACCTAAGGACACATGAAGACTAAATGTAATAGGATATCCTAGATGGAGCCTGAAGCAGAAGAAAGGAAATTAGGGAATAAGAAAGAAATCTCAATACTGTGGACTTTAGTTAATAGTGCATTAATATCTATTCATTATTTGTGAAAAATGTACCATACTATGTAAGATGTTAATAACAGGGGAAACTGGGTATAGGTATATGGGAATTATCTCTACTATTCTCATAATTTTTCTGTAAATCTAAATTTATTCTACCATAAAAAGATTATCTTAAAAATGTTATAACCATCTTAGCCATTGACAACATACAACATTGCTCTAAGCATTCTATAGGTTTTCCAATTTGTATAAATGATATCACACATCACTATGTACCATTACACATTTCATTACACAACTAGCTCTTTTAAGTATTTAGTCTACAAAGCCCCACCCTGATTCCATTCTCTGTCCTTCTTCATGACTCCATATGCCCCAAATGGTGACTTCCATGAATTGCATCCTCAGGCTTCCTTGTCCTCTGCCGCTGGTTGAATTTGTCCATTGGAAAGCAACTGCAGGAGACTGCAAAGTGTCAAAAGGGAAAGTACGACATGGTAGGCAGAATAATGACTCCCAAAGACATGCTTGTCCCATTCTTCTCAAATAAACCTGAACAACCTTAACAAACTAGGAAAAGAAGAACAAAATAAAGTTAGTGGAAAGAAATAACAAAGATCAGAGCAGAAATAAATTAAATAGAGACGAGAAAAACAATAACAAAGGTCAATGAAATTGACTTGGGTTTTGGAAAGATTAACAAAATTGACAAACCTTTATCTAGATTAAGAAGAAAAGAGAGACTCAAATAAATAAAACTTTAAATGAAAGACAAGACGTACTACATGAAAGATACTAATACTATAGAAACAGAAAAGATCGTAAGAGACCGCTGTGAACAGTTATATATCAACAAATTCGATAACTTAGAAAGAAATGGATAAATTCCTTTTTTTTTTTTTAAAGATTTTATTTATTTGACAGAGAGAGACGCAGCGAGAGAGGGAACACAAGCAGGGGGAGCGGGAGAGGGAGAAGCAGGCTCCCCACAGAGCAGGGAGCCTGATGCGGGGCTCGATCCCAGGACCCTGGGATCATGACCTGAGCCGAAGGCAGACGCCTAATGACTGAGCCACCCAGGCGCCCCAAAAATGGATAAATTCCTGAAAAAAACATACAACATATCAAGACTGAATCATGAAGTACAAGACTGAACAAACCAATAGAAAATACAAAATCTACAGGCGCCTGGGTGGCTCAGTTGGTTAAGCTTCTGACTCTTAATTTCACCTCAGGTCATGAACCTCAGGGTCATGAGACCGAGCCCCATATTGGGCTCCACGCTGAGCATAAAGTCTGCTTAAGATTCTCTGTCTCCTTCTCCCTCTGCCCCTGCCCCATTCTCTCATGCTCTCTCTCTCTCTTAAAAAAAAAAAATCTAAACAGACCAATAATGAGCAAGGAGGTTGAATATGTAATCAAAAATCTCCCAACAAGTAAAATCCGAGGACCAGATGGCTTCACTGGTGAATTCTACTAAATATTTAAAGAAGAATTAATACCAATACTTTCCAAACTCTTCTCAGAAAAACTGAAGAGAAAGGAACACTTGCAAACTCAGTTTAATGAGATAAGCATTACCCTGATACTGCACCCAGACAAGGACACTACAAGAAAAGAAAATTACAGGCCAACATCCCTAATGAACATACATGCAAAATTCCTCAACAAAATACTAACAAACCGGGGTGCCTCGGTGGCTCAGTCAGTTAAGTGACTGACTCTTGATCTCAGGTTTGTGAGTTCAAGCCCCGCATTGGCATGGAGCCTATCTTTAAAAAAAAAAAAAAAGAGTATCTTTATTTTTTTAAAGATTTATTTATTTATTTGAGAGAGAGATGGGGGAGGGGCAGAGGGAGAAGAAGAGAGAGACTCTTAAGTATGTGCCAAGCACAGACACCTACAGGGGGCTGGATCCCACGACCACAAGATCATGACCTGAGCCAAAACCAAGAGCCAGACACTTAAAGGAGTATCTTTCCAAAAAAGAAAAAAAAATACTAACAAACTGAATTCAAAAGCACATTAAAAGGATCATACTCCCTGATCAAGTGATATTTAGCCCTAGGATACAAGGATGGTTTAACATGTGCAAATCACTAAATGACACCACATTAACAGAATGAAGGATAAAAATCATATAATCATTTTAATAGATGCATAAACAACATTTGACAAAATTCACTATCCTTTTATAATAAAAACTCTTAACAAATGAGGTATAGAAGGAGTATACCTCAACATAGAAAGGTCCTATGTAAAAAGCTTGCAGCTAATATCATACTTGTTGGTGAAAAGTTAATAGCCTTTCCTTTAAAATCAGGAACAAGACAAGGATGCCCACTCTGTCCACATCTACTCAGCATAGTACTGGAAGTCCTAGCCACAGAAATTAGACAATAAAAACAAATAAAAGGCATCCAAATTGGAAGGGAATGAGTAAAAGTATTTCTATTTATAGATAACATGAACTTTTATATATATATATAAAACCCTAAAGACCCTACTTAAAACTGTTAGAATACATGAATTCAGTAAAATTGCAGGATACAAAATTAACATATAAAACACAGTTGTGTTTCTATCTATACGTTAACAGTGAATTATCCAAAAGAGAAATTAAGAAAGCAATCTCATTTATAATAGCATCAAAGACAATAAAATACTTAGGAATAAATTTAACCAAGGAGGTAAAAGTTGAAGAAGACACAACTAAATGGGAAGACATCTGTGTTAGAGAATGGAATAATTAGTATTGTTAAAATGCCCATACTACCCAAGGTGATCTACATTCTCAGGCAATCCCTACCAAAATTGTACACCTGAAAATAATAGTACACTGTATGTTAGTTAGCTAGAATTTAAATAAAAACTTGAAACTAAAAAACAAAACAAAACAAAACTTCAATGTCATTTTTCACAGAAATAGAAAAACAATCCTAAAATTTGTGTGGAGCCACAAAAGACCCTGGATAGTCAAAGCACTCTTAAAAAAAACACAAAAAAAGCTGGAGGCATCACATTTCCTGATTTCAAAGTATATTACAAAGCTACATTAATCAAAACAGTAAAGTAATAGCATAAAAACAAGCACATACACCAGCAGAATAGAACACAGAACCCAGAACCCAGAAATGAACCCATGCATATACAGTCAACCAATCTTTGGCAAGGATGCCAAAAACACACAATAGGGAAAGGATAGTCACTTTAGTAAATGGTATTGAGAAAACTGGATATCCAGAAGGAAAAATAATGAAAGGGGATTCCTATTTTACATCACTCACAAAAATTAACTCAAAATGGATTAAAGGCTTAAATGTAAGAGCAAAACCATTAAACTTCTAGAAGCAAACATAGGGAAAAGGCTTATTGACTTTGGTCTGGGCAATGATGTTTTTGGATAAGACACCAAAAACACAGGCAACAAAAGCTAAAATAAACAAGTGGCATTACATCAAACTAAAAACAACAACAAAAAACTTCTGCACAGCAAAAGAAATCACCAAAAAATTGAAAAGCAACCTTTTCAGAATGAGAGAAAATATTTTCAAACCATGTATCTGATCAGGGGTTAATATCCAAAACATATAAAGAACTCATACAACTCAATAGCAAAACAGCAAATAATCCAATTAAAAATTCAGCAGAGGACCCGAGAAGAAATTCTACGAAAGAAGACATACAAATGGCCAGTAGGTACATGAAAATGTGTGTTCAACATCACTAATAATCAGAAAATACAAATCAAAACCACAAGGAGGTATCACCTCACTCCTGTTAGGACTGTTATTATCAGAAAGACAAAGGATATCAAAAGTTGTTCAGGATGTGCACTGTTAGCTGGAATGTAAATCGGCATAGCTACCACGGAAAACAGTATGGCAGTCTCTCAAAAAATTAAAAATAGGACAATTATATGATCCGGCCATCTCACTCCTGGCAATGTATCCAAAGGAAATGAAATCGGTATCTCTAAGAGATATCTCCCTTCCTGTGTTCATTGCAGCATTATTCCCAGTAGCCAAGATATAGAAATAACCAAAATGCCCTTAGACCGATGAATGGAGATACACAATGAAATATTATTCAGTCATAAAAAAAAGTAGGGCATCATGCTAAGTGAAATAAGCCAGACAGAGAAAGACAAATACTGTTTGGTATCATTTACACATAGAATTTTTTAAAAATTGAAAGTCAAACTCATAGAAACAGAGAATAGAATGGTGGTTGCCAGGGGCTAGGAGGTGGGGAAATGGGAAGATGTGGGTCAAAGGGACAAACTTCCAGTTACAAGATGAGTGAGTTCTGAGGGTCTCATGTATAGCACAGTGGTGACTATAGTTAACAGTACAGACAGTATTATATTCTTGAAAGCTGCTGAGGATAGATCTTAAGTGTTTCTACCACCCTCTCCCCTCACACACGCAGTTAACTATGTGAGGTGACAGGTGTGTTTATTATCTTGATCTTGGCAATCATTCTACAATGTATGTGTCTATCAAATCATTGGGTTTGTATGCTGTAAATATATACAATCATATTTGTCAATTATTCCTCAATAAACTTGGAAAAGGAAAAAAAAAGCCATTCGGAGCCTGAACTCACTTAATGTTCTCCCCTTTGTCCCAGCCCTCCACGACTGTGGATTCCTCCTTCTCCAAGTGTGTCTCGCTATTGTCCTTTATGCAGGCCTTTGTTCCTGCTTTCATCTGGAAGGCTCTCCTTTTTCTTTTGTTAAGATTTATTTATTTATTTATTTGACAGAGAGAGAGAAAGAGCACAAGCAGAGCGAGCGGCAGGCAAAGGGAGAAGCAGACTCCCCGCTGAGCAAGGAGCCCGATGCGGGGCTCCATCCCAGGACTCTGGGATCATGGGATCCAAAGGCCACCCAGGCGCCCCTTGAAAGGCTCTCCTTTTCCCCTGTTGAAATTTCCCTTTTCCTAAGATCTCTGCAAATGTTTCCTGTTAAAAAAGAAGGAATCCCTTCCTTTTCCCTTCCTATGTCCACCTTCTGCCCTGGAGCCATTGCCACCATGTTGGGGTATCTTCTTGCCGATTGTAACTTGTGATTCCTATCATGGCACTCAGGTTACTGGCGCCAGCATCATGCCAACTATAGACCTCCATAAATCCTTGTTAGCTTACAGAGGACAGAGACTATGTTTTAATGATTACCCAAACCAACTCTACTATATTCTGTCCCTCTTTTCCTTAAATCCTTCAATGGCTCCCCATTCTCTAAGAATACCATCAAATTCTCAATATAGCCTAACACCTGCCTCTTCCCTGGCATCGTCCCGGGCCACCCTGTCCTCTCCCTGTCCCACTCCAGCCTTGTCTCTCTTGCCTCAGGACTTTCATTGTGCTGCCTGTTCCTTTCCTACTGTTCTCCTTGCTGTTTTGCTAAACAGCTCATTATCCATCCCTCAGGTCTCAGCCTACACTTCACTGCATCCACTTGCATCCACTTGTTCCTTCCATAGTATTCATTTGGTGCCTACTATATGCCAGGAAGTCTCCTAGGCCCTGGGGTTAGAGTAGGAAACAAAGCACACCAAGATCCCTGCCCCATGGGGCTCACACGCTTCCTCCAGGAAGTCTTTCTTGGTTTCCCCCAACATATACACACACAAGGTCTGTTTCCCCCTATCGTGTGCTGTCACAGCACCCTGACTTCTCAGCAGTACCTATCACTGCTAAGCACGCTTACAGATTTAATCATGTCACAGTATCCATCTTCCTTAGTAAGCTGAAAGATTCTAGAAGGCTGGGTCATTGTGTCCTCACTTTATTTTGTACTGTTGTACTTTGTACATGAAGCACCTTGGAAGGCACGGAATGGGTCCTCAGGAAATTTCTTGAATGACTGAAAAAAGAAATGCAATAAAGCCCCTCGCTAGACAAAAGAAGAAACAGTAGTCCAGAGCATCGAGCGGAGAGGCCATTAGCCCCTTCCCATAACATAATGAGTAGCATAGGGAGGCTGGGCCAGGACGAGAACGTGGGACACATGACTGCCGTTCCAGGGCACTTTTCCTTTTAATAAAATTGAAATGGAGAAGACAATGTGAGTGAGTGGGGGAAGGGACACAGGGAAAATGTAGAAGAGGGGAAAAATTACTAAGAGAAGAACAGGCAAAACTGTTAAAACAATTTTTGTGAACCCAGGATAAGAGAAGAAGAGGAAAGGGAAGACGTGCCAACAGAAGAGACAACGGGTGTGGGAGCGTCCAAGAGGATGCGGCGGCCGCAGCGCTGTGTGTGCTTCTGTTTGCGTCCCTTTCCTGAGACTGGGTAGGATTCATTTTTTCTCTCCACTCCTCTCCTTTCCCTTCCCTTCCCCTTGCCTCTCCTCTCCTCTCCTCTCTTTCTTTCTTTTCCTCTCCCTTCCTCTCCTCTCCTTTCCTGTTCTTTTCTTTCCTTTTCTCTTCTCTTTCTTTTCTTTTTCCTTTCCTTTCCTTTTCTTCTCTTTTCTTTTTTCTTTTGATGGTTAGACCATCTTCACCTTTGATCACTCTCCCCAAGTGTTAGATGGTCTGCATTTGCCCCTCCATGTCCAATCTCTACCTTTCCTTACCTTGCTTTGTACTTGAAAGCCTCACCCCCAGGGACTGCATCATGGGCTCCCTGGACCACTGGCTTCTGACTGTGCTCAGTCAATGGGAGGCTCCAGCAGGAGACTGAAAAAGTGGGAAGAGAAAGGAACCAGGGTATTTATGCTCCCAGCTTCCCCAGTGCTGAGACACATGCTGACCGTGGCTGTCTTCCTCTGCTTGAGACCACAACTCTTAGAGCTACCAGTCTCACCACATTTCATTAATACTCCCAATCTTTTCAGGTCAGAGGGTGGTCATGGCCTCCCACTTTTGTTGGCCCTGGGGAACTTGTTGGTTTCCCCTCTTGCTGTCCACACTTTTACAATTAGTCTCTCATTAAACTCCTGAAGCAGTTGAGATGACCAAGAACTTAACTAAAACATTTGGTTTGAAGAATCACCCACCTCCACCCCTTAGGAGGCAGAGACAGCTTTCTTTGTAGAAGCCCAGTGCTCACTTTCCCAGCTGCTCTTGCAACTAGGGTGAGGCATCCTACCTGGGCTCCACAGACGGGGTGCACCCACGTGAGAACTTGAACCTGACAGTGGGAAAGCAGGAGGATTAATCCATGCTGGGCATGGCCAGTTCCTGGCAGCACAGACTCAAAGCCTGGGTTTTCAAACCCTTGCCAGGATTCTGAGAATCCTCTGCTTAATCATGCCAGAGCTGGATTCTATTGTTGGCAAATGAAAACCATCAGTGATACCTCCCTCTCCTGGACCCATTTACACTGGATGCCTGGCTGATTTTCTTGACTTATTTTCCCAACTTCCAGCCACAGGTTATTGTTTGATTTTAATGCCTCCTATTCCTGCACCGGGGAAAAAAAAGATGTATTCTCTGCTTCCAGTCACCGAAGTTGAGCTAACTTGACTTCTAAAAATAATCCTTATAAAAGCTGATCACATGGAGATCAGGAAAATAGAGTTGTTTAGTACGTGGTCTACAGGAGGCCCCAGACCCAAATGTCCTCCTGTTCCTCGCTTCAACCCTGGCCTGACTCTATTCATTAGTGGTTGTGGGAGAAACTGGTCCTGACTTCTCATGTGAGCATTCTATAAACGCCAATCATGAACAGCCACACATTTCAGACCCTGGGCTCTGCTGCTTTTCAAGGGACTCAGTTAAGAAAAAGGAGAAAACGGGCACCTGGGTGGCTCAGTCGGTTAAGCGACTGCCTTCGGCTCAGGTCATGATCCTGGAGTCCCAGGATCGAGTCCCACATCCGGCTCCCTGCTTGGCAGGGAGTCTGCTTCTCCCTCTGACCCTCCTCCCTCTCATGCTCTCTGTCTCTCATTCTCTCTGTCTCAAATAAATAAAAATAAAAAAAATTTTTTAAATTTAAAAAAAATCTTTAAAAAAGAAAAAGGAGAAAACTCCTTTTCAAGTACCATGTGTTACCTATATTATATACTGTGGGTTTCTACTGTATACGATAGAAGAACACACGTGGCCATGTGCACATCGGTGTTTCAGTCTGAGGGACTGGAAAGTGTGTCCCAATTTCATTGTGTTCATATGAACTGCTCAGAGACTAGAGACAGGGACTTTCACTTTTACCCAGAGACCCTTGCTGAGGATCCCAAGCCAGCCAGTCAGCTTCACATAGGGGTCTAGATAATAATGAGCTTAATTTGTCCGTATCTAAAAGGTAGAGCACGTGGTATAGAATCACATGAATAATATTAATGACACCTTCCGATCATTGTGCTATTTTTTTTTTTTTTCATGTCTTTGCTCTCACAACCCACCAACACCTAATAGTCCAGCTAGCAGGGGGCTTGAAATTCATCTGGTTAAATTCCTTCGTTGTATAGATAAGGAAACTGGAATCCAGAAACGTTAAGCATCTGTCCAGGTCAGACAGCTGCTGAGAGCAAGAGCCAGATGCAATCCCGATTCTTTTTGGCTTCCAAACCAGTGTGATTTCAAACCTCAGGAATACAACTTTCCAACCAATGGGGAAAAAAGTAGCCTCGGGTCTTTATTTAATAGGAGGTCTTTCCACAACCCAAAGATTCATTAAATTTTTCTGTACAGAACTTATTATCAATGGGGGAAAATTGGGACTAATGTGCTATCCACATTTTGGATATGAGAAAACTGAAGAATAAAAAATACTTTAAAGTGCCTTTTCCTATAGTAGCAAACCTTGTGCAGGGAGCCGATCTTGTAAAGTGAGCAACCTGTGGTGGTAAGCATGGCCGCAAGCTAAAGTAGTGACTCACAAAGAAATCCAAGCACTAATGACAGAATCTGCTGGGTCCCTCTGTTGAAGGCCATGTGTCTGATGTGGCAACACCCGCATCCAGGCTCTGTACATGGCTCGGGAAGGCGGCCAAGGGCAATGCTGGGGCCTGGGCTCTACAGTATGGCTGTTCAGACTTGCCCTGCTCCGTGACTCATCTGTGTGATCTCCACACACTTCTCTGTGCCTGTGTTTCCTCATTGGCAAGATGGCGATACGATTGTGAGGGTAAATTCATCTAGGATCCCGTAGGCATTAAGTGTTCCAAAAAGTTAGCGATTATCATTATCAACAAAAGGATCTAAAAGAGATCTAAGAGCTCACATAGGGGTTGTCTGGAATTACCTATTCCTGCATTTGGTCCTGACTTCTTGTGTGAGCATTCTATAAATGCCAATCATGAACAGCCACACATTTCGGACCCTGGGCTCTGGTCCTGGTCCGAACTGGGCTGGAAGTTGAAGGAGCGTGCTCGGAACAGCCCCTACAGGGAGCCGTCTGGTCAGACTGGAGAGGCCGAGGCCCGAGGCCCAGGCAGAGGGCGCCCGCACTCTCCTTGGCGCCCGCAAAACACAGGGCCTTACAGAAAACCCACAACCTCGGGCTGAGGCCCGTGGGATTTGTAAATCGGGTGTCCACCTTGAGCTGAGGGTTCTGTGGGCGGCAGGCTTTTGGGATGTGTCACTGAATTCCGTGCTTTTCAAGTTCCTGAAGCTGCATTTCCTCACTGTCGTCAGGACCGGGTCATGAAGAGCGTGACTGAGGATACAGTGAGGCACTCGAGCCTGAGGGGGGCTGTGTGCGTGTGTGTGTAGTCTCTCAGAGAGAGGGAGAAAAGGAGTCACGGTCACTTCATCGATGCCACCACATGCTGCATTCGGAGGAGCAGAGAGGAGGAGGGTGTTGCTGGGAGTGTGCAGACTCATGGGACTTCACCCATGTGTGTTTTGGAAGACAGATCTTCTGGAAGTTTAGGACCAAGGCCTGGGCAGGGAGGGCAACGCTCATCTCCAAATGGCACAGCACCTCAGAAAGGCACTGTCTGCGGCCTGTTTAGGTTCCGTTCAGGCACAAGGTGTAGGTTCTGTCCCAGGTGAGGCAAACGAGGTGCCTGCAGCCAAGACTCAAAGCAGCGCTCACCCCGTGTTCCCTGCCCCACTCTGCCACCACCCACCCCAAGCCCTTCTCAGGCACAGCCTCTGGTGTGATTATCCCTCCCTTCCCTTTCCCCCATCCAAAATGTTGGCACAGAGTCTCCTCAGCTTGATTTCAGAACATCATTAGCATTTCCAGAAGCATCCATGCTTTAATTTAACTGTAGGGTTTGACTTAAAGGCTTTCTCCATCCTGTCCTTCTTTTACTTCCAACTTGATTTCAAGCCTCACCCCAAGCCCAGAACAGCCCCGGCCGTCAGACCGAAGGTGTTTCCCAGACAGGGGTCTTGCTCTTTGCTTCTGTGGATTTCCAAGGGCAAAAATAGGGGAAGTTTCTTTATTGAAGACTACCCCAGGCCCCGACTTGTTCTCCAGCATATCCCGTCACTGACCTCCTGTCCTGAGCTGCTTTAATCCTGCTAACGGCATTTACACTTGTGGGGTACAGGGATTCTGGTGGGGGAGGATGGAGATCACAAGCCCACTCCCAGGTCAGGGGCCAGAGCCTTAAGCAGCCTGTGGCAGACGCAGCGCGTGGTCATTTCTCCCTGTCAGGCTGGTCGAGGTCTTGCCAGGCGGGTGAAGAGTGAAGAGTCACCCAGCAGGTAGACTCTGGGTTTCCATCCCCTCAGGGCAGACTGTCGTTCCCCGGAGTGGCGGAACCATTTCTCTGCTGGCCTCACACACAAGCTCTTTGACTTTTGGGTGCAAATGTTGGGAGCCACTGGTCTTCCCAACTTGGCGCCCGTCCTCCGGGCTCTCCCCAAGGGGAGTCTGTCTGGCTTTGCTCGGGTTGTGTCCTTGCTGTGGTCCCCCTGACCTCTAACACTGCGTGGTCCCTGCTCCCCTTGCTGGACCTCTCACAGATCTATTCAGCCTCTCCTTGCCTAAGAAAAATCCATTTTGTGAAAGTGCCATTAACAGCTGGCCAAGATTTCCCCCCCCATCACTAGTTTCCCTGATTAGGGTGCCCACTCCCCAGTCATAGAGCCTTCCCCTCACATCCCTCTGCGGGGGGATTTGTAGTAAAAATGTGGAAATGTGTGTAGGTAGATATACACATGAAAGGCAACCATCATCTTCCCCTCAGAAGTCCTGATGGTCTCTCCTTAATGCTTTAAAAATAGTGAAACCTACAGTCGCTTCTTGAGGTGGGGCCCTGCTGGCTGTTTGTTTTCAACCACACAAACTTTTCCCTCCTTCCAAAATGCTATCATGAGGGGGAAAAAGCACCACTTAGGCCATACATTCTTGTTTTTTGTTTTGTCTGAAGTCTCCTTCATCACCCACCCTAAACTCTGACCTCATTCCTGGACGCTCTGAGATGCATACACTGAGACCAGGAGACCCATGGTGTTAGGATAGAAGAAAAACGTCTTCTTTTTAAAATGTGTTTAGCTCTGAAAAAAAAGGAAAAGAAACATTGAGCAGACTGGACTTTATTGTTTTTGCCTCAAGTGGTCATCTGTTGTCATTGATTTCAGGGTACCTAGAGTTTTGTTAGCCCTTTAATCACAGTTTTAATAAATGACATAAAATTGAGCAAATTAAAAAAAAAAGAGTATGCTAGATTTCTCCTCAGCACAGCAAACCCTAGTGTTCTCTCCTTCCCTCTCAGAAGAGCTACAACAACCCACTTCTGGCCACCCACAGAAGGGGACAGGGGCTGAGAGACCGGGGAGTTATAGGGAATTAGGGAGAATGTCTCTGCTCCCACCTTGGCATGGCATGCCCAAACACAGCGTGGACCCCGGCGCTGCAGGCAGATCTTCCTAAACCCAAGATACCCCACGGTGGACGCCTTAAACCTTGGGGATGGAAGCAATCTCAGAGAATCTGTGGTCAAGCACCTCCATTTTCCAGACAAAATGACAAGCCCGTGATTCCCTGGAAGCAGAGAGGAGGATGAGAGCTTGGACTCTGGTGCCGGCTGCCTGGGTTCAAATTCAGACCGTCCAGTTACTAGCTGCTGCGTGTGCCCTTGACGCAGTACAGAATGAGTCTGTGCTCAGCTTCTCTGCTTGTTAATGGAGATAATGGGACCATTGACCTCTGAGGGCTGTAGAAGGGAGTTGATGTATTTAAAGTGCTGGGTGCTGGGTGAGCTCTGGATACAGGGCAGGGGGGATTCATTTTGCAGAACCGGCAAGGATCAGAGTGCCAAGCGTTTGGCTGTGGTGCAGTAAATAGATCAGGAGTGCGTGAATAATTAAACAAGGACTACTACCCCCACGCTGCAGATAAAGAAAGGAGGCTAGAGACGTTACGAGACACACACAGGGTTATAAACCTAATGAAAGGTGACGCAGTCCCCAAACCCCACCGCTGTCTCCCACTGATGACGCCCATGGTAAGGCTCAGCAAGTGTACCTTTCAGGTCCCCTCCACCGCGTCCTGCCTCCCACCCACACTAAGCACAGCCAGTGACCCTCCGGCCCCTGCAGGCAGCAGGTTCTGTTGCAAATTTACCCCAGCTCCTTCAGCCACTCCCAGAGGGCAAGTCCTGGAGGAGGAGTCTTCCCTGTGACACTCTGGGGAGGATACACCCAGCCTCTGCTCATCCCCAGCTCCTTCTCCTTTTTTATTTTTTTATTTTTTTATTTTATTTTATTATTTTATTTTATTTTATTTTATTTTATTTATTTTATTTTATTTTATTTATTTTATTTTATTTTATTTTATTTTATTTTATTTTATTTTATTTTATTTTATTTTATTTTATTCTTTTTCCTTCTCCTTTTTTAAACCGAACTGCCAACCCGCTGCCTCTGCTCTCCTAACAAACTCCCACAGGGCTGTCACAGAAGCCTCAGGATTCTGAGAGCTTGGTTCTCCCTTTGTTCTGAAGGCGGCTGTTTCTGCAGGGCCCTCCCTCCAGCCCCCCCCTCCCCCCCCCCCCCCGCTCCCAGAGGAGTAGTTGGTCAAGGATGAATAGGAGGGAAAGCAGCAAGGAGCACAATCACGTCACTCATCTGAGAGAGAAGAGGATTTCAGGCTCTGCGCTCTCTGGTTAGGGACCAAGTTTTAGGTTTTGATTTCTTTCTCAGGGAGGGCAAGTTTACCTCAAGGTATCATTGCTCTGTGATGACACCCGGCTTCAGGGAGCGAGAAGAGTGCGCTGGCCACCCTCCATCCTGGCCTTCGGGGATGCAGAACTGCAGAACCCAGGGGGCATGATCCCTTTTGCTATAGGTTCCCCGTCTTAGTTGCACTGGCCCTTTAAGCACAGATTGTTAATACAGTCTCCCTCTGTTGCCACCTGTGTCACTCTCCTGTTGTCCCACCTGTGCCTCTCTGCCTCCTCCACCCCTTTGTTTCCTTTGGGCCAGATGGGTTTCACTCTCTCTCTCAGCCACTGCTGCACAGGGGCTTAGTTTTGTCTCCCCAGAAATGCACCCTTAGCCTGAAGGAGAGACCCACCCTACCGGCTCCCCGTGGGAGGAAAAACGGGCTCAAGGCTGCAGGTTGAAGGAACCACCACCAGATGGCACTCTTCAGTGCTCTCTGCCGATTTGACTCTGATGAGAAATTTCTGACTGATTCAAAAAAAAAAAAAAATCACTGGAAAGCACCATGAGACATCACTAAGCCCAGTGACCTCCAGATATTTTTAAAAATTTCTCACATCTATACTTAATAACTTTCTAATCATGCAGACCCACATGGATTTATTTCTCAGTATATATGTACTATCTATCAAGCTATATTAAACATCAGTAAAACTTCATAAAAATTATGTTTAGATGAAAATCAGAGTGTCTACTTATATAAACTTTGTAATATTTTCTTCCTACACTAAAGCTGATCACTTTATACACCTTTCAGAGGGATCAATGATCTGCTTCCTATTTCCTCTCTCCAAAAGGACATTTCAATAAAACAAGTACTTTTGCGCTCCTACTGTGTACTCAGCGCCGTGGAAGGGACAAAAAGTGATTCAAAACAAGAATCAAATGTTTTTTTCTATGTACAGGTTTCTTATGTCATAGCTGCAGGAGGCAAGATCTAGCAATAGTTACAAAAGCTTTAAAGACAATGTAAAACACGATGCATGTGGCACTCAGAACATTTTACCTACAAACAATATAGCCACTCTTACTATTTCAAACAAAAAGAAATTTAGTAGGTAGCTTACAGAATCTCTTAAAGGACCAGTAAGTAAACCAGGACTGGATGCTAGGCAACAGCCAGGCAAAGTAATCAACCACTCCAGGGCTGTGAGGGTGGAAATCAGTGGTACAATCGCCTGTCACTAGGCACCAGAGACACCAGGGACCAGAGAGTGCAAACTGCTAGCGATGCCAAGGGAAATATACCTGGGCCACCATGCTTGCAAGGAGAGCTGGGCTCACTGCAGGCAGCACATCCTCCTGCCCAGTAGCATGGGGCAGCATCGGCTCCGCAGAACTCAGGCTGTATCCGGAACCAGCCTTCAAGGACACCTTTGCCTCTCCTGATGCTAATGGGGAGGAAGCAACTAGAGGCGGGAATGAAGACTGACTGAGCCGGTCCACAGGATCTGCCCTGTTACAATAGGGTCTACTTGAGGAAAAACTCCGATGCGTGCCTTGAGCTCTCTAGTGAGCAATGCCGGGAGGCTAGTCAAGACCTGTGGACGTTTAAGGCAGGCTCAAGGTGGATCTCAGCCTCAGACTGCCATGAGTTCCTGCCCAACAGGCAAGCTCTAAGACACTTCCTATCCGCGACACTTTCCCCTAAGTTCCAAAGGTTCCTTGCCTATGTTCGGGTGTGTCTATTTTAACTCTCCCAAGTGTACAGTTGACTTTCACCCACTGCTTCATTTTAATTTCCAATGTCTCTGTTCTCTGTTCTTACTTAACTGCCTGACTTCTGAGCTCAATTTTGTATTGACCTCCATTTCTTCCTATTCCCTGACTCCTCCCTGCAAACAAATATTTGATTCACTGCTTCACCTGGTGTTTGGCTTTTATCTTATCCCTTGTCTTGCTATTAGCCTCATCATCTCCAGACTGCCTGAATCCCAGCTTATGCCTCATCTCTTAGGTATATGGGCTCTGCCTCAGCTAGAGGTCCTGAGGGAGTGGGGCTCTGGGAACTGAGTGATATGGAGAACTAGAAGAAGGACATTCTCTTTGGGGACAACCAAGGGCAGAGGTACTCTTTGGCTGGCCTGGAGGGAAGGAAGAGCAACTAATAAGAGGAACATGGAAGGGCCTTACTTTCATAAGGAAAGTAAGATGAATGATGTGATTTACCAAAACCTGAATATCCCTTAGTGCCTTAGTTAGACTTAGGTGATACAACATAGAGACCAAAACAAAAGTGTTTTATATAGCTCAAATTTCTTTTTCTTTCTCATAAAAATCCAAGCTCCTCAAAGGTGCCAGGAGTCCAGGCTTCAGTTCTCGGTTCCCACTACGGGCAGCCACCATTTTGTCTAAACAGAAGGAAAGGGTAAGAGAGGGGGTACGCTCTTCCCTTTAGAGAGGTGATCCAGATATTGCACACTTCACTTCCTCTCATATCCAGTTGACCAGAAAGTAGTCACTTGGCCATACCAAGCTTCAAGGGAAGCCGGGAAGTATGGATTTCACCAGCCATGCGTACAGCTAGGACCTCTGCTTCTATTTAAGAAGGGAAGAATGAATATTGGGGCAGAACCAGCACTCTGTGGACTGTGCTGTGACTAGGCTACAGGAGCAGTTCTCAGGGAAAGGTTGCTACTGTCTTGCAGGATGAGGTTGATCAAGGTGGTCTTCTCTGGAGGGAATGTGGGCCAACTGATAGCCAATGCCTTATTAGAAAACATCGTACTTACTGACGGGGGTAGGTAAAGGTATGTGAGAGAATGCGTTGTAACCCTACACAATGTAACCCACACTCCACCCACCCACACTCTGCCCCAAGCCACCACCTGGGGTGAGAGCCTCGTGGAACCTTCAGAGCACTATCATCTAGCACAGGTCCAGGTTCAAATCCCAACTCACCCATCAACCACCTGTGCCATCTTGAGCAATTTGCCTTCCCTCCCTGTGCTTCCATTTGCTTATCTATAAAAGAAATAGTGATGGTACCTACCCCACAGGGTTGTTTGGAGGATTAAATGAACTAATGCATATTCATAGTACCTGATACATAGCAAAGACTCAATGATTCTTGGCTACATTACAACACAAACTATAAACATACAAATAGACCCCCAATCTACAAACATGTACATAGTTCTTCCTGACTCTGATGTGGCAAAGGAGAAAGAGTAGATTTATGCCTGGTTCCTTCCATCACCTTCCATAACCCATGCTCCACTGTGGGAGAAACAGTGTCAGTAAGAAGGACAACAGCAAGATGCAAAGGTACAGAAGCAAGAGTGAGCATGGCTTTGGAAAACAACGAAAAGCCCAGACCCACTAAAATGGAAGTAGGAAATAAATTTGGATAGTTCAATTCATGCACTCATCAATAAACACAGATAAAATGTGGAAACATCTAACAAGGAAACTCTCCAGTTGTTCAAAATTCATTTGAGAAGGACATTCTTAGCACTAGCGGTGGCAGCAGGAATCCCTGCTACAATGGTTGCAGTGAGCACCATCAGGACCAGGATCGATACACCCATGTTCTAACACCCAAGGTGCTCTTAACACCCAACGTGCTCACAATGCCATGTCTGGACTCAAACTGTCTGGACGAAACTTTGAAAAATTAGCACCCATGTTCCGTATAATCTCCCCACCGAATGCCAGGAGCTTGCTCCATTTGTTAATTATCTACAAAGGTAATTCTCAATGGTAGGGAATGAGGGTCGCTTGAAGTTCCCTTAGAGGAACTTCTCAGAATCATCTGGGGGGTGGTTCATCTGGACGCTACGTAAGTCCCCCCAGAGATTGTAATACCCACTTACCTACTTACTAATGATGTGCTGGGGTGTGGGAGCTAGCTCCTGCAAGCTCACAAGAGCAGATCTGCATTTCTTCTTCCAACTCTGTGCTCAGTGGCATCCCGTTGATAGCTTGAAAGCAACATGGTGGGAATATTTATTTTATTTATTATTTATTTATTTGACAGAGAGAGAGACAGTGAGACAGGGAACACAAGCAGGGGGAGTGGGAGAGGGAGAAGCAGGCTACCCACTGAGCAGGGAGCCCGATGTGGGGCTCGATCCCAGGACCCCAGGATCCTGACCTGAGCTGAAGGCAGACGCTTAAGGACAGAGCCACCCAGGTGCCCCCATGGTGGGAATCTTTAAATGGAAAATGGCAACCACTATAAACCAGGGCTCCCCCTGCCCCTGCTCAGACAGCTGCTTTTTCAACATTTATCAACACACCACTGCCACACATTTTTAAGAATCACTGCAGTAAAGGTTTGTGTTAGTAAGGATAACATATTATATTTGCCTCCTGTTGTGTGGGAGTGGAAAGAGAGAATTCAATGTTCTATAGTATGTGCAGACCTATGCTGGGTGCTAGAAGGCCTTTGTTCTCTAGAAGGGTCAGATGTTTGATGACTCCAAGCAGAGTGATGAGCTCAGCTCTGACTGTGAGGAAGCACTATGGAAGGTCCTACTGGGTAGAACCATGAGTATCTGCCCTTGTCATACTTCTGACTTGGGTGATAGGCAAGGTACAGAGCATATATATAATAGACAATAACATATGGAGAGGTGCCAAGTAACTGCTGTAGGTACTAAATACTCAAAAAAGAGGAGAGTTGATTGAGTGGTACTCAATGTGTGCCATGCACAATACTAGATTCTGGGGACTCTAGTGAGCAAGAAAGGCTTGATTATTGACTGTGAAGTGCTCACCGCTGAGTGCGGTGCCTTTCAAGGTCTGGTATGATGACTGCATCAGAATCATGACTAGTAATGAAAGCTAACAAGTATTAAGGGTATACTATGTGCCAGCCACTGAACGAAGTGCGGTACATGTATTATAATTTCATTCTCAGAACAACACTATATTTGACCTATTATTATATTTCCATTTTACAGACTAGAAAACTGAGACCAAAAAACTAATTACCTTGCCCAAGGTCGCACCATTTGGAAACAACAAAGCCGTTAGTGAAACCTGGAAGTCTGGCCTCGGTATCCATGTCCTGAACCTACATTAAAAAGATTGATTCTCTGGGCCCAGAGTAACTGAAGCAGAATCTTTGGGACTGGATCCCCCCAATTTTACATTTTAAATTGGATCCCTAAGTAGTTGTGATGCCTATAAGTATTGATACTCAGTGGCCTGGAGATGAAGTCTGACAATTCCAAAAGCAATCATAATAAAAATAACATGTGATAAGCATCCCATAAGGGGCAATTACAGGATATTAAGGGAGCACTTAGCTTAGATATGGTCAGGGAAGGCTTCCTCGGGGGATTGCTCACAGCTGCCTCAGAGGTAGGTGCTAGCTAAGTATCAAGAGGGTAAGAAAGCTTCCAGACTGAGCAGATTTGGATCACAAGGCCAGAGGGAAGAAAACCGCTCGGCCTCTGAAGAAGTAGAAGAAATCCACTATGGCCAGAAAATAGTATGGTCGGGCCCCTGCCTAAGGAAGGAGGCAAAAGTGCCAGGTGGAGGTGAGTGAGGGCTTCCCGAAGGTTGTGCTGCTTAGGCACTGCATAAAATTTCTACATCCACTCAGGCAAGGGCCTTTTTGTAACTCAACCCCTCTCCCACATACCTCTCAGCAATTTGCATGGAGAGACCATCTGACTCTCGGGGGCCATCAGTGGTCTATCAGTGGCCCTGGGTCAGATCCAGAGGAGCTGTATTTGTAATTTCAGAAGCTCGGACAATGAGTAGCTGTTGGAGGATTTTAAAACAGGAGCAACGTGGTTGGATTTAGGGGTTCGAAGGACAATTCTGGCTGAGAAGCTCAGAAATTTCTACAGAGCACGCTTACTCGGAGCACAGAAGTCGCAAAGAGGGTTCCGTGGTGAGGTCGCCCCTGTGGCTCCTCCTGACCGATGAGGCGGCAGATTCTTTCCCACCATTGGGACAATGAGTTTCCTCTCATACATTCAGAATGTCATCCTGCCCACCCCCCTTCTCCACAGGCTAACCTCCACACAGCATGGCACTTAATCCTTACAACTATATTTACCCATAAAGAA
Source organism: Mirounga leonina (assembly GCF_011800145.1). Classification (NCBI taxonomy): domain Eukaryota; kingdom Metazoa; phylum Chordata; class Mammalia; order Carnivora; family Phocidae; genus Mirounga; species Mirounga leonina. The sequence continues at coordinate 34,550,183 of NW_023270426.1, forward strand.
ACTGAAGGTCAGAGAGGTTAAGTTATGTGCCCAAGGCCACACAGGTGCAAAAACAGAAGCTGAAACCAAGGAGTTTTTGTTCCAAAGCTCTGGCTCCCTGCCACTCTACTCAACTGCCTCCAAGTCTATGTGAACACAGTAAAGCCAGACTCTCCTACGGTCCCTATATGATAAAACCGGCATGGGAAATTCAGAAAAACTCCGATTTCCTCTTCAACCTTCCACACCACACAAGGCTGTGAATGAATCCAAGCTCCTCATATCAGACGGGACTAGTGTAGCCCGCAGTGACAGAACACAACCCAACTGGCTTAAGCCAGGTATTTAAATAGCTTACAGAACTCAAAAATCTGATTCTGAGCCCAGCAGATCCTAAGACCTTGGTCACCCTCACTGCATCTCAGCTTTGCTTCTCTCTAGGTGGCTTCATCTGAAGGGGGCTCTCCCTTGGTGACAATAACAGACAAGAGCAGCTCCAGCTTATGTCTTACCTGCTTAGACACCTCAGCTGGAAAAATGCCTTTTACACTGGATCCAGAGAAAGTTCTGGCCAGGGACCTCACCGGTCAAGTCTGGGCCATGTGCCAGCCTCTAGAGAGTGGATGTGGTCAACCCCACTTGACCACATGGTCTAAAGGTGGGAGTAGAGCACCCCTAAAGGAAAATGAAATGCTGTTATCGAAGGAAGAACTGGATAGGAGGGTAGGGAAAACAGGTTTCAAGAGCCCACAGAATTTTCTAATCCCTGCAATTTAGACCCAATAGGATCACAATGGCTTCACTTTTTCCACAAACTTCTAGGCCTCTCCTCACTCTCTAGGCAGTGATAATTTGAGATACTCCTTAATAAGAATTACCAGCCAAAAAAAAAAAAAGTCTCCCTTTGGTTTCATGTACTTTAACATAAGAAACAAACTGAGAAAAGTCCCAAGAGAAGTGGAGTCCTTGATTTCATGGAAATATCAAATAACATACCTAATTAGTTGATAATTTAGTAAGAAAGTAACAAACATGGAAGATGAGAAAATGATTTAGCTTAATAAAGTTCTGGGGCCAATGAGAATGAGCAAAGTTGGAAGACAGGAAGAAAGGGACAATTATTTTGCAAATTGAGGTATCAGAGAAGGAAGAACCAGTCAAGGCTGGTTGGATGTTTCAAGAAAGCTGAAATCCATCAACTTAATCAAGATGTCTGTGTGAAAATTGCTGAGCTGTCAAGTATGCTGCTGTTCTCAAGATGGCAGGTTACAGAACCAGCCAAGACAGGCGCCGGGGTGGCTCAGTCGTTACGCGTCTGCCTTCGGCTCAGGTCGTGGTCCCAGGGTCCTGGGATCGAGCCCCGCATCGGGCTCCCTGCTCAGTGGGGAGCCTGCTTCTCCTTCTTCTGCTGTTTGCTGCTCCCCCTGCTTGCGCTCTCTCTCTGTGTCAAATAAATAAAATCTTGCCAAGGAGGCAAGATTTTGCAATGCTAACTGGCTCCTCCATTGCCATGACAACAGCACATGTAGAGAATAGTGATGCTGATAATGTCATAATCTAATTATTTTTCTCTTCCACCTCTGTTTTTCAGTGCTTAAGATGATGTCCATAAAGTGTCTTTGTTTACTTTATTCCACACAGATTTTCCTTCCTTTGGTGAAAACCGTAGATGCTATTCTATATAGCAGTTGGTTCAAAGGTAAGAAGTTATTTAGAGAAATTTGTAGATGGTAGAGGAAAAAAATACTTTGTCCATGATTGAGCTAGTGACACTTTGTCATTTAGGGACAACTATCCACCTGCATAGGAAAAGCATCTCAGTGGGCTCGGTCCTCCACGGAGCACTCAACACTGTGGGTGCACACATCCTCTTAAGATCTGCTGGTTTAAATTTTTTTTCAAGATGCTACAACAAACAAAGGTCCTATTAGTTCGATCACAATTATCCTCATCTTTGAAATCCTGAAAACAGTTACTGCTTATTAAGAGCTTGCTTGCTGTGTGCCAGCCATCATGCCAAACACTTCTTGTGTCCCATTTATCATATGAAACACTGAGGCGTGGAGGAAAACTGAGGCTCAAATTCCTTGAGCAAGGGAACAAATCTAGGGAGGAGCAGAACCAAGATTCGCACATGGGGCTGGTCATCCTGGTTAGCGCCCCACATTAATGGAGACAAACCAGAGATTAAACGCATACCAGGACCAATGAGCCTTGCAATGTTCTAAGACCAGAGAGTTCATTCTTGTCCTTTGCCACTGAAGTGATTCCTCCAAAAGGGGGCTGAGCAAAAGAATGTTCTTTAGCTACTAAAAGTCCAACTCGTGATGTGCACGGATGATAACCCTCATCACCTTCCTTAAATGCGGAGCCTAGCATATGATTATTTTATATTCACCAAATTCTATTGATGGATAATTTAATACATTGACTGCACATGCTGTGCAAGATACTGAGCTCATAACTTCAGTGGGAGAACCCTTACGAGTTAAAGTGAGGTCATTGTTTCTGAGAGCTTACAATATGGAGCAGGGTAGGAGAGGACAAAGAAGCTCAGAGGAACTGTCTACAAGAAAACAAGCCATCATTGGAACAACATAAAGGAGCTATAAACCAAGTGTTACAAGGGTTCAAAGACAGAGAGGAATCCCATCCATTTGTGGAAAGGCTTCACTAAGGATATACCATTTGATGGGGCCCTTAGAGGAGGCAGTTAGTTAGGTTTTAATGGGATGCCTGGAGACCAGCAAAGGGGAATCAAGGCCCCACACCAGGAAAGTTAGCGACCTGCCCTGGCAGCATCCCACAAACACGGCCACAAAGAAGCCACAAGAAGCCAGATCAAACCAGACAGGTCCAAGACAAGCAAGGTCAGAGACCCTGACCAAATAAGGAAGAAAAGGCTCAAAACCTTGCTCCCAAAGAAATCCCCTCCAAATAATAAATATCGCACCCCTTAGTTAACAACTGTCAGTACAAGACAGAGACCCAAACCGTGGGCACAGCTCTCCCTTGAGCTCTCCGGCTCTCCCAGCTCGAGAGTATACTCTTGCTCACTTTAATAAACCCTTCACTTGTGCCACTGGAACATGGTCTGGTCTGTCCTTGAATTCTTTTCTCGAGACAGACTAAGACCCTCCTGTGACGTTACCCCCACCCCCCAGCCACCCCAGCTGGGCAGAGGCCTCAGGCCCCCAAGGTCTCAGTCCACCCAGGAACATTTGCGATCTGACAAGATGTCACCATGCACAGAGGAAAGGAAAAGAGGGTGTATCAGACAGAAAGAACAGCATCAGGAAGGGCAAGCAACAGCATGAATGTGTGGTCGGACACACACACTCACGTGGTGAATGAAATACTCTCGTCTGAGGGGAGGTAAATGTGTGCACGAGGAGTGACGGCATGCAAAGTTAAAGGGGGGATTGCAGAGTCTGGCTTGATCTCTTGGCCAAGCTGAAACACTGGGCTGGGTGTGCCAGGCGATAGGGAAGACTACAGACCCGTGAGCAGGGAGAAGTCAGGGTGGATAAAATAAACAGTTCAATTGGAATGGATGCAATCAGGTTGTTATGACAACACCAACATTTAGGCCAGTGCTACTCAAACTTTAAAGTGCCTAAGAATCACCAGAGGGCTTGTTAAAATGCAGATTTGCATTCAGTATCCCAGACAGGGAACCTGAGGTTCTTCATTTGTAACAAGCTCCCCCATAAGGCCCATACGGCTTACTTTGAAACCAGCACTCAAAAACCTCAGACTCTACAAAACAACATGGAAGACATCCTTGGGCATTTGCCTTCACTGTTACTCCCACTGGATTCTCTGCCCAGGTACTTGTTCATTGTTTTGCATTTTCACCTGAACAGCTGAAATTTCCACCTGCGGCTCTTCCTGTCCCCGCATTTTTTTAACTCTTTAAATACCATCTTGAAGAATAGGAAAAAGCAAGCAGATGAAATGAGGTCACTTAAGCAATTTGTGGTTTCAGCTGAAGCTTTGTGTTATCATAAAAGGGAAGCAGAAAACATGTGGATGTATAAATAGAGGTGTAGAACACAAGTTCACAGAAATTTATTCTCTCACTGTATAAGGATGAGCTCACATTTAGAACGCAGGCTCTAAGCTGGTTGCCTTCGTGAGAAGTGGGATACTGGTTTCGCTGAGGACAACTGGAGCAATTTAGGTCTTTCTGGCACTTGCTGTGGACCAGATGCTGGGGCATTGGCCTCTGAGCAAATTAAACTGAAGACATTTAATAGCAACCTAAATCTTAATGGCTGAAAGAGGAAATGCAGCAGAGGATTTGAAACTAGGTCAAGGAGGAACCTCTGGTAAACCTCCCAAGATGGCTGACTTTTCCAACATTATAATTCTTCCTATCATTTTCAAAAGGAAAGCGTGTCTTCCCAAATGGTATCCTTCCTAAGCCCAAAACAAGATAAGGAAGCAGTCACACCTGGAGAGATGTAGGGACAAAAGTCCAAGCCAGCTGCGCACCCTTACCTCTGCACCACCAAACTTCCGTCCCCACCTCGTGTGTATAGTTACGCTGCCTCCTGGCCATGGGGAGCAATGGAGGCAGAAGCAAACTGACCCAGCATGAGAAATATCCATAAGGACACAGATTAATCCCCAGTCTGAGGTCACTAGAATTCAATCCATTTTAGATGGTTACTTGACTGAGCAGATGGTGGCAGTGTCCATGCATAAGCCCCGGTCAGTTTCTTGACCCACGTCCACTCACACCACGGAAGAGATGAGCTGCCTGCAGCCGGCAGTCTAAAGCAAGACTGGAGGAGGTGTCACCACGGCTTTCTAAAATCCTACTGGCGTTCTCTTGTGATGGTGTTCGTTCCCTTGAGAGTAAAGAAATAGAACTCTGCCTATCTCACTTGAATATTTCCTTCAAGGGAACTTAATGGTTGTCACAAAAAGGAAGTATCACCAAGGGAAAGAGCAGTCATTCCTATGTCAGGCGAAAACATGTGGGACTAGACACTACTGAAGCTCTGGGCGTTTTTACGGAAACTGTGTTTGTGGCAGACGCTGTGTGAGACCCCCAGTCCTTTTGAGAATCACTGCGCCACCAAGGTAAGGAGTCCTGAGCAGTAATTCCAGTAGGATCAGCAATGTTCAGGCCAGGAGACCCACTCTGGGGTGAAAACTACCAATCCCCAGATTGTCCTGGGACCCATCTCGAACAAAAAGTTCCGTAAAAACGGAAAAGATAATCAGGAAGCCAGTCAGACCTTCCTCAAAAGTGAAGCTGGAAAAAGTGGAGAGAATCAACAGTGGGGAAGGAAGCAAGAAGATACAAAGATAAGAGAAGCCCAGACGAGCAGACCCACAGGAAAGGCAGAGCACCGTGGGAAGAGACAGTGTATCCTGTTGCTCAGGTGCTCAGAGACTGGAGGGAGGGTGGCCCAAACAGCCATCTGACCCCTCCCAGGCTTTGTGAGACCCACCCTTACAAGCCCCGCTACTCTCTTTTATGGAGCTTAATGATTAAACTCTTCATGAGTCTCCCCAAGACACAGCTATCAGCTGACATTCCCACTGGCAACACTTGAGTCTCCAATCCTCCAACCTCTGTTACTGAAAGAGATCAAATGCTAATGTCACCAGCTAGACCCCAAGACCTGGCCTTTATTGCCCACCGGCTCATACTCACCAACCTTTGTCCCACTCTTTTCCCTAAGCTCTTCTTCCAGTTTACCTCTTAACTCAGGCAAATGGAAGCGAAACGGCCCCTCTAGCCATAGCACCCGCCCTGACAAGCACTCCAGCTGGCCTAGACCACCCAGACCAGTTTGAGCTTACCCCCTGCCCGCTCCTGCGCAGACAGACCACGGACGACCTCTAAAATGACCCACGGCTACCGTCACCTCATTTAAAATACTGAAATCTCCACCCAAGGAGGAGCCACAGCCTCATTTACATAAGATACACTATATGGATTGGGATGTTTCCTTAAGACACATGCGTGACCTCATGCCCACCTCTACATATGCTGACAAGGCTTCGTTATCTAAATATTCATCCTAACTCCCAATAAAAGGAGCCCATCCACCCTTGCTCCGGGAGTCATGGTTTTGGAAATTATTCCCTGTGATCTCCTTATTTGCTGCAAATAAAGTTTTCTTTGTGGGACAACTCAATCCGGGGCAGTTTCTGACTCACCAAGGAGCCAACCTGAGTTGGTTCTGTTACACTAACTAACCAGATATAGAAAGAAAGGAAGAAAAGATGGGAGGGAGAGAAGGGAGAAAAGACAGAGATGTAAATCCTGAAAGGAAAATTTCAAGAACTTGAAAGTTCTTGCAAGTTTCAAGAACTTGTTCGTGGGCAGATGTTCTACCAACATTTCTGTCAGGCAAGACCCTTGCATGCCAGAGATAACCAGCAATTATTTGAAAACCAAGAAGAAAAAGGTGCAGGTATGTTATTATTTTTATAGTCATTCCAAAATATTTTTATCATATTTTTAATAAATTTCATCATTACTTTCAAGGTATCCAAAATCCTTCTTTGGTCTTCTCAGTCTCCTTTGAACTCACAGATCCGTTTTATTCTATTTTGCCATGTCTTGTCATCCAGAGAAAAGGAAAGCTCTTTCAGAAAAAAAGACACCACCCCTCCCACCCTCAAAACTCTGAAAATGAGAAAAAGATACAAATACACATTTAGTTTCATGCCTCAACCCTCTTTCCCACTCAATCCATCCCCATATTGGGAGCTCCAGGCAGATTTTTTTTTTCAGAACCTCAGAGGTATGACTGCACTAAGAGAGGAAATAAAAGAAAGGATTGGGGTGCCTGGGTGACTCAGTCGTTAAGCGTCTGCCTTCTGCTCAGGTCATGATCCCAGGGTCCTGGGATCGAGCCCCACATCGGGCTCCCTGCTCACCGGGGAGCCTGCTTCTCCCTCATCCCACTCCCCCTGCTTGTGTTCCCTCTCTCGCTTCTCTCTCTCTGTAAAATAAATAAAAATCTTTTTTTAAAAAAAAGAAAGGATAAAAAGTTCTCTCAATACCCAAGATTATTTCCAGTTCAAAAATAGGAATTTTTTTTATAAAACTTTCTTGCTTGCTTGCTTGCTTGCTTTCTCTCTCTCTCTCTTTCTCTTTCTTTCTCTCTTTCTTTCTCTCTTTCTCCTTTTTTTTTCTTTTTCTTTTTTCCACTCCATGACAGCTCCCCCTGCTCTTCAAAACTTCTACTGCCATCATTTGAATGCGGGCTGCATCACTGGTGAGCACTGTCACTGAAATCCCTTTAGTGGGTTGTTGGAAGCAGAAAATCCTCCAGAGTCTCAGCACAACAGTCTCTGGCTACTGTGAGTGTGGACATCACCATGGCAACAAAAGCAGGTAAAGAGCAGTGTTATTATTCCCTGATGGGGTGAGGCTACAGAAAGGGCCTTGAGTTCCCAAAACTCATCCTCTCCAACATCCGTTAGGCCTCTCACCATCTCCTGCTGCAGGAAGTCACCCTCACCTGCCTAAGGTCCAGACTACATTCAACACACCGGAAAATACTCTATATAAAATAGACACATCAGTGAGTCACTGGCTACTCATCAGAGCATGGCTACAACACTATAAAGGCCTATAACACAGAGCCCTAGCGGAAAGGAGGCGGCTAAGGATTTGAAATCATTTTCCCAAATGCGAAGCTTTCATTCCTTCAAGTAAATAAATACAAAGTTGAAAGACCCTAGATTTTGTGCGGCATAGCATTCTGTTCTTAAGATTTCTCAGTATTTTTGGGGGGGTGCCTGGGTGGCTCAGTTGTTAAGCGTCAGCCTTCAGCTCAGGTCGTGATCCCCAGGGTCCTGGGATCGAGCCCCGCATCGGGCTCCCTGCTCGGCGGGAAGCCTGCTTCTCCCTCTCCCACTCCCCCTGCTTGTGTTCCAGCTCTCGCTGTCTCTCTCTCTGTCAAATAAATAAAAAAATCTTAAAAAAAAAAAAAGATTTCTCAATATTTTTAATTATTATCAAAATTCTAAAGACCACTAGAGTTTCTTGTTATTAATAAAGAATGGACTGCAGTTAGGCAGAAGAGAACAGTGCCCACCTTTTGTGAGGAAATCTGAAAATCAGTGACACAGTTGGCTTCCTTTATAAAAGTTATACTCTCTGCCTCAGAGAAAGTAAAAATTCCTAAATTGGCAAATTTCACGGAAAGAGATAATTAGTTCTTTTCATTCAAACTTCTAGCTTGCTATGACACAGTATGTCACCATGTTAAACACCTAGCTGTGTAACCATGGTCAGGTTAACAACTTACTAAGTTAGGAGAGCTGAGTAATGGTGGTCAAATTACTCATCTCTCCAGATGGGAGAGCTGTGCTAGAACTATAGTATTACCACTAACTCACAGTATGACCATGAGCAAATCAATCCTCACACCTCATTCCCCAACCCCCAATGTCAAATGAAGGTTACATGCTTGCTTTCCTATTTAGCTCGAGGCCATGCTCCTCAGCATTTTGTTCTTTAGGGTCATAACTGTAGACAATAGTCACCCTGGATGCGCTGCCAAAGGTCAAGATGGCTCACGGAAGGGCTGAGCAGGTGAGACTGCAGCTTATGCTCAGTACCCGCCAAGTGCCACTAAGTCCTTCTCTTGCTGATACCAGATTTATCAGTATGGTAGGCAGCCTCTGAGATAGTTCCCTGTAACTCCCAGCCTCCTGGTATTCACACCATTGCACAGTTCTCTCCCCTTAGGTGTGGGCTGGACTAAGTGACTCTCTTCTAACAAATAGAATATAGTAAAAGTTGTGAGATATCACTTCTGAGACTACATGATAAAAAACCTGATGGTGTCTTGCTCATTCCCTCTTGCTCTCTGTTTTACTCACTCTGATGAAATCAGCGAAGGATGTCCACAGGGAAATGAACTGAGGCAGGTGCCCAGCCAACAGCTAGCAAAGAATTAAGACCTTCAAATCCTCTAAGGAACTGAGTCCTGTCAACGAGCATGTGAGTGAGCTTGGAAGTGAAATCTTCTGCTTTTCAGTTGAGCCTTCAGACGAGACCACTGCTCTGGCCAACATTTTGACTGCAGCCTTTTCAGAGACTGTGAGACCATGAGGCCTATGCGTCTAGCTAAGCAATGACTGGATGCCTGACCCACAGAAACTCAGCTTATAAGGGGGTGTTGTTTTAAGCCACTTATTTTGGGGATAATTGTCAGGTGCCACAATAGCTAGCTAATAACCAGTATGGTCAGAAATCATGATACAATATTTTCAGTGAAGTGGTGGTTTTTAAATGTTTATGTCTCAATCCACTCTAATGGTTATAACTCAATTTACTGAGGTATTGAGCCTCGACTGGCATTTTTTAATGAAACAGAATGAAATGAAATGGAATGGAATATAAAAGTATATCAGAACTCCTAAGTGTTGAAGATAAATATTGTCTTGAGAAACTTTTATTTCAGAAATACATTTTATACATTAGGTCATGATATAAAATGTATTTGTTAATATGAATTGAGCCAAAAATGTTTGAAAGACACAGTCCTAAAGGGCAACTGTAGAAATCAAATGAGAAAATAAATTGAACTCTTGCTGTGGTCTGAATGTCTGGGTCTTCCCAAAATTCACAAGTTGGAATCCTAATGCAATGTGATATCAGAAAATCACATGGATGGAGCCCTCATGAATGGGATTATTGCTCCGATAAAAGAGATCCCCCCTCCTCCACCACCACCAACCAGAGCTGGTCCTGGTCCCTTCTACCATGTGAGGACACAATGAGAAGTCTGTAACCTGGATGACCATCTTCACCCAAACATGCTGGTGCCAGAATTCTAGCCTCCAGAACTGTGAGAAATACATTTTTTTCTTATTTATCAGCCACTTAGTCTGTGGCATTTTGTTATAGCTACCCAAATGGATTAAGACAACTCCTTTCCCCTCTGCCTGGCCAAAATGTTAAGGCTTGGCTCAAGTCTTTCCCATCTCTAGAGCCTTCTGTCACCACTCCAGCTCAGTGGCTTTCTTCACTCCTTCTTGGGATGTAAGGCTTATAAGAATCCGGTGTCAATGGCAATAAATTATATTAATTTGAGGTGTTATTTAGTGTTGAGCATGGGGTATTTCTCCTGAAATAATGGCACGATTCTTGATAGCAAGGGCTGTGATTTCACTTCTGTGTGTCCTCCACAGTATATAGTATGGCAAGTGTAAAACGTGTGAAGAAGAGGTTTTTGGATCACCTTTGATGATGGAGGTTTATCACGGAAGAGCACAGGAATGCAGAATAGCCCCACAATTGTCTCCTTGTGTCAGGCTGAAGAACGGTCCCGATCCCAAAGAGATCCATATTCTAATCCCTGGAACCTGGAAATATTACTTTATACGGAAATAAGATCTTTCCATATGAGATTAAGTTAAGGATCTTGAGATGAGGAGATTATCCTATTTTATAAGAGTGAGTCCTAAATGCAATCATGTATATTCTTATATATAGGAGGCAGAGGGACTCACGGCACAGATGAAGAGAAGATCACTGGGGCCTCAGAGACAGAGATTAGAGTAATGTGGGTCCAAACCAAAAAATGCTGGTAGGCACCAGAGACCAGAAGAAGAAACAGGTTCTCCCCTAGAGCCTCCAGAGGGAGCATAGGCCCAGCGCCAATACCTTGCTTTTGACCTAATGGTACTGGTTTTTATTCCAAAACTAAGAGAGAATAAATTTCTATTATTTTATGCCACCTAGTTTGTGGTAATTTGTTACCGTAGCCACCAGAAATTTATACACTCGATACCATTTTTACCTCTGTGCCCAGCATAACCAATATCATGATGTGCAGCAGGCTTTATTACTCTCAACAATGTTTCTTCAGGAAACATTCCTATTTATTCAGGAATTTTCAGGAAAATAACCTAAAAGGCAGTGGCCAACTTTCTTCCCAAGGAGAAGATTAGGCTGGGCTGGTTGGTGCCACTAAGTATGGAATATCTCTAGTAGGCAGTGCTCTTGACAAATTATCTTGAAGGCAACCGGACTTCCACATATCCACACCATTTGTGGTAACTCTGGGGTCATGCCAGTCTTGATCAGGTTACCTGGAAGCAGAGTCTAAGACAGGCAGTCTCATTCAAATAATTTGTTGAGGGATGCTGTCAGGATAAGGGGAATAAGAGAAGAAGAGCAGGTGGGGCAAGACCAGATGTGGTCTCAGCCAGAGATGAGCTTCAGTCTGATCCTATGGAAAGTCGTTGCACCACAAAGTTGGTCCCACCTGGAGGCAAGGGGGCCAGTCTTTGTATCCCCACCCTGCCACTCAACGATCGAGAGATGGGAAGATGGGAGGAGAAATTAGGACCTCCCAGGCAGAGAGCAAATCGTTCCATGGGCTTGTTACAAATAAAATCACACCTGCAAGGCATTATGTCAACAGTTAATGAGTGTACGAATTATAGGATATTATTAGGACAAATTCAGATGGCCCGTAAAATACTAGCACAAAGGCACTCCATGAGTCTGAACTCTGGGTTCCCTTAGCCGGTGGTACAGGGTGGCAGCCTAGTAAATCTCAATCAGGCTGCAGAAACAAACCTGACCTTCAGTAAAGTTGGGATGACACTCAGCTCGAAGAAAGCCTTTACAAGGCATTACATAAAGGTGGCAACATGTTCCTACAGGCCAGTGGAAGGACCTCTTCATAGCAGGTGATGTCTACGCACTAAGGGAAGGAGGATCAGCAGGCGTTTGGGATCACGCTGGGATCCTTGCTTGAGCCCAGGATGAAAAGCATGATCCAAACACGGCCTAGATGGAACCAGCGCCATCTTGTTGGTTCTGACAGGCAGAAAGGGTGAAACAGCAAAGTATCCAAAGAGGTGTGAATCCTCCCCTTCATGTGGGGAAATGTGTGACCTGCAAAGACTTGCTTTTGATCATTTAAATCCAACACTTCTGAACAGGTCCTTGAAACTCAGAAAACGCCTTGTGAATTTTCAAAGCATTTCTGAGACATGCTAGACTGCCACACTGCTGAAGTCAGCCAGGTGCAAGAGCCCAGTGGAGATGGGGGCAGTGAAAGAGGGGGGCCACGGCCACAGGGGCCCTCCCCCCGGCCCCCCCACCCCCGCCCCCTCAGCTCGGTCCTCAACCAGCATTTTCCAGACCAATGCCTGGATCTTATGCCTGGGTAAAACAGGTAAGAGAGAGTGGCGCCTGGGTGGCTCAGTCGGTTAAGCATCTGCCTTCAGCTCAGGTCATGATCCCAGGGTCCTGGGATCGAGCCCCACATCGGGCTCCCTGCTCAGTGGGGAGCCTGCTTCTCCCTCTGCCTCTCCCCCTGCTCGTGCTCTCTCTTTCTCTCTCTGTCAAATAAATAAATAAGATCTTTAAAGAAAAAAAAAACAACAGATGAGAGAGAAGAGGAAACAGAGACAGAGAGAATGAAACAGCCCTGCAGACTCTTTTTATGACATTTCAAAACAGCAAAATACCAAAAGGCAGCCACCAAGCTACTTTTTCACAAATGAAAGCCATTTGAATTAAAGAAAAAAAAAAAGCAAATGATGTCGGAATAACAGGCAGTCCTTTAAGTTGAAGAGATTTCATTTCAGGAAAAACTCATTACGTTACACTTACTTTTTTCATTTTACCTCAAATCAGTATTTTAGGTACCTCAAAGCCAGGATTTGAGACTTCAGCCCATTGAAGCTCCCTCCTTCCCATACACATTGACAAGGGCTGGGCCCCTTCCGGCCCAACACAAATGAAGAACAAATGAAATACCTGCCCCAAATAAAAGATGTGCAAAGTCATTGAAACTCTTCAACCAACCATTCCCAAATAAAGTTTTATTTACTACCCTAGGGAATTTCTCCTTATCTTAATAGGGCTGCCAGAAAAAGTTCCAATAACCCAGAACAAATTAAAGTTTAGCTCTTATATCCCATGTTATTATTTAATACTTTAAAAAATAAAGATGATATTAACATTAATTGAGTGCCTGACTGTATGTCAGAGATCTGTGCCAAGACATAGGGATACATATATGCACTTTCCCTATATTTAAAAATTCAAATATTATTTACATATAATAAAATTTAGACTTTTTTTTACAGCGACATTCTAGGAATTAGACGAATACATACATTGTGTCTCTGTCACCACAATGAAGATATAGAACAGTTTCATTTGCTCCAAAATCTCTCCTTTGTAGTCAACCCTTAACCTTGGCCCCAATCCCTGAAAACCACTGATCTGTTTTCTGTCCCCACAGTTCTGCCCTTTCCAGAATGTCCATATAATAATTCTCCAGATTTCCATATGAAAAGAATCATAAAGTAGATAGCCTTTTGAGTCTGTTCTCTTGAACTTAGCATAGGACACCTGACATTGTTCTGTTGTACATATCAGCAGTCCCTTCCTTGTTACTGCCCAGTATGACACACTCTGTTCATCTGTTCATCAATCAAGGCACTGTTGGGTTGTTTTCTTTTAGGGGGAAGAAAGACTAAAAAAAAAAAAAAACTGCTATAAACACTCAAATACTTTTTTGTGTGAATCTAAGTTTTATTTCTCTTGGGTAAATACCTAGGAGGGGGATATTTGAGTCTGAAGGTAAGAGTATGCTTAAAAAAAAAAAAAAAAGAAAGAAACTACCAAACTATTTTCCAAAATGACTCTCATTTTTCATTCCCAACAGTGATGCATGAGAGTTATAGTTGCTCTGTATCTCTGCTAGCACTTGATATTGTCAATTCTTATGCATATATATGTTTATATACATTTGTATCTCTCATATATATCTTATATATGTATATCTCTCTCATTACATAGTTTCTATATATATTGAATATTTCATATACACAGAGATAGAACACAGAAAGAGAGGGAGAAAGACTTTTTAGTAAATATATAGAGATATTTTCTGTGGTTTTTAACTTTTTTTAATTAAAAGTCACATAACATTAAATTAACAATTTTCACCATTTCAATGTATACATTTCAGTGGTTTCTGGTATATTCATAATGTTGTGCTACCATCACCACTATGTGATTCCAGAATATTAGACAGTGATGATGATTAATTTTATGTGTCATGTTGACTGGACCATGGGTACCAAGACAGTTACTCAAACAAACATTATTCTGGGTCTTTCCTTTCCTTTCCTTTCCTTTCCCTTTCCCTTTCCCTTCCCCTTCCCCTTCCCTTCCCTTCCCTTCCCTTCCTTCCTCTCTCCCTTCCTTCCTTCTTTCCTTCTTTTTATTCTGGGTGTTTCTATGAGGATATTTTTGAATGGAAATCCATGGTAAGAGAACTCCTTAAATATTTTAAAAACTCTATCCAGTGGATCTGGACAGATGTGAGAGGAAAGGGCAGAAAGAGCCATATAAAATACTCACAGCACAACGTGATGAATTAAGAGGTTACAGTCATTGGAGCACCGCCTGCACCTCAAAGCAGAAATGTGTAGCACTGAGATTCTAAAAGAAAGCATTGCAAAGATGGAAGGAGAGCCAGGAAGGACATGCATAGACTGAGACTAGACCTGGGCTAAATTCTGCTCTCATGGGAGAGTATCTCCCAGAAGAGATTACCCAACTCACGTAGAAGTTAAACAAGATTTGTATAAAATAAGGGGTGTTTTTGACAGACCCAGAACATATTGATGTGCTGTTTTTCATGACTGGATAGCCCACAACACAAGATCCAGAGGAGTGTGATTGAAAACAAATGTCTGGACCAGAAGGAAAAGAACATGTGAAAAGAAGGCAGGCTCTTAATTGCTGCAAATAATCTGAGGAAGAAGGGGAGAAGTTTGAGAAAGATAGTCAACTGTCAGGGATCCACTGAAGCCTCCCAGAGTAGAAGGGAAGACACAAGGAAGGGGGACACGGGAGGCAGAGTCAGGATGGCAGCGAGAGGTCGGAGAAGAAATGCTACTCAAGTCTGGATAGCCAAGAGCTAGAGAGGGCCTGGAGGTGCACCCAGCAGGGGCACATCTGGTGTCTAAGCCCCAGGGACACGAGCAGTTAAAATCCACAAAAGCATCCACAAATAGTAACAAAGGAAAGTCTTACAGAAAAAGAGGTGAGTGGAGGCTCCTGGAGGAACTGTATTAGTCCGGGTCCTCCAGAGAAACAGAACCAATAGGATATGGAGAGACATATATCTCCGAGGCGATTTATTCTAGAAATTGGCTCAAGGGCTTATGGAGGCCAAGAAGTCTCGTAATCTGCTATCTGCAAGTTGGAGAAGTGGAAAACAAGGTGGTGTCATTCAGTCCAAGTCCTTGAAACAGGAGCAAAGACAACCAGGGCAGGAGAAGACGGATGTCTCAGCTCAAGCAGGGAAATAGCCAGTTGGCCCTTCCACCACCTTTTTAGTCTATGATTTAGGCCCTCAACCAACTGGATGCTGCCCACCCACATCAGGGAGGGTCATCCGCTTCACTGCTCCACTCAGCTCACCAAGTCAGACGCTAATGTCTTACAGAACACCCTCACAGACACACCCAGAAATAATGCTTTACCAGCTGTGTGGGCATCTCTTAGCCAAGCTGACACATAAAATTTACCATCACAGGGCTACTCAGAAAGTCAGAGTGAGAAGTTTACGACCGAAGTTATGTTAACCTTATTCTTGCTCTTTATTTATATACTGCCTTTCCACCAAAGAGTAGAATGGAAGAAGGCAGTCCAATCCTAATTTTCTTCCCCCTCTTTCTAGACAAGTAAATGCTAAACAGAAAAGTGACACACACACAAAAGGGTAGAGACGTCCTTTGTGTTAAAGGGGGTCAGAGGACCTCTTTGTTCAGAGCAACCTGGCCCCAGGGATAAGCACAATGACAGGACTGGCTAGGTAAGGTCTCACTGATAAAATGAATTACTGCAAGATAAAGGAGCAGACATGAAGTGTTCCAAGTACTACCTACATGTCCCAAATTAATGAAATAAAATTAAAAAGCAGGGGCGCCTGGGTGGCTCAGTTGGTTAAGCGACTGCCTTCGGCTCAGGTCATGATCCTGGAGTCCCAGGATCGAGTCCCGCATCAGGCTCCCTGCTCAGCAAGGAACCTGCTTCTCCCTCTGACCCTCCCCCCTCTCATGTGCTCTCTCTCTCGTTCTCTCTGTCTCAAAAAAATAAAAAAAAATAAAAATAAAATTAAAAAGCAAAAGCAAAGCAAGTTCTGGCTTTGGACTCCATATGCAGGAGCCATTACCCCAGCAACAGAAAACTCAAAACGGGAAACAACCTGATTGGCTGGTATCAGAGACACAGTGGCTTTTGCCAAGTGCTGCCTCAGTGTGATTCCTGGCCTCTCACACAGACCTTCTCTTCATAGGTCCCTCAACTATGGGAATCACCACTGACCTGATAAAGGAAAGAATCGGGCTTCTGCTTTGCCCCGTTTGCAGCAGGAGAGGATACTAAGCAGATGGGGTCATCTAAGTAACGTTATTAGACAACATTCCTCTTCCTAGATTCTAAGACCTAAAACACTTGTCATTCTGTCCGCCAAACCAGAATTAGTTACTCTAATGGGTCACAATAACAGACTTTATTATATGAGTTTGTCAGGGAAGAAAACATAATAAGGTAATATTACCTTCTCCCTTTTTAATTTATCCACAGCCTGGCAGTTTGGGGGCAGCTATATTTCATCTTGAACCATGTCCAGGTGCATCTATAACAAAAGGAGACTCTTGGGGAAAATGTTTCCTCCTTCTTTTATCTGAAGTCCCCCCGCGTGTTAAGGTCAACTTTCCTCATGAAGACCGCGTTGTCCATTTTGTGGCTAGGGTGACCATATAATTTATTATCAAACAGGGACACTGGATGTAAAAGAGGGACAGTGGCCATACACAGATTCCAGGCAAACGTGGTCACCATCTGGATGTCATTTCCTCGATGACTTTGCTGTGTTAATGACTCGTTTTATCAGCTTCATGCATTATTAATTATTCTTTCAAGTCTGAGTTCTGAGTCAAGTCTTCCTGGTTGAAAATCACGGAGACACCTTAAACTAGCTGAAGCCAAAACACAAAGCGGGAGAAGATTTATTTTAAGCACTTGCGCAGTCCCGTGGACTCCGAGAGCAGAGAGTACAGCACGTCTCATGAGCCGCTTGTGTATCCAGGGACTGGGACAGCACCGGGAGCCAGGATGATGTGCACCAGTCAGTGGTCTAACGATTCTCCAATCTCCACTTCTCTCTACTCACCTATTTAAGTCTTCTCTTTATCCAAGACTACAAATAAGATAGCTTCTGGGATACCATGGGGCGCAAAATGCCTGGACTCAGAATGATACCTCCATGCACTCTGGCCACTTGGTGTCCTAATTTTTCAGTTCCTCATGCTCAGCTATGCAAGACACTTGAGGTTTTATTACTCACTGACTTCTTTTCACATAGTTTCTTAACTGCGTTTCTCTTTCCCAAAGGGACATCTGGAAATGCCTATTGGCAGAGGGATTTAATGTGGTTGATGGGGGTGGTGGCGGGAGAGACGTGCTACTCATTCCTCACTGCAGGGACAGCTCCATACAATGAACTGCCCGAACCCCAACCCTTCTCACTCTCCTCTTCCTCCTTCCCCCAAATGCCAGTCGAGCTCCCACTGAGAGATGCTGAAACGTGGCGTGCTGCCTGCAGGAGCCTGGGTGGCTGAGTGTGAAACAGGTCACTGGATTGAGATGAAGCACAATGCTCTGGGGTTCGTTAGCCGGGTGTGACTGCAGAGATGACCTTCAGTGGTACTAGATGGAAAAATAAAAACCACAGTAGAAGAGATTGTTGTTGCATGTGCCTTTATATACTAGCTAAAGGTCACTAAGACACATTTGTGGTTCTGGCTACACTAACTGGGGGCCACTGTCACAAAACATGGCTTAACAGCATTAAACATGACGTCACTCACACACCCTCAGGTCACGGCAACCGTCTTCAGAAAGCGAATGTGAAAATCCCCCAGATTAAAGCGAGTGTCCCTTGTGTGCTGACAAGCTGCGGGCTGCTAAAATAGCCTCTTTGGGTCCCTGGGATATTTCAGTCAATCTTATCAAAGCATTCTTAAATGCCAGAAGCTTCTATCACCTGCTATTTCCCACATTGATTTTAGGGGACATTTGGTCCATAAACCACAAGAATCTTTGAGCCTCAGAATCTAGACCTGGTTGAACTGGCTTGGTTAGGAGGTCTGCAATTACTTCCCAGATGGGATTTTGGGCTTTTCATGTCATAGATTCTTAAGCTGGGGAGCTATGAAGCCAGAGCTGTAATGGGAGCTTGGAGCCTTGGAGTATCCCTCCCACCTCCAGACACGCTGCCAGTCTTCCTGCCCTGTGCTGTCACTTGGCCACCGCATGGTCACGAGGGGGAAGCCTGGCTCCCCACCCCCTGCTCCACTCCCCCACACCCCTTGCCCCACTTCCGAGCTCATCCCTTGAAGATGATTTCAAACTGCTCCTATCTAGTGTCAGAAGACAGAGAGGAGGTTTACAAAGATCTCTTCCAGGGCTATCTAATAGCTTTCCTGAATGACAGAGGAAAAAAGAAATCCTGAGGTACAAAAATAAAACTCAGCAGCATCATCCAACTTCACAGAAAAAGAGCTTCTCTTTCCCTCTTCATTATTAACGAAGTCAAAAAACAGTCCGAAGTTTCAATCCAGGAAGCACCAAGGGCAAATGCGGTAAACCACCTCTATCAGGCTCAGGGTGAACGCCTTCCACGGCAGGCAGCTCAGTGTGGGAGCATCTGGCCGGCCAGCCAGGTGTGGGCTTGCTGTGGACGCGGGGCCAAGCCTGACGCAGGAGGATGGCAGCTCACGGGCACATTGCCTCAGGCAGAATTCCCAGTCAAGAACCACAGACAGATGCACGCGGTGCCTAGACTTTTCTGGACTATAATTGTTAGCGTCTTCCTCCTCTCAACCTGATGAGCACTCTTATTTTCCTGGAACACTGAATTAAACTGTTTTTATCTTTATCCTGTGAACTCACGTCATTTGAATGACAATTGCAGTCATTAGTATTAATTGGTTCATTGAACAAATGAGATCTTTCTGCATGAGGGTTGAGAATAAAAAGCATGGTGGGCATTCAAGTTTATTTCAGCTGATGTCGTGTCTTGTTTTTAGCTTTCCATTCTTTCTCTTTGAGTCAGATATCAGGAAAGGGTTTGTTTTTTTTTAATTACTTTAATTTAAAAAGTCTAATATTAAATGAATGGTGTGTGTGAAATCCTAAGCCCATAAAAGGAAATCTAGTGATGGCTGCTCAGCTGGCTCATGATGCAGTAACATGAGCTAAAATCGGAGCTTGACATATATATGACACACAAACACATAATTTAAATGCACAGATAATTGTTCCAGACACGGCATCTCTGTTCAGAGAGAGTTACCCCAGTCCCTCCTCAGGAGGTCTTGACTACCCAGGATGAGGAGACATTGGTTGAACTTCTCCCATTCTGCTGTTCATAACTGCTGACCAGCAGTAATGGGATGACTGGCTGATACTGGGTTAGAATCTAGCTATAGAATAGAGGAGTGAAAGATTTTCAGGGTTCTTTGGGAGTGTAGTATGGACTCAAATCATTACTGGTTAAATATTTCCCCTACAAGCCTTCTACAGGAAGACCTCCATTCACACTGCTCTGCTGTCTTTGTTTTGATAATAAAAAATAGGGTCCAGAAGCAGAATTATGGCAAGGCAGAGTCAAGAAGATCACTTTTCAGGGGCGCCTGGGTGGCTCAGTCGTTAAGCGTCTGCCTTCGGCTCAGGTCATGATCCCGGGGTCCTGGGATCGAGCCCCGCATCGGGCTCCCTGTTCAGCGGGAAGCCTGCTTCTCCCTCTCCCACTCCCCCTGCTTGTGTTCCCTCTCTGGCTGTCTCTCTCTGTCAAATAAATAAATAAAATTTTTAAAAAAGAAGATCACTTTTCATAGGATAGCGTAGATCTGCAGAAGCCCTGGATTAAAAAGCTGGAGAAGGGGGAGAGGAGAAAAGAGAGTGTGGGGGAATCAGCTGGGGAGAGAATCCTTAAGATCAGTTTTTAGACCTTTTGTTGCTGTTTTCTGCTACCCATCTTTGCCACCTTATTTAAGATTTCAGGAGAGACAGCGTTTTTCTAAGGCTTTCTGGTTGGATTTTTGTTTTGAGATCAGTGTTGAGCACGGAGCCCAGATTTACTTCATGTCTATCTACATGGTAGCACAGATGGCAAGAGCCAGCCAAGTCAGAGCGAGGTTTTGCTGGGATGGGCTGAGGCAGGCAAAGGGACCGGGGGTGCTGGGAGGGGCGGCGTGTGGCCAGGCACCCAGGACACCCTCCCTCTCCTCGGTTGTGCCCTGGGGTAGCCCCACAGAGCTCCTTGGTTTTGGCCTTCCGCATGCCCTTGCTGTACCAAAGGAAGACCCAGGTAGTTGCCACCAGGGACTGGAGCGGCGGCAGCAGCTGGGAGGCTGGGTGGCGGTCCACCGGCTCGGGGCTGTCAGCACTGTGGGCCTGTCCACCCTCTCCACCCACATGCTCCTCATTAGGGCGTCAGGGCAAACCTGAGCCGTCCTCAGTCCCCTCCACTTTCTCCCAATGCCCCCCAACGTCCCAAGGACGACCTTGGGGTACGATCTGCAGGCAGAAGCACATTGCCCACTTCTCCCTTAAAGCCAGCCGCCGGCCAAATGCTCTTCTAGACTCGGCCTGTGAGGGGTGCGCCCTGGAACCCTGGGTAGAGGAAGTTGGCACTTGACGGCAAGTCTGGCTCCCTGCAGAGACAGATCCCTCGGGAATTCAGTGCCTCTGTGGTGCTTTTAGAAACAGTTCCTGGCTTGACTGAGGAAGAGAAACTTTTGTGGAAAATGCCTGCCACTCCTGTTCCTGGCAGATCTGCAAGCATTTTAATGGCACAGATGCGGCTCTGATTGCACACTCTACAAACACAGACAGAAACGTCGTCAGGACACTGGCTGTGGAGCGTGCCAGTTAGCAGACCAACGTGGCGGGGCTCAGACAAAGAGCAAAGGGTGATTTCTGAGCCCTGGAGAGGTGAGGACGTGCGCTCTCTCCAACACCCTGATGCCACCCCAACATTGTCATCTCCACCTTAAGGATAAAGTTGTTCCTCCTGCCCAGAGTATCTAAGGGCGCCTGGGAGACGCGAACTTACATTTATCCCAGAGTTATGGGTTGAATCATGTACTTCCAAAAGGATATGCTAAAGTCCTAACCCCAATGCCTCAGAATCTGACCTTGTATTTGGAAATATGTCTTTGCAGATGTAATTAGTTAAGGTGGAGTCTTCCTGGAGTAAGACGAGCTCTCAATCTAATGTGACAGTATGCTTCTAAGCCAAGAGAAGGTCACGTGAAGACACAGAGACATAAGGGACAGGACGGCTTTGGGTTGGGCAGAGGCACAGTGTGGAAGGCTGCAGCTACAAACCAGGGAATGCCAAGGTCAAACTGCCAGGAGCTACGAAGAGGCAAGTAATGATTCTCCTCCAAAGCCTCAGAGAGAGAGCATGGACCTGAGAGAGCATGGACCTGCTGACACCCTCATTTCAGACTTCCAGACTTCAAGAACACTGAGAAAATAAATTTATGTGTTGGAAGCCACCCAGTTTTAGTACTTGGTTCCAGCAGCCCTGGAAAATGAGCAGACCACATGACATTGGCTTGGTGAGTGGCACTCTGAGCCGGCCAACATGCAGAGGGTAGCTAAGGGAGGTCCCAAGCGAACGCCCCGTCAAGAGCACCAGGTAAAGAGCATGTACTACAGCAAACTATTTTTGTTGTTTTCTATCTGAAAATGCTTCTCTTCCATGGCCCTTGGATGGATCTGTAATCCCTTTTTCACAGACCAAAGGCGTCAACAGCTGTCACCACGTCCAGTAACAAACATGCTAACTCCTGGAGCCCCTGTCCTGTGACTGAGACTTGGCAGATAAGACAACAATCCTTGGGAATAAAAGCTCAATCTTGTCTATTTGGTCTCAATAAGGAAAGTTCAAATCCCTCCAGAAGAAAACAACCTACTCACCTGGCTGGGCCTAACAGCCTGGGAGGCTGGTCACACCGTCCTTGGGCTTTTAGCCACTCACTTCTGATTAGAGTCTGGGGCTGAATGAACATAACCTTAGCTTTCAGCCATGGCAGAGAGTGACCTTGGAGGCCTTGAGCTGTCTATGAAGAAAGTCAACTTGGCATCACTTTGGGGATTAAATGGAAGGGAAATTTGGCTGGAGAGCGTGGCAGGGCGGAGACGGTGTAATCTGGGCACGATAAGGCCACTACTTGAGCCAGAACAGGATAGTGAAGGTTAAGGGGACAGGGTAGCTTTCAGGGAAAGAAGCAACTTGAACATAAGGACAACAAGAAAGTTCCTAAGGACTGTGGCAAATGTCTGTGTGTGGTAATGGAATATTAAGGGAATTCGCCTCATTTCACCCAGGGGAGAAAGCGTTTATCTGACGGATTTTTAAAACACCTAGATCTCCAGGAATATCCAAGGCATCTCATAAAATCAAATATTATATAAAATAGGAGAATTAAGAATTAAAGAACAAAAAAGAGATTATATAAAAGAGACGAAGGGATAGAGGTTACAGGTACATGCATAAAAGGAAGTGTTACAATTGAATGCCAAGGCAAAAAGAAATTATCTCCATAGTTCTCCTTGTGTACAACGAACAAACTCATCTACAGACCTTTCCTAGAAGTGAGCGAGAACATTTTTATACCATTAATCTATATTTTTATGAAGAAATGATCATTACATATCTCCTTTTCTTGGTGCAGGGTGTTCATTTCTTCAAAACTGACTGCACCGCAATGAGGTTCAATTTAAAGTTTGCAAATGCGTTCCCTAATTTCTATGATTAGTATCCTATCCTTAAGAAATAAGTTTGTGCTAAGGAGCCCCATTAAAATATGCATGATTTTACAATAAATACATTCTCTCTTAACTACTGTCGGGTCTTAGAGCCACAGACCGAGCAATGGGTAGTAATTGAAAGACAATCAGGTCTTAATAGGGCAAGAAATGCAGATGATACCTTTAATCCTTCAGAGGTGTTATTATCTCCTGCAAATCCCAGAGAGTGGAGAAGTCTCCTTGCCATTATCAGATTTCTTTCAGTTTGGGATGGAAATAGATGCTGGAAGTCACTCACTGAAAAATACTGGTTTCTCTATCAGCGTGTTTGAAATCTGAGCTGTGTTGGTGATTGATTTGGTCCTTGAGCTAGGTGAAGCCTCGCTTTGGCTCTCCCGGAGTGCAGAGCTTCATTCTGAAATGCACTGGTGTGTTGCCCCTTATTCTGCTTTTGCACGTGTTCCCAGAAAACAGCAGGACCGCTCTCATGGACAGCTAAGATTCCTCCAAGTTCAAGATTTTGTTCCATTGACTCTTTTTTTCCGTCAGCAGTTTCAAAGGTTCTGAGTGGCGTTTCTTTTGTAATGGCATAACCAAAGATTGGAAGGCTGCCCAAGTACCTGATCAAAACAAAGCCTTCTCGCCACATCACCTGACTTCATGCGTCCCCCGCCACTCCCCTGCCCCTGCTTGTTCTTTGTGGCTTATGTTGTCATGTTTTCCAGAACCAACTGTTTCAACAATGGACAAAAGGACTGACTTGCAGGTTCAAAATGATTAACAGAATTAAAGACGCCCAGTTTATATGGAAATGAGAGATGCAGTGTTAATGCTGTCCCTCACTCTCCACACATGCACACACACTTATTAGCAAAGAAATATGGTGAACTGAAGAGTTAACCAAGTGACCAACTAAACATTTATAGGGGAAAAGACCTATTCCAATATTTAGTGGATAATGGTAATAATGGTCGGACCCCTCTGTAAGCCAGGCCTTGCAGACACTTTATGGCATTACCTACAGTGTCCTAACTAACTCTGCTAGGTGCCTACTGTTCAGTTCCTTGTGCCAGTGAGGAAAGGGAGGCTGTAAGAGGTTAAGTGACTGCCCAAGACTGCTCATCTATAAGTATTAAAACAAGAACGTGACCTTGCAGCTGTATTGTTTCTAAGCTATTCTTACTCTCTCTTTGGTAGCAAAGACACTGAGAGCGGTCGTCTAAATACAAAATAACTGACTTCCATAATACATGTATATGTTAATGATGTTCACTATAGCCACTTCTGAGTTAACTACAGCCTAATCACTGAGGCCTCTCTTCTGGGCAATAGTCAAATGGGATTTGCTAAACTCTCAACCCAGGTCAGTGTTTTCCCGCCAAACACTCTGCAGCCTGGTGAGCCTGCTTCTTCCTCTTCGTTCCTTCCTCCCCAGAGCAGGGCAGCATGAGAGTTTAGCCCCGCTGCCCATCTCTCTGTTCTTCCTGGGGTTTGCAAGCGAGGATGGCCAGCTCACTGACCCACAGAATCCTCAGCCTGGAAAATCCCACCCCTGATCTTCCACGGAACCAGCTCTCTGTGCACTCAAGCAATTGGAATTGCTCAGGGAACAGCAGGGACACAAAGACGAGCTGACCTAGGACATCAGAGGCCAACGTGGCTTCTCTTCGGCGGTTTCACGAGACTATTAGCAACAGTGCCCTCTGGTCCTGGAATAGCTGCGACTCACGGTGCAGTGTCAGTCCCCCATACCGCTCCCCTGAGAACTCTCCACACGACTGGAACCTCTGCTGTCCTTCTTTCTTTTCTGTTCTTCCTTCCCTTCCATTTCCATTCCTTGTCTCTTCCTTTTTTTTTTTTTTTAAATGAACTCCAGGTGCAGAGGAATGCCTTAGTCATAGGTCTTAGTTTGTGATATACTGTCCTCATGAACCCACATAAGGACGCTTTTCTTGTTTCATATAAATGTCCTTCCTCCTCCCTCCTCGGGTCCCCACGTTAATGTGCCTGATTTGCGTTACTTATGTACATGTTTGTGTTGGACACTGCTTCTTGTCTCCCTTACACACTAACAGAATTTGTAGTGGGCTGTTAGGCTGACGACAGCACCTAATTTTGGCAATGGGACACGGGCAGAAGTGATGTGTCAACTTCTAGGTTGCCCTATAGGCAGAAATGTGTACTTCTCCTTCCTCTTCTTCCTTCCCATGCCCCAACTGGGAGGGTGAGGGAGGAGATCAAGCAGCCTCAGAGGACCTGGACCTATAAGCCACAATGAGGTGGGAAAGCACAAGAATAGAAGCAGTTGGGTCCTCGGTGATTTTGAGTCACAGTACTCCCGTGGGCTGCCCGTCTGAATTTTTACAAGAGAAAAAAATGTATCTAGTTTAATGTATGATCATTTAGAGTGCTTCTGTTATAGCCATTCTAATTTCCTAAATAAATATAGCATCTTTGCAAAATACTCAGGGACACTTACTGTGTCTGTATATGTTTCACATTGTGGATGGTATTGTTCTCTTTCTTCAGCTTTGGTTTTTCACTCAGCACTATTTTTTAAAAATCTATACTTCTACCCTGAGCACATCTAGTTCCTGCTTCTAAGTACTGAAGAGCAGACCACTGTATGCCTCTACCATTTTCCCATATACTCCCCTAGCGACAGGCACCTAGAAGGTTTCCAACTTCTCCTTACCAGGAACACCACCATGACGGTGTCCTTGGTGATGTCCCTACAGAAACTTTAAAGGACTTTCTCTTGGGTCTATGTTGAGAAAACAATCCCTGGTCACAGAGCAGTCTCACGTTTGTTCCATTAAGTTCTGCCAAATCGCTTTCCAGAATGGCTTTACTGGTCTGCACGGCCATTAGCGATGTCTGAGGCCTCCTACGCCTCCACATCGTTGCCAATGTTTTATTTCAGTGTCTAATTTTTGCCAGTCTCCAACGACTCATTTTTGTTCGCAGTTCTATGATTATTAGTGTTTATGTAACTGTTCATATACTTATTAGCCATTTGGGTTTTTCCTTCTGTGCATTTCCTCTTTATACCCTTTTCCCACTTTGTGATATACTCATGACCCTAATTCTTGTTGGTTTTAGTCACTTCTAGTCATGATCCTTCAAGGCAGGAATCCCTAGCAACTTATTAGCCATTTAGTATTAGTTTCCACATTGGTCTGCAACCCCTATCAATTCGCACAGTTCGTACCCCCATCCCCCAGGGCCCCTGACATTCCCAATGTCACTGAGCTGCCTGCCAACTGCCAGATGTCCTCAGCTTCCAGTAACTTTGCTGGTGAGCCAACTCTCCCCTCACTCCCCCTCACTCCCTATTTTAGTCCCCAGATCTAAATACGGGCATCGGGTGGCGACCCTTTTCCTTTCCTGTACTCCTTTTTGCTTCCTCTGTAGTTAAGGAGCAGAGGGGAACAGGCTGGGATTTGGATTATGCAGCTAGAGGCTAATACTTAAGACTTCAACATTTGGAGGCTGGGCTGGGGCAGGATGGGGGGGGGGTATGGAAGGTATAGAGGGGCGGGGGGTGGCAGGCCCTGCAAGGTGGGGTCTAGGGATCCCCCCTCACGCTGGCCCGCCGCCCCCCAGGATGTGTTTCTCCTGATCCAGTGCCATAAGACCATCATCATCACAGAGGCGAAGGAGTGGAGCCCAGTGCTGAAGCTGAAGCGCATCGTTGAGGGCATCCTCAAGCGGTGCCCTGACATGCAGCTGCTCTACGGGGATGACCAGCTTCTGGATGGCGGCAGGGTGCTGGGAGAGTGTGGTTTCACCAGTGAGATTGGGCGGCCGCAGACCCCAGCCACTGAAGGGCTAGCCTCCCAGGCAGATGAAGTTTCCAGGCCCTGCACATGGAGCCCTGCCCCAGCCCACTTGAGCTGCCCGGTGTGATGACCCCACAGGACTCCAGGAGTGGTGTCAATGAACAGGGGGCGCGGTGAGAGGGCCCTGGGCCCACCCCCAGGAGACCCCTCCCCCAATAAGAGAGATTTGGGTGTCTGAGAAAAAGGATTTCAACATTTGGAAATGGAAATTTGGATGAAAATTTAAACGGGAACCTTGTAAGTTCCCTCTTGATTCTAAAGAGCCCCACTCTTCAGAGTACATGTGGAAATTTACAGAACTTTTCAAACCAAGAGTTTTCCATTAGCTCTATTTCCTATTTGCCACTTAGTTTTTACTGATCGTCTCACCAAAGGGCTATTCTCCCTCTGGATTTGTTAACACTTGCCTTCGGCTTAGCAAAGCCCACCACCATTTACAATAGGAGGCCACGGAAGTTGTCAACCCTGGATTTTTTTCTTTACGGCAACCTGGGAGAATGGCAGCCCACGAAAGCCAGTGTCAAAAATTTCATTTGGCCAAACAGAGAAAAATATTTTAAAAGAGCTCCCCCAACTAACAAACCAAGTAGGGAATAAAGCTGATTTCACTGTTGGAATAGAAAGAGGAAGGGTATACCACTGCTGGGGCCCCTGGTGTTGACCAGGGTCCTTTAGGTCATAAAAGCTTCTTAGCCGTCACGTTTGGCTCTAATCATGGTTCACTGCTACACCACTCAGTCTGCTAGTTAATACACATAATATATTTGACCTTTTATTCTTCTGTCATTCCTGCTTGGGAAACTCCAACCGGGATTAATTCAGCCATGCTCCTCTGTGCTCCCACAGAGAAGCACTCTTGCTGAGCGCCCTGGCAAAGCTCACACCCTGGTGCCGATGAGGCTCCGAACAAATCTGTGATTTCCAACCACAGCTGGGCTTTCAAGACTGCCTGGCAATGTTCCCACGATCTGCAGCACCATTCCCTCCAACAGACTCTTTTAGATTTCCCTCTCTCTTTTATGTCGATTTTATTAAATTCACTTCCTTCTTCACTCTGAACACATCCTAACCTCCAACTTGACCAAGGATAAGGCACAGGATAACTCCCTCAACCCCATGTCCTCCCTACTTCTCCTCATGTGTATCTCATCCACCTTTTTGACCTTCCGGAGGCAGCGTCCAGTGGCTTCTCCCGCTTCATCCTTCTATCTTTGCTCATGATCCTCAACTGAATCAGATCCAATGGCCTCATTTTATAAAAAATACTTTGCAAACCTCTTGCTCTTTACTACTGAGAAATCAATCTAACCTACCTAAGATACATACTTACATTGTAATTGATTTAATGCTGCAATTACAAGATAAAAGGGAAATTCAAGGGTCGTAATGAACATTTCAATACATAAAAGTTCCGGCCCTACTATACTGAATACATAATTAGGCACACAGATGCTTGCACCTGCTGAGTCACATATGATCGTTATGCATGTGCAGGCTGATACACGTATTTGGTACCGGGACTCAAATAGGAGGGGCAAAAACACCATCCCCAAAATGATAAACCCTTGCTAAAACTCTCAACAAAATACAGTATAATTTCCCCTCAGTTTACACAACAGTTGAATCTTTGGAAAAATTATATTAACATTGCATAAAAATTCTTTTTTGTTTATGTGAAAACCAGAATTAGGTGCCAGGCTCAGATGATTCTAGACAGGTTTTTCAGCCTCCTATTTGGCAGGTCATTTGAAAGCTGTCTAGGACATAGAAACGTCCTCCCCTATGTTGCCCATCACAGAATGTTACCTCCCAGGGCTCTGCCCACTCAATGCCTTAATCCGTGCCCCCCCCCTCCAATAAATCACCTCAACCCTCCAGACTGTCCCACACATTTCCAAAACACCTCTCAGGACAGCCACAACCCTGAGTGGAGATCTTCTGATCTGTGTCCTGGATCTTTCCCCAGGGACCCTGTTTCATTCTAACCCTTTCCCTTCAACCTTCACCCTTACCTTCTCCACTTGCTGTTTTCCCTCAATTCTGTCTCATAATGAAGTCAAAACAAAACAGTGACTTTCCCCCCAACACTAGGTTCTCTGGTGAGCGCACCGCCTCCCCGCCGTCCCAGATCACCCACATGCCAGCCTGGCCCTCCAGCCACTGACAGCTCTCTGTGGCCCCTATGACACCAAAGGAATTGCTCTTGTCTGGATGACACGGAACTCTTCCTCCCTGGCTTTCCCCGTTTCTGAGGGGCTGTTTGCTGTCTTGTGTTCATCTTGATCCTCCTGGACAAGCCATCTCTTAGGTGAGCACCTCCATCAGTCTCATCTCACCAGCATCACGGGTCCAGCTGGAGGCCAGGACGTCACCACTGGACAGGAGGAAGATCCCTAACAGAGCCTGGAGAGCCCCAGGGGAGGGGGCTGTGTAATGATGTGGGAAACAAAGGCCGAAGAGAACTTATTAAACGTCTTTACTCCCCACAGCCCACTGACAAGTCCTTGAAACAGGCAGAGTGACATTCCTCTAGGGACTCAGCTGCCTCGATGTTAATACTTTGCTAAAGGCAAAAGGCAATCCTAGCCTGAACCCCCCCGCCCCAGGACCCTGTAAGCCTACTTTAACATATAAAAATTCCTTTGGAAACTTCCTTTATCTCTAACCCCAAGATACGTGTTGGCAATCACCCCCCAAGCAGATGGCCCACCGATATACATCTGAAGGGTCTCATGACTAAGGTTTTATTAGACGGTAATAAATGACCTTTTCTCAACAACAGCTAGCCTCCTCAAGGTCCTGGAAACCTGGCTTCCAAAATTCCTTAGAGACTTACGCTATCCCTAACCCCCTCCCAACTTGAGGGTATAGGAGCCATTCCTCATGACCCCGGTGCAGCTCCTTCTGCTCACGGGTCCTGTCCCTGTGCTTTAATAAAACCACCTTTTTGCACCAAAGACATCTCAAGAATTCTTTCTTGGCTGTTGGCTTTGAACCCTAACGTCTTTCCTACATCACTTAGGGCTGTAGGGGATAGAACGTCTGGAGACATCTCCGACAGGGTGTCCGTGAACGCTCCACTGCAGCCAAGGCCTAACTGACTACAGAACAAGTGTTAGAGTGGGCAGAGGTTGACGTGCTGGGAAAGGAACACACATTTTTACAAGAGCAAGGACCTTATCTCTTTACATCTGTATTTGCAGCAATTAGAATAAGTCCTGGTATTCTGTAAGTGCCCAATAAATATCTGATGAATTATTAAATAAATCTTTCATGGGTAACATGATAAAGTATGAATGGTGGTTGGCTCTGGGTGTGGTATTTGGAGTCTCTTTCCCCCCCCTTTTTATGCTTGTTGGTTCTATCCAAATATTCAACAGTGAGCATGTATTCCTTTTAAAATTCCTTTTGTAGTTAGAAGTGTTTCATGGACACAAAAGGAAGTGCTTGCATAACGCATTTCTTTGGCAGTGGGGGTGGTGGGGGTGGTGACATTAGTGGGGAATAGAGTTTGTGCTCACTCCTTATTCCTTCACGCCCTCCTAGGGGAAGGAGTATACCTTATACAGAGCAGTTAAGCAGGAAAGGCCATTGTAGAACCCTCTCCCCGCCTCCCCCCTCCCCCCCCCCGCCCCCATCCCTCTGTCTCTCTTTCATATTCAGCAAAGAACTATGTGGGCTGCCTGTGAAGAGGGTGCAGACAGGAAAATGATAGGGATTTTCCATGCATTTGAAAAACTGTGTGGGAATATGTTCTTTCAAATCACATGGAAAGCTATTTGAAAGGAAGCCTATTGTGAATGGTGCACGAGGGTTGGATCTCTCAGGGTGTTCTTGGTGTGTACAAATGCAATACTCCCACGAGTGCCCGAGCAGCCCGAGAATCCCCCAGTGCACGGACACTAAACTAAAGGTTACTGAGTTCTGACAACATGCTCCAGCCTCCCCCAAACAGCAGTATAAAACACTTCATACAGATGCCAACGAGGAGATGATCACCAAGGATTACTGATACTAAGCGGAAGCAAACCAAACTGCAAATTATGGGATATGACTAAAGGAGAAAAATCTTTTCAGCTGGTGTTTCAGAGGAACTGGAGCTGATGGACAAATGAGTTGGGGGGCAGGGAAGTTTCCAAAATCGAGGGGAAATTATCAGGTAAATAAGCAGTCTGCAAATGGACTATCCAAATTGACATATAAGTTCAAAGTCATTCCAAGCCTTCCAGGAAGCCCACAATGATCCCATCATTTTCCAAAGTGACCCTCCATTTGCACATATCTGGGGCTTTCCCCCAAAGTAATCTGCTTGTCCTACTAGTTAAGAAACTCATAATTCTCTATTGAACTATCATCCAAATAGGGTAAAATAAAAATAAACCTTTTCATATTAAAAGTTTTGTAAACTTACCTGCTATGCACCCTTTCTTAGGAAGCTACTAATACATGAGCTATACCAAACTAAGCAAAGTAATAGATAAACTAAGCCAACTAAAAACATCAGGATCCAGGAAATGGAAGATCGAGTAGAGCCAGGAGGAAAGCGACTCTCCAGGAGGATGCTGAACACAGATTCCTCAAAGCCAGCAGTCAAGACAAGATCTCAGAGCATATGCCGAGAGAATACCATCCCAGATAGAGCGGGCACGGGAGACTGAAAGCCAATGCCTCCTGACGTGTTCAACCCCAATAAAAGTAGGCTTGTTTCAATGGAGTGCACGGAACAAATAGTAATTAGGGTTTTGCAAAGTAAGGTAATAAAAAAAATAAAATAATTATCTCCAGGAAAGAAGCTACATAAAAATGGAAATGTAATTATAATAAATGACATGGATTGGCTGTAAATTATTTTTTTAGGACCATAACCATGCAAACTTTTAAATAATAATGCAACCAGAACATGTGATAGAATTCTAGTAGAAGACTTTAGGGCGCCTGGGTGGCTCAGTTGGTTAAGCGACTGCCTTCGGCTCAGGTCATGATCCTGGAGTCCCTGGATCGAGTCCCACGTCGGGCTCCCTGCTCAGCAGGGAGTCTGCCTCTCTCTCTGACCCTCCCCCCTCTCATGCTCTCTGTCTCATTCTCTCTCTCAAATAAATGGATAAAATCTTAAAAAAAAAAAAAAAGAATTCTAGTAGAAGACTTTAAGAGAGCATGTGAGGACGAGATCTGGGGGGAAATCCTCATTTGTCAGTCAGAAGTGTATACCTAAAATCAGAAAGGCAAGAGGTAGTGGTGCAAACAAGTCATTTACAAATACGGCAGTAAAAGCAGGGAGAAAGAGTAAAAGGGGGTCTCGGCTTTCAGTAGGTAGAAATCGGTGCAGCAGGTAAAGGATTTCCTTTTGTTGGCTCTTAATGGTTGAACGGTGTCCCCCGCCAAGTCTCTATGTTGAAGCCCTAACCCCCAATACCTCAGAACGCGGCTCTACTTGGAGATCGTGTATTCTGAAGAGGTAAGGTCATGTATGTAGTACTAACCCGATTTGATCGGTATCCTTATAAGGGGAGACTAGTTACACACAGACACCAGGCATGGGGACACAGAGAGGAAAGGCTGTGTGAAGTCACAGGGAGAAGGTGGCCAACTACAAGCCAAGAAGAGAGGCTTCAGGAGACACCGAACCTGTTGATACACTGATCTTGAACTGCCAGACCCCGGAACTGTGAGAAAATAAATTTCTTTTGTGGAAGCCACTCACTCTGTGATATTTTTTTAGGGCAGCCTAAGCCGACTAACACATAATGGATCAGGTCAGAATTGACTTTTTATTTATTTATTTTTTTCTAAGATTTTATTTATTTATTCATGAGAGACAGAGAGAGAGAGAGAGAGAGGCAGAGGGAGAAGCAGGCCCCCAAGGAGCAGAGAGTCCGATGTGGGACTCGATCCCAGGACCCTGAGATCATGACCTGAGCCGAAGGCAGACGCTCAACCGTCTGAGCCACCCAGGCGCCCCAGAATTGACTTTTTAAACAACGTACCTGTATTACTTTTACAAAATTAAAAAAAAAAAAGTTAAAAAACCCCAAAAAACTAACGGGTGAAGCAGTTCTTACCAGAAAAAACAAAACAAAAAACCCCAGAGCTCAGGCTAGTTGAAGACTATGCGCAGGTGAGGCATCTGAAAGCCCGGTGTGTCTCTCGCCAGCCAGAGATCTCCCAGTTTCTCCGGGAGTCCGGGGTGGGGGGTGGCGGGGGGACAGCACAAAGCCCTCAGCCCTCTCGTGCTGACAGGACAGGACTAGCGCTGGGTACTTAGACCAGTACCTTGGACTGCCCCTGGGGAGAGGCTATGCATGGTTTCCCCGCAGGCCCCTGCCACCGGGCCCTGGCTGTGATCGCGCAGCAGCTCTGGGGGTGGGATCTGAACAAGAAAAACCTTAGAGGTCTCTTTGCCCATCAGCATACCCTTTGAATGCCACTGCCCGGCTGTAGGGCAGGCCTGGGAGTGGTTCTGGCGGGAAGGCGTGGTTGGCCTTTGTACCTGGAGCTGAACTCTGTAGTTCTCTTGAGGTCTGCGTTGATAGAGGAGAAACACTTCTGTTTCTCTTATAAGAGAAAAAGAGTCCATATAAGGCCATGGTGCTAAGACCCTGAGCAAAACGAGAGGAAGAATTATAAGATGCTCTTGGAGAAACTTCTGTTTCTCCCTAAGGCTATCTGGGTTGAGGAAAGAGGCAAGACCATAAACGAAAGTCCACTAAAGGAGTTACCTGACAGCTGCAACCCCTCCACAGTCAACACCTGAAACACCTGGGCCTCGGCCGTGGCGCCCTGCTAGGCGTGCCTCATCAAGACGCTGGCCAGAATTCAGAGCCAAATTTGCAGTCAAGCAGGACAAAGGAAAATGGACTGTTTGGGAAGCTTTTGTCAAACAATTCCACACCAAAGAGAAAGCCCCCGTATCTATCCGTGAAGTAGAGCCCCACTCAGGGTTGATGGGACTCCCAGGGTTTCTCCAGTAAACTGCTACCAGTCCCCTTAAACAGCAAAGGGGAAACTAAAATTAATGGAAAACCTTTCCAAATTCTAGCAGCCACCAGGGCTACACTCTCTGCTTAAAACCCCACTCACTGTGGAGCCCCGCCGTGGGATCTTAGCAAACCTGACCCAAGGCAGCAAGGCTTACGAATTCTTACCAGAGTCCGCTCTCCTGGATCTCCGCCGTGCCCAGTCCCAGTTGGAAGAGGAAGGTAAAATTTCAAGTTCTCTCTTCCTTTCCAGATCCTGACTCCGTGGTTGTCCATCCCTTTCTCTTCCAGGAATAGCAACTGCCTCCTTGTTTGTTTCTTTTTGTGTCCTGAGAACT
This sequence comes from Mirounga leonina, assembly GCF_011800145.1. NCBI lineage: Eukaryota > Metazoa > Chordata > Mammalia > Carnivora > Phocidae > Mirounga > Mirounga leonina. The sequence goes on from NW_023270426.1 coordinate 34,584,174, forward strand.
TAGCTTGGCTGAACTATTATTTAAAGTACGCTATTCCTATAATGTTTTCTTCTCCATATTTCAAGTAGTAGGCAGGATTCTTGTAGAGGAGAGAGGGGGGACAGACAGTAGTCATAATCACCTCTAGTCTTTTTTTTTTCTTTTTAAGTTTAATTCCAATGAAGAGCAAAATAAGGAAGGAAGGAGAGAGGAGTCGCGAGAGGCCAGTGGAGAGAGCGTCCCTGGGATCAGGAAAAGGAGAGTACTTGTTGTTTGCAGTCACTTGAGTAAGTAATAAAGAGACATTAAAAAAACAGGGTCTCTTTAGACACAAAAACTACATAATGAGTTTAAGGAAGTAGGTCCCCAAACGGGGTTCCCAACCTCAGCTTATATTACTGGTTTATCAATGCGTGACTAGGAGGCAAAGGGCCGACAGACTGTAAGGAATCAGGGACTGGGCAACACAGAGGCCAGGTGCTCAGGCTCAGAGGGAGATGAGAGAAGCTTTACTTTGGGAGAGAGGGACGTGTGCTAATGATGACAGAGATGGAAATTCCCAACACCCTGGGAAGACATGGAGCCCCAGTTAATTGACTGAAATGAAAGTAGTATTTCTTGCTCACCCAAGTCCATGGACTAAGATTCAAACCCACTGCACTCAGTTTGACATTGAGTATTTGTGGGGGAAATGGCACCCAAATCAGGAAGCTCGGAAAGCACAGGTGGAATTCCTTTGAAACGAGGCCCTGTGGGTAAGTGCGTGCCCACTGCTGGTGGAGCGCTCTGGAAACCGGAAGTGGGCCCTTCCCCTGCCCCCCAAGTGTAGTGTTCTGTTTTTTGTTTTTTTTTTTAAGATTTATTTATTTGAGAGAGCGAGAATGAGAGAGAGAGAGAGAGAGAGAGAATACATGAGAGGGGGGAGGGTCAGAGGGAGAAGCAGGCCCCTCGCTGAGCAGGGAGCCTGATGCGGGACTCGATCCCAGGACTCCAGGATCATGACCTGAGCCGAAGGCAGTCGCTTAACCAACTGAGCCACCCAGGCGCCCGTGTTCTACTGTTTTAAGTTCATTGCTGTGTATCTGAGGAAATGTCTCCAGGTGAAAGCCCTAAACTCAGATGGGCTCAACACACCCAAACTGACCTAGATCAGTTTGGGGGAACAAGTGGGAAAGAAGGCAGATGTTTTTTTGGTCCCAAAGTCTCACCTTGGGACCATAGACTCTGAGGAATGGACCCTGGGTTTAGATCAAGAATTCCCTCAAGGTGTCAATTGGGCACCTTGTGGCCATAGTCACTGTCATTCTTTGTGGTAGTGGGAGGAAATTAGTGAGTGGCTAGGCATATCATCCTATTTAGTGATACTTATTCTATTTAAGTTTTGAGGGTTCTGGGGATTAAATTTTTGCTGAAATTTTTACTCATCACAAAAAATGGATTTTTATTTTTGTCATGCAGAAAAAAAATTGTGAGGAAGAGGCAAGCAGAGTTTTTGGCTAGCAATAAGATTTAAAAAAAACCTCTAAACTTTATCTGGGATCTTAGCAAGCTCAAAAACAACCACCAGAATATTTTTATGGTATCAACTTAACAAATTCTCTAAGACCCCAAAATGTTTTATCAGATTGAATTCTATCCAGTTATCAGTTTGGGGGCTCTATTAAACAAGTATTTTAAACACTTAAGAGTCCACAAGGCTGGTTTCAGATGTAAGCAGATTTTGCTCTCATGGAGCTTTGTTCTGGTGGGAGAGACAGAGGATGGACAAATACACAGATAGATAAGCCAGTTTGTAATAAGCATTGTAAAGGAAATTAAAGCAGGGTAAGGAATAAAGAGTAACGGGGGAGGACTGCTTTCCTTCCATTTCTCCGGAGCTCTCAAGCTCATTGATACCTAAGGACTTCTGCAAGTGGTTTCTCATCTGGACCACCCCTCCCCTCCCCTCCCTTCCTCTTCCTGTCAACTCTCCCTTCTTGCCTGGTTACCTCTCACTACCCTTCAGCACTCAGTCCCAGATCGCTTTCCTAAGGAAGCCTTCTTCGGCCGTCCAGAAGAGATGAAGTTCTGGCGCCCGCTTAATCACAGCACAGGAGCTTCTTCGTTTGTACTGAGCACTTGATGGTGACCTGCGTTTGGAAGGGTTTATTGCCTGTGTCCCTTCTAGAGTCTGGCTCAGGAAAGCAGAGACTGTCTTGTTCTCTACTGAATCCTTAGAACCTTAGCAAGGTGAGTCGACATAATTTGGTTTTGTTTGATTATGAGTATCAGTACTAACTTATGCCACTATTCTTTCATTTCACTTCGTCCATCTGCATCACTCTTGAAAACCTGGGCTGAATAACCTACAACTTAAAATGAATAGTCTTTTATTTGTAAAAGATCGAGTCATAAATAGGCAGAATCAACCCATGCTTTTATTTTCATTGCATATAAAAATTTCATATGAAGGTATTGATGTACAGTACTATCCCCATGGGCTGTAAGAGAGGCTAAGAAACCACTAAAAGAATCATCATCATTTGTAATGCTCACACACAATTTACCACTCTGAAAACATATCCTAAGAAATAAAATTAAAAACAACCAAAATCAGTAAGGATGTTTTTCATAATTATAGTGTCCCCTTTGTACTGTTTAAAACAAAAGTAATCAAATTCCTTTGGGCCAGGGCTGCTAAAATCTACAGTTTGTGTCAAAAAAATAAAATAAAATAACAGGAGGCTCATTTTTTTCCTGGAAAAAGGATCTCTCGCTAAGTCAAGTGCTCTGAGGGCTGGGCAAGAGTGGGAGGCAGTTTCCATGCCACCCAGTGGGAATTTTTCATAACTTTTGGGAGCTGGCCATTATTCCAAGTTTAATTTTTTAAAATTCAAAAGCCATAGTAGTTTCGCAGAAACAAATTCTAGAGAACGGTGAATCGTTTTTGTGTGAATTGGCATCATATAAAAACTGTGTTTTATCTAGGATTTACACACATTATGGAAATTTGGTTGGTCTTAGTTGGAAAATTCTAGGGTTAAAAAAAAAAATGACCTTTTCCTATTACATATTCTCGTAACAGGAAGCTGATGAATCAATGACTGACCAACACATATGGCCTGAGGCTCTAGTTTCAAATCAAGTTCATTTGCCTATGTGCTTAAGAAGCCAAGAAGGCTTTGTTATCACTGGACAAGAACATATTTTCCCAATTAGTGTTTGAAAGTAAAAAAAACCCAACAATCAGATGTAACTACCTGAAGGAGCTCCTGAAAGAATCGTTACGTATGCAGTGCTGCTTCGTGGCAAGTTAAAAGCTTGTATCTCAGAAGGGTCTCAGAATCTTCCAGCTGAAATCCAATTGGTTCAAAGCTTGGATGTAAAATGCCCAGCCCTAGCCCCCCCACCCATTACCTTACTTTCAAATGCAGCAAAACAGAAGAAAATATTGGTTAAAGTTAAGGCACAGCCCTGGGACCAAAGACCTGCAGCTATGTTTTTTAAGTTTATATATCTTTATGTATTTTATAGTTTTCTTGAATCTTCCATAAACAAGCTCTAAGGTGACAAGACTATATTACAGGAGAAAAGAAAATGTACAAGGAGTATGTATACACACCATTCATTCTCTCACCAAGAGTTTCCAAATATATCAACACCATCCCGTCATGGGATGATGTTTTAATAAGAACTGATAATTTACAATTAACATTACAGTATGTACATTACAATAAATACATGGTTGTAAACAGACAAACAAGACTGTATTACAGGTAAGGTCATTTGGTGAGAAAAAAAATGCATGGCACAAAAAATAAATAATGCATTCAAAAATTATCATAAAGCTTTCTGTAAAATCCATTTCATTCAAGTTTTTTTTCCTTGTCTGCAATTTGTTCTATCTACATTACTTTCTTGTGAATCTTAAGTGATGTAAAAGAAAATTAAAACAGCATTATTGTGTTTAGTAACTTGCAAGCTGAAATGTACTGGTTTTATGCAAACTTGGACATTTCTCCCCATACAGTACCCAGAGATTGCATTTGCTTATGGCATTTTAGGAAATGTAAAGCCACTTGTATAAGGATGTTCTTTTTAAAGCAGTGTATAATTCTGAAGCACATTTTGGCGAAAGAGAAGGAAAGAGAAAGAGGGGAGAGGATAAGCAGATTGTACAGTGCGTTAGTCCCTGTCTCTTAGATATTATGTATGCCTTTTCTACAATTTGATTGTCCACCAGTGAGTATCTTCACATGTGACCATTATTAACCAACAAACTGAAACAAAACAAAAAAAAACCCCTCTGTTTTTCAATGCAGTTACAAATCCTTCCAGGTCTGGATTTGTTTGTGATATATTGCTACTTTAATTTTTTTCCTATTAAGATTTTAGGCACTCTGTGGGGGAAATACCAAGCATTAGTGAGAGGAGGGAATGACAATATTTTGGATAAAGGAATAAGCTCTAGATTGTTTGCCTTTTTTTTAGACCTCAATCAAGGACAAATAAAATTAAACAAGTTTCCAAATGTTCTTGCAAAACCACTTGGCTAAACACGGGACTTTATTTGAAAGATTACTTATTTTTTTTCAGGGAGAGGAGAGTGGAAATCTGAAAATTAATTGGTTGACTCCCGTTCTGCTCTAAGAACAGATCTGAGCTACATAATTTTTCTATCAAAGTTTCCCCTGTGGATCTCAGGGTTTTAAAATAGGGACTATCTTCAGCTTTGGGTCATTTCCCAGGCTGATGACTTAGTTATTAGTCCCCAGTAGACTCCTTGAGAAATCCCAAATATAAATGTTTTTCAGGGTTACAACTTTTCTTGACAGTTTATTTTCCATTTGGTCAGATAACCTTTTTGGTTTCTATTTCAATTTTTGGATATCAACGTGAAATGATTATTTGGGCTCCAAATTCTTCATAGAGAAGGCAAACACTTTATTAAGAGCTGAAATGGGAAGAAAGTCCAAAGTAAGTAAGTACCACAGGATGCCAACTGAAGGTAAATACTGGGAAGTAATCCCAAAAATTGTAATACATTTCTTGGTGCTAAATGCAGCCAAGAGCCATCTCTGTTACTTTGGTAGAATCCTCTTACCCAACCTAGTATTTCAGGGTGGCATTATATTACCAAACCTCTGGCAATGGCGTCATCAACTTCTCTCCCTCGGTGCATTTAAAGTTCTCCTCTACAAGACATACTTATGGACCAATGATAACTGAGAAAGCAATTTCTACATTACGTGGCTGTCCAATTAAGGAAGAGTAGTTGCTACGCTTAAAATGCCTTCTCAAGAATATTCCTCATAGAGTTCTTAATCCCATGGTGAAATCATGGAAACAAAAGAGCATTAGTTGTAGTGGTGTTTGTTTCTTAATATATTCTGCTAATATTGTTAAAAACCACCTAGCTAGCTGTTAACTTTTCTCTATGAATCAAGAGTAAAAGTTAGTCATTATGTATGGCCTTGTGGTCGAAATGAATGGTGACTCTAGCCTGACTACCTCCTTCTCTTCATCAATCAGAATGGTGGTGATATATTTGATAAGACCCCATCTAGTGAACATGGACAGAGATTCATACACACACTAAAGAATAAAGCAGCACAAGGGGAAAAAGTTTTTCTTACTACAACGGACTGTGAAAACAATAAAAATGAGCATAAAATGTGTGGGTTATTACAAAGACATGCACTTGTGAAATGAGGGTCTATTGACAACAGCAAAAAGTTACCAGAAGACACTAAATAGGAAAATATCTAAAAAAGACTGACCATTTTAGCTACTGGGTATTTATATATCTCTTACTTGCTTCAGACAACACCAACTGATGATTGTTTATGAGGCTTAAGACACAGTAGACAGAATGCACATCAAAGTATTACAGAACAAATATTTACTTTGTACACCGTGAAAAAAATGTCAGTGGGAGCAACTCTGAAAAGACTGAAATGAAAGCCAAGTAAATGAAGACCTACAAAAAGGGTTTCCTGCAACATAAAGTTGGGTTTTGTTTTAAAATATGGAAGTCATTGGTATATAAAACAATGAATCACTACAAATTAGTTAATTGCTATGAACTCTAAGGTGCAAGTAAAATTCGTAAATTAGATTTATCCAGTGTAGCACAGATTTGTACTGAAAACTTGCAAGTTACTCCTTAGAAAAAAATAACCAGTGGCAGATGAAGTTTTGAACATAGTTTTTTAAATATAATACCTCAATACATTTAATAATAAAAGTAATAAGCTCTACAAAAAATCTGTTTTACATATCATACAAAATGTAGAGGTCAGTGCAGCTCACTGAACTGCACTGTTCAGTCATGTTTCAGGAAGACTTGAAATTAGAAAATTATGCAATTTCTGTGGCTCATCTTCCTCCTGGTAACAGATTCGTGCTGTGTCCTGTTCCTGACACATTTGTTGCTTCATCCGTGAGTTCACTCTGTCTGTGTAATGCCGCCTTTCTGCTGAAAATATTGCGAACAAATAAAAAGTAAAGAAACCCCAAAGCCTATCAACTCTTGGGCTGCTGGATGAGCCACACTCCCTTGAAAACATTTTACAGTTGATTTTCTCTGCTCTGTCAGCTCTTACCAAGCTGAAGTCTTGTTAAAATGCTGTTCATGAAGATGTCCCCCTTGCTCTGATGACACGGAGGTGAAAAACTGGTTACAGTATTCCTGAGCGCGAGACTGCGTAGTCAAGGTCAGTTTTGTTCAACAGACATCCTGGCAGATGACAGTGAGGTGTGACCATGGTTGTGGCATGTGACATGCACTTTGGAAACAATTTTTCTACTTAAATTAAAAAAAAAAAAAAAAGGCGTGACATTCTTTGCACTGTTACGTGTCAGGAGAATGATCTTCTATTACACAGGCTTCGGGCTGGCTGTCTTCTTCCTCCCCCACTGTCTCCTCTTCCACCTGCTCATCAAGGGGAATTTCAGTAGACTCCGAGTCTTGAGTACAGAGAGTCTTGGAGTCACTGCAGCTAGTGTCTTCTTCCACCTGACTTCCACTGTCCTTTTCGGTGTCGGACTCGCCATCTTCCTCTAAAGTGAGTTCAAACTGGAACTTCTCGGTTTGACCCTGCCGGCCTTCTTCCTGGTCATCAGGCGCTGGGGAGGGGCTCTGAGGAATTGTGCTCTGGTACCATTCACGATTGTCCTCCAAAGTGTCCAGAATGTCCTGGGCGTCAGGATGCACGAGGTCCGCCCATGTCTCCCAGAGAGGATGAACGATATAGTCTATGAAGCCCACCTAGTTAAAAAAATTCCGATTTGAGTATAAGACTTGGGACTAAGAAACAATGGAAAAGGTGAACGAGATCCTACAAATGTACCTGATTATGTATCTAATTATATCAATTTATATACATATATATAATTTATGTTAAAATATAAAAAATACAACATGGCCCACAAACATAACACTGAACAGAAGACTTCTGGCCTGAGTGTGGTAAATAGTCACTATTTTGGGCAATAGAACATATAAAAGTGTTGTTACTAGCTGGTGAAAATTAGCAAGAACTCTTAGTTCAAGAGTACGTTTATGATGTAAAAAATTTCCCTTTCTTTATATATAAGTAGGGCTTGGGCATTAGACCTGGACTTTATTTTAGAATGGCCAATTTATAGGTGAGTCCAGATAAGTAAAGTCAGACCAGGTACTCTATATGGCTTCATATAACTGAATTCACTTATGAGTTCAGATGGCCCCAAAATCTCTATATATGTGTATACTATATGAATACGGTCATAATGGATAAATATAATGTCATGAGAAATGAATATATGACCATATGAATAAAAATAATAAGAATGAGAGTTTTCTGGCTCATAAACACTGAAGTGAAATTGAGCCTGTCAAAAACAAAGTAATTTTAAAGACCCAATGAAATACTGTGTGATGTGTATACAAAGCGATCAAATGTTCAGGTTGGAGTTGTGTTCTCTCTGCAAACTTTATGCTTAATGCATCACCTGTGACTTTTCCACAGATGCATTGTGCTTGTCACACATGGGACTGATCTCCATGCCCCGCTCCCTCTCTCTGTCTCCTTGGCGGAAGAACTCCTCCATGATGCGGTCCGTCCACTGGCGGTACAGCTGGAGAGGCTTCGTGGGGTTGCTCAGGTCTGCACAGTGCACCATATTCTGAAGGACCTATTAAAAGAGACACTTTATTCAGCACCTGCTGCTGCTTGTTTTGTTTTTTTTTTTTAATAGAAATTCACAGTGGATGAATGTGACACTTAAAAATACATGTAGTGTAAGATTCCTTCCAAACAGCTCAACTATGATGTGTCTGTGTATGGTTCACACTTGTATTAATAGCCCCCAATAATGTCCCTTCCACCATACCTAAATATCACTTGAAACTGCTTATGTGTGCATGGCTGATTAAATTCAGGGCTGCTTAAGTGGTCGGTTTTGTGAGACATTAGGTGTTTTTTTTTTTTTTTTTTACGCAAATGCAAATGAAAAAAACCAATAGAATTTTATCTGGTTAATTCTCAAGATTAAGAATTTGGTTAAAAAATTCTGCTTAAAATTACTAAAATTATAAGCTGGAAGAAAGGAAACAAAAATCTTATCAAAGTTAGACTCTTAACAAAGTTAGACATGTGCACACAAACACAGAACAAATTCAAATGATGTTTTACCTGAATCCTATCAGAATAATTATCAAGAAGAAGAACTCCAGAACTTGTCACTTTCTTAGTTTCAACCATAGTTTTCAAATCAGCCAGTAGATTCATGTGTTTTGACATGTCTGTTGCAAGTACCTTAAAAGAGTATTTTAGTAAGTAACAAAGTCCAGAGGAAAAGTCCCCAGAATTTGCACATGAAAACATTAACACAGAACGTGAAAGAAATGGAGGAACACTATGGCATCTAACAGCAGTGAATGGGAATTCTGTACTATTCCTTCGGGCAGCCTCTTGGGCTTTGCTGTAGGTTTTCTGGAAGCCCAGATAAACATGTGCAATATACAGAAGGTTAGCACCCAGCAACCACTTTCGTGGTGAAGAAAGGGGATGAGATCCCCATAGATAAGAAATCAGCACATGTTCTGAAGTTTTTTTTGCTCCTTGGACTAGAAAGTGGTCCCTGAACTATGACCAAGTAATTCAACGTTGCTCACAGAATACTTCAGAAAATGGTTAATTTTCTGCTGTCCCAAGACAGATAATTCCTACCTTTGTAGGTACAAAGCTTAACACAGTAAGTTTCTGATAACCAGAGGCTTTCCTGTGTCTCGTAATTACCGTGAATAATATGCATAAAGAGAAGTCATGGATGTCTGTAAACAGCACCGTCTACCGACATAAATTTATTTTCCATTTCACAAGTGGAGAAAATCCATTTGAACTAACTGATTTTGTTACTCATTTTCCCTGCCTGCCACCAGACTGGAGAAGTTCAAAAATAAAACTAGAATGATGACGACAAGCTGTCACTATTCTGAACTCCAAACCGCTGGAAGGAGAAAACCTACTGGAGAACCTCATTGCACAGCATAGGCGGCTTCTTGAACGTAAGGGGCAGCGTGAAGTTTTGAAACACAGGGTTCCATTTACCTGATACTCATCTCATTCTTGCTCTTTTAAAAAAACCACTTGTATTACAACTTTCTTTTTTGCTTTTATCAGCTACTTACAATGTCAATGACCATCTTCCTTAATGATTGTCTTTGCTTTTTGGTCAAATTCTGGAAAATATCACAGTTTTCTTCCTGAAGCAACTTAAAGCCCACAGCCAAATGATGGTTCTCCAAGACAGAAGAATCATTGTACATCAAGGCAAGTTCGGAGTCTTGAAAGATAGAAAGGAGATAGAAGATAAGCAAAGCCACTTTTTCTGAGTTTATCTTGGTCTTCATATTCTGAGACAGTTTGGGTTTAAGAAACAATTTCCCCTCAACATCCCGTTAGCCTTACCATGACATGACACCACCCAGGAGAGAAAACACTAGTTAGTGTAACCGTGGAAAGGAGCACTGGAATCTTGGGGGTGAATTCTAATGCTACTGACATGCAACCAGTCATTTCAGTCTACGGTCCTCAGCTGCCGCTTTTCTAAAGTGGAAGAAGAGTTGGGCGGAATGTTCTTGAACCTCCCCTCCAGATGTGCCACAGGCAGCTCCATGGGCAGCAGAACATGGCATCATTTCTAACAGCTGTAACATTTCAACAGCATAAGGTGCACATTCCTGCTAACTGTGGACCACCTTCCCAACATTTCATAGAGTGTAAGGATCCTGTGATTTAGGATTATACTCAAGAACAGTCTGGAACAAATGAACAATATTAGATTTGTTCATCTGCTCTTACTCATTTTTTTCCATAGCACAGCTTTGGAAGTCGAAGTGTTACTCATTTTTTCCATGTTTTTTCCCGAGTACCATGGCCGTCGCTACATACAGATATATAGCCCTTCCCACCTGCATGCTCATGACTTCACAGAGACAGGTGTTCAGCTGCCTACATAACTCCACGGTGAAGATTTTGCTGCTCCCTTATGACTGCCCTGGACCTTTGTATTTTAGGCAGTAAGATCCTGCTCCTTTCCTGGTTCCTGTAAATAGTAGACCAACCCCATAAGGTAGTCATTAAAAAAAATTGGTGCTTTATTCTGTTTCCACTTAGGTCACTGTAAAGACCAAAAGCACATGTATTTGATCTTTTTTCCTGACTAATGCCTGGGAAATATATATTCATTTCTAAGAAACAAATACCCAATGCTACTCAATGACTATTTTAAAGGAACCAGGAAGGAAAAGAGAGGTTCAAGACATATTTCTATTGTGAAATCCTATGAATTTACCAGGACTATAGAAATAGGAATTTACACATCTAAATTTTTGCTCTCAAACTACAGGAACGGAGATGTTTAGAGTACCAAGGAGCAGGTATGTACGGTCTCTTTTGGGGGGATAAAACAATAGTGTTCACTCATTCATTCAGATAGTATCTGGTCAGGTCTGACTTTCAAATGGTCTCTGAAAGCTTCTAACTGTGAACATTTATCTATAGATGTTAAACATAGAAATAAAAAAATTAACACTATATAGGATCTTAGCCCCTGGTATTTTTGTTTCTACAGTAGAATCCTATTAATAGATATATATTGGAAAGAAGGCAAATGTTTTCTGACTGGACAAATAATGCCCAATTCAACTTTTAGGGTTCTTGTAAGGGAATAAATATGCATATAGATAAGAGGCATTAATGCACCAACCTGACTCAGGCTTACAAAAACCCAGACAGGTTTATATACCTCATGAAGAAAAAAGAAAGAAAATAAGGCTGTGGAGCCTACAGAAGAACAAGGTGAGGATTGTTACTTTAAGGAAGAGGGTGATCTGTGGTATGGATGCTCTAACAACGAGTCTCAATTCTAATCAATGTAAAGATGGCCTTGCACACAGAGGGCAGTCCAAGAGTCCTGACAAAGCCTGCCTTGGAAAGCTGTTGGCTCCTGACATTTACTAAGAATCCAGACTGGCCAGAAAGGTGATGAAAAGATTCCTTACAAGTGGGTCTCCCCTGCCTCTCCAGTTTTGGGGCTGTTAACAAGAAGGTGGTGAAGACCACTGATTTTTAAATGAACGTGTGGCAGCATTTAAGCAACTGAATCTCAGGGTAGTCATTTAACTTTCTACTCTTTAGGGCTGAAGGCACGTGGACACATCTAAAGGAGGTAAGATTATGCATCTCCTGGGAAGTTTTTCTCCAAAGACACTACTGCAGCACTTCTATATAGAGTCCTTGAAGGTTCGGGAATCACCAGAAAGTTGCCTTCATACTTTGCTCTAAGGTACAGGAAGGTGGTGGTGGTGGTGGTGGTGGGGGTGGGTGAGAAAATAGTTGATAGAACATTTCTGTTGAAACCCATTCATCCTCAAGGCCCAGTACAAGTTACCTCTTGCATGAAGCCCGTCCTGATTACCACAGGCAGAACTGCTCACTTTTTGCTATAAAGTCCTTTATAATTTGTACCACTGATTTGGCCCTGATCACATTCCACCTGACTTGTCATTATCTCTGTTCAAGTCTTAACAATCTCTTCCAAAGACCTCCCAACCCACTTAGAGACTTAAGACCCTATATAAAATGAAAAGTCATTCATGTAATGTGCATGGTTGTCTGGTTTCTCCAGCACTTCTGAACAAAATATTTCTCCTTGAAATAGGGAAGGGAAGTGGTAGTTTTAAGATCTAGTTGCCAAGGACAAAGGATTAAAACTGGCTCACTCCCTCAATTCATTAACGCCCTATGCCCGTAACCTGCCTTATTTTTCTCCATGGGACTAGTCCCATCTGATATTCATGTGTTACAGTTTATTCTCTTCCAGTGGAATGCAAGCTCTTCAAAGCCAGGCCATTACCTCATTCACCCATATATTCCTAATGCCTAGAACGTTGTTTGGCACAGAGTAGGCTCTCAGTATTTTTTTGTTGAATAAAATATCAATCTCTGTAGTATTTTATATAATCACATTTGATAAAAATGAATTTATCCTTATTATGAAAGTGTTAGATTTATGCAGAAAAATAACATTCTATATATAATCCACAGATACAGCTATGGAAAGCTTATTTTAAAATGAGACTAGAGAAATAAAACAGCGTGTATACTGGTAGCTAAATACAGCTCCACTTTAATATAGTGAAATGTCTCTGCTCTTGGAAATCAAAGCCATATGCTTTGAACACATGACCAATGTGAGTAAATCTTTTTCCCTAAAATTTAGGCATCCTTGCTATAAACAAAAATTACTTGTTTTCCAAGTAAAATGTAATACTATATATAGTCTGTACTTTTGACGGTACTTTATTGTTTCAGAAAATAATGCTGTGAAGTCAAATGCTTTTGTTATGACAAATACTCTCCAGCATGTTCTATTCAAAACTTTATGATTCCATTTACATTTTATGGGTTTATTTACATGTACTGTCCTTGAAAAAGACTGACGCAGCTCCCTACCCTGGAATTTCAACTTCTTAAAATCCTACTCGGATTCCCCCATTCCCCCAAATCACTTACAAAACTTAACCAACTCTGCAGTAGAAATGATGTCTCTGTGTCTCAAAACCCCTGGCATGTTTACCAAGAGTGTACGTATCATTAGTATCAAATCATTTGGAGCCTACAAGTGAAACAAAGCATGGGAACTGTTGTCCCACCAAGAAGCAGAGGAGGACCTGGACTGGGAAGCAGCCTGGTGAGCTCCAGAGCCCTTCTACCAGAGGTGGTCATGCCACCTCACTGTGCCTCTGGAGCCTCCTTAAAATAGGACAAGTGACCTCCCAACTATGGGTATGTAAATGTGATGATTACAAGTCTTTAGACTTCTCTATTATAAGAAACAGATTCAACCCTTGGCTTTGGACAAGTTGGCAGCACCAGCTCCAAGGTGAGAGTGCTAGTCTGAACCACTGAGGCTCAATCAATCCATGAAAAAAACCCAGAAAACATGCACTTAATGTCTATATATTAAAAAAAGGGGGGGGGGCTGCGGCAAACTAAAAATAATCACATAATTTTGATAGAGTATTTCAACAAAGCTATTTATTACAAGTTTACAAGTTATGAGAGAGAGTCCTTTATAGAATGCGATGAAGTTCAAACTTACTTGTGTTACTGGTTACTTATTAACCTCTCCTGCGTCCTGAAATAAAATGCTTGCTGGCATGACCCCTAGTCAAAAGCTAACTAAGGCCTTGAATTCTCATAACGATCTGGGGCCCTGATCCACCCTGGGATACTTTCATGTACCAGCTGATGATGCTGATTCATCCTTGCAGGAATAACACAGCCTCCTCACACCCCACCCTGGAGAAAACATTAGGGATCCAAAGCTGCTTTGGGAACTGTTAACCTCCCAGTGTTGCTGAGGTCTCGGAGAAAGGAGATCATCCCACGATCACTGAATAACAAAGTATTTCCAGAAGTAGGATCAGTTACCCTTCCACCTCAGGCAGGTCATCAGCAAAATGACCTTAAAGAGGCCACTGTTACTGTATGTATTAGTGACCCCTAAATCTGTTCATCATCTATCTCAGAGGGTCTCAAACTTTGGAGGGCATCAGACTCATCTATGGACTGACGCCTTGCTACTTAAATTTCACACTCCATGGGTACCCTAATGCCTGCCAGAGTTCTCCAGTGCCAGCCTAAGCCCATTTGACCTTAGGGGGTCTACAAGAGAGAATACCAGAGCCAGTTCTCATTTTTCTTAAAAACATTATCAGAGTACTTGGAAACAGTGACTTTATTTTCCACTGTTTTAATCTGTTCTCTAATCTCTTAATTGTAATGCTACAATAAGAGAACAAAAGTACCGTACGGAGTAGAATACAAAGATAACACACCAGTCTTTATTTTGGGTGTTAATTTAAAGAAAAAAACGCATATCTCTTTTTAAAGGCTGACATTAAAACAAAATTTTTATGTCTTTGTAAAATCTTGATATGCATGCATAAGAATCAAAATAAAAAATCGGGTCAGGCTAAGGAAAAGGACCAGCGTACAGCACACTGTACTATATGACCTCTCTGCCCTTCACAGAAGGAGAAGCTTAAGCACTGATACTGTAAACTCATATAGTTGCATCTGATGTGTATGAATAGCTATGTGTTAGTATTTAGTAATGCCTTGATGACTCTTGAAAGAGGCCCAGTATAGGTTCTCATAAGATAGCTGGAACGTGAGATTTAGCCTCTCCAATCCTGGGTTAGGAAGTTCATGAACCAAACTTCTAAAATGTACTTGAGTAACCACACCTCTCAGGAAATTCATGACCTTCCCAACCCTCCTATGTATAAAATGAGTCACAGAGGTGCATTTTGTTATAGAGTAGTCTAGAGGCAATTGAGATATAAAAAATAGACATAAATAATCTTAAAGATCTGAGTTAAATCTCTCAAAATGAGGCTACATTTAAATTGCCTCTTTAAATCTGGCTACAGCAAAGTATAGGGAATAAAAGGGGAATGAAAAGACGCCACAGAGTTCGACTTCTGTAGTCACAAGAAGGCTGTTAATCCACAATCTCACAGCAAAAAAGGGGCAGATTTTTAATAGATGTAAGAAATTCTCTAACAACTTTGCATTTTTTTTGTATATAAATGTGAATTTATAACACTGATATAGCACGGTGGGAGGAAATTAAATACTACTACATTTAAATCATTTACCAATTAACTTCAAGTATCAAAAGAATAGAAATTTTGTAAAACTGAAACCTCTTTGCAAAGGCATAGCTCAAATATTGCCTAAACATTCCCTACAGAGGTTTTCTATGAAGCCGTGTGTCAGAGATGCCCCATATTAAACAGTCTCTATCACTCCTCATATGTCCAAATTCAGTGATGCCTTTTTTTTTTTTAAATAACGATTTTATTTATTTATTTGAGAGAGAGAGAGAGAGAGAGAGAGCAGGCAAGCATGTGCATGAGCAGAGGCTGGGGGTCTGGGGGGTGAGAGAGAAGCTGACTCTTCACTGAGCAGGGAGCCTGGAGCTCAATCTCAGGACCCTGCAATCATGACCTGAGCTGAAGGCAGACGCATAACCGACTGAGCCACCCAGGCGTCCCAAGGGCTGACTTCTTATTTGATGAAATGTCATGGGTTCGAGAAAAAATTTAATGGTTAAAAATATTTAAATAAAAGAGAAATCAAAAGAGATAAAAAGTCAAAGAGATGTTCTTACTGCCCTCAACAGAAGATGTAAAAAGGAAAGAACAGAGCTGGGCATGGTGGTGTATGAGGAAAGAGTAATCACAGCCTCTGAAGAGGATGAAATGACAACCTAAATAAAGTGAGGAAGGTCTAATTTTTCCTGTTTTTACTTCAAACTTTAGGGACAATATAACTATCTAAATCTTTCTGCAAACTTTCACTTTTGATTACCCTTGTCTACTAACATATTATTTCTAGAGAAGTACTGGAATGCATGTTTTTCAAACAACATAAGCCTCATGGGATAGAATGATAATTTTCAGAGCTAGGTTACATTAATACACACTATCAATAAAATGCACATTTACACATCCCAAAAGAACATTATGGCCCTGGAAACATCCCAAGTTTATAAACAAGCTCAGTCATTCTAAAACATACAAAGGAAAAATTTTTTCTGCAAAAACAAACCACTCACTTGTATTGATCAGAAACTGATTTGACACACCGGGATGATCTACATCATGTATTGCACTAGCAAAAATTGCTGCAAGAATCTCCAAATCTGTAAACACAGCCTATAAAATCAGACAAGACAGATAACATTATTATTCTGTAATAATATAATGGAAGATATATACAAATGCGAAATTACTTCCTAGAATTTGCTGGAAAACAGAATGAAGCTTCAAAATATTTAATAGATTATTTTAAAAGTATTCAAGATGTTTAAGGATGTCCTGAAAATGTACATAAAATTAATGACATGAGCAATTATTTTCTTTCATTCAAACAGGGACTCTCAATCTCAGCAGAACTGACAATTGAGGCCAGATTATTCTGTTGTGGGAGGCTATCCTGTGCTCTGTAGTATCAGGATCCCTGGCCTGAAGCATGAGATGTCAGAAGCATCTATCTCCAAGTTGTGACAGACAACAAGGTCTCCACATATTGTCAAATGTCCCTGGGGGGGGGGGGGTCAGGGCAGGAGGAATAGGGAGGAACCATCCCCAGTAGAGAACCATTTACTCAGATGATGAGGTATTAACACAATTTTATGATGAAAACAATCTGAACTATAAAATATATCAGCAAAAGAGAATCTTTCCCCTAAATGATTAAGGAAATCAAATTGTCTTAATAAACATTTAATGGAACAACTTCTTAACATCTGGTAGGCTTAAAGATGTGTTTCTTTCTGAAAAATTCCATGAAAAATATCAAAGCATTGTCTCTATTTTATAAATATCATCTGTTGAATTATAAATGTAAAAGGCATCAGGCTAAATTCCAAAAAAACTAAGTGAAACTGAATAAGCCAGATGTACCTTATGGAATGTCCACTAGGTCATTTCAAAGAAGCAGTATCATGAACAGATGAATCCCTAAATCTTTGATCAACTTTCACAGGCAAAATTCATCAAAGACTGAACTGTTTATTAATCACAACATTTTTTCCCTATAACTCAACATACTTCCCATGAAGCCATTAATTTTCTGCCCCATACACCCTTCAGTATAGAAGTTTAAGAGATGTTTATGAGTAGCGGGTTAGTGGTCTCAAAGTTTTAGAAACCAGATTTACCTCCAAAGCAGGTGTAGATAACAGCACATGTGTTGACTGGACTACATCTGCAGCATGAATATTGTTGTGGTAGGCCACGTCAGCATGATAATGGTCTTCCAGGGTCATAAGGTATGTAATTAAAGTGTCTACTGGAATTTTAAATGTTTTTAATAAATCCCGTTCCTGTAGGAAAGGAAATCCTCTTAACATTTTGTTTTCACATAAAAATATTTTCCATAGAGTGTGTTAACAGAAAAATCACACCAGTGTCACCTATGGATAACCCAGAAACAGAAATAGCATTCTTGCAGTGTCTAGTGAGGAAAATGGAACCCTTTGAGAATATCCAGGGGCTCTGGGGACAAAGCCAGGGTAGGGCTGTCCTTCTGGGGCCTCACGTGCTTTCCTCAAGAGGTATGGTGTCGGGAATAAGCTGCCAACTGTCAAAGTGTCTGTGTCTGATAATCATGAAGGCAGCTTCAGCCCAGTACCGCTGACTTAGCTAATGGATCACACCAGTTGGAACTCAACATTTTCTCTAGGGTTGGAACATGCCATGCTAGTCCCATGTTGTCTACAGCCTCAACTCCTCATTTATATTCTAATCCTGAGCTGGGGCAAAAGCTCAACAGAATGGGAAACTGACATGGTGAAGAGAGCAGTACAAGAAAGAGCAATTGAAGAAATTATATTCTAAGGTTAGTCAGCAAGGGGCTTATTCTTTTTTTAGTTAGTACTCTACCCTATGCAAATCAGGTCATGTAGATAATTTTTAAACTCTTGTTTTAATGAATTGCTTTAATTTTCCCACATGACTTCTTGGAATGGAAAAAATAACAAAATTGGTTTAGTTGTCTTTGACCCATACTCCATACTTTGTTATCATTTGTCCCTTGGTAAAGGGGCAAATGAGAAAAAAAGCATCAAAATAAGCAAAAGAGAGTGAATAGTAAAGAAGATAAAACACAAGCACATTTCACAGACTAGACATTATGTCACCCAATAAAGGAAAGGTGATAGAACTTAACCACATTACCTGAAAAATAGTATGCATGATAACAGTCAAAGGCCGGTTACCAGACAGCTCTGCTATTCTGAAAACATGAAGACCCCATTTATTCACATCTTCTAGTTCCTGGGGTTACAGAAAGATTGAAAAAATTAGGAAGCAGAAGTAGAATATAAATCAATTAACACATTCATTTAAATGTTACCTTAATAAAAAGAGTGTTAGGTTTAAAAAAAAAAAGATTCATTTTAAATGTAATGGACGCACCCCATAAATACAGGCAAACTTCTAGGTAAACCCACTTAAATGTACTGAAAACTGAATAGTATGCTTTAACCTAACGCCTTCGACAATACAATGTAGTTATATACTTTGACTATCAATTTCAAAGCATTTCTTCAATAGATAAAATCTATTCATAAAACCTTAACTATTCTTCTGAAACCCAAAAGATATCAAATATTTCTAACTCTTGAAGGTAAAACAAGCAAATGGAGATGTAAAAAAGCAACAAACACATACACCAAACCACCTAAGTCCACATATTAATAACACCCAAATAATTTGTAAAGAGCTTTATAAAGTACTTTGCCACCTTTCAAAAAAAAAGGACCCCACAAATTAATGAATTAGTCCTTCTACTTAAAAGAGAAAGAATCAAAACTCATTAAAAGGCATCCCAACATATTATAATCATGATCCTTAAAATCATCTTACCTTGGCAAGGACATCCTCTTGTTCAGTTTTAACCCCAAATCTTGGGATGCTTGAATTTGTCAAACTGGAGCTGTGCATCAACTTCTTGACCCCACTGATCTGAGACATTGGTCTTTTCTTTTTCTCCTTTTCCTTCTGAGTTGGAGAAGGAATTTCCACTTCATGTTGCTTATCTGAAGAAATTTAGAAAAGGTTCTACATTTACTGTGAAGTCTACCTGAGTTGTTATTTTTTAATCATAACGTCCATAGTTGGACAGGTTTTAATTAATCATGATATGTTCCAGAATATGTTTCTAAGAAACACTTCTTTTAGAGAAGCTGAGTATTTACAATTTGATATGGGCCTACTATGATACCCTCCAACACAAAATTGAACAAATAAATCCCACTGCAAAATAATTAACATCAAATGTATTCAGTGGTTACTACTTGGATGGAATGCTGTAATAAAATTTTTTTGCAAGACTTATGATAGACTTGGAAAAAGCAAAACGTATTGGTTATTTCCACCATTCATCAACTCTGTCCCTGTTTGAAATTCACTTAGTGGCTTGGAAACTGCTCTTGCCACCTAAGGATTCCAGTTTTAATACCTATTTTGAAAAGGAAGGAACTTCATACACAAATATAAAAACAGCACTGGGTGAACCTAAAGGCTTACTGAAATGGGTCATAATGTAAGAATACAAACAGTATATTTGAATGACTTACATTGTTTCTGCTATTTTATATTTTCTGTGCTATAGTGAAATAATGGTTATGATGTAACAAGGGGAGCACAGGAAATTTCCAGTATCATCTGATAAGTAACTGTCAGATTCGTTGTTTTCAAATAAAAGACATTAGATGCCTCAGTGTTTTCATCAACTATTTCAAGGCAGTGAGCTCCTCTAACTCATCCTTGCACATAGCGTGTGTTCAATAAATGTTTCTTTAGTGAGAGTGCTAATTAAGAGATTACAGCAATTTTGAAAATAAATTCAAATCAAGGATATGTTCACATTATTGACTTTCACTAAATGAATTTTCTTCCCGTGGATGGGGGGTGGGGTGGTGTCCCAGTACACCACCCTGTCAACTATTATTATCAGCAAGCTCTTCTTTAGTTGTATTATATCTGCCTCATCAGTCTACCAGGCTTGGTGTTCATTAGACTATAACTCATTATGGCAGGGACCATTTCTAATTTATCATTAACAAATGCCCAGCAATGTCTGGAATTTAACAAGCATTTGTTGAATGCATGCATAGATCTCTCTGTAAAACACATTTTATGGTTTAGTGCTTTGGAAAAACTGGCAACCTACAACTTGAATCCATAGAATCCCTGAAGTCCTGAATAAAACTAAAAGATAAAAAAATGTATTTTGTCATCTTAGATTCCAAAGCTTAGAGGTTTAGATACTCAAATTATTAATAGGATGAATGAAAACAAATGGAATCCTAATACTCGTTTGGTTTCCAAAATGAGTTGGTGCCCCAATCCACCTCCAAAAACAAACAACTCAAAAGAAAACTTTAAAATTGCATTTAAATTATTATTCTCACCTAAGAATGTGTTTGATATATACTCTGACACTTGATTTCCAGACCGACTCATTTCAGAGAGATGGGTGAGCTCCCGATTAAGCATCCTTTTAAACTGAAAAACAGAAAAACAAAATGAAGTAACATAAGAGGAAAATGTAATTGAGGTAACATGAGCATACTGTAAGCTAGAGAAAACATGCCCAAGAATTTTTAAATTGTCCTGACAGTTTAGATCAGTGAAATCCAATAGAACTTTCTATAATGTTGGAAAGTTCTAGAATCTGAGCTGTCCATTAGTGTTGCCACTAGTCACATGTGGCTCTCAAGCTCTTGAAATATGGCTAGTGAAAACGAGCTGAATTTTGAATTTTATTTCATTTTAATTTAAATTTAAATAGCCACATGCAGCACAGATTTAGATACTCAAGGACATTAATTAAGGGGGAAAAAAGGAATAAAAAATTAAGGTGCATTATTAGTATTTAGAGAAGGAAAAATCCTAATTTATTGGCACACATATGTGCTGCCACATAATAGAACACGATTTATCAATTAATTTGTCATTTGCAGAAACTAATATGTATACTGGTTAGAGGTTGAAATGTTGTCTTTTACCCCAAAGCAAAGATGAATAGATTTGAGTATTCTTTCAGAACTATAGAGAAGTAAAATATTTGAACAGATACTATATACTCTTTCCTTTTAAAGTTTTTCCACGTAGAAGGTATAAGATTTTTTGATTCTCAGCATCTGTGGGATTTACCAAGCCATTTCTCTAAAGCCATATAAATACAAAATAGATCAATTTTCAACACTCAACTTCCTTACTTCACAATTTATTTTACTGATGCCATGGTGCCTATTTTATCCTAAGAAACAATGGAATTGGGGCGCCTGGGTGGCTCAATCATTAAGCGTCTGCCTTCGGCTCAGGTCATGATCCCAGGGTCCTGAGATAGGCTCCCTGCTCAGCAGGAAGCCTGCTTCTCCCTCTCCCACTCCCCCTGCTTGTGTTCCCTCTCTCACTGTCTCTCTCTGTCAAAAAATAAATAAAATCTTAAAAAAAAAATGGAATTAACTTATAATCATCACATGGCATTACCCAAATCCAAGATTCTCCAGGACTTTATGCTTTTCCATCTATCAGCTGTTTGTTACTATGTTTTCTTTTGATTCCCAAAATAGCCCAGATGGCCTTTTAACTTAAGTATGCTTTAATATTTCTCTTAATATACAGAAACAATAATTTTTCTATTACATAGATTACTATTAGATACTTGATCAAAAAGGTCAAACACATTTTACTCTAATGTTCAGTAGCCTTTAGAATTTGATATTTCACCATAAATTCTCATTTGAGTCTGGGGAAAAGAGAGTAGTGAATTTACCATTTAGTAATGTTTGAAATGTAATTCTAACTCAGTATTTAGTTTATTAGAATTTTCAGAAAAAATCTTGCTTCTCTGGATAATTCATACCAAGGTGTCCTCATTCAAGATGATTTGGCAAATCACTTCTAAAGGCAATCTTATTGACCATTTAGATTAGGTACAGGAATTTATCACAAAAGTACTGAGGGAGATCAATAAAAACATTTCAACAAATTGCTGGGTGTGAGAAATGTGTATTAGCATTCTCTTGTAGCCAAAACTGAAGAACTGGCCATAACCAGTATTAATTTTTCTGGTTGTTAATTTATAGGTCTAGGGAGTTTATTCTTGAACTCAGGAACATAAAGTTCATTTTTTTTGGTTCATGTATTTTTTTCAATTAACTTTTCTCTGATTATAAAGTGCACACATGATAGAGAAAATCTAAAAAGCTATATAGAAAAATTAGAAATCGTGTATATCCCCATTGTTCAGAGATAACCACAGATAATTACCTATATTTCCATCTATGTCTTTTTTCCCAACATTTACTTGTACGTATTTTAAATTGGCATCATGCAGTATACAAAACATAGGCTGCTGCTTGTTTCCACTCAGCATTATACATTATGATCTGCTGTGAAAAATCTGGGCCTCCTAAGAATATTCATGAAGACATTTGTAATAGTATTCAAAACATTTTCTGTCCATTTTTCATAAAGTTATATTGAGTTAAGTTATAAGCTATTAACTAATTAAATGAGCTAATAGAAAGTATCTTGTTTTCTGCCTGGCACATAGCAGGTGCTTAACACTGAGTTCCTTCTATCTCCCAGTTCCCTGGGCCTTTTATAGTGATAGCTGATTTTTATCATTGCAGGACAAACAGATGGAAGATCTGACTAGTTATGCCCACAAAAAAATACATATATAAACATCTAGCTCCCCTACCCATTCTAAAAAGTAATTTAGGATATTATTCACATAGGAGATGATAACCATGCTTCAAAAATATAACAAAAAATACAATGAGCAAAGCCCAAAGGTAAGTAAATCCTTGCTTAACAAATGAAGTTTACTCTTGGAAAAATCTATTCTTTAGGCAAAACAAAATCAAAAGAGACTCTGCTAAACATTTAAAACATATACTGAGTGAATATCTCTTTGACCTGTAAATGTGCTATGAATTACAAGTTGCCAGTAAGAACAGCCTGCTCATGACAAAGTGTGTTTTGGGGAGGGGTGGGCATGCTAGGCAGGGCTTTCAGCCACTCCTAGCCCTTCTTCAGTCTATACAGCAGCTGCTGTCCACCTGCCCTCCATGCATTTCTCTCCATGTAACTAAAAAATGATGTAAGCTAGGGGGTAGGGGAGGGTGCAACTGGAAAAGTTAGATAGGGACCCAGTTTTTCCATAAAACTACCTTCTAAATTGGAAGCAACCTAGTATGAGGAATATGTTGCCATATGCTCAGCAGAAAAAATTACATGGTACCTGCAGATACGCAACACAAATTACTGGATTCTCTGGAATAATATAAATAATGAATTGTAATTTTCCTGGCAGTTCGTTTATATAATCCCTCGAAATAGCCAGTCAATAGAGATAACTAAGGCAAAAAAAGCCAGTGCAAGGAAATCTATTCTACAGACTGATAAATTACAGGTTGCATATGCACTGACTGTTTCTGCGCATATACATCTATTCCCAGGCTATGCTTATGCTGTTCAAAACCCAGAAGTGTGGGGCAGAGAAACCCTTCAGCGCACACCTATACCCCTGCCAAGGTTAAGGTTTGTCAGGTGCTCTAAGGAAGGCAACATTTCCTCTTAACATGATTAGAAGAGACAGTATTTTCAGCAGTCCTCTTTCTTCCCAAGGGAAAGGCTGTGGGAGATTTCTTAAAGACAATTTTCAGAGTCAATTAAGTTATAACATAAGAGCATTTTCTAAAAGGAGTTAAAATTGCTTCCCTTTTTTGCTGTTGATATAAAACTTTCAGGGAAACTAAATTAATAACCACAAAGATTACCATCAGGGCTTTCTCAACTTGTCTTACAGTACGATTTTGGAGTATAGAGCTGGCTGTACTAAAGAACAAGACATGAAACAATTCAACAATCATTTTAAAATGTAAGTGGAATTTCTCTCATTTAAGATGACTACATACCATTTATTAGGATAACTACAAAAAATTATCCTGAGAGGAAAATGATTAGAAAAGGTAATAAAATGTGTTTTTCCTAGAACATTGCTACAGTCCTCAATTTATAGATAATTTAGATATTTTAAAAAGTGACCTCTAAATATTTTCTGTTGATGAGTTATTCTGATTGCTTTTGGTCTAAACAGTATGAAATAATAGATGGAATTACTGTTCCAACAATGAAAAAAAGAGGAAGATTTAAGTGAGTGCTTTCAAATCCTTTGTTCTCATCATGCATCAGAATGTCTGCATGCAGCATGTAAAGCATAAAGAAAAGTGAAAATGCAGTTGAAATAAATTCTGTATTTTGCTTTTTAAACTCCCATTTTCCAATTTATGTTCTACATTTAAGACTGTTGAGGAAGCAAAATTTAATAATAAAATAAAGTTAGAGTATTCTTAAATACAATCCCTGTACGCCAATGTCCTGGGTACATTTTATATTCTCCTAGTATATAATTAAGAAGGTGGTAAAGGTCAAACATTAAGAAAATCCTTACCCTGCCCCACCCCTGACCCCAGCCAATATTCTGCTAAAAATCATTTGAATATGCTGCATTGTGATATATTACAAGTTTGGTAGATATCAGCATTAAAAGCTAAAATAAATACTGCATTGGCTGTATAAAAATAAATCTGTCAAAATGCAAAACACTAAATATATTTATATTTGTCCTTCTTAGGTGTTTTTAGCAGTATACTATTAAGACATAAACAAGGCTGGCCAGCAACAATTTTCCTCAAAAATAAAAGCTCTACAATTCCTTATTTAGATTCTTGGAAGTATTATTCATAATCATAATACAAATATGAAGCCCTTCAAAAACATATAAAAAGTGAGCGGTCTAAAAGCTAAGAGATGAATTCTAGGGAGATTATGGGATTTTCCTTTATTACTTACTATACTTTTCTGTACTAAAAAAAAATTTTTAAGCAAAAAATGGCTAACAAAATTCAAATAATGGAAGTCTGTATATTTCAAAAACAATTAAAAAGATTTGGGCCATCCATTAACTTAAAACAAAGTGGGGAATCATGACTCCTTGGACAACTAAAACTGAAATAAGTTTTCTTAGAATGTGAGAAAATCTCACAGCAAAGAGGGTATTTTCCTCTACAAAGAAAATGAAAAATATTTCAGTCTGCGAGCCCTTAAAGTAATGGGAAAGGATTCTTAAAAATTATGTTTTTGAATGGCTCAAATGTTCAAGAATAGATTTCAAGTTCTGAAGTGATGCTTCATTTAGGACTGAAGAAGGTTTCTCTACCTCCTGTTTCTGTTACGGAGATCAGATTGCCAGGCTAGCATTACCAGGAGGCATGCAAGAGGCTTGCCAAGCGGAACAGAATCTTAGTAAATTCAGTGAATTACTTCATTTCCTGGGATTAACAAAAGTAGCAGTATCAGATGAACTTACATATTTCTTTCAGTTTTACAAATAGATAATCAGGTTTTCATTTTAATAATATATCACTTAGTCAAGTAATGTCAATTTTTAATGTCATCTAGAGCTTTATATCCAAAGATGAAAAAAAATACCCATCAGGTTAAAGTGATATAGATTTTTAGAGTCACAAATTAATTTTCATAAACTTTAAAAGGTGCTACATATGAACTGGAACCCATACATCAGTGCAAGTAATTGGGCCCAATAATTTATTTCCAATGATTTTGTTTGATTACCTTGATATTAAAAAGCACAACTCAAATCTATACCCTATGACAAAAAGAACCACTGCACATTAAAAAGCTATTTTAACAATGCAAACTACAACTAATAAAAGTTATAAATTTTCTCCTTATCTTGACCACTAAAAACACATATTTCCTCTGCAGTTCACATCTAAGGAAAAAATAAAAGACTGCTTACAAAGGTTGACTCCATTGTAATTTATTAAAACTATCAGTTATGTAATCAGAACAATTAGGAGCTAAATAAATCTTACCTTAATGTAGCCCCAAGACACTGACAGTAAATAGTTTGCTTCAGGCATTTTTGATTGATTATATAAAGAGACCCCAAAAGCTTGATACTTTTAACAATATCCGCAAGCCAGAGTGTGGGTTTTTAAAGATTTTTGGTAATTAAGTATACACAAGAAAGCCTTGCATTAGATCCCATCTAGCCGTCTTTCCATTGAACACATGCCATTTGTAAAACTCCAGAATGGAACAGAATTCTACAACTATTCTGAATAAAGAAAATTCATGTGATAAAGAAATATCTAACGACCTAAGGGTCTGCATCTTTTTCTTTCTGAGCTCCAGGGCTTAATGAATAATGTATGTCAAGATGCTTAGCTGCAAGAAAGACTAGTTCTGTCAAAAGCTACCAAATAAGGAACTGCAGGGAAGCCAGGAAGAGTGACAAGAAACCCCTCCCATAAAAGCCCAACTATGCACCAATCACACTCCATCACTGGGTCTAGCAGGGTGGGAAGGGGGGGGTGTGGACTCAGAGCAGCCTGTGTCGTGATTGGCTGGCGGGGGCGAACCTCTGGGGAGGAGGTTTTCCTCCTCACCTCTGGTAAACGCCATTTAATAATGGTATCCCTACAGCTGAGGCTGCCGAGTAAAAAGATGAATGGGGTTTCCCGCTCGCAGATGATGAAAAACGACCACAAAACTCTTCAAAATTCACAGTTCATTCTTAAATAAGGATTGCCAGTCTTTTTGGAGTCCTTCCTATGAGTTTTATTATTCTCTGACTTCTCTTCCTTCAAAATAAAAGCTGCTTTGAAAAGGGCCATTAGGCATTTTAACTGCCTCCCTCTCTCCAGTCCAAAGCAAGGAGCTTCCCTGGTGACACAGATATAGCCAAAGGTTTCCCTCTGCCTAACATAAAAGCATAGTGTGATTATAAAATACAATCAACATCCAGAATTGACAAATGGGAAGGATACATTTCCTCACCTGTGTGTGTGACTGTTCTCAGCTCTTTTTGTTTCTATTGTTACATGTAGCTGAGCTCCACAACCTTAAAAATCTAAGGGTGGGTACGATTTATAATAATTTTGATTGCTAAAGCACTGTGTATGGTTAAAGAATGCAGAGTTCTGAGTACAGATTTTAAAATCTGTATTTTGACCAAAAGAGAACATTTTTATGATTGCACATGAAGTTAAGAAAGGTATTAACAGTGGCTCTTGGAGGAATATAGCATTAAGCTCGAGTAATCAGGCCTTTTGAAGGAGAGTTAAATAAGAAATCTAAATTTCTTAAAGAAAAACAATCTTTTCTTTTTGGTTTGGGGCCATGTCATTCTTTAACTTGTATACTCAAGACTTGTGGATAAAAAAATGAGGGAAGTCTAGCTTTTACTCTATTTTAACATAAAATTCTGTCCCTTTCTTCCTCATCTCCATCTCAAAGCATTTAACTGCTTTGTGCTTCTGTGCCTTGCTAATATTGTTACTTTTCAGTTTTACTGCTTTTGCTCTGTTTTAGATAGTACACACATCAGAAACATCCATATAATACTCTTCCTCTTTGAATCTGTAATGGTCCTTTGCTTGCAAAGTCTTCAGGGGCAGTTCACACCTATTGTGTTAATTTCCTAAATTCCTCTTAATCCCTTACAAAAGAAAAAACTAACCCCCAAAAAGGCCACTAAAACTTCCTCCAGAAGAATACAAAAAGGTCCTCCTCTTTCCTAGTCTTTCATTCTCCTTTACTGCTCACAAGTGTTCAACAATGTACTCTCTCCACTCTCCTTCAATTGCAGCATCCTCAACTGCTCTGCCTTTCTCCCCACTTCTCTGACCATGCCTTCTTTGCCTTCTTCTATTCATCCTCTAACTTGGGATACCCACAAGACTCTGTCCTGGGTCACACTCTTTTATGACTACTTCTAACATGAACTGCAGCACCGTATTTCCAAATGACTAAGGTTCCCTCCCATCGAATGCCCTGCCACTCATCACAGACTTTTTCAAAATCGATGGATCCATTTATCTATTTAAAGTAGTTCTTACTATAACTACTCCCATTTCAGTCAGTGGGCTGATATTTCTCCCACTATCACAGACTGAAATCTGTGACTCCTTGTTACCATTCAATAGGCATTTCATGTGAGTCAGCCACCATTAGATGTTTAATATAAATCATCTAACTGGATCCTTGAATAACCCTAATGTATTCCCCATCTATATCACCTTCCCTCCTTCACCAACTTTATTATCATGTTTTGTCTTTTATAAAATGCTTTTTCATTTACTGTTCCTTCTCATCCCCACTCCCATCATCTAAATCCAAGGGCTAAACGCCTGTGAGAAATGGGAAGCATCTTCAATATCAAATCCTCTAATCTCATCTCCACATGAGAGAGAGAGAGAAAGTGATTTTCCCAAGTTCACCCAGGTCCCACGTACAGAGGCTTGAGTTCAAATCCTTTGGTGCATATTCTTTAACAAATAATCTCACCTTTTAGTGTTCTGGTTTCCTCATCTGTAAAATTGGGTTATTATGGTAGCTAGTCTCCAAAGATGCCTACTAATGAGCCATCCAGCCCTAACTGAATCTGAGCTGGCTTGTACAACCAACAAGTAGTGCTGTCACAAGAAATGGAGGCTGTCAGAAGAAGTCTTGAAGCTTTCACCTTGCTTGCCTTGAAGGCACTATTAGGATTCCGGAGCCACCCTGTTAGTAAGTCTGACTATTCTAAGATTGCCATGCTATGAGAAAGCCCAGGCTAACATCACAGAGAGGCTGCCAAGAGAGTGGGGGTAAGGAGAGAGAGAGACAGGAAGAGCAGATGTATGGCTGGACAATCTCTAGCTATGCCAGCCATCCTAGCCCAGAGCCAAGACCTGACAGTGAAGAGGCCATCTTAGTCATCCCAACAGGGGAGCCTTTAGATGACTCCAGCCCCAGCTGCCAAATGACTGAAGCCACATGTGGGACTTGAAGTGAGAATGTCTAAGCAAGCCCAGTTAGCCCATGAAACAATTAAAAAAATAGCAAGTTGACATTTTAAGTCACTAAGTTTGAAGTGATTTGTTTAATAGCAATAAATAACTAGAACAGTTATTATGAGGATTAAATGAGATGATATATGCAAAGCACTTAAAACATCTGGTACATAGTGACAAATAGGTATTAGGTGATGATGATGATGATGATGATGATAACAATGATGTGGATTATGATAACTATTCCATTATGGTGACCAGATTTTTTAACTACCAGGCTTATCCTGTGTGTGTGAGTGTGTGTAAGTTATCATGTTTTCTTTTAACTGCATCACATCATTATGCATCTTAGACCCAAAACACAATACTTGCTTCTTAGCTCATCTTCTTTGGCTTTTCTCCTTCTAATCCCATTCTTATCTCTGCTGCCAGGCCAAGTTTTCTCAAATCCAGCCTCAGCCTGCCACTCCAAAGCTATTACCTAACAACTCGGCATCACCTGCCTCATCACATCCATATTCCTCTGTGAGCCCCAGACTGACAACCTCTGACCCTAATCCCCAACTCCAAGCCCATCTCCAGCTGCTCTTTACACTCACGCTCCGTTACTGAAAGGCTAGTATTCCACCCAGCTCTATGATTTAGCCAACAGTCCTATTTCTATTTTTACTTTCACTGAATTCACTGTCTAGAATACCCTCTTTCTTCTACTCCTTCTCCTTCAAGCTGGTTTTTCAGAAAAAGTCAGATTTAAATCATTCAAAATACATCTCAAGACCAAATTATCTCAGCCCCTCTCCAAGCTTTATTTTGCATTCACTCCTTTATTTAATAAATACTGATTAAGCTCCTACTGTGTGCCAGGCTCTGTCCTGGATAATGAGGACATAGCAGTGAACAAAGGGAAGGTTTTTCACCTGTGACTTACATTCAACAACTGAATCAGCAAAAATATACTATGTCATGTGGTGAAAAATTCAATGCGGGAAAAAGAAAGGATAAGGAGGCTATGGCATGTTAGCGATGGAGGTTCCTGTAGTATAAAATGGTCAGGGAGAGCCTCTTTGATGAGCTGACATATGCTCAGAGATCTGGAGAAAGAGAGGGAGCAAGTCACGTGACTATCCAGGGCAGTGGAAAAAGGGGAGTCAAGTGAGGGGAACACCAACACCAAAAGCCCTGCGAGGGGAGCATGCTTGGTGTGCTTCCAAAGAACAAGGTGTGTCATACAGTGTCATTTACATCCAAATGATGCTTTCTATCCAGCCATCAATTTTATTCTTCGACTAACTCCAAACTAAGTTCCTTCTTTCTTAACAAATATTTTTTTTTTTTGTAGATTTTTTTTTTTTTTTTTTTTTTATATGACAGAGAGAGACACAGCGAGAGGGAACACAAGCAGGGGGAGTGGAGGAGGGAGAAGCAGGCTTCCTGCCGAGCAGGGAGCCCGATGCGGGACTCCATCCCAGGACCCCAGGATCATGACCTAAGCCGAAGGCAGACGCTTAACCATCTGAGCCACCCAGGCGCCCCTATAACAAATATTTTTATCCTGATTTAAAAATTCCTACTTTTCTAACATACGCACTTCACTAAATACATCCATACATACTAAATAATCCCTATATAGACACTTTAAAAACCCCATATAGTGGCTTATCAGTAACATAAAGGAAAAATAAAAGTAATTACACACTGCAAAATATAAATGCGTGTACACAGGAACACTAAAAAGAAAAAATAGTCAAAAGCTGAGATCTTACTATCACTTACTGTGTGACCTTGACAAAGTTATCTAAACTTTCTCACTTTACTTCATCTTCAGTTTACTCATCTGGAAAATAAGAATAATAATAGCATCTACCTTACAAGTTGTTGTAAGAAAAAGCTGGTACATACATGTAAAGCACTTAGAACAGTAAGTGCTTTGCAAGTGTTTGCTCTGCTTCCTCTGATATGGAGAATTACGATGAAATGTGACAGCAACAGGGAAATGAATACACGAGTACTGTATTAGAAAGACAATCTTTTTCCAAAATGGTGAATGACTCTTGAAAGGTCTCAGATGTAACAAAGAACAATTCTCCTTTAGTATACACTGCGGTTACATTACTGAAAAAATAAGTGTGGATTAAAATCATGTAAAACATATTTTGTTTTTATATATAAAAAGTAGTTGTGTTCTAGGCTCAGATAATTGTGACTATTTCACCTGCTTGAATGGTTTATTGGGACACAGAACAATTCCTCCTTGCTGAAGGACTATCCCATGTATTCCAGGACACCTAGCCCCCTTGGCTTCTGTCCATGAAATGCCAGCAGGACTCCCCAGTCAGTGCACCCTGAAATTGCCTAAATGTTCACCAGTGTTAAGAATCACTGTTCCAGTTACTTCAACTGCCTTGAACTCTGCCTCCTCAACCAGGGTAGAGGATCCTTTGGGCAAAAAAGATACCTAATTCTTTATCTTTTCCAAAATAATTAATGGACCACAGGCACAAAAGATTCAACTGTAAACCCCTAATCTGCTGTAGTAGAGGAGATAACAGTAATGATATTAGTAGTAGCAATAATTACAGTAACATCAAGTAAAATGTACTAAAGACAGTTTCCATATTTCTAGTTAATAAGAAATCTTTTTTTTAAGATTTTATTTATTTATTTATTTATTTATTTGAGAGCGAGTGAGGACAAGCAGGGGAGGGGCAGAGGGAGAAGCAGACTCCCCACTGAAGAGGGAGCCCATTGCAGGGGCTTGGTCCCAGGACCCCGGGATCATGACCTGGGCTGAAGGCAGACAGTTAACTGACTGAGCCACCCAGGCACCCCTGAAATCTTTCTAAGCTCTGAGCTAAATTAAGATTCATTTCATTTTCCTCATTATCAGAGACCAACTAGAAGCTCCTTCCCTTTGCTACAGTAGTAGCAGATGGCAGAAAGAATCTGGACAACCCAGAGGAGAAATCTGGATGGGGCCAGAGAAATATAATTCTTAGAATTAGACTTAGCTTCTGACAATTTTAAAGGGGAAACCGGAATCTGTTAAAGCATTTGTTAAGACCTACTATGCACCAAGAGCTTTATATACCTTAATGCTAACCTTTGCAACATGCTGGTAAGATAGCTATTATCCCCACTTTAAGGTGAAAAGACAGATAGATACTCTTAAAAATTAGATAACCTGCCCAGTATATGACAAGGGCTGACAGCCAGGCCAGGTCTCTTTTAGTCTTTGCTCTTTATAGTGTTATGAGTCGGTCATCATATAATTAGGTGTTTGCAAATTCCTTGATAAACTGTATGAATTTAGGAGTGGACTCATTTATCCTCAATCTTTTTTTGAGCCCCAATGTGGGGCTCAAACTCATGATCCTGAGATCAAGAGCTGCATGCTCTTCCAACCAAGCCAACCAGGCATCTCACTTTATCCTTAATCTTTGTGCTGATTTTACAATGTCCTGAATTAAGGAACCACTGATCCTATTCCTCTGGTCAGATCTCTGGACAGCATGGTTCCTACTAACTAGTGAAGTCAGGAAGCTTGTGCCCAAAGACAGGCAGCCTCCTCTGATAAGGAGAGCTCCTGACATGTGGAACAGTGACACTTAGATGTGGGTGTGTTCCATGAACGTGACACAGATGCTCTTACACACAGCTAGAAGCCATATTTCCTGACTGGTAGTCTGCTGTGTTCAAACACCCAAATATGTGCATGTACTCAAATTAAAAAAATATATATATATAATTTCCTTCAGCATTTAGTTCTCTTTTTCTGTCTTCTCCTAAAAATACTCCTCAAAATCTTTAGATACCACTCCTCTTTATTCTTCACTTTCTCAGTTCTTAAATGAGACACCAAACAATCAAACTTTATGGAGTGTCTTAGGATATTTCAGGATACTTAAAATTCTGCTGATGGAGTTGAGGTTTTGATATATTAACCACTGCTGGAATTAGGGACTTTGCAACAGATGTTAAGACAGGTTAAGATATATTTTTGATTAGGGAAAAAGAAAAACAGACAAACTAAACTATGAGGAAACTGAGTCTCAGAAGTCAAAGTATCTTATCCAAGGTCACAAAGCCAAGTTGCAGAGCCGGGATTTAAACCACACTGTCCAGCTACAGAGTACTCTAAATTGCCAAAAAATATTTCAGGCATTAATCTGTACAGTTATCCTAGAGCCTATAAACAACATGTCTACTAACATAATAAATTCTAAGCTGTACATATTACAGTTTGAAATATTAAAGAAATATTATTTAAAGTAAGTGTATTAATGACTCTTAGATTTCTACAACCTAAGGGATCTTCCTGGCAATAGCACTGTTTTCAGTAGGACTAATACCTTTGGAAAATATTTTATTTTACAATCAATCTATATTTATTTTACATATTTCTACTTAGGATCAAAGTTCTGGGAATTGTCGTTAATCAAGAAGCTAATCTGTGTAAAGTGGGCTGCCACACATCCAATACTGTTCTGCTTAACATAAGCAAATCTAGTTACTAAATGCCCCCTGAAGAATTCTGAGGCAAGAGGAAACTTCAAATATTAAATACAATAAATACAACACACCAGTGTTTCAGAAATCACTGTGTTCCTTTGCTTTCACTACAAAAATCGTTATAGAGGCAGGCAATAATCCAGAATTAATCTATAACCTATGTTTTAAGTAACAGAATTTTAAATCTATGTTTACATTATAAAATTATACTTTCTTTGATTAATGCTAATATTACAAAAACCACCTTATAAATCCACTAAATCTGTTTGTGTTTACTGCCCTCTAGTGATGATGGATCCAAACACAATTTAAGGAACTGCTCTGTTCTAAGAGTCGTCACATTTCAGAAAACAAGAACATATCTTACAAATATTATGGAAGCTTGAGATTAAGAGGAACTACAGCTTGATTTTTAAAAACAAAATCATCATCCAAAAAGGCTAAGGACCGTTCTCCAATTAACCTGGCTTGAGAATTTTCACCAAAAAAGTTTTATTTAAGAAACACCTCTAACATTTACTAAAAAAGGAAGTTCCAATATAAGAAACTTTATTTTTGTTGAGAGGTACTCTGAGGCTGAAAGAACATCAAACTGATCCGATGATAACTGTACTTAAATTTTGCTTCTACGTTGTCTCTTTCGCGTGGCGTTCTGTAATTACTGATACAGTTTGAATCATATACACTTGGTAGAAAATTTTCTATGTCCACAACTACTGAGTAAATCCAGCTGAAATCCCTACTGCCACCACCAGCCACCATCATTATCACATCCACCAAGGATTTTTGTTTCAATGAAGAATAATTAAGGTGATGAATGGCTGCACAAATCTCACATAAATGAAGCCTCCAAACAAAAAAATCTTGTATAAATATAGACTTCCTACTTACAGGGAAAATTAGGACTCCCAATTCACTTAAACTGTTCTAAGTTAATACCAATTTTCCATGCTTATGATGGCCACGATAATCACCATAAAATATTTGCTAATATTGCTTCTGTACTTCTTGGTGTGCTTTGTGAAAATAATTTAAACAGAGAATACCTGTCTCCTAAAGCAATAATAAAAAAAGCAAATAGGCAGATTTCTGGAAATACGTATTTGATCCTTTATGTACACCACTTTTATTGTGGATCTTAAAGTAATTTTAAGTTATAAAACTTGGGCTATATTAGATATTCCTTTCAACAAATAGCACTTAAACACATGGATGTCCATTCACAAAAAAAATGAACTTCCACCTTTACTTTGCACCATATTAGTATACATCTACTCAAAATGGATCCTAGAACTAAATGTAAAACCTGAAACTATACAACTTCTGGTAGAAAATTCAGTAGAAAATATCTGTGATCGTGGGTTGGCAAAGATTTCTTAGAACACAAAAAAGCATGACACATAAAAGACAAGAATGATAAACTAGATTTCATCAAAGCTTCTCTTTGAAAGAAACTGATAAGAAAATAGAACAACCAGCCATAGACTTGTGGAAGAATATATGTGCAAAATATGTATCTGATAAAGATTTATATCTGGAATTATAAAAATTCTTACAACTTAAAAAGATCAATAAGCACATGTAAAGATGTGCAACGTCATTAGTTATTAAGAAAACAAAAATTAAAACCAAAATGTAATGCTACTACATACTAGATACGAGCAATACAAAATGCTGGCCAGGATGCAGAGTCCATGGAACCCTTGTCCACTGTTGGTAAGACTGCAAAATGGGATAGCGACTCTGGAAAACAGTTTGGCACCTTCTTATAAAGTTAACAATTATATTCACTACATGTTCCAGCAATCCCACTCCTAGTTATTTACCCAAGAGAAATGAAAAAGGTCTATATGCAAATGTTTACAGCAATTCTATTTATAACAGCTGAAGCCTGCAAATAGCCCTGATGTCAATCAACTAGCGAATGAACACAAATTGTGGTATATCCATAAAATAAAACACTAGAAAGCAATAAAAATAAATTACTAATATATGCATAGTGTTATTAGTGGATGAATCTCAAAAGCATTATGCAAAATGAAAGAAGCCATTAACAAAAGGCTTTTTATAACTGTATGATTTTATTCATATGATATTCTGGAAAAGGCAAAACTATAGGGAAATGAGATCACTGGTTGCCAGCAATTGGTAGTAGGGGGAGGGGAATGAATACAAAGGGAGCATTAGAACTCTTTTTGGGTGATGAAAATATTCTATATCCAGATTATGGTGGTAGTTATCCAACTGTATACATTTGTCAAAATGCACTCAATTAGATCTAAAAAGTGGACATCTTATCAATATGTAAATTATACCTCAAAACTTGACTTTAAAAAATGTTAGGTAGAGGCGCCTGGGTGGCTCAATTGTTTAAGCGTCTGCCTTCGGCTCAGATCATGATCCCGAAATCCTGGGATCAAGCCCCCACATCAGGCTCCCTGCTCGGCGGGGAGTTGGCTTCTCCCTCTGCCCCTCACCCCGCTCGTGCTCTCTCCCTCTCAAATAAATGAATAAAATCTTAAAAAAAAAATGTTAGGTAATGTTACCCAATTACTTTAATTCCAAATTTGCTTAACTTTGCCTAAAGAGAAATGAAACAGAAATCTCAAGCTTGGAGCACCTGGGTGGCTCAGTCGGTTAAAGACTGGACTCTTGATTTCTGCTCAGGTCCTGATCAAGGGGTCATGGGATTGAGCCCTGTGTTGGGCCCCATGTTTCTGGGCGTGGGTCCTGCTTAGGATTCTCTCTCTCCCACTCCCTCTGCCCCTCCCTCCTCGCCCCCTTTCTCTTAAAACAAAACAAAACAAAAACCAAGCGTAGTCATATACGGTAAAGTAAGTTTTACTCTAAGAGCTCCACCATTTTATCTCAGCCAAATAGGCATATGTTTGTCTATAAAGTCCGTGTTAGCTTTGAATAATGCAATATATGCTAAATTCCTAGTTATACAAAGCATTTAGGCAATATAATAACAGCTGAAGTATTCTCATAAGTACTAATATTTTACTTTTAATTCTTTGTAATGAAACATTTCCTAAAATACTTAAGATATGTTTGTGCTTTTCTTAAACAAACCAAACTGATATTAATTAACTTAATGATTTGGGTGCCTGGGTGGCTCAGATGGTTAAGCGTCTGCCTTTGGCTCAGGTCACGATCCCAGCGTCCTGGGATCGAGTTCCACATCGGGCTCCCTGCTCCTTGGGAGCCTGCTTCTCCCTCTGCCTCTCTCTCTCTCTCTCTGTCTCTCATGAATAAATAAATAAAATCTTTAAAAAAAAATTAACTTAATGATTTAACGGTGATCCTGGGCCACCTTTATTCACTCATTGATGAACAGTCAACAGATACTTACTGTGTGTTCACTCTAGGCCAAGCACTGTGTCAGCGTTGGAGCTAGAAATAGCCAAGAAAGCAGGAGGAGCTGTTCGCAGAAAACTCTAGTCCCAGCTGCTGTATTCTTTTTGAATCCTTCCATCACTTTTTTCATAGGTTTTATCTTTTTTTGAGTCCTTGGTCGATAGCCTGTTCTCCTGATAGTCAGTATAAATCTGCCTCCTTGTACTCCACATAGTGTCTCTTTCCCCCTGTCTATTATGATGGGTTTTTGTCTAAGGCAGCAGTTTTCAGAATGTGTTATAAAGAACAGCAATCTGATGTGATAATTCTCAAAGAAGACATCCAGGGTCAAACTTTTGACATAGTGCTAACCTTCTTGGAGACTGGGTACATTAGCATATTAAAGGCTTTGCCAAGGACCATAATATATAACCCTGTTTTATTTTGTTTAATCTAGTATTTTCAAACTTGTTCTACATCTAACTCTTTGCTCCCTTCCCATTTATTACCAAGTAAAATCAAACAAAAATACCAGGGTTTCAAGAAAATAAAAATAGAAAATAAAATCAATAATTCTTGTGGAAAGCAAAAGGCTTTAAACATCTGATAATGAATTGTTTTAGGATGGTTATTCGCTTCTCCACTCAACAATTATTTATTACACACAGCGGGCACAGTGATACACACAGAAGAGTTCCCTGACCATGTAAATCTTGAACTCTTGGGGCAAAAAGACACAAAATGAGGAAGAAACATACTGAGTGGAAGAAAAGGGAGTAACGTGATACCATGATCATGGACTATGCAACTAAATAGTCAGGAAAAGCTGCACTGAGAAGGTGGTATCTGACACGAGACCCAAAAGACTAGAAAGAACCAACCAGAAGATCTGGGGCAGAGCATTCCCAGCAAGGGCTGAAGAAACACAGCCAGCACGAGGGAGGACAGGTACACAGAATCAGATCAGAAGTACAGCAAGGCGAGGTCATGTGGGTCCTTGTAAGCCTTGCAGAGAGTGCGGGCTATCACTGAAAGGTTCCGAGTTCTGTGGTGTGATTTACATTTTAGAAAGTTGTCTTTGTGGAGAATGGTTTATAGAGGGGCAGAGCAGACAGAAGAGGAGAGGAAGCAGTGAGGAAGAGCTGACCTTACTTGGTGAACTGAACGCTGCAAGTGAAGAGAAGAGAAGAATCAGCCCCTAGACTTCTGGTATGATCAGCATGTGACGTGGATGGATGTTTGTGCCATTTGCTGAAATGGAGAAGACTGGGGGAGGTACAGATGTAGAGGATGTAAGTAAAGTGACAGAAGAGTTATAGGAGTCAAGTGTAAGAAAATTTAAATACATGAAGTTTATTTTTCTGTTGAGGACCACACCCCCCAACCAAAAACTCTGCTGTACCTGATCTTCTACATGTGAATCTAATACCCTAGCAGATAATGAGTCGATCACATATGTTAGGTGGAATGGGATCATCAAACACACCATAATTCTGTGATTCTGTGAAATATAGCCAAGTTGGAAAGCTCCACTGAAGACATTTAGTCCAACCTACACAGACAGGAGTCCTACAAGTCTTCATAAATAATAATCCACTTCTGGATTTCTTCTATTGCTGTGTAAGTCTGTTCCTCTTTGAGTGAAAGTAGTTTTAAAATGCTGAGCTAATACTGAGGTAATGACCATTAGCTTGCATTAAGCTAATACCATTTTTCAAAAGGTCTTTGTAAACCCCTTAGAATTGATTTGACTCTGGACACAGCAATGGAAAAAAAAAAATATGGCTCAGGGATCTTATAGAAGTTGCAGTTAACAGAAGAGCAGTAAATATTCTTAATCTTTTGTGTAAAAAAAAAATTCTAGGTCTTATAAACAGTGACGAACAGCTAAGCATGAGTAATTACAGCTTGGGCTCTCACTTTCTCTTAACAGGTAGAAAAGCAAGGATGTGAATTAGGACATATGAACGCCCACTTGGGGTACTGAAGAAACACCCCACGCAAAGGGATTTTATACAGCTTCCAGAATAGCACTTGTAGTAAATCACAAAATTGTCTTTCCCTAAAACCCTCAGTAAAAAATAATAGCTAACATTTGTTGAGTGTCTACAACGTGACAAGGATAGTGCTGAATACTTTCCTGACATTATTTCTTTATTTCTAGTAACAACCTTATGAGGACTAGTGTTATTCCCATTTTACAGAGGAGCCCTAAGGTCTTAACCACCAACCCTGCACAGGCAGCTCCCAGCTAAGGTCCTATCCTACTACCAAAAACCCAGTCCTAACAACTGAAGGCCTACAGGGTGTTTTTCCTTTGATATGTGGTCTTACCTCAATTTCATGTCTAAAAATTTAACTATCTTTCACTCCACCTCAAATTGGCTTCTCTTTCTAATTTTCCAACTGTTATCCTAATGTTTGTGTTTAGAATT
Organism: Mirounga leonina; assembly: GCF_011800145.1. Classification (NCBI taxonomy): domain Eukaryota; kingdom Metazoa; phylum Chordata; class Mammalia; order Carnivora; family Phocidae; genus Mirounga; species Mirounga leonina. Next base: position 34,623,428 of record NW_023270426.1, read on the forward strand.
TTGTACTTTCTTCTTATTCACTACAGTCCTGCTCCCCCAAATCTTGTCACCCCATATCCTGTCCTCCTCTCACCCATTACTCTCCTTTCATTCCATCCTGTATCAGTCCCTCATCACTTACCTGCTTAATTTTCTAACAGACCCTTCGGGCTTTCACTATTTCCCCTCCATATGATCTAGACCACCACAAGGCTTATCTTTATAAAATTATTTTGTTATTTTCCTTGTAGTATTTTCCTTAAAATAAAATGCAAGTGTTCTTTAGGGCTTGGCAGATAATGTGGAGACGGCTTAGTCGGGCATTGAAGGTACTCTTTACTGTAGTCCCAAGTCCACATTTCTCAGACCTGCCTCAGTTCCCAGCATTAGATTTTCTGTTCCAGGCAGGCCCATTCTTACAAAACACCCACTACATGCCCACTTCCACAAACACACAATAAAGCTAAATCCACAATAGTGCCCCATCCTACCCTGCCTCATCTAACCCCTGGAATGCCATCTCTTCCTTTGTTAGCAACCCATATGAATCCTCCATGTTCAAGATCTAGCTTAAGTAACACTTTTTTCTGGGATGCTTTCCAATCATTTTCGTCCTCAGTGTTGAATGCATTCTAAACTTCTCTACAGGACCAGAAGACCATGCACTACTCTACTATTCATTAACACACAACAAGTTTACTTACATGACTAGTTATATTTTCAGTCTGTATATCTATATGCCTTTCTTTCTTTTCTATCATCTATCTATCTATCTACTTGAATACAAACACACATATAAAAATCTCATTTTGTCTCTAAAAACCTTTGGAGCAGATACATGTCCTACTGTAACTAGGCAAAAACAAAAATCCCTTAGTAAAGCCTAAATACTGGATTGTGATTATCTAAAACAAATGGTACAAAACAACAAAAAACTTCCTAGTGATATATTTGCCACATGAAAATGGTATCTGGTCTAGAAAATGGTTAAGGATCAAACACAAATAATAAAAACTAAAAATTTCCTTCAAAAGTGAATATGTCAATAAAGACCAATATCTAGGTCTTAAGTCTAGCAACAAAAAATTTGTATTTTCCACAAGAGAAAAGCCTTGACAAAAGTAACACAGTACTATTTTGTTCCAGGTCACTTCAACTCTCCTGTACCTTGTTACCTCATCTTAAAACGAAGGAGGCAAACAGGCCGATACCACAAATCTCTTTTACCTCTAAGGATATTTGGAATTTTAAGGAAAAAAACAAAACAAAACAAAACAAAACTCACAACTTTTAGTAAGCATACCAAAGTATGATTTCTCTGCAAAATGGCTGAGAGTAAGTAGACAATGGAAAGGAATCAATCACCTATTCATTGACTCATTTTCAACTCTTAGAACAACTACACGGTTGGGGAATTTGTTCTTCCTCTGCTATGCCTAGTGTCAGATCTATGACTAAGATCGCATCATGAGCTGAAACCAGGTTCAAGGTGATTTCATCCAGTCTCTCTTTCGCAGCTGGATTGTCATTTTAAGTCCATGCCATGATTAAAGATTCTATTTTTGGTTCTTGTTTCTGTTTTTCCCAAGAAGAGACACCTTGTTACCTGATAGGATTGATATTTGACACTCTTGTTAATAATCATATCTCAGTATTTCACAATCATAAAAATCATTTGGAGGGGTCTTGAAGGTCTTCCAAGGTGAGGGAGACTCGAAGCATAAGCGCCACGCCCATTTTTAGACATGGTGGAATGAAGATCTACATGAGACCTCACAACTCTAATAAAAGTTTCTTTCATGGCTGCCTTCATACATATTCTTTCAAGGTAATCATAATTAAGTGGTCAGTGAGAGTGTAAATAAAAATATGCCATCCGAGAGTGCTAGGTAACCGGGCTAAAACTAAAGTAAACAAACTCAGTGGGCCATCACATATGCAAGCTAGTAAGGTCCCATAAATCACCATGACTGGGTATCAGGATTTCAAAGGCACACTCTGTGAGCTCTTTCACCCAGACCTGTTGTTTCAAGCTCGAGTTGCACTGGGTTACCTATATGGCAGCATATGAAACTCACCTTTTAAGTTTATAAATAATTCCAATCCCCATCCCTACTAAAGACAGGCCACTTTCTGTGCCTATTAGGTGTGTGTACCGCTCCATGCACTTCAGGTAGGTTTTCATCTAATTCATACAAGAAGCCTCTGAGATAGATATTTTAGTCCTGATTTACAGAGAAAATAGGTTCAGAGAAGTTGAAGCAATTATCCAAGGTGACAATCTAGTGTGGGGTAAAACAGAAGAGGAATTGCTAAACTCACTGGAATTTAGGAGATTTACAGCTGAATTTTAAAGATAAAGGTTCACACTGTCACCTGCTATTCTGTTTCACTTTCCTCTTTTGGCATCTAGTAACTTACAGTATACTAGACTGAACTCATCTATACTTATTTTGACACAGTCTCTCTTCACCCTGTTCCAACTTGTACTTTGTTGTCCCAGGCCCTCACATCCAGGCAGCCGGTTCCTTAAGAGATGGCCCAGCATTGGATGTGACAATCCACTCATGCTGCTACTGGGCTATGACTCAAGGAGGCAACAGGTGAAGGAAAGGATGCCAGCTACTGATGCTAAAAAAGACTCTAGCCTCATGCAGTATACTTCATCTGTAAATCTGCCCTCTCTAGTCATTTGCCCCAATCCCTAACTCCACAGCTGACTGTCCTCCCTTTTAAACATTCACACCCTCACCCTGACACATCTGGGTTTCTTTTTTTCTTCAAGAGTGTCCCAAAGGTTCATTCCAACCAGATTTCACCCTGCGGTGGAAAGGGGGAAGGAACATGAACACATCAGTCTGCCTCTAACCAAGGAAAGCCCTGATCTAGGTGAGCCCGGTCTGAGATTGCTCCTTCTTCCATACCTCCCCTTCCTCATCTCACTATCCGAAAAGTCATGTCTATCTTTCCTTCCTTCAATCTTCATTTCTCACTCCATCCATGAGTCTTTCTTCCTTCTCCATTTTGCCCCCACTAAGAAAACAGACCTCCAAGGCAACCTCACAGTAACATTTTTAAAATCCTGACACCTGCTTACACCTTCCCTGAGTTTATCCTATACCTTCTGCTGCCACACTCCCCACCATTAGTCAAGCTTCATCCTGTCCAGTTGTACCCACATCCTCTCCAAATCCTTTGCCAGCCCAGGGTCTCAGATCTGCTTTTGCCAATTGGTCTTCTGATCCCACTTACCCCATTACCTTTCATTTGATATCTGTGCCCTGTTAACTACCTGCCTGCTAGGTTCACTCCCAACCTAACATGCTATCTATCTCACCATCACACTCTTCCTAGGAGCAGGAAACTAGGTCCTGTCTGCCCATCCTGACATGACAGAGAACAAGGGAAGCAGAATAAGCTGCACTAGGAATTATATTTTGCTGAAACTGTTCTTGCTATTTTGGAATCTAGTACTTATTAAAAAATTATATTAGGACATATTTTGAAAACATAGTGTCAGAACAAACACTTGTTTTTCTATTTCCCCATCCTCCCCCGCAGAGGCCACATTCAGAAAAATAATTATCTTTATATCTACTAAGAGGCACATAGATCTTGTACAAGTCTAACTGAGCCTCAGTTTTTCATCTTTAAAAATAAGACCTACTGTTTTGGCATGTAGTGTACTGTTTCTGGGACTAAGTTAGAGATTTAAGGTTTGAAGTATGAGAGAACACCAGGATCATGCCTTTTATTAGAAAGTAAGTTATACACCAGTGTTTCCTGACCACTTGTAGTCAAAGACTGCTCATACGTAACAAAGGGATATTAAAATGTTACACCGAAAATAAAGCCAAGGGGCAAAAAGTTATTAATCTTTCCACTGAGTTTCACTTTTGAGAGAACAAATTGCTTTCAATCTGCAATGATGTAAACTCTCTGTTTTGTTTCTTCTACTATGTACCCTTTCATCATTTTACTGCTCATTAACACTGTAGGGAAAAATTAAGATTTAGGCCCAAACAGTATCTTCCAGGAGAAAAACTAATCTTTTCCTGATGTATAGTAAAGAAATTAGGATATTTCTAGTAAAACATTCCTAGGATTTCTTGAAACCTAATTATCACTTACCCTTATGGAGATCTCAAAGACCATGCTGAGAATATATGATTAAGAAAACAAAGAAAAAAATAAAAGCTTATGCCAAAGATATTAGTTTCATTCTTATCAGAGCATATTGTTGAAACAGACTTGAAATATTCAAAATAAAAAAAAATACAAGAGGATCAGTGCTTATTTTAAAAGAGGTAGGAAAAAATCAGCAAATATCCAATGAATACCTAATCTATGAAAGCCTTTGAGCAAATCTCTCTCTCAAAAAGAAAATAAAGTTCAAATTTCAGGTCTCCTAAATCTAATTTCTGCATACTCTTTTAACAAAATTACAGCTCTTTTCATTCTTTGCAGTCTTTAACCTCTTTTGTGAAATAAGGTTGCCTTACAAATAATGAAATGACACTTACATATATTTAAAGCACCCATGACAGCATTTTATCTCTTAATTAAAAACTGGTAAAGCCCTTCCAAATTTGAAATTTATCTTCCTGAGTTCTTGTGACAAAGCCCATCACTGTTAAAGTTGTAGTTCATTATTTTTCTGAAGCTTGAAAAAAACCGAGTAAACATAAAATAGAAACTTTCTTGGTCAAAGAATGTACTCCTTTTCTAAAACCTGAACTTGATGTAAGAGATGTAAACAATGGGAAGTCAACTTACTGAGAAATGCCCTTTTCTTTGTAATTCTGTATATTAGTATAATTTATGATTCTTTAAACAGACACATGATTATTTGAGTTTTGTATATATTTTTTAATAATTTCCCATTGCAATGAAATGTCTTTTCTTTCTCCCTAATGGGTTTGCACTGGGTGTCAGGTGAAATTAAAGGAGAAAAACAAAAGGAAAACACTTTGATATATTCTCTCAAAATATTTTGGAAAGTATTATTTAAGATGTCTTTATTCACACAAAAACCAAGCAACAGAAACATGCTATGCCAACAGTGGAAAGCAGCCTTAAAATCAGCCGGTTCTTTTCTGAAACGAGGAGAAAGCTCTCAGCCTGCACTTACTCTGCGGTGGCAGCCTCGCTCATCTTTGCCTGTTGCTATGGACACGTCCCTGTCAGGCCTGAGCCTTCTCCTCTCTAGGCCGGTTTATGACAGGCCGAGGTGTTTCCTATTATGGTGCCTCTGTCTGCACAGCACACTGCTTGCCAGTAATAAAAGCCAGAGGCTGCCACGATAGGAATTACAGCACAGGGGGACCAGAGATGCTGACGGAAACCCAAGCACGCCCTGGGTAAAACTGCACAGAACACTTCCCAACAGGCAAAAGCCAACAAACACATCCTTTCTTCCCAGGCTACCAGAGAAAGTACGCAGAAATGTCATTTTTAGTTGGAACCAACTTATATAAGAATGTTGTTGCTAAAATAGGTACGGAGGAGAGAGAACAGTTTATGGCCTTTGTCTGTGCATTATAGATTTTTAATTTAAATGAGACTAATCTGAGCATAAATTATGCTAAAATTTCAGAGACCTAAGTGTCTAAGCCGAACTGAGACTCTTAAGTGGAAATGATCAGGATTCTTAGCAAGGAAAAAAAAACAAACCACCTTTCTTGCAAGGCATCAACCATAATGCACAGACTCTGAGTCTACAAATCCAAGATGAGAAATGGCATTTACATATAACCAACATCATGCATCTGGTACTAATTCATGTGATCAAAATACAAAATAATATATTGATACACACTAGGTTTGAGCCACAAGCCACATGGAAGACCTCATCAATACTCCTAGTGGCTGGGTAGAAAACTCACTGTTTATGTCTTTAAACAGTTATAAAACCCATATGCTTATCAGAAATATGGCTTGTAGTCCATTAATACATTCAAATAAAAAAGTATAATCTCCCTCCCACAATTATGAATATGATTTAAAATAAAGGCTCCATACATGAACCCAAACGATGCGGAGACCCTCCAGAAAGTGAACGACATAAGTCATGAGATTTCTAGCTGTCCAGGTGGACCCAAGTTTTGGGCCTCGTTTTCCAACTCAAACTGGATGAATTAGACAAATGATCACTTTTAATTTTTTTAGTTCTAAAACAAAGCTTCAGGATAACAGTACCAATGCTTTCAAATACTGATCATGCTAAATACCACCAAAACTACCAAAAACTGTATGGTAGGCAGGAACAGATTATATTTTCATTTTATTAATTTACATTTGGACTCAAACAACATTAGACTGGAAAATTTCTTCAGTTCTTTGACCAAATGTTCAGTAACTTCCTTGCAAAGAGTGTGACAAACAGTAAAATTGAAGCTATTACCTATAAAAGAAGAACTTTGAGGGCTTTTAGGTCTTTTTTTTTTTTTTTAAGATTTTATTTATTTATTTTGACAGAGAGAGAGAGACAGCGAGAGAGGGAACACAAGTGGTGGGGGCAGGAGAGGGAGAAGCAGGCCTCCCGCGGAGCAGGGAGCCCAATGCGGGGCTCGATCCCAGGACCCTGGGATCATGACCTGAGCCGAAGGCAGATGCTTAACGACTGAGCCACCCAGGCACCCCCGAAGGCTTTTAGGTCTTAAAAAGAGTAAAGTCCCTGAGACTGATCAGTCATGATCCCTATAGTACTGAAGGCAAAAACACTTAAAGCTGCATTGCAAGGACCATAATACCATTCATACAATTCACTCAATATTTATTGAATGCCTATTTAACAAGGCTTTGTGTCCAATGCTATGGGTGCTGGAAAAATGAGCAAGACTAACAACCTAGTATACAACAAAAACCAGTAAAACAAAGAAATAAAATACAGTATTTAGAGTTAAGAGATCTACAAATAAAGTCTTGTGGAAGGTCAAAGGAGAAAGACATGACACCCATCAGGGGAGGCTGGGGTGGGAGACACGGGAGAAGAGAGGACAGAAAAAACTTTGTGGAGGAGACAGCATTCCAAATAGGCCTTAAAGGATTTGTTTAATAAATTTTTTATTTTGGAAAAGTTTTAGATTTACAGAAAAATTGTGAAGACAAGTACAGAGAGAATTCCCATATGCCCCATATCCAGTTTCCCCTATTATTAATACTACATTTAATATGATACGTTTGTCACAACTGCAGAATCAACACTGATGCATTATTATTAACTGCAGTCCACACTTTATTCAGATTTCCTTAGTTTTCACCTAATGTTCTTTTTCTGGTCCAGGATCCTATCCACGATCTTGTGTTACATTTAGTAACTTAGGCTCCTCTTGGCTGTGACAGTTTCTCCGATTTTCCTTTTTCTTGTTAACTTCGACGGTTCTGAGAACTAGTCAGATATTTCGTAGAATGTTCCTTAGCTAGGAATTATCTGATGTTTTTCTCATGATTAGAGTGGGGTTATATGTTTTTGGTAGGAAGACTACAGATGTAAAGAACCATTTTCATCAGAGCATATCAAGGGTGTATACTATTACAACCTGGCATATCACTGTTGATGTTGACTTCAATGACCTAGCTGAAGTTGTGTGTGTGTGTGGTTTCTCTACTATAGAGTCATTTTTTTTTCCTCTTTCCATATTGGCTTTTTGGAAGGAAGTCAATATGTATAGCCCACACTTCAGGAGGAGAGAGTTTTGCTCTCCTTCCTTGAAAGCAGAGTATCTACATAAATTATGTGAAATTCTGTGCACAGGAGATTTGTCTATTCTCCCATTTATGTATTTATTCAATAAATTATAGCAGTATTAACACAAGGATATTTATTTTTTATTTTGGGTTATAATCCAATACTAGTTTATTTTCTTGATCAAATAGTTCCAGCTTTGGTAAACGGAAGCTCTTTCGGTTCGCTCTTGTGCCCCTCTGATACGTTCCCATTAATGTGGGGTTCAGTTTGAGCACTTCTTACTTTCCGGCACTACAACATACTCCTGCCTCATTTCCTGCCCCACTCCTAGAATTAGATATTTTCCAAGGAATCCTGGTTCCTCTGGAGAATGGCATTAGAAACCAAGATGACGGTGCTGGGTGTGTTCATTGCTACTGGGGTGTTGTTTCTTTAGGCCTTCTCAGTTGACAGAGCAAGGAAATATTTATACATGTACTAGATGGTTAAGATGTTGAGAGGTGCAGTGGGAGGCTATGTCCTTAACAGGATTTTCTTAACATTAAATATTAATGAGAAATTCTGTGCCTAGATTATTTTCAGTCTCATTCACAGGAATAATTGGGATGTATTCATTTATGATAAAAAACTGGTTAGACTATTCTATTCTCTACTGTTTTAACTAGAAACAGCTCAGGGAGTTTTAGATATTCTGATAAACCTTTAGGTCAATTTGATGAGCTTTAGTGTAAAATTACACAAAGAAAATAGAGTTAAACTTCTTGAAAAGTCACTGAGTGGGAGAAGAGCCAGTGAAACATTCCAACAGTATTCTTTGGTTTACTTCAACATCACTAGGCCACTGCTGCCTCTTAAAAGCTCATTAGAAGTATAGATATCAGGATGGCAAATAAACACCTTCTCTAGCCCTCACTTCACAAAATAAGAAAAGAAAGATGATATTCCTTTATGGATGGAAATAAAGGATTTAACATTACTCAACATCTATGTTCCTGACTCTGTCTAGACAATTACTGTCTTTTAATTAAGAAATCATCATAGCAACTATTTAACAGATGAGGAAACTGAGGCACAGAAGGTAAGCTGTCCAAATTACATCTGGCAAAGGGCAGAAGGAGACTCCAACTCAGGCAGTCTGGTTACAGAAGGGTACTGCAAATCCACAGACCATCCTGCCCGAGGAATGAATGCCTAATGAATGAGAGATTTCTGCTGGTGAAATTTGGCATTTTTTTCCTCCAGTGAGGAGGTCCCATTAGTGGCAGAGAAAGAAAACAATAGGTTGTTTAAAATAAATATATTTTTCTGACTAAAAGTGACTCCTAAAGTTGTTCTTGCTACTGGTTTAGTATATTCAAAAGCATACTCAGTATCTATGAGTGGTAAGCAAAATGGCTTCAAGGTGGTGTATGGAAGAATATTTTCTCACCTTGTTACATATTAATTTTAATGTATATTTTTCAAATGTATATCAGAAAAAATATAAGTAGGACACCAAATCCATGATTTCATAAATATCCTTACTTAAGATGAAGCACTCATATAGGTATCTGCATTTAAAAAATACCCTAAATAAAAACTCTCAACATATAGCATATACAATATACACAGAAACAACAAAGTATGAGCAACACTAATTTAGACTTATTTGCTGCACAGAAGAAAGGTAATGCTTTTCTTCTAAGAAATATTATGTTCTTACATTGCAAGGAGTATATGACACAGGGTTCTTCTTTATCTCTCTTTTTCAGTATATCCTAGGCATAGAATAAATTATGTAATTTATTGAGCACTGAGTATGTGCTATGCACCAAACTGAGCTTTGCATACATTATATTTAATGCTCTCAACAACCTTTCAATTTTATTTTCTCTTTTTACTATCTCCCTTTATAATGAGGAAATTGAGAATTAGAGAGGTGATGCCTGTTGCCCCAAATATTAGGTCAGAAGCCGGAGAGCTGAAATTTGAAACCAAGTTTGCCTGACCAAAAAAAAGAAAAGAAAAAAAGAAACAACTCTGTTCTTTCCACTCTACAAAGCTGCCATAAGCATTGCTAGTGAACACTATCAAGCCAAGGAGTAAATATCACTCATCCTCATCATATACAAAGTGTGGTGAAACAAAAACCAGAAGTTCAGGATATTAAATGATAATAATAATGAGAAATCCTTCATTAAAGATAAAGTTTTCTTTTAAAGAATCATACACCCATTACTACTACAGCTGGGAATCCAATGTAACTAATTTCCTAATGAACACAGCAGAATTATTTGTTGCTTGAGCAAATATCCCCTCCCCATCCTCAGTAAGAGTGAATAAAAGGAAACGCATTCCTAAAATGTCTTTTAGGACCAGTGTGAATATTAAAATAAACGGCGACCCATCTGTCTATTTCCTAGAAAGATCTCAGACTAGTCGGGCCAATGAAACCATCACAAGTACCAGGTACAGCCTGACTGCCCTAGCAGAGCTAGACCATCACAAAATAAACCCTAGCTATTTGCAGTTGTAAAGGGCTGGCCTCTTTCTAAAAATGAGATAATCCGCTTCTACATACTTGAGGGATAATCTGAAAATCATGACATTATCAACATTTCACATCTGCCATATATGTGTATCTTAAGTAACAGCTATAATCTATGTGACTATCATGGAAATCTTCTTAAATTGAACAATAGCATTATCTATTATCCTTGTTACTTGGGAAAAAAGTTTGTTTAATCTGTCCATAGCATTTGGAAAAGTACTATTTTATCTTGGCCAAGCTTATTTTTTGAAATTTAAAAAAAAAAAAAGGACATAGTTCATTACGCTCTCAGGCCAAAGTCACCACTACCCTATAATGAAATAAAAATGTAATAACTGAAAGGGATTCCTCTAGTAATGACTAATTCACTGAATCACAAAAATCAGAAGTTTTGGATAATTAAATGTTAGGCATATTGAAGCTTATTGCCCCTAAATACTGACACGAGAACTGAGATAATGACAATAAGAGACAAATTAAGATTTAATGCTTAGTGTTTTATTAAGTTAAAGTCAAGGCTTTACTCCTCAATGAAAAATGAAAATTTTCATTAAAAGTATTTCTGCTTTCTATTATTACTTAAAATAAAAGCAAAAAAAGTATTTTTTTTCCTAATGGGATCATAAAAACAAGCATTCCCAACTCTCCATATTAATTTTAAGGCACTATATGTAAACCACCTAAGTCTTTGCCAAATCTACTTTTATTAAGTGGATGAAAAAGGAGACAGCAAACTCAAAACATCAGTAAGTCGAGTTTCTACAGTTATAGAAGATATATTCTTTTAAAATATAAGGTTTTCCTTTAGTCATGTTAACTCTTAATTCTCTTATGACTATATCAGTAAGTTTTAATATTTTAATGTAGAAAATAAGTGTTATTTGCGATTTGTTCTTCATAAAATTAAAATGTTTTTCCAAATAAACCTTCTTCTTAGCAAAAGTTAAACATTTATTTCTGTTCTTAAGAGTTATGTCCTTGTAATGCTGAAATATTTTAGGATTTAACCACCCTATGAACATTCTAAATTCATTCCAGCACCCGTCTTGCCCAGAAGAAAAAACATCAGCAGCCACAGAAAGCTCTAGTATTGCTTTATGTATGCACTGACTATTCAAAAGCACCAGGGGGAGCAGACAGTGGAAGAACGAATAACAAGCACCCCAGAAAAGCAATTAATTTACAGGCAACATAAACATGATAGAGATGTTGGTTAATAAGTAAACTGACAAAATAAGTAACATAAGAAAGTCATGACCACATTTGCTAAGTTGGTAATGCTAGATGTATATCTAGGATTAACTAAAGAAAAACCTGAAGTCTCTTGGAAGGATGCTTGAATCCTAACTTCAAGAGACTCGCCACTTGAAGCATGGCAGTTTCCAGCAATGCCAAGCCTTGAAAGTGCCCCAAATTAGAAAGGAGAAACAAAATATACTTTTATAGTGGTATATTTTAGGAGGAAATCAAAATGATTTTGTTTTCTCCTTTAAAGCATCATTGCACTCACTCTGAAGGCCTGGTGAAATATGTATTATTAGGTCATAAGAGGATAAAGTGACAGGGTTCCACAGCAGAATCTTTTTTTTTTTTTTTTTTTAAGATTTATTTATTTATTTTAGAGGTGGGGCGGGGCAGAGGCAGAGGGAGAGAGAGAATCTTAAGCAGACTCTCTGTTGAGCATGAAGCCCAACACGGGATTTGATCTCACGATCATGCGATCATGACCTGAGCCAAAATACTGAGCCAAAATCAAGCGCTGGATGCTCACCCAACTGAGCTACCCAGGCACCTCTCCAAAGCATAATTTTTGAAAGGCCTGAGGCTTAGACTCCTGGCCTGCCCTCCTCACATCCTCAACTTACTTTCCTTGAGAGAAAGGTAACCAAAAACACTGTGAAACTATTTTGCATTAAAAACAGTCTAAAAAGGTATTTTAACTTTGCAAATTCTGTACAAAAGAATGGAAATGTCCTCACCAATCCCACATTATGTTTAGCATATTCCAAGAATTAATAAAGTGCTGTGTTTTCAGTTTTAGAGTAAAACAGAAAAAGTATTTTGCACTTCTGTCTGGAATTCTGTAACTGGAATTTAAGAAAAGACTAAACTTCTAATTGGAAGTTCAAAATGTTTCTATCTGAATTATACCAAAAATTGTGTAAATATAATATAAGCCTTTTTTCGTAATATAGAGATGTTACTTAAGACGGTTATCTAAGGACTGCATTGTAACAATTCAGGAAGTCTAAAATGTCAAGCAAAAATTATAACTGAATGGTAAAAAACCCGTATCTTAGCTAAGAAGACCGTTAAGGAAGTTTGACCTAAATTTCAAATAATACCAGTAACAACAGGTATAGTGCCTACTATCACAAAGTTTTTATTAGACAGCTCTTTTATATATATTCTTTCAAACTCTTACATTGATCTTTCAAAATGGATATTATTGTGCTCATCTTATGCTAAGGAAACTGAAGCTAAAAAAGTTGAATTCGCTTTTCTAATGTAACTCAGCGAGCAAGGAACAAAACCAAGATTTAACTTACAGGTCTGCCTACTTGCAAAGCTTTGAGACCTTACCAAAACCTCCCTCAACTGTAGCAATGAGGTTCCAAAGGAAATCTGTACAAATCTCAGGGAGATTAATGTGCTTATGAGGGTAAGTGCTGTAGATTTAATCACTCAAATTAAATGCCATCTGGAGTCTCTTACCCTACTTGGTACAAGCATCCTACATGTATTACAGTCCATGTTGGCCTTGGCCAAGAATTCAATAATTCTCCTGCCTTAGTAGCATCAACAATCATTATGCACATTACAGTATCAATCAGGAAATATAGGTAGTTACTTCCAAAGTATCATTTTAAAACTGCTAATTTGGATTCCTTTAATTAAGATTTTCAAAAACACAAAAATCATCTAGTAACCCAAATGGTTAAATGGGTTGAAGGAATCAATTTCCTTCTTCCTAAATACCCAAATCTGTATCTGTAATAAATATTTCCTCTCTATAAGCACTTAAAAATCATGACCTTACTAGTATTTTTATTATGTTACATTATACTATTAAATTTAAAAAAGAAACTCAAGTGAGGGCGCCTGGGTGGCTCAGTCGTTAAGCGTCTGCCTTCGGCTCAGGTCGTGATCCTGGAGTCCCTGGATGAGTCCCGCATCGGGCTCCCTGCTCGGCGGGGAGTCTGCTTCTCCCTCTGACCCTCCCCCTTCTCATGTGCTCTCTCTCATTCTCTCTCTCTCAAATAAATAAATAAAATCTTTAAAAAAAAAAAAAAAAAAGAAACTCAAGTGAGAAGAACATGTAAAAATGTCATGATTTTTCAAAGGCAGAAAGAGAATAACCTGAAAATACTGGCTGGTTCAAACAAGTATATGTAAAAATAATGGACAGCAATAAAACACAACCAGAAAGCAATGTTTCAGACGTATTCATTCATCCTCAAGAGATATGTGCTGCAAGCTGTCACATTTCCAGTTCAGACTTAGGTTGGGCATCACTCACGGGGACCTTCAGATCAGCTGTTCCCACTCAGTTTACAGCTTATGGGGATGTGACTTTTTCCTGCCCTTGTTATGAAAGCAGAAGGGTAACTTTACAACATTTACCAAGAGCTTTTTTTCCTTCTTTGATAATCCCTTTTCACCTATAAAAAGTTACATGAGTTTAGCATTCTTGTAAAAACGAATGGGTTAAAAAAAAGGAAATGGATAGCTTAGAAATTAGAAGTTTAAGCAACAGCTTCAGCCAAGTTGAGTTTTTTTAATGTTAAAAATAAGTGTCCTGTCAATAATCTTTCAACCACAAGACACAAACAGCTAGAATCACCTTCTTAAAAAGACTTTTCTCACTTAACCTACGTTTCCCTTCAACCAAATAAATGCACCTTCTCTACTAAATCTGTAAATTAACTCAAAGTTTAATTGGGTGCTTTCACCATGGAGATTTTTTAAAAATCCTGTCTTATTTGGTGCCATTAAAGAAAGAAATCATCTTGATCAATTACTGTGACCTAAAGCTTTATTTTTAAAAATCTTAAAGTATTGATAAACTAATTACTTGACAGTTGACATCACTTACGATACATTATTAGATTTCATGTTAATTTTTAAATTCAAACATAGGTCTCATCATTAAGAATATGGATTTCTGGGGAAAGTAATTATAGCTGCTCAGGTTCATTTCTCTGAAAAAGTACTGTCAGATCACCTTGAAGACATAACCAAATGTGTGCATATCCCTTTGGGTGCCTTCTGATTCTGCTCTTCTTTTTTATACAGAATTAACCAGACAAGAGAATTAAGAACTCAATCCCCCTGCAGAATGGTCCCATTCAGCATGTAGGGCATTGAAGACACTCAGCACAGTCTACTGCTATTATCAATCAAATTTAAAAAAAAAAATTCTATTTTATGAAAATAATCAATGAACTAAGACTTTGTTAACCAGAGGAAAACAATGGCACCTGATGCCACAGCAGGAAATAAGAGCCCAATGATGGGTTATTTTGATGAGGAGCCACACCAAAGTTCAAAATGAGGCCGAAACAAAACAAACAAAAAACCCAGACCTGATCCCCAGTGTGCATTTGGGTTAGGTCAGTGTGCTTATGGGTAAGTTAGTGTCTGTAGAAAGTGCGTGAGGAGTCTCTTTTATTCTATTTGAAGCTAACTTCCCACTTCAAAAACAATGCAATCTATGTAAGCATTGTCAACAGATAAGACAATCAAGTGGCTGATATGCTATGGTATTTAAAAAAAAACTGACTGGGGGACAAAAAAAGGTGGGATAAAAACTACAATAAGCTAAGAAAGAGCATCACCCAGTTAAAGATATGTGCACACAGATAAACTGTAAAATGGTATAACCTTCCTGACCTTGTAAATAGGTGGCCAAAATATTTAAATATCGTTAGGAGGCAACTGTTAGTAATTGCCACACAAAGTTAACAGTTTTTACTGGTTGAATCCCTCAGTCATCTGCATGTGCCTCCTTTCCTATCCCCTCAGCCAAATATTCATTAAAAACATACATAATCCCAGTTATTTCCTTACATAACTAAAGACACAAGGAAGAGAAATTCCAAAAAATACAGTAACACTGACAACACTATACCTTGCTTTAAAGCTGTCTCAGGCTGAAGGTTACTTCTCAGTCCCCCAAAACTCCACTGACCACCGAGGCCAGCACTTCGGCATATATGGCACAAATGACCCACTGAAACATACTAAATGACCTCAGAAAACTGGATTTCTCTCCAAGGTTCATGAAAACAAAGGTAATGATCATAATGAACTTTCTAACTTTCTTGACATTTCCTGTGGACACCTAAGGCTAAGAGAACATATAAAAGCTCAGTTCTTACAATGTACCCTAACATCTAGATAAATGAGAGTTAAGGTTCCAAGTTCAGTGAACTCTACTGAGCGCTGAGTGCGGTAGGTGGTGACATCCCAGAGATTGCACTGACCTCCAGCAACTCTTATTCCCAACTGGGAGTCCCAAGAATACCCTTAAGCACGCAACGCCAACGGCCCCGCCTGGGTTCCTGCTGCAAGGGCAAAGTGTCACTGACAAGCCCACTCCCCTCCCCCCCCAAAAAATCCCCACTCACTGTGGCCTGGGGTGCTGTAATCAAACTATGTCAAAGTTGCTTTTGCAAAATGTTTACTTTATCTGGAGTGAACGTAAGAGACAGGGAAGGCGCAGAGTCAGGAACCTCCCTCCAAGGGAGCAAAACAGCCAACGTGCAGTGTGACAAAATCTCTATGTATTTCTCAGGGCCACAGGGGCTGGCGGCTTCACCAGCGTGGGAATCAGCAGTCTAGGGGCCCTGGCGACAGGCAGAGCCGGGCTTACCTTGTTGGAGGCCATCTCACTGACGGAGTGCCTGGTCTGCAGCGTCTCTAGCTGGTCCAGACACCAGTCCAGCTCCTCCAGGGTCTCGCTGGCCAGTTTCTGGTAGGCCTCCTCTGCGAAGAGACAGGGAAAGGGGGGCTCAGTTCTCAAGCGCTTCACGGCGCCGCCAGCGAGTTCAAAGGGGGCCATCCTGCCATACCCCGCCATGCGCGGATGCCCGGTGCCCGCACACGAGGGCTGCTCCTTCATAGTGCCGAGCCGGCCGCCGCGCTGGGGGCCGAGGCTCAGCTAGCGGCGCGGCCGGCCTCGGGGAAGCACGGTTTCTCCAGCTTGGCGTCTCAGCCCCGCGTCCAGGGAGGGCGCACAAAGCGCGGCAAGCCAACGCTCACGCGGAGACACGGCAAAAACCCCACGGGGCGACTTTTCGACGGCGCGGCGGGCGCGAGGGCCAGCCCGGGAGCGGGCGAAGGGGGCGGCGCGCGCGCCTGGGGCCAGCCCCGCGGAGGGAGCGCCTGGTCCACGGCCCGATCTCGTCGCCGGCCGGCCGAGCCGCGTCTCCGCGCCCACTCCGCCTGCCGAGCCTTCTCACGACGCGAATGAATCAGCCGCGGCCGGGTGCGCGGCCACCACGTTTCCTGTTTTCTTTCTCAACTCCTCCGGCGCCCGGCGCTCCGCGGCTCCATCGCCGCGGCTTTCCGGGAACACTCCCCCTCACGCCCCTCGCGGCCCTCGCCGCTGCCTGGCCCCTCCTCAGCTCCCTTACAAGGAGCCTGCCAACTGCCAAGGCCCGCCCGCGCCCCCCGCCGCCGCCTTCCCCGAAGCCCCAGCCTCGACCGCCCCACCGCCTCGCCGGGGCACCACCCCGCGCAGCCCGGGGCCGCTCGCTTTGCAGACAAGCCCGGGAAGCGCGGGCGCGAGCGCGTGTGTCTGTGGGGCGCCGTGGGGCTGCGCGAGGGGAGCGGCCCCAAACTCGGCGCCGAGCGCCCGCCACCCGGGGTCGCGCCCGCCGCGGGGCTCCGGCGAGACCTGGCGCGCAGGCGCGCGCGGTCGCGCACCTGCCCGCGGGGACCCCGCGCGCCCCTCCCGGCCGCCCCGACTGCCAGAGCCTCGGCGTCTTCACCCTCCGTTGCTCCCCGCGGGGTTTCGCGGGAGAGCCCGACGACGGGCGGCACAAACAAACGTTATTTAGGACCCGAGCAACCGTTTCTGAGGGCTTGGGTTTTAGGGTTCTTGAGGCTTCGTTTCTGAGGGCTTAGGATTTACCTACTTCAAGGGAACAGGGTGGTTGTGGGAATAACATTACTTCTATTAAAACCAGACTCTTTCAGTACCCAGCCGGGCCCCTGCTAAGTACCAGACTTCGAAATGTTGGGGTGGACATAAACGAGCAAACAAAAACAACGTTGAGGGTTTAGAACTTACAGATTTGACAATATGCTGTATTTTCACATTCAGGATTGTCTTATTAATAAGAGTTCTCTTAAAGGAACAGCAATGTAAATGCACCACGTAGTATGAGCACTTGACACATGTCCTGCATACGTGCTTCCTCCGTCTGTGGAATTGCAAATCAGAGACCAGGACGGTCCTCTGATGCCAAAGGAAAAAGTCTGGAAGGGTGTTTCTGCCCACCATGTGCAGAGTAAACAACAAACGTGAGAAAATGAAAAGACCACATCCAAAGGCACAGTATGGAAGCTGGTTCTATTTACAAAAGCTGACCCTGGGGAACATGGACGCTCTACATAAAAGGATCAATCGCAAGAACTTCACTACACTGGCAAGCAGATAAACAAAACTTTCAGAGAGGAAAATAACCCAAACTCCGAAGAGTCCCATCTTATAAAACTTGGTTATTGTCAATTACAAAGAACACACTGAAAAGCTTACATGAAGTTGGCGACATCCCTTTTCTTTGTCTTCGAATCTACAGGTATTGAAGGAGAAGAAACTCTGCCCTTGAAATTTAGACTCCATAAATAATCAGTGGCACAACAAAGAATTCCACAGACTGAATCTCAGGCTCCCCGGGATTTACCAGATAGGTTTTTACATAAAATTTGTAAAAGTTAAAATAACTTTCAAAGTATTTGTTACATGGAGCACGTGGCTCATTGTTATCAAGGATTCTTGAACTGTTTGGTATTCATTTTGGGGACTCTATGTTAAAATTTGCTTCTTTTATTCCTTTTTCTTTTCTGCAGCAATCTCTGTAACTATATACTCTAGGTGAACAAACAGCTGCTTAAACCTTGCCAGGTAAATTAAAGAGTAAGATTGGGCCTTTTCCCCCCAACAAAAGTAACAACCTTAAAGATAATTTAAAGTAGTATAAAATGTTTTATCTGCATAGCCTTTCCCTGATTATAAGAATGTAAAAATATAACATGATTCTTATAAAAATGGAAATATTACATAAGGATGTAATGTAAAAAAAGTCCCTTGTAATCCCATACCCTAAGGACTACAAACAATAATTAAGCCTATGATCATAACACATTTTCATTTTACTTAATACCTTCCATATGCAAGTATAGGGCAACCTAGTTGAAATGGTAGTACATCTACTATATGGTTTTGTTTTGTTTTTGTTTTTATCCCCCTCCCTCAACTGTATGAAATAAGGATGTAGGACACTTTAAGAGGAAATTAACTTATTTTAGGTTATTTGAGTTGTCAATAGTAAGCACATCCAGTGGGTTATAGATGCAAAACCATTGTGCCTAGGATGTGTTCGCTGCATCTTTCTGGTCACTGGTTACATACAGAAGCCAGGAATCCTCGCTCCATACCTCTAAAGCTTGGCTTTCCATGTTCCTTTCCCTGCATTCCAGTCTTTTAAAGTCTCAGCCTCAAAGGGACCTCCCCAGTATAAGTAATCTCCCCATCTTCACCAACTTCTCAAACTTTTCAGAAATATAGGCCTTGGACTTAGCTGGATGTGGCACTACATGTTATATTCCAGTATTTACTTTTTAATTGTAAAAGGGGAGAAGTAATTCAGGAAAGTTTCAATGCTTTCAGACATATATTTAAATGCAGGACTTGCCCTTAAGAAGGCAGTACAGCAACAAGAGGGACAACTTATTTCAGAAGATCTACTTTATATCCAAATCATAGATTAGCCATTTTGACAATCAGCATTTGAGTACACTAATAATGCGGTACATACATGTATTTTAAGTTCTAACTACCTCTGCATGCATTGTATAAATCTGGAGAATGGAAAAAGAGTGACCCGAACACATCTACATACCAATAAGCAGGAAAATAATTACTGACAGAGTAAAGAAATTTGTTCTATAAAACTGTCGCTCAAATAAAGAATTATTGCTGA
Source organism: Mirounga leonina (assembly GCF_011800145.1). Classification (NCBI taxonomy): domain Eukaryota; kingdom Metazoa; phylum Chordata; class Mammalia; order Carnivora; family Phocidae; genus Mirounga; species Mirounga leonina. The sequence goes on from NW_023270426.1 coordinate 34,642,839, forward strand.
TATTAGTATAGAGCTGAGAATACTACTTTTCCCAAATTCCGAGATTTATAGGCAATATGGCTAGCCACAGTTTCTAGGGTCATTATTAAAGTTTAACTTTTAGGAATTTTACCCCAAATGTTCTAAGACATCGAGTAACTGACCTTTTCATCCCCACTAAAAAAACCTCAGTGTGGAGTTGCCAGCTATCCTACAGGAAATTGAGTCACCACACCAAACAACACACCTAAATGTCATCAACAGCTAGCAGAACAAAAACAGTGACCTAGTTTAATTTTGGATTTTACCAAGAACACATATTGCATTCATTAATAAAATGCTTTCTCCCCAGAGAGTATTCACTGTGGCACTACTTGAAAATAGTATATGAAAACACTTTTTTTTCCAACTGTCCAAAATCTTGCTAAGTCAAGGAACTACAGGGAGAAAAATGCCCAAGCAACAACTGTTAGCTAAATCCCATAAAAGCTAGGAGAGGACTGTGGAAGAGCAAATGAGAAATAACTTGAGCACTTGGAAGTCCCCTTCTACAGCAGTGTCAGTTTTTTTTCAAGGCACCCTTGAACTATATAACACCCCTGTTTCTGCTCGGGATCTTCTGTGAACAAACAGTCCTCAGTGCTTGCAGGCCAGCACTTGGCTTCCGTCATTGTGATGCGATCAAGGATTCCCCTGACACGTGGCCTGAACTGCTGCCAGGGGCTCCAGGAGAAGATGCTGAAGCAGCAGCTTCCCTTTGAAAAGGAAAAAAGTAAGCACCTCAGAGCCGAGCAGTTAGTTAGAGGTTGAGGTCGTTTTCTTGGGAAATGTTCAGCCAATTACTCTTATCCGCAACTTACAGCAACACTGACCATTGAGATAAAAGGATCCATGTGTAATTGTGTAGATATTGGTTTTTCTTTTTCTTTTTCTTCCTTCCTTTTTTTTTTGGCCAGTATTTGAGTGATTAAAGGTCAACATAACTCAGTCGTAATTCCTAGGGCTACTGGTGTAAATGAAGAGAACAGCTACAAAATCACTTACTTTGGGCACCATTTGCCTATACTTAGTTAAAAAATAAATATAAATTAAAACAGTTGATTCAGGTTTTTCTTAAAATTAAAAAAAAACTTCACTAAATGCCTTCAAAGAGCAAATACTTAAATATATATCTTCCTAACCGATTCCAGCTTCTCCCATTCTAATTCCCACCAAAATTCCCTCTTAGTTCCAAAGGATGGAATTGATAGTGTCTAAAGTAGGTAGAACCAGAGAAAAATGATTCCCATTTCAAGCTAGTTACTGCCTGAGGTTGCTACAATAGAAGATTTGTCCAGGTTAGTTCTAACTTTTGCTGACTTATTTTTTTTCCCCTCTATACATTTTATCTGATGGGAAATACATAAAGGAATTGGATTCGCTTTCAATGTGTACATGTAACAGGTTTAAGCAGAGCTTGGCAGTGGCAAGCTGCTCTCATTTCCAAACATATTACTGGCACCAAGTTCTTGTTTTGAAGTATTTAAAAATCTTATGAAATATAAAAAATTTCACTTAGTACTTCCAAAATTCTCCAAAGGGAAGATGTACATAATTTTGTGGGGTTTCTTTTTTTACTTTTATCTTCTCACAATCTATGATTTTTTTCTAGTGCTGCCTAAGGTTCTAGTAGAATTTTTTAAATGAAATAAACACAAGATTAGGTTTCATTGACTTCTAGGACCATCAGTAATTCAACAAATATTTGTTTAGCCCCAACTATGTGTCATGCATTTTACTAGAGTCTGCAAAAACAAGGTGTCTAAAGGACTGTGTCTCTTATCCAAGGAAAACCTTTGATAGTGGAGATGATTTCAGCATACTATATTGTAGAAAGCATTATGAAAGAAGATAGCATGTAGGCTACTGGAGAATAAAAGAAGGCTATTTAAATCAGACTGGGACAGAGGCGGAGTGGGAGGCCAAGTCCTAAAGAATGAAACAGGAAGTTAGTGAAGAGTGAGGGAAGGGGGTTTAAGAGAGAACATTTGAGCAAGGACATGGGCATATGTTCAATGACATGTGTGTGTATGGGTATGTAGAGAAAGGAACTACCATGAGTAGGGCCCTGCTCGGGGGAAAGAGGCTGGAGAAATCTGCAGACACTGGCCATGAAAATATTGTCAGGCATCCGCAACACAGACTGTGGACTGAATCTTCAAGAGCAGAAGCCACTGAGTGATTCATAGTACTGTGTGTTATGGGATTGGATTTTATTTAGATGGAAAATTCTAGGGCTCTGAATAAATGGGGCTAAGGAAGCAAAGCTGACATCAGTAAGACCATTATCTTTGGCCATATTATTGGTAGAATAAAATTAATAATTTATAGAACATTTGCTTTCTGATGATTATTCTTATCTAAGACAATCTCAGTATTAAAATTTTACATAGGCATATGTCAGGCATGAAAGACTGTCCGGTGGGATAGGCTTCTTGCTCTGAACACTACAATCTTCTGGTCACTGGAGTTTTAATCATACTGTATTCACCAGAATTTCTTGCGGGGAGAAACTGCCTGTAAAAAAACCACTTGATACGGTTACTTATTACAGAAGGTGAGAGCCCTCGTTTGCGTGGAACCCATCTGTGATCTTTTTGACATAGGAAAGGGGAAGAATATGCTGCTTGCTCCACAGGGGTGTGTGTGTGTGTGTGTGTGTGTGTGTGTGTGTGTGTGTAACACAAAGGAGTCAGCTTGGCCTACAGGATAAGGATAATTCCACCCAATAAATCTCCCCCTCCTCCAACCTGTAATAAAGTTGCTGAAGGCACAAGATGCAGCAAGAGTTTTGTTTTAATCCAGTGAAGGGACTGAGTTTGGAGGACAGACTGGCACAGACAGAAATGTCAGCCCAAGCTGACACTGGAAAGAAGAGGCAGAGGAAGAGAAGCAAGCTTTTGGAACTCATTGTAAGATGACAGAGGCTTTTGTCCAAGAAATTGGAGTCTGAGTTAAGTTTCATCAGACAGGTGGGCTGGGGACTCCACATGACTCCATATGACACCAGACTGTAAGCAATAATTTTCCTTGATTGAAACTAAAGGAGTAGAAGGAGGTTCCCATCTCCACTCCACCTCATATAAACCATAATCCCTGGGAGATCACCTAATCTTTCTTGGGCCACAATTTCCTCACCTGTAGATTGGAGATAATAAAATCTTGTTGATTACTTTAGTGTAAGTGAGAGACCATGGGTTAAGTAACCTTGCATTGCTCACCTAATAGATTCTTTTCTGGGCACTGCAACAAATGATGGAGATTCAGCAATGAGAAATGAAGTGAAAAGTTCCTGCCCACTCTCTAGGAGTTTATATTCTACTGGTTACAATGCTCTTCTCTTCATTTTAATAAATATATACTGAACACCTGCTATGGGCCAGGTGGCGACTATGCCAAAGAGAAGGAAGTAACTTTGGGTTTCAAGAAGTTCATAGTCCAGGGAGGAAGACAATTACAGGTGACCCTTGAACAACACAGGGTTTAGGGACACTGACCCCTTCTACGGTCCAAAATCCACGTATAACTTTTGACTCCCCCTCAAATTTAACTACTACTAGCTTACTGTTGACCTGAAACCTTACTGATAAGATAAATAGTGGATTAGCATATGTTTAGTATGTTAAATGTATTAAAGACTGTGTTCTTATAATAAAGGGAAAGAAAACATTATTAAGAAAATCATAAGGAAGAGAAAATACATTTATAGTTCTGTACTGTATTTACTGAAAAAAATCCACATAGAAGCGGACCCACACAGTTCAAACCTGTGTTGTTCAAGGGTCAACTGTATAGGAGAGTATGTAGTTAAGTTGTCCACTAAAATTAGGCAGTAGGTGCAGGTGTAATGTAAGCACAAGACAGAGCTAGGGGACAGGGAAGGCACACCTACTGCAGCCTGGGAAAGACCCGGAAGAGATTTCTGAAAGAAAAAATGTGCGCCCTGAGTCTCCAAAGATGAAGCAAAGCATTGGCTAGGTAAGGAATGGAAACTGATATTTGAAATAGAGGGCAAATATGTGCCACTAACAGCTGGAGAACATAGGCCATTCAGGTAGCTGCAAGTGGTAAGGAGGTAAAGCTTGGGTCTGGCAATGGACAAAGATAAAGGTGGAGGAGTAGTCATGGGGGACTTAGTGCACTAATCTAAGAGTTTATGTTTTTTTCTGCAAGACCTGTTAGAAATCTAAGCGAGGAAGTCACATGGTCAGATTTGCTTTTCAGAAAGGTTGCTCTGGGAATAGTATGAAAGGAAGATGAGAGAAGGAAAGGACCCATCGGGAGGCCTAGGGTGGGAGAAGCAGCAGCCAGAAAGGTAGAAGAAAACCTCTCATGAGCCAAGAAGCAGCAGAACTTCAAAGGAGAATATCTAGGTAGACTCCCTGATACTCAAGGTAGGCCTAAATACCCACCAACTGGGGCTAAGAAAAAATTTAATCTCTAATTCACATTTCAACCACACAAGACAAAAGAGGGCATTAATGCTAGCAAAGAAGATTTTGCCTGGGAAGTAGTTTTAATAAAATAACAATAAACTTTTTGCAAGAAGGCTGATAAAAGTACTAGAACTATATACATTATTTCCATATTCCCGTTACAGCCTTAGGAATCATTTTTATTCTGGTGGGCGGCTTGTAGGAGGCTATCTGTGTTTCCATCATATACAATCAACCGTCAAGTATAATACAGGCTTTGGGACTTTATCTTTGTCAGTTACTGCACGAAGTATTCCTTATAGAAAATAAGGCATCTGAAGAGATGGTAGATGATCTCTAGTGCCTATCCAGCTCCAACATTTATGTATTCTATGACTGCTGACACTATGTTTTCTGGGTGGGGTACTGATTTTAAGGGTGTCCACTACTGGTTAACCTGCGGGGGAGGGGGATCAGAAATTACTATAGAGGGAATTCTTGAATTGAGCAGATGCCTTCAAAGATGCCATCCAATTCCAGAATTCTGTAACTCTGTGAGGTTAGTTCAACTGTTTATCAGGTACAGATGTTTTATACTTGAAATTGAGATTCTCTGACAAAGAAAGTTACTGAAAATAGAAAGTCTTGGAATATATTTACACCCATCTCTGCTGTATATTTACATCCATCTCCAACCCTGCCCCAAACATATTCCCATCTAATACTTTGCCATTTGATTTACCAATTTCTTAATTTCTATAACTGCCACCTTCAGTTAAATTCTCATCTATGTATTTCTAGATTCGTGTAAAAACCTAGTACTGGATCTCCTTGGGTTCAATTTTTTTCACCACAGTACTGTTTAGAAAGTGAGAATAATCTTCCTTAAACTCTGTTTCTTTCTTTCTTTTTTAGAGAGAAAAAGAAAGTATGGCGGGGGGGGGGGGGGGGGCAGAGGGAGAAAGAGAATCCCAAGCATACTCCATGCCTAGCACAGAGCCCCATGCAGGGCTCAATCTCATGACTCTGAGATCATGACCTGAGCCAAAACCTAGAGTGAGATGCTTAACCAAATGAGCTCCCAGGTGCCCACTTAAACTCTGTTTTTAATGTGTCAGTCCTTTGCTCAAATACCTTACTATATCAATGCCATACTCCTGTGTTCACATAAGGCCTTTCTTCAGTGGGCTTTTCAATAAAACTCTCACCTCTCTTTTACTTACTCTCCCATCTAAGGCTGTCCTTCTCAGTCAATCCTTCCACCTGGATACAATTTGCTGACCACTGTCTCTGTGACTTTGTATCATCTTTATATTTGTTTCTAGGCCTTTCTGTAAGTGTCTAGACCAGTTCCTGACATTTACAGGCATGCAACAAATATTTTTCAGTAAATAACCAATAAGTACTCGTGTATTATAACAAGTCAGAATATTTCTTTGTAAGTACTGTTCGAGCAGTAATACTATCCTGAGTATGGCTCTCTAGATGTATTCATCTTCATCTATCTATCTCTTATGCTCAGTCTACTGCTTTCAATTTCTCCTATTTGTCAGGAACTAACATTGTCAGAACTTTGATTAAGCACACCATGGTGTCTTTCTGGAGTGAAATATTAATATTAGACTTAAAGTGATAGATATATACGTAGAATGATCTTTACAAAACTAAATGAAATTTTGAAGAACCCACCAATACACAGGTATGAAGTTTGGGGGTAACAGGTGAATGAACTAAAGGTCATGCGCTATCCTACCAAGATCAGCAAAACGTAGATTAAAACCGGGAGAATCCTGCTTACTCTTGCTATTCTAAGTTTAGCCAATCTGTAGTGCTCATGTTACTTTCTAGCAGACATTTAAATATATATTTCTCTCTCAATATAACAAAATTAAATCCTGTCTATCCCCTCTCCATGAAATTATTCTGTGTTTTCACTGCTTCATCCCTACCATCACAATCCCATCTGCTTCCCCATCCCTGTGCCACACACAAATACATACTCTGCTGGTTTTGTTTAGATTTTCCTTAGAACATGACTTAAGAACCTGTCTTAAGAACCACTTCTTAATCTTTGTATTATAATGACCAGTTACATTTATGATGTATTTGTTTTCTCTATAAATTTTACTTGATTCGTTGCTCACTACCCTATCTTGGACATTCCATCGTCTTCATCTCCTGATCTTTGTTATGACTTTTCACAAGGAAGGAGAACTTCCTTAAATGATTGCCCATAAAGGAGACACTGGTGGTAGGCATACTTTTTGATTTCTTGCATTTCAAAAGTCACAGTGCTTCTTAACCTTTTTAGAAGTCTAATAAACTTTCTGAGAATCTCCCTAGGAAATTGGACATGAAGTTGATGTGATCAACTTTTCTTTTTTAAAAAGTATTCACTGACCTCCCTGAAGTCACCAGGGACTCCAGGCTGAGAATTCCCACCTGAATAGGGAAGAAAAAATATTTGTTTTAATCAATACTGCTCCAGAATCTTTCATTCAGAATCAGTACCTTTGCTGCCTTCTTTGTTCCCTAACTCCCCTCACTGTGAGATACCTAAAGAGAAGTAATGCCAAAGGGACATTTCATTACATTTAAAGGAACTGAAGTCAAAGCTAAGAAGAAAATATACAAAAGGTGTGCAAAAAAGACTAGGCTTTTTAAACAGGCTATAAACAGAGTCTCAGCAGGGTCATTTATTATGTCCAATTTTTATTCTCACTACTTGTGCTGTAAGTTGAATATATGAGTGAGAAGTCATGTTGGCCTACTGGTAAACCTGCATTTGTTAAATGTGTGTACATTATAGAACAAGTTTTGGAACTCAGGATCATATTAGGACTAATTAGCTTATTTACTTGTTTGTGAGCTGGCTCCATACACAAACTTAATTAAAAGAAATTAGTTTTCTAGATGTACAAGACTATCTAGGGATATTTAGATTTGGATAAGAAAGCTCTTACACACATGTACAAGAATCTATAACCTATAGGAGTTCCCCATGGGAGGTGGTATGACAGATCAGAAAGGGTATGGCTTTTTGAGTCACCCAGAATTTAAATTCTACTTTTGCCATTGTTCTAATTGTATTATCTTAAATTAGTCATTTAAATATCCAAACCTTTATATATAAGTCACGAATTGATTTTTATGAGAAATGCATATGAAAAATGCATGCAAAACCCCCAAGGGCCATATCTGACTTACAGTAGGTACTCAATCAATAGTAACTATTATTCTGACTCACCTTACAAGGTTGTTTAAACAAGTTAATCTGCAATAAGTCATTTAACACATGAAGGGTTTCTTCCACTCTCATGTGTTCTCAATCCTTAACCAATTCTAATTTTCCTATCATCACCATCAACACTCAACCATTAACCAGTTCTGGGCTGAATATTAGTGAGGAATCTAAGATCTAGAATAGCCTTCATAAGACCACCCCAATCATGCCAAGTCACAACGTATAAAAAATACGTATAAAAAATGTCACTGGTTAATAAAAGAGCACCACTTCCTGTGAGGTTCCTGGGAGGTTCATTCCAGTATCTCCCAAAGAACATTCAATTGATAATTACTCCTACAAGATTCTCCTTACCAAAAGAATTCTGTAGTCAAACAGGTTTGGGAAATGTATTTGCAGCCTCTTTGCCATGATTTGTAATGGATGCGCACCTACCAAAAGCTAGAAGTTTCACAGCAAAGAAACCTAACACCATTTAACACATATTATCTAAACTTATTTGATCTTGAAACACTTTTTTTCATGCGACCATTATCATCTTTTGAAGCATACTTTGGAAAACTTTGTCCTATACTATATATGGCAAGTCCCAAAACATAAACACAATGCCTGTGTTTTGTAGGTCCCCACGTATTTGAAATCTGTCGTGTTTTGGACATCTAATTTTTCCTCCTCAGGGCTTTGTGTACTGTTGAGAAATGGCCAGAGAGTAATCTATCTTCCTTCCTCCCTTGCTTCCTTCCTTCCTCCCTCCCTTCCTTCCTTCCTCTTTTTCTTTTCCCCAGCAAGAGAGCAGTTAAAAAACCCATGCATATTTATTGAGTCTCTCTGATGTGCTGGTTGCTGTGGAATACAAGAACATAAAAGATTCAGTGGCCTGGACCTGGGTAGGAACTTAGAATATCCTGCTGAGAAAATCTGACACATGACCAGCCTAGAGAAATTGTGACGTGATGTAGAAATCATCCAGCTTGGAAGTGCTACTGCAGTTCAGAGCAAGGAGGGGGAGGGATGGACTGTAGCTAAGTGCATAGGGCTCCAGGAAGAAGGTGAACCTGGATGTAGGTCTTTGACAAAGTCTATGGTTTGAATGGCTGTGGGAGGAGGGCATCAGCTGGCATTCTTTTCAGGTGGAAGAAATGTCTGGAGCCTGAATAAGGGTCATGTGTATCGGTGGTAAATAGCCTGGATGGAGTAGACTCCTTTGAGGGAGGAGAAGGAAAATCAGGTTGGATACTTAAATGAGTGGTCTTGAGCTAATAGATTTTGTGGGAATTAGATAAGTGCACTGGTAGACCAGAGGATGAAATAAAGAAGTGAGAAGGAGGGAGGTTACGAATCCATTCCAGTAGTCCAGATGTACACTGGTAAGCAAGGAGTTCTAAAAGTATCCATCTTAATGGTCTACTGTGACAGTTATGAACAACAGAAAGAGTATGGCATTGGGAAGAGAGATCTAGGTTCAAAGGCTGGCTCTGTAACTTAGCAACCATGTGGCAAATTTAGGCAAATTATTTTACTTCTTTACCTTAGTTTTCTCTTTTGCAAAATAGGGCTAAAAATACATCCCACAAAAGGTTACCCTCCTAACGCTGGCTATTTTCCACCTTTTACTTGAATTTTAAGACTGTTAATTTAATTTTTTTAGATTTTATTTATTTATTTGAAAGAGAGAGATAGCAAGAGAGAGAGCATGAGCAGGCGGAGGGGCAGAGGGAGAGGGAGAAGCAGACTCCCCAGTGAGCAGGGAGCCCGATGTGGGGCTTGATCCCAGGACCCCAGGATCATGACCGGAGCTGAAGGCAGACGCTTAACCGACTAAGCCACTCAAGAACCCCAAGACTAATGTTAGTTTTAAAATCTCTTCATCTGCCTATTTCATTTTTGTTTCATTTCAACTTAAATGCATAATTTGTTTAAAAAATTATAAATAGGGGCACCTGGGTGGCTCAGTTGTTAAGCGTCTGCCTTCGGCTCAGGTCATGATCTCAGGGTCCTGGGATTGAGTCCCACATCAGGCTCCCTGCTCATCGGGGAGTCTGCTTCCCCCTCTCCCTCTGCCTCTCTCCCCATGCTCCTGCTGTCTCTCTCTCTCAAATAAATACAATCTTTTAAAAAAATAAGTAACAAAATAAAAAAATTATAAATAGTTATCATGTCAGTTACATGCAATATATGACAGCTGCTTTTAACAGCAGTGCATCTCCTCCCCATCTCTTCTTAAAATACAAAGTTATCAAAACAATTCTGTACATATTTTTGATACTAGTAGTAGTCAGCACCTGCATCACTCTGAAAATTAACCCAGTTGGTATTCATTACACCTGCTACTTTAGCAATTTAAAATGCAGTTCTTTTATTAAGCAAAATGAATAAAGCAGGCTGTTCATATTTTATTTCATTCTTGAGATTAGATTTGGAAAATATATATTATTCCATAGCAATCTGAACACTTCTTGCCATGCCCCGATCTTGTAAACCCAAATTTTATTTTGAGTATTCCAGGTTTATGCTTAAATGATACCTCCTTCATAAGAGGAAAAAAAATTGCTTAGCATCTTCTTCCTGTTGTTTAAAAACCAAATGGCTGTACACACACACACACACACACACATACATTTATTTATGTATGTATTCATAAATCTCCAGGGCACATTTACTAGCTAGAATTATTTTATTTAATGTGTGGGCATTTTCCATTTAGATCATTAAGACATTAACATGAGTAGAAGATTTTTGATTTAAGACAGTTTGAGATCCACAAAAAGTAATTATTGTAGAATGTCCTTCTGGCAATTTTATATTTTTTTAAACAGCGTTACATAACTCTGGAAGTACAACTTTTACGTTTTAGGAGTTTTGCCATTTTGTTTACTATGCTCAGGGCATCCACTATTTCACAGGGATTATTTATTTCATTCATACAAATTTTTGTTGCATATCAAAGCAATGGAGAAGCTTCTGGATACTTAGGTCCACATTCTAATTTCAGTCTGTATATTCTGTTTTCATATTTTGTTCTTGATGACCTAACAACCATGCCTGCCCACCTCGAAAGTATCCTTTATTCATCAGCTTCAAGGTGGATAACCAGATTATTTCCTTTGGCATTCTTTGAGATCTTCCAATTGCAGAAATTATGGGGAACTTCAGCTCCTGTGGAGAACTGCCATTTTCTTCTGAAGGTCCAGACTCCACCCATACAGAGTTTTGGGGGAAGACTAAGTGAGATGAGGCAGTGACTTTCAAACTTTCTTGACATGGTACCACAGTAAGAAATACATTTTATATTATGACTAGCCCACTTGTTTAAAGTAGGAGCTGCAATGAATACTATTGTGCTTATTTTTTAAGAAGTGTGGGTGCTGACTCCTAGTATAAAAATATGTACAGTAATGTTTTGATACCTGTATTTGTTCAGAAAAGGTGGGGAGGAGTGAACTCTTATTAAAAGCAACTCCTGTGTGTTATATATAATAGTCATGACAAAATTTGTTCATGGTCTTTTTTTAAGAAACCATGCATTTAAGTGAAAGCAACAAAAGTAATTATATATACACAATATAAAGGAAATCTCTACATAATTGAAACAGTATATATACACATACATACATATACATATATTTGATCTAGTATATAAAGAATTCAAACAGAACTTACATGAAGTGATGTTTAGCCTTACCATGTATGATTCGTTCTGATGTTTCCTATTCTGTTCTATTTAATTCAAAAAATATTGATTGTGACCCACTAATTTGATTTTGCAATCTACCAATAAGTTTGTAAATGCTGAGGAAAGGAATCACTTAGCTTAATGAATGTTAGTTTTCTCTCCCTCTGCTCTCTTCCTCCCACTTTATAATAAAAATTCTTCTTGTACTCTCCTGCAAGGGAGAAGCAGAACACAAGGATTTCTAAGGACAGTCTGTCTAATATGCAGATACTTGGTAAATCACTTCTTAAATGTGTGAGTTTGCTCAGGCAGTAGGGGTTTACCAGTTGAACACATAAAGCAGGGATCGCTCACTCAAGGGCCCACTGGAAGGAACGATGTGGTGGTTGGGGAGTTCAGGGGCAGTAGGTGGGGACTTCAGAGAGTGTACATGGGAAAGCTGGCCAACTGCTGTCAGCTCTTCAGATTTTTCGAAAGAATCCCCGCATTTGAATTTTTACATGAAAAATCTACATTGTTTAAACTTTGGCAACTAATTCAAAACAAGTTTTCAGGACCAAACAAGAGTCTATGGACCTTCATGGCCAATTTGCAACCTCTAACATCAACAGTGCTTAGCACAAGTGACAGAAACCTTCCTGAGCGCAGTATTTTAGACAAGCCTGTAAGGACCTAATTATAAATTTCAAGGTAGAGAAATTAAGTTAAGAAGTGTTTCTGGAATCTAGAATGCTAATGCGGGGTTGTTAAAAGATGATATGAAGTCAAAAGACAGATTCTGTTCCAGGTTCCAGTGGTTGCTCAGGACTGGTCTGGGCCAAATAATCTCAGCTGTCCACGCACCAACTGGACCCCTATGAGATGTGCTATGAGGAATTAGGCCTGACAAGACTATCTAACTCCAATGACTTAACGATTACTACTAAGGGCCCACCCAATCAGGGAGCTCTGTTTCCCAAAAACTGCCACACATCCTAACCCTTTCATTGGCAAATGAATAGGAAAAATAAATCTTTCCATTTAGCCTTCATTTTCCTTTCTAGCTCTTACTATCTTACAAATAAATTCCTGGTACACCTATCTGTTTCCTCCATTTCTAGGGGCCTTTTCCTTTGTCAACCCCCTCCTACATAGTCTTATGTTCCCAAAGCACCTCTTGTATAATAGTATCTGTCCTTAAGCAAGACCATATTCTGTAATTTGAATCCCTGTTGGTTTGTATCCAAATTTGTTCGATTCTGGAGAGCCCCTCTAAAATTCACCTCACCAGACCCATCTGTCCTCACCATCCCCTGTGGCTGACCCCACCGACACACCCACCTTTTGTCAGCTAGTTCCCTGAGAGTCCCATCTCTTCATATTTGGTCATGTTTGCCGCTTCCTGGTCCAGTCCTCCCACTTTCCTTCCACCTATTCAGTTCCTGCCTTTCATAGATTCAGTCCTTTATGCAAAGGTTCCTTCAAAGGAAGCTCTGCATAGAAGCCGATGACAAGCTCTCCCCAGGAATAGCAGGAAGCCTGGGGTGGAGGGAGTCAGTCTTGAGATCACCTAGGGCCGGGCAGCACTCGAGACAAGATTACGGGTAATAGGTTCCCAAGTTCCAAGGAGGGAAACCACATTCTTAGTCTGTTTTGGTTTTACTTGGAGGAGAGTACTTTCCACGGACAAAGTTGAGAAACTAGAAATTGTTACATGATTCATCCTTTTCTACCTCAACTTTGGTTTGATTCAACAAGCCAACAAATACTTGTTAAACACCTGCCAGGGGTATCTGGTAGTTTAAGAGGTATTAAACTTGCAGAGCTAAATTCAGATCTCTGGCTTCAGGGAGTCTGCCCCTAGAGGTTATGAACAACAAATGAACAATTGCAGTAATTTCAAAAGAAATGCATGCGTGTGACAACAGAAGCATGTAGAAGGTAGGGAAAATTTAGAGGATCCAAATAGGCTTCCCGGAGAGCCTGTCCATGTCCTCCTCCACCTGCTAACTCATGATCAGAGTTTGCACACTTGGCTGGGACTTTAGAGAACAGTGTGTGAACAACAGGAAGATGGGTCTGGTGGCTCAGGTTGGGCGAGAACAAGCTCAGGCACACGATGCACAAGAGAGTCTTTTTCTTGTCCAAACTTCCAAATTCTCTGGTGGAAGCCTAGGAATGAGGGAGAAAAGGAGGCAGGGAGCTCCACCCACTGTAGCCAGGAAGGAAAGAGTAGGCCTGAGTCTCTACAAGTGTAGAAACTCAGCCAACTGTAAGCTGGAACATCAAGAAGATAATGTTTATTCAAAAAGGATAATTAAAGAGGCAACTGTGGGAGGCAGAGGAGAAAAACTAGGGCTGCCTGATAAGTGGGTGAAGAAAACCCAGCACCTTAAGAACTTGATTGTATTTTGCAGCCTGAATTTCCTATTTGCTGCTCCCTCTGCCTGCTGCCCCCTCCTCCACAAGAGCTGGGCTCTGTGGCCCCAGAGTCATGCTCTTTTTGTGGGGAATGAACATTTAGAAATGAATTCATCTGGGCAAGCAATCACTGATAAGTGATTTTCCCTCAGGGTGAGTGAGACTGGCATTTGAATTTAACCTGTTTGGTTGGATTCTAGAGGAATGTGCCTGTTCTGCCTACAGAAAGCCCCTACTCCAGCTCTGACCCCCTCCAGTTCTTTACTTAGAAACAAGGCCAGCAGGTCCTTGCTCTTTTTAATCGCTGAATGGACAATATGCTGGCTTATTCTGGGATAGAGGGGGACCTTATGAGGACTGAAGATTCAAGAGAACAGTTTTTAGAGCAAGGCAGTCCTTGTTTCCAAACCTAAGTTTTGCCACTGACTTACCAGAGATACTCATATAAGCTCATTAACTTACCTAAGCTTGTTCTCTAATTTGTAAAACGAAGAAAGCAGTACCTATATCATATGATGATTTTGAAGATTAAACAGGATTGTGTATGTAAAGCAGTACTTGAGAAATAGTAAGTGCCCCCCAAATAATGATGATGATGAATTTAATATACAGGCATACAGAGAATATTAGGATTTTCTGAATTATTTCCAGCTCTTAATATTTCACTCTTCTTCCAGATTCTATTATCTACTGGCTGACTGACAGGGTCTTCCGAGCATTTATCAATGTGATTAGGAACAGTAATTCTGGAAAGTACTCTCAAATTATTTATCTAATTAAACAAGCAAACCTTTTTAACCCAGACACCCTAAATCTCTGTAGCTTGTCTCTGCTGATTTGGTCAGAACAGCTCAGATGGTAGGGAAGGGCTTTCCGGGTGGAAAAAAAATAAATTAGCTGTCTGGAAAACAAGGACCTCTGAGTTAAAAAAAAGCCTCCCTAAAACAGACTGTTTACTTTTGCCATGGTGTCTCACATTAGTTGGGACTGGGAAAATCCAGGTTACCACCCAGCAGGAGTTCCCTCTAAAGATAGAGACTGGCAAATATCATATTTGATGCATGAGAGCCAAATCAGAAGGTTACTCTTCAAGTAACTACATCACTAAACAGTCTCTCACAATGATTGTTTACTAGTAGACAGATTTTCTCCGGGGTTGGAACCAGATCAAATTCATTCTTCAATCTCTGGTGCTAGACATTGGCTGTCACACACCAGGTATCCAATACATGTTTTTAAATTGAACTGAAAAAGCCTGGAACATTCCCTTTATTAAGACTACCTTTTCTGTAATGTTTCCAGAGCTTCCGACACATCTGAGAATCAGTAACTCCATTGTTAGAGGAATATTAATGTGGTTCAGGGGCTTGGAAACCTCACTGTCTATTATAAGATTACTGTAACTTTTTTTTTTTAACGTATTTATTTACTTAATTAACTGAAAGCTTTTTGAAAAATAAGTTGCTGTACACAAAAGGTATTATTACTATTATGTACATGACCAATATGGAATGTCAACTCAGGGTAATAAATCCTCCCTGGTGAGGTGATATGAGTGGGTAGGAAGGTGACATAAGCCTTAAATGACAAGCCTGGCACTCGATTAGGAGCCCATGGAAAGTAGTCCCAGGTAAGGGGGAAGCTGTTTCACAGATTGGGGTGGACCACACGGCAGACTGTAATTTCCTGGTTTGTCTTTGTTTGACTGTGCTTGCTTCTTCCTCATTCTTTTTTTTTTTTTTTTAAGATTTTATTTATTTATTTGAGAGAGAATGAGATAGAGAGAGAGCATGAGAGGGGTGAGGGTCAGAGGGAGAAGCAGACTCGCTGCTGAGCAGGGAGCCCGATGCGGGACTTGATCCTGGGACTCCAGGATCATGACCTGAGCCGAAGGCAGTCGCTTAACCAACTGAGCCACCCAGGCGCCCCTACTTCTTCCTCATTCTTGGTATTTAGATCCTGATATATAACTGAGTACATCCAAGGACTGCAAACTCAAATGCCTCTAATGGGGTCAGGTAGGTAAATTAAAGGAGGCAGTGAATTATATACTTTAGTCCCATGTTGCTATATGGGAGTGTGGGTCATCAGTGTACTATATCTTCTAACTTTTCAAGGGAAGTTACAAATGCTATTTTTATGGAAAGTCTCCTATTTTACAAATATCAGCAACTAGTTCAAAAAGTTTTAAATACTTTTGGACTCAATACAACACATTTATGCGCTAGGGATGATAACCTTGGGGCAGCCAGGTTTTGGTCTTTAATACGTGGCCATCTTGGATTTCCTAGCGACATTCTGAAATTAGCCTGGAGTTCTTATTCCTTCCTACTTCCATAGCAGGCTGATGTGTCTTCCCAATTGTTCTGAATTCTTTATCTTTGACACTTAACATATCCAATTGTGCAGTAATGCATCTTGGAAAAAACTGTCTGGGAAAATGAACTTAAAAACTCTGCCAACTCCTGTGGAAGTTGATCTGGTGATAGATGATACAAACTTGTTAGTGCTACGTATCGTATCAGGCTTGTTTATGTAGATAAGTCTCTTCTTAACTAGGCATATATAAAATCTTTATTATGTCTTTTCTCCAATCCGTTAGTTGTCACTTTCTTTTCTTTCTTTTTTTTTTTTTAATTTTTATTTTTATAGTCACATCCCATCCCTTCATTGTGAGTACAGTAACTTTTGTATGGGGAGAGAAATCCCTGGTAGAGTGATCCAAATCTCCATTTCCCCCCTTCTTGTGTTCTACAGAACCATTTATTCTCCAAGTACCTAAAAATACTAATACATTTATTTGTTTACATATCTGTTCCTTACAGGTAGGGGGGTCCATAAAACCCAACTGGCCCAGAATTTACCCGGCTTGTGTCTGTTACCCAAGGGTAATTATGAATAGCATTGCCTTTCACTCTATAAAGTGTCCTGCTTTGAATGCTAAATCATATGGGCACTCTACATATGAGAGAGTTCATCACACATCATTTAGCTGCCCAGCCCTGCCTCTTCTGGAAGTCTGGGCACTAGGCCTGCCCAGGGCTTTCCTCTATGGAGGCAGCTCCCTCAGTCACTGCATTCAGAAGCTTTGGGCCCGCTCCTGAAAGAACAATCACCTCTCTCTGGAGAGAGAGTCTTGGTAGAACAACAGCAACAAAAATCAATTCGCTAAAATCAATTCTCGCCTTTCATCTCAGGCCCCTTGCAAACACTAAGAAACAAAGGATCCCTAATAATTACAACTCCAAATTTACTGAAATCTAGAAGACATGTCTATTTGAGAATTCTAATCTAGTAATTAAACTTAAGCTTCTCAGGTTATACTGCACCTTAATAAGGCAGCTTATTTTGTCAAAATCAGTTAAGGCCCTCTACTGTGATTTGGAAGAAATGGATAGACAAAAAAAAAAAAAGAAAAAAAAAAATGTGGCTGGTCAAGGTAATCCAAAAGCTCAACCCATTCAGTAAATAACAATGACACTTTAACAGGTTCTTTTTACTAATAGGATGTAATTGTGCTTGGCTTTAATTTCTTGTAATGATGGAACAAATTTGATTACTTCATACTTTTAGGGACATTTGGCTACATCATGTTTTGGTGCTTCCATAAACCCCAGTGGAAATTAAATCAGCTCTGTGATTGCTCATTTCCCCTATTTAGTGACATGTCTGCCTCGTATCAGCAAAATGGTAACCACTGTCTACCTTAATCCAAGATACTGCAGGAGATTTAAAAGAAATCACCTCCTGCGCCCTTCTCCTTTCAGATCGCCCAATTTGTAGCTATCAAATTTTGGCATGCTTGCTGGGATGCAATCTTGTTTGAACAAGCAAAGTAATTCTCACGTAAGACTTTAGGATTCTCTGTACTGTAAGTTCTAAATGCACCTATAATTCAAATTTAGATGAGGGTTATGAGTTGGTAAGAACATGAAAAGCACCAAAAGTTTTAAGAACTTAAACTTTTATTTTGTGCTACCAGCTTCTCCTTTCCCCAATTCTAGGTGGACATACAAGTTTTGAGGTAGGGAGTTTACTGCCACATACTATGAAAAATAGTCAGTCATTAGTCTAGCACATTTAATCTTTAGGCCCTTATGCAGAGCAGGTAAAATATTCTGGCAGAACTTAACACAAGTTTCCTGACATTGTAGGTACTAAGCTCATACGGTGAAAGATCATACTACACAAACATTGCAAATATGGTACTGCAGACTGACATTGTTGAAAACACACATGGAACATTAGTAGGCAACACTGTGGCAGAGACTAACACTGAGGCTTTTCTTCCTCAGTTATGTCAGAATCCTTAATTTACCTAAGCATATGACTGCTTAAAATAGAGAACATTCCCAGACTCCTATGTAGCAAAGTATTGCCAAATAAGTAAGTTCTGATAAATGGGTTGAAAGTAGAAGTGTTATGTGGAGGTTTCAGGAACTGTCATCAAAAGACATCTGTCCTGTATCTTTTATCTGTCCTTTTTCATTCTTTTCTCTTTCCTCCTGGCTAGAATAAGAAGTTGATGGCTGACACTAGAGCAGCCAAATTGGACCATGAGTTGAATTTAGTTAGAATAAAGGCCATATCTAAAGCATCAAAAGGAAAGGAGCATGTGTCCTTGAAGTCTTTGTGGAACAGTGTTGCCCATTAGTTCTAGATTGCCTACTTTCAGATTTTAACAGGATAGAGAAATGAACATCTATCTTCTTTAAGTCACTTCTATTTTAAATCTGTATTTGCGTAAAATGCTTTCCCAACTAATACAAACACCAGTAACCAAACTCTTATTCACCTATGATTTAAGACTGTATTTTAGTCTTGTTAACAAAGTGTGTTCACCTAGGCCAGGCTAAAATTTAGATATTGGACAACTGGTTGCCAGCTTACTATAATTCAAAGATACTGTGTAGTAACACATTGCTAGTTAAGAGCTTGTTCCAGGACTATCTCAAAATTATTTCTAGAAAATTTGCCAAACAAAATCCTATAAGAACCACGCTAAAGTTTCCCCTGGGGTTCAGATATTTGTCTTTCCAGATTTGAAAGTCACTCAAGCCTGGAAGCCATTGCAATGGACCAAAAAGTGGTTTCCCTGCCATGAAGAAGAACACTGTCATTTCGGGGAGGGAGGGTCTCCTTTGGTCCCCTCTCCCACTCATTTATGCACTTGAATACATGAATGTTTACATATTTTTTTTCTGACTCAACAGTCTCTGAGCACATTGCTCTTGTTAAATCATTAAAAGCTGGAGGGTCTTTTCAAAATTCTTTCAGCGATTTATCATTTAAAGCCAATGTTCTCTCCTCCTGCAAATCCAACAGCTTTAAAACTAAGTTCTTGCAAATCCAAGTCATGTCTGAAAGGTTTATAGAATGACATACTGTGGTCATATGGTCAGTCCACAAATATCTCTGATTGTACAATATTTTAAGGCAAAACATTTTATGTGTAACCTCCATGAGGTTATAGAGCATGGCCTATTTATTTATTACCAAATCCCCAGCTTCTGGAACAGTGCCCCGCAACATAAATCTGTTGAATGAATAAATGAAGAATCTGCCTGGTGTAGTAAAATTGTGATCTGCACACATTTGAGGCTCATCTCTTTGTGTACACTGGGTGTACACATAGCCTCCTGGATGATTCTGCAGGACTGTGCATCTATATTGTCCACCAACGGACCTGTTTACCATAGGGACCTGTTACCAAGGGACCTGTTTTTCATAAATTGTTCCAGCATCACACTCTCCTCCTACAGAGACTATTGCTGCCCATTCTTTTTTTTTTTTATTTTTATTTTATTTTTTATTATTATTTATTTATTTATTTATTTGAGAGAACGAGAATGAGAGACAGAGAGCATGAGAGGGGGGAGGGTCAGAGGGAGAAGCAGGCTCCTCGCTGAGCAGGGAACCTGATGCGGGACTCGATCCTGGGGCTCCAGGACCATGACCTGAGCCGAAGGCATTTGCTTAACCAACTGAGCCACCCAGGCACCCTATTGCTGCCCATTCTAAATCCCTAAAGCACTGTCATTTTCACTTAGATCCCGCAATACAGAAACATTGTTGGACATACTTGGGTGGAGAGGAATACGCATGCTTAAGCTTCCTTTGAAAAGAAATCGCAACTGTCAGAAATGTTAGTTATCAAAATTAGCTCCATAGATTATGGACATAAATCTCAGTTCTATTTGTTCATAGTAGTGTAAACTTGCATTTTTTTAAAAAGATTTTATTTATTTATTTGACAGAGAGAGACAGCGAGAGAGGGAACACAAGCAGGGGGAGTGGGAGAGGGAGAAGCAGGCTTCCCGCCGAGCAGGGAGCCCGATGTGGGACTCGATCCCGGGACTCCAGGATCATGACCTGAGCCGAAGGCAGACGCTTAACGACTGAGCCACCCAGGTGCCCCTAAACTTGCATTTTTAAAATTAATTTGGAAATAAAAATAGCTGTAGGAACCATTTTGGGAGAGACCTTCCATTATCGGTCTCAGTGAAGGGACAGCTGGGGTGTGTATTAGGATGGCTCCCCACAGGACTCCAGCTTTCTAGAACCCATTCGGCATTGCCAGTACCCTCTCCACTTCTCTACTGCTCACTGACACACAACTAGGCAAAGGCATTGTCTAAATAGAAACTCCTTCAATCTTTCAAAACCTAGAGCTGTCTGATCACAAAAAGAAAAACAGGATCAAAAATACAGAAAGACTAGATGTTCTGTCTGTCCAAGTGAATGCCAGCTAACGGTAATGCCATTGATAAGTTCACTAAACAGAGAAGATTTGTTAATCAAGGGGAATATCTGTTTGTATCAACTTATCAAATCTCCCTAAAACCAGTCATTTCACACATACTGACATAAATGTTTGTTTGCAAAATTTAAAATGTTAGTGACATGACTTTTTTTTTTTTTTTTAAGGTAATTCAGTTGCTCCTTCTCCCAGTTTCAGTATCAGTATCTGGGTTAGAATTTAAGGTAAAAGGTATAAATAAATAAGTCATCCTGAAACATTCAAAGGCAACCAGATGTTTGAGACTGTAATGTAGTTATAAGGAAAAGTGTCCTTGTTCTTGGGAGGTATACATTGGGGAGTTTGAGGATCGAAGGCCATGATGTATATAGCTCTCTCTAGGGTGGGTCAGAGAAGAAAAACAGTGTGTGTGTGTGTGTGTGTGTGTGTGTGTGTGTGTGTAAACAAAGAGAGAGTGATAAAGCACATGAAAGACGATGTTGCCAATGGTGAGGAATACGCATGTATTCTTTCTACTATTCATGAAGCTATCCATTAAGTTTGGAATTGTTTCCAAATAAAGCATTTTTTTAAAAGGTGATCAGAACAGTGACAATAAATAATTAAATTATTTCATATTTGAGCATTCTTTCCTGCCCCCACTATGTATACACACCTCATACACACATAAATATACATAAGTGACACTCATTGTACTTTCTTGCCTACATAATGAGTATGATTAGCACAGTACATGTTGGGAAATTTGTCTTATAATCTATTCATGAATTCAAGCTCTAAGTAATTCTAAGAGACCTTTTAGACAATGATCTGATTTTTAAGACAATGATTTTGAAGATGTGATGTCCTTCCTTGTAAATGAGGCCACCCTTCATGATATATTTAATGTGCTGAATGGGAAAAATCTGCAGCCAAGAATACTCTATCCAGCACAGCTATCATTAAGAATAGAAGAAGAGATAAAGAATTTCCCAAACAAAAACTAAACGAGTTCATGACCACTAAACCAGCCCTGAAAGAAATATTAAAGGGGACTTTCTGAGTGAGAAAGAAAGACCAAGTGTGACAAGGCTAGAAAGGAACAGAAAATTTCTAGATTCAATGACAAAATAAGTAATAAAATGGCAATAAATATATATCTATCAATAATTGCTCTGAATGTAAACAGACTAAACACTCCAATTAAAAGACACAGGGTGTCAGAATGGATAAAAAAACACAAGACCTACCTATATGCTGCCTACAAGAGACTCATTTTAGACCTAAAGACACCTGCAGATTGAAATTGAGGGGATGGAGAAACAATTATCATGCAAATGGAAGTCAAAAGAAAGCTGGAGTAGCAATATTTACATCAGACAAACTAGATTTTATGTAATTAATTAATTAATTAATTAATTAATTTTTAAGTAGGCTCCATGCCTAGCACGGAGTCCAACATGGGGCTTGAACTCAAAACCCTGAGATCAACACCTGAGCTGAGAGATCAAGAGTCAGATGCTTAACTGACTGAGCCACCCAGGCATCCCCAGAGAAGCTACATATTAAGCCAAAGACTATAACAAGAGATGAAGAAAGGCACTATATCATAATACAGGGGACTATCCAACAAGAAGATCTAACAATTGTAAATATGTATGCCCCCAACATGGGAGCACCTAAATATATAAAATAATTAATAACAAACATAAAGGAACTCATTGATAATAATACAATAATAGTAGGGGACTTTAACACCCCACGTACAGCAATGGATGTAGCATCTAAACAGAAGATCAACAAGGAAAAAATGGCTTTGAATGACACACTGAATCCGATGGACTTTACAGATACATTCAGAACATTTCATCTTAAAGCAGCAGAATACACATTCTTTTCTTTTCAAAGATTTTATTTATTTATTTTAGAGAGAGAGAGTTAGCGAGAGCAGAAACACAAGCAGGGAGAGTGGGAGAGGGAGAAGCAGGCTTCCCGCAGAGCAGGGACCCGATGTGGGGCTCGATCCCAGGACGCTGGGATCATGACCTGAGCCGAAGGCAGACGCTTAACGACTGAGCCACCCAGGCGCCCCTACACATTCTTTTCAAGTACACACGGGACATTCTCCAGAATCGATCACATACTAGGTCACAAATCAGGCCTCAACAAGTACAAAAAGATTGAGATCATAGCATGCATATTTTCTGACCACAAAGCTATGAAAGTTGAAGTCAACCACAAGAAAAAACTTGGAAAGACCACAAAAACATGAAGGTTAAACAACATGCTACTAAAGAATGAATGGGTCAATCAGGAAATGAAAGAAGAAATTAAAAAAAATACATGGAAGCAAATGAAAATGAAAACACGATGGTCCAACACCTTTGGGATGCAGCAAAAGTGGTCCTAAGAGGGAAATACATAGCAATACAGGCTGACCTCGAGAAGCAAAAAAAAAATCTCAAATATACAATCTAAACTTACACCTAAAGGAGCTAGAAAAAGAACAAAGTCTAAAGCCAGCAGGAGAAGGGAAATAATAAAGATTAGAGCAGAAAGAAATGATATAGAACCAAAAAAACAGTAGAACAGATCAATGAAACCAGGAGCTGGTTCTCTGAAAAAATTAATACAATTCATAAACTCCTTGCCAGACTATCAAAAAGAAAAAGAGAAAGGACCCAAATAAATAAAATCACAAATGAGAGAGGAGAAATAACAATCAACACCACAGAAATACAAACAACGATAAGAGTATATTATGAAAAATTGTATGCCAATAAACTGGACAATGTGGAAGAAATGCATAAATTCCTAGAAACATATAAACTACCAAAATTGAAACAGGAAGAAATAGAAAACTTGAACAGACTCATAACCAGCAAAGAAATTGAATCAGTAATCAAAAATCTCCCAACAAGGGGCCCCTGGGTGGCTCAGTCGTTAAGCGTCTGCCTTCGGCTCAGGTCGTGATCCCAGGGTCCTGGGATCGAGCCCCGCATCAGGTCCCTGCTCAGCGGGAAGCCTGCTTCTCCCTCTCCCACTCCTGCTGCTTGTGTTCCCTCTCTCGCTGTATCTCTCTCTGTCAAATAAATAAAATCTTAAAAAAAAAAAACAAAAAACTCCCAACAAACAAAAGTCCAGGGCCAGATGGTTTCACAGGCAAATTCTACCAAGCATTTAAAGAAGAGTTAATACCTATTCTTCTCAAACTATTCCAAAAAATATAAACGGAAGGAAAACTTCTAAACTCATTCTATGAGGCCAGCATTACCCTGATTCCAAAACCAGACAAAGACACTCCACTAAAAAAGACAGCTACAGGCTAATATCCCTGATAAACACTGTTGCAAAAATTCTCAACAAAATACTAGCAAATTGAACCCAACAGTATATTAAAAGAATAATTCACTACGATCAAATGGGATTTATTCCTGGGCTGCACAGGTGGTTCAATATTTGCAAATCAATCAACGTGATATACCACATTAATAAAAGAAAGGATAAGAACCATATGGTCCTTTCAATAGATGCAGGAAAAGCATTTGACAAAGTGCAACATCCATTCATGATAAAAACCTTCAACAAAGTAGGGCTAGAACATACCTCAACCTAATAAATACCATATATGAAAAACCCACAGCTAATATCATCCTCGGTGGGGAAAAACAGAGCTTTTCCTCTACAGTCAGGAACAAGACAGGGATGTCTACTCTCACCACTGTTATTTAACATAGTACTGCAAGTCCTAGGCTCAGCGATCAGACAACAAAAATAAATAAAAGGCATCCAAATAGGCAATGAAGAAGTCAAACTTTTACTATTTGCAGATGACATGGTACTTTATGTAGAAAACCCAAAGACTCCACCAAAAAATTGCTAGAAATGATACACAAATTCAATACAGTTGCACAATGCAAAATCAAGGTACAGAAATCTGTAGCGTTTTTATACACCAATAATGAAGCAGCAGAAAGAGCAATCAAGGAATCAATCTCATTTACAATTGTACCAAAAACCATAAGATACCTGGGAAAAAACCTAACCAAAGAGGTAAAAGATATGTACTCTAAAAAGTATAAAACACTGATGAAAGAAACTGAAGAGGACACAAAGAAGTGGAAAGACATTCCATGCTTATGGATTGGAAGAACAATATCGTTAAAACGTCTATACTACTCAAAGCTATCTACACATTCAATGCAATCCCTATCAAAATACCACCAGCATTTTTCACAGAGCTAGAACAAACAATCCTAAAATTTGTATGAAACCACAAAAGACCCCAAATAGCCAAAGCAATCTCCAAAAAGAAAACCAAAGCTAGGGGTATCACAGTTCCAGACTTCAAGTTATATTACAAAGCTGTAGTGATCAAGACACTATGTTACTGGCACAAACACAGACACATCAATGGAATAGAATAGAAAACCCAGAAATAGACCCACAACTATATGGTCAACTAATCTTTGACAAAGCAGGAAAAAATATAACATGGAGAAAAGACAGTCTCTTCAGTAACTGGTATTGGGAAAATTGGACAGCCAAATGCAGAAGAATGAAACTGGACCACTTTCTTATACCATACACAAAAATAATTTCAAAATGGGTGGAAGACCTAAATGTGAGACAGGAAATCATAAAAACCCTAGAGGAGAACACAGGCAATAACCTCTTTGACATTGGCCATAGCAACTTCTTACTAGATGTCTCCTGAGGCAAGGGAAACAAAAGCAAAAATAAGCTATTGGGACTTCATCAATATAAAAAGCTTCTGCACAGTGAAGGAAACCACAGTGAAGGAAACCAACAAAACTAAAAGACAACCTACGGAATGGAAGAAGGTATTTGCAAATGTCATACTGGAGAAAGGGTTAGTATCCAAAATGTGTAAAGAACTGATACAACTGAACACCCTAAAAAACAAATAATCCAGTTAAAAAATGGGCAGAAGACATGAATAGACATTTTCTCAAAGAAGACATACAGATAGCTAATAGACATGAAAAGATGCTCGAAATCACTATCGAAATCATTATCAGGGAAATACAAATCAAAACTACAATAAGATATCACCTCACACCAGTCAGAATGGCTAAAATTAACAACACAGGAAACAACCGATGTTGGTGAGGATGCAGAGAAAGGGAAACCCTCTTACACTGTTGGTGGGAATGCAAACTGGTGCAACCACTCTGGGAAACAGTATGGAGGTTCCTCAAAATTTAAAAATAGGACTACTGTATGATCCAGCAATTATTTTATGAGGGATTGGCCCAAAGGATACAAAAATACTGATTCGAAGGGATATAGGCACCCCGATGTTTATAGCAGAATTATCAACAATAGCCAAACTATGGAAAGGGCCCAAATGCCCATTGACTGATGAATGGCTAAAGAAGAGGTTTTATATATATATATATATATATATATATATATATATATATATATATACACACACACACACACAATGGAATATTACTCAGCCATCAAAAAGAATGAAATCTTGCCATTTGCAATGACGTGGATGGAGCTAGAAGTATTATGCTAAGCAAAATAAGTCAGTCAGAGAAAGATAAACACCATGTGATTTCACTTATATGTGGAATTCAAGAAACAAAACAGATGAACAAAGCAGGGAAGAAAAAGAGAGGGAGGCAAACCAGGAAAAAGACTCTTTTAACTACAGAGAACAAACTGAGGGTTCCTGGAGGGGAAGTGGGTTAAATGGATGATGGGGATTAAGGAGAGCACTTGCCATGATGAGCCCTGGGTGTTATATGTAAGTGATAAATCACTAAATTCTATACCTGAAACTAATATTACACTGTATGTTAGCTAACTGGAATATAAATAAAAGCTTGAAAAAAAATACACGAGGCCACTCTTTTGTCCCTTGAGATTTGGTTGACACTGGCCCATGGCATCCAATTACCTGAGAACACACCCTGGAAAAAGACAGCTGAGGCATATTGCCTAAACCACAGGCTATTGAAAACTTGGCCGAAAGTGACTAGTTTGGACTGCTGACTTCAAAAGTGCTGATGAATACAATGAACTGTGGAAGATATATGATTTGTTTTGCACACATTTACTATGATTGATAGCCCCGATTTGGCAAGTTCGTTCACTCCCAGTGGAGATGAAAGTTTCACTGCCTTGCCTCTTTCAACATTCCTGTTGAGACAGATTTCATTCTTACTGGCCAACGTACTAACAAATCACGCATAATTTGCAGCATAATGAATTTATTAGCTACACTGTGGATCAATGCTGTACATAATATTCCTGAGTCAACATGAGATCTTAATTAAATTTCCTTATTATAATGCCTCTGGAAATTTTTCTTCAGACTACTAAACTTCAAGACATGAGTCTAGGTTTCAACCAGTAATTATGCTAGTAATTTTTCTGAGATGGGCCAGGGCCAGGGTCAGGTTAGGAAGTGATCTATTATGAATGGAAGTTTATAAAACGGGTATATGCAATCAAAACCACCCATAACTGACTCAAACCATTCTATGTCTCAAGTTATTCTGACACCCAGAGCAGCCTCTGAGCAAGTCAGTTTCAGTTATTCCCTTACAAATAGAAAAGAAAAGATAAAAGATGGCAGTGGCAGAGATGTGGGGAATGAAAAAGAAGTTAAAAATAAGGGAAAATAGGATAGAACTAGTTCTTTAGTACAAAACTGAAATCCTTATTTTTAAATTGAAGATCACTCAGAAGTACAAAGAGAGCAGTGAGGGAGTAAGAAACTAATTCTAAGGTAACTCCAAGGAAGGGGTTATTTAAATTAAAAATCTGACCTGGATTGTGTCCAAAACTGAAGTGTTTTGTTGTTGTCATTAATAATCATGAGAAATTATATTTTTCTCTTGGTACCTACCAAGAAAGAAGGAAAAAGGGAGGGAAGACAGAGAAGGAAGAAAGAGAGAGAGGGAGAGAAGAGAGACGCTGACAAAGAGACAAAACCTCAGATGAGATTATCATGGTGATCATTTCGTAATGCATATAAATATCAAATCACTGTTGTACACCTGAAACTGATTTAATATTGTATATCAATTATACCTCAATAAAAATAAGGGCGTCTGGGTGGTGCAGCTGGTTAAGCAGCTGACTCTTGATTTTGGCTCAGGTCATGATCTCAGGGTTGTGAGATCGAACCCCTCCTCAGGCTTGGCGCTGGGCATGGAGTCTGCTTAAGATTCCCTCTCTTCCTCTCCCTCTGCCCCTCCCCCCCAACTCTCTCTCTCTCTCAAATAAATAAATCTTTAAAAAAGTAAAAATAAAAATAATAAATAAATAAATGCCACAAGAAAGAAAAAAAATACTGTATTGCTTATCTGAAAGTTGTCAAGGGAGTAGATCTTACAAGTTCTCATCACAAGCCAAAGAAAAATTTGTAACAAGGTAAGGTGACAGACTGTTAACTAGACTTATTGTGGTGATCACTGCACAATATACACAACTACTGAATCATTATATTGTACACCTGAAACTAATATAATGTTATGTATCAATTATACCTCAATTAAAAACAAAAACAAGAACAAAGGCTGTCAAGAAACAAAAATCCAGCTTGAAGATCCCAAAATATGCTGTCATGCCCCCTTCAAAATATAAAATTTTGTTTAAATATATTAGAAAAGGTATTTTTTTTTTTAATTTTAAAAATCAATTAGTAGGCCAGTTAGCCAGGGTGACATTTACATTCTTGGTACTCTCTCAAGTGAACTTCATGGGCTCCCATCAGAAAGCCCTGGCCGAGCTCTCATTGGTCCACTTTGTTCAAGGTGCTGGGTACACTACACAGCCTCTTAGGAAAAAAACACACAGCCTGATGCAGACGCTGTGAAAGTGGAGTTTGCTGTCAGGTCCTATAAGCTACTCATGCCCCAGTATTTTATCACAATGAACCAGCTGGGAATGAAATGCCTGGGAACAGGCCATAAATCTACTGGCAATGAATATTCAATATCTTGCACAACGTGGTGATTTGTTAATATAGATTTAGTCTCTTTTAAACTACTTTTTACTCCTCTTGAAAATATCAATAAACCATCTGCTTTTACTTGTCTACCAAATAACTTTTTAAAAATGTTTTAAATCCAAGAATCAGTAACCCATGAATCAATTCATCCATTAGTGATAATCCCCTCTCCTTGCTTAGTTTTCTTTTTAGGCACTGGCTTTGTTTCCTATCCTTCCAACATACAGCCTGACTTCCAAGAGTAAGGAGCATTTCAGTTGTAAAAATGTCCACACAGTGCCCCACTTTCATAACAGGAAATAAATAATTAAGTTTTACTAAAGAAAGAAAAGTCAGAACATTCTATGCTTGCCTTATACATCCAATTCAAGTTCACTCATACTTAATTTTCTTATTTTGGGAGTTTTACTTCTTTCTGCACATGGGCTCCTTTCATTACCTGGCCACAAAGGATAAATGTGGTCTACTATTCACATTTGTAATGCAAATAAAATACCACAAACTTTTCTTTGCAGAATAAACACCTTAAAGCTAACATTTCCTTGGAAAATAAGATCAGGAAATAATTGTCAAGAAAGTGTACATCATGGTATATATATATATATATAAAATGGGATATTATGCAGCCATCGAAAGGAATGAAATCCTGCCATTTACAACGACATGGATGGAACTGGAGGGTATTATGCTGAGTGAAATAAGTCAAACAGAAAGACATGTATCATATGACCTCACTGATATGAGGAATTCTTAATCTCAGGAAACAAACTGAGGGTTGCTGGAGTGGTGGTGGGGTGGGAGGGATGGGGTGGCTGGGTGAGAGACATTGGGGAGGGTATGTGCTATGGTAAGCGCTGTGAATTGCATAAGACTGTTGAACAACAGACCTTTACCTCTGAAACAAATAATACATTATATGTTAAAAAAAAGAAGAAGATAGCAGGAAGGGAAAATGAAGGGGGGAGGAAATCGGAGGGGGAGACAAACCATGAGAGACTATGGACTCTGAGAAACAAACTGAGGGTTCTAGAGGGGAGGTGGTGGGGGGATGGGTTAGCCTGGTGATGGGTATTAAAGAGGGCATGTATTGAATGGAGCACTGGGTGTTATACGCAAACAATGAATCATGGAACACTACATCAAAAACTAATGATGTAATGTATGGTAATTAACATAACAATAAAATAAAAT
Source organism: Mirounga leonina (assembly GCF_011800145.1). NCBI lineage: Eukaryota > Metazoa > Chordata > Mammalia > Carnivora > Phocidae > Mirounga > Mirounga leonina. Next base: position 34,672,515 of record NW_023270426.1, read on the forward strand.
TTAAAAAAAGAAAGTGTATATCAATAAAATATTCTGTCAAAGAATATCAAGTATACTGATAACCTAGAAATCCTGTTTCTTCCTTTGTCTCATACTGTTTTAATCATATGACATCATGCATATCAGTATTTGAAAGCTATTGGCTATTGGGACATTTCAACGTAATATTGTCCTTAGAATCGATGATCTGGGATTCTAAGAAAGTCCATTTTAGGGCACCTGGGTGGTTCAGTTGGTTAAACATCTGCCTTCAGCTCAGGTCATGATCCCAGGGTTTGGGATCAAGTTCTGAGTCAGGGTCCCTGGGAGTCAGCTTCTCCCTCTGCTCTTCCCCTCCTCCCCATCCTGCTCACTCTCTCTAAATAAATAAATAAATAAATAAATAAATATCTTTAAAAAAAGGAAAGTCCATTTTATACCAATTTGTTTGGTTCCTTGGCAACTAGACCTCCTTTGATAGGATCTGAGAATTAATATTCCTATTTCATAAAGAACATAAGAGAGACCCAAGCATATGATTTCAAAGGTGGTCTCTGTCCAAGTACGTGTTCCTCGAACAAAGCTGTCCTAATTCTCCCTGTGTGTTTTCCAGATTCTGTTCTAAGAAATCTACCTCATTCACTCTGCTTATGGAAAATCATTGATTTCTTGATTCATTCAACAAATATTTACTGAACATGAAGTATATACTAAACAATGGATAAGAGGCTGGACACAAACAATCCTACTTTACCCCTATGATAAGGGCTCCAAAGCACATACAGAACGCAGAGACATCTAATTTGGTCTTGGGGTTGGAAGGCTAACCTATAGGAGGATATTCTTGATATATCCAAAAAGCAGGAAGAATTAGGTGCAAAGAAGAAGAAGGAGCAAGGGTGGAGTGGAGGGAAGGAATGACTAGATGGGGAGGAGTCCCAGACAGACAGATCACATGGACAGAGGTGCAGACTCAGAGGAATACAGCACATAGGCTACAGTAGAGGGGGTGTGTGCAGGAGAACAGTGTGAAATGAGACTGGAGAGACAGAAAGGAGAGGGTCAGGAAAGATCAATGACCAATAGTGTCACTGCTTATTGGTCATGTCCCAAAGTGCTGGGGGAGCATGGAGAGATTTTTATTTGTAAGACACTGATTGTTCTTCTTTTTCTTTCTCATTCTATGGAGGATAGAACAGACAATATGCCTTTATGGAAAGTGAGTTGAAAGGTAGAAAATAACCATGGGTTTCTGAAAAGAGAGGAAGATACATGATCAACACCCTGTCCCAATGAGGACTTTTTTTTTTTTTTTTTTTTGAAATGGACGAAGTCATCACATACCTTACCACATTTCTGGTCTCTATGATGGTACTGAAATATTGACTAGGTTTCTGATATTCTGGAGTCTGAATGTCACTACAGGGATGAATAAACCAAACAGACTGGATTCACATGGGTTTGCCATATGACATATTTTTTTCCACATAAGATTAGAGGAAAAACTGATTTCACTCAATTTCCTGCCTTATGTAGGTTAAAACTAAAGTCAGTGCTATTATCCCTTTGCCTATTCTTTTGTATTTAAATTTGATGTGGGATTGTGTTTTTACGGAAGAAATCATTTAATACCTTCTGCTACCTATTTTTCTTTTTTGTCATGGATTTTAATTTTAAAAAGAAAAACAGGACATGGACTTTCTTTTCTATGAAAACCCCACTATTTCTAGACTTCAAGAACTTTTAAGTTATCAAATAAAAAGATGTATTAATTTATCCTAACTACAGTGTAATTCTTTACAGGCTAAGTATCTTGTAATATGTGCAATCTTTTATATTACTCTTATGTGGTCAGATTTTAATAGCTCAAAAGTTAGGAAAACTTCGTAAGACCACCAAAATGAAGTTGTATTACATGTAGATCCTATAGTGACAAAATATGAACCACAGTGGCTTGAAGACCAGAGCTTAAAAGTGCCTACTTGCGCTCTAGTCAGAAAATACCTATATGTATGAAATACAGAATCTGACATCTCTACAGAGTATTCTGAAGTCTCAGTATTTCTGTTTATAAGAAGGTAAAACTTGTCCCTAAACCATACTGCCAACATGCTGAGATTCCCCTAGGATACAGATTTCATTTGAGTGAACACAGTTATTGATAGTGGGAGTATATTTCACATGTGCTTAAGTTATCACTGTCTATTCAGACAATGAGGACAGTGAAAGTAAAAAAGTATTGTTTGGCTAGGAGCTGGATCTCAGTCTTTCTGCTTCATTCTTTGTTCATTTGTGCACTCATTTGTTAGTTTATTCACTCAAAAATATATATTGAGCAATTTCTGTGGTAGACACAGTGACAGGTGCTCAATTCAATGATGAGTGAAACACATCTGGTTTCTATGATTGAGCATCTTGCCTGTGGAGTGCAGAGTCAAAGAATGTTAATAAAAAATAGAAATTTTAAATCTGATTTTTATATGTAAAAATGCCACCCTCCAAAAAAAGACAAGTTATCTTTCAGTAAGGAATGAAGACTCAGTCCATTGAGGAAGATAAACATGTAAACAAATATAAATCCAAATGATCGGTAGGTGATGGAGATTTCAAAAAAATAATAATAATAAAGGATTTTAGAGGCAGGAAGTCCCAGCTTTGGATTTGGGTTTCAAGTCTAGTCACGTGCCCTTGAGCCAGTTATTCAAGTCCTTTAAACCTCAGTCTTCTCCTCTGTAAAGTGAGGATAAAACTACCTTGCTTATTGGATAGTATAAGAATTGGCTAAGGTACAGGCAGCTCATTAAATTGTAGTTATCATGACTGTTATTTCCTGGAGTCATGGAATTTTTCACATTGAAGGGAACATTTCAAGTTGGTCTGAAAGACAAGTAGAGTTTATCAGGCAGAAAAAGTTTGTTAGGATGTTCCAGAGAAAAGGAACAAAGTGTGCGAATTCATGTGACCAGAATTAAAATAGTTTCTTGGTAGAACAGCAAATGGGTGAGTGCAGGTGGAGCATAATGGTATCCAAATAATTGGTTTTTCTACCTTTTCTTTCAACTGATAAACATAGGAAAGCATTCTAAAAATCAAATAAATTCTTCTTTCTCTTTATCCTTTCTCCATACCCTATACCAATGAAATACATACATCTTTTAGAGTAATTCAATGTTAAGAGACTTGGTACATCAAGATTAGCAGATTTCACAGCACTGGACGAAAAAGAGAAAGACAACTTGACAGCAAACATGTTTTGTGTGAGAGTTTGAGTGCTCCAGCAGGTTTAGAAGACACAGTTAAAGTGCTAAAAACTGGTTCAGAGGTATTTAGTGGAGCTCCTACCATCATCCCGATCACTTTTCTACCTAATAAAAAGCCATTTCTTATCACTTACACTATTTGTGAATTCTCGTCCAGGAAGGGAGTTCCTTTTTTCGGCAATGGGAAAGCCCTCTCCTTCTTCCCTGAGAGATTCCTGAGCAACCACCAGCAGCGACCATGAACACAGCCAGTACTTGCGTGGGTCCTCTTGTGCATGGCACCTGAATGACTCACCCTTCCAGATGGCCATGTAAGCCTTCATCCAGACTCCACTCTTGGCACTATTAACCCGACCTGGGGCTGTTTCAGTACATAGCTTTTCTCTTTTGTAAGGACCACGGTTTTTAGAAATTAAAACTGTCTACTGCTCTGATTTCTGAATATGAAAGTATCTTCCTTCAGTATAAATTATTTTAAAAAAAATTGCAGAGGGGTACAAGAGAACAAAATTGAAAAATTGACGTATTTCTGTCTTATCTTTCTTCTTTCTTTCCTTAAGATTTCCAACAGGGGAGGGGCACCTGGGTGGCTCAGTTGGTTAAGCGACTGCCTTCGGCTCAGGTCATGATCCTGGAGTCCCGGGATCAAGTCCCGCATCGGACTCCCTGCTCAGTGGGGAGTCTGCTTCTCCCTCTGACCCTCCTCCCTCTCATGCTCTCTGTCTTTCATTCTCTCTCTCTCAAATAAATAAATAAAATCTTTAAAAAAAAAAATTAAAAAAAAAAAAAGATTTCCAACAGGGGAATTACTAGGTCAAAGGGAATAAACCTTTTTAAGTCTCTTGATGTATACTGTCAAATTGTTTTTTAGAAATATTAGAAATGTTTAGAAAAGCAATTTCTGCTTTTACAGGTACTGAGAATGTCATATGATATTCTAATCAACATATAATAAATATGTAAAAACTTGGCAAATCTGTTATTTCTTTGTTTTAATTTCTACTTCTTATTACAAGTAAGAAAGACTAATTTTTATTTTATTTCTAATGTTTTCCTTTCCTTTCTTTTTGAAGTATAGTTGAGATACAGTGTTACATTACTTTTTTTTTAAATTCAATTAGCCAACATATAGTACATCATTAGTTTCAGATGTAGTGTTTAGTAATTCATCAGATGCATATAACACCCAGCGCTCATCACGTCACTTACATTACTTTCAGGTGATTCAACAAGTATGATTCAATAAGTCTATATCATCTATGCTATACTAAGCCCACCACAAGAAAGATCAATTTTTAAATTTATATTTTGAAGTTGGTCTGAAAGACAAGAAAGATCATTTGAAGAAAGATCAATTTTTAAATTTATATTTTATTTTTAGCAAAGTTATATAGGCACATAAATAATTTAATAGTATTATACCAAGACAAAAAATAAAAATAAAAATAAAAATCCCCTGAACTGCCTCTCCAACCCCTGTACATACAGGTACCTTCCATTCCCCAAAGGTAGTCACTTTCAAATTCTGTAGCTGATTTATTTGCTATATTCTTCTATATCTCTAAATAACTTACCTGTATTGCTACTTCATAATACTTCAATTTTAGACATCGATTATTGATATTCAATTAGCAGATGAGAATTTAGCTTCTCATCTATTCATACTTCTTATCTCCAATCCTTCTAATATAGATTGTAATTTTGGTTAGATTGAGTTATTGTGTTTATGTTAGTGGGACTAAGGAAATACTATAAGTAGCTTAAATTATGTTGGATTAATTTTGTTTTCCTCACAAGGTTTTGCTTTCTTTGTAGTTGAAGATTCTTGTCTTGTTTGTTTTCTTAAGTGTCTGTAAATTTGTAATTAATTCAATCCCAAATTTTGCCCCAACTGCAAAGCTCTCCTCTTAAGTATGGTTCAAATGCATCAATAATTTTATCAAGTTCATTTTCTTGAAGAAATATTTCCCAAAGGCTTCTTCTGATCTAGAATGGTTATTCCCTATGTCTGTTGCACAGCTGTGACTTTGGGATGTTCCTTCATCATTATCCTGATGATAATGTTTTTAAAGTTTACTCCCTTGTTTTGGTAAGCACATTTCCAGGAGCTTTCTGAGAAAGTATGTATCCAAGGCAAATTTGTCAAGGACACGCATCTTTGAAATTATCTTTATTCTATGCTCACTCCTGGTTAATGATTTGGGTGAGTATCGAATCCTTGGTTGGATCATTTTCCTTCAAAACTTAAAAGGCAGTGTTCCACTGTTTTCTAGGTTTCAATGTGCATCTTAAGAAGTCTGATGACCTTTTGATTTTTGATCATTTGTATATGATCTGATGATGATCTTAAGGATACGTCTTTTATATTCATATTGTGCTGGATGCTCCTATTAATGAGTTCTGAAAATTTTTATTCAATTATTGCCTCCTGCAGTTTTCTCTTCCTTGTAGAATTTGTATTATTTGGATGTTAGATTTCTTGGGCTGGTCCTCTAATTTTCTCATGTTTTTATTCTGTATTTTCTATTTCTTTGTCTTTTGGTCTATTTTCCTGATGATATTCTAAAATTCATCTTTCTATTCTATTGAAGTTTTTTTTTATTTCTGCTATCATATTTTACTTGTCAAGAATTCTTCTTGTTCTCTAAATGTTCCCTTTTTTATAGCATTCTGTTCTTGTTTCATGAAAGCAATGCTAATAATACTGATAGATACATTATCAACAATAACTCCTCTTTTCTCTCTGAGCATATTTTATAAGTTTGCTTCTTCCTCCAGCATCTGTACTCCTTGTAAGCTGGTCTTTTAAAATTTATTTTGGTTTCCATCCTTCATTTAAATACTTTCCCCAAATGTTTGGTAAATCTTATCTGGCTACTCATATTTAGATTAGAGCACTAAAAATTGGATTGGAAGCTCTGTTTTCATGGTAAGATTTGTCAACCATAATCTTTACCACAGAGTGATCTGGGTGGCTGTTTCTTTGGGTCTTTTCTCTTGGGCTGGTGAATTCTCCACAGGATGCTTCAATCTCCTATCCAGAAGGTTTATGCATAATTGGAAATTTAGTGGAGTAAAAAGACTGGAACTCTCAATATTTAAAACTCATTCAACAAATAAGTGAGTATCTATATTTTCCAGACTCTATTATAACCTCTGAAGTAAAAGCGGTAAATAAAATTGAAAAATCCTTATATTATTATGAACAAAAATATGTAAATGTTTACTTAATCCCTCTGTCTTCAGTATCATACCTCATTTCATCATCAAAATTCTCAATTTTCATCTATGCCTGTTGTTTCTCAGTCTAAAGACCGTTTTATACTCTTCTGGGCCACTTTTTTTTTTTATTTTTTTATTCTTATGTTAATCCCCATACATTACATCATTAGTTTTAGATGTAGTGTTCCATGATTCATTGTTTGTGTATAACACCCAGTGCTCCATGCAGAATGTGCCCTCCTCAATACCCACTACCAGGCTAACCCATCCTCCCACCCCCCTCCCCTCTAGAAGCCTCAGTTTGTTTTTCAGACTCCATCGTCTCTCGTGGTTTGTCTACCCCTCCGATTTCCCCCGCTTCATTCTTCCCCTCCTGCTATCTTCTTCTTCTTCTTTTTTTTTTTTTCTTAACATATATTGCATTATTTGTTTCAGAGGTACAGATCTGAGATTCAGTAGTCTTACACAATTCACAGCGCTCACCATAGCACATACCCTCCCCAATGTCTCTCACCCAGCCACCCCATCCCTCCCACCCCACCCCCCACTCCAGCAACCCTCAGTTTGTTTCCTGCGATTAAGAATTCCTCATATCAGTGAGATCATATGATACATGTCTTTCTCTGTTTGACTTATTTCGCTCAACATAATACTCTCTAGTTCCATCCACGTCGTTGCAAACGGCAAGATCTCATTCCTTTTGATGGCTGCATAATATTCCATTGTATATATATACCACATCTTCTTTATCCATTCATCTGTTGATGGACATCTTGGCTCTTTCCACAGTTTGGCTATTGTGGACATTGCTGCTATAAACATCGGGGTGCACGTACCCTTTCAGATCCCTACTTTTGTATCTTTGGGGTAAATACCCAGTAGTGCAATTGCTGGATCATATGGTAGCTCTATTTTCAACTTTTTGAGGAACCTCCATACTGTTTTCCAGAGTGGCTGCACCAGCTTGCATTCCCAGAGGGTTCCCCTTTCTCCGCATCCCCGCCAACATCTGTCATTTCCTGACTTGTTAATTTTAGCCATTCTGACTGGTGTGAGGTGGGATCTCATTGAGGTTTTGATTTGGATTTCCCTGATGCCGAGCGATATTGAGCACTTTTTCATGTGTCTGTTGGCCATTTGGATGTCTTCTTTGGAAAAATATCTGTTCATGTCTTCTGCCCATTTCTTGATTGAATTCTTTGTTCTTTGGGTGTTGAGTTTGATGAGTTCTTTATAGATTTTGGGTACTAGCCCTTTATCTGATATGTCATTTGCAAATATCTTCTCCCATTCTGTTGGTTGTCTTTTGGTTTTGTTGACTGTTTCCTTTGCTTTGCAAAAGCTTTTTATCTTGATGAAGTCCCAATAGTTCATTTTTGCCCTTGCTTCCCTTGCCTTTGGCAATGTTTCTAGGAAGAAGTTGCTTCGGCTGAGGTCAAAGAGGTTGCTGCCTGTGTTCTCCTTTAGGATTTTGATGGACTCCTGTCTCACATTGAGGTCTTTCAACCATTTGGAGTCTATTTTTGTGTGTGGTGTAAGGAAATGGTCCAGTTTCATTCTTCTGCATGTGGCTATCCAATTTTCCCAGCACCATTTGTTGAAGAGACTGTCTTTGTTCCATTGGACATTCTTTCCTGCTTTGTCAAAGATGAGCTGACCATAGAGTTGAGGGTCCATTTCTGGGCTCTCTATTCTGTTCCATTGATCTATGTGTCTGTTTTTGTGCCACTACCATGCTGTCTTGATGATGACAGTTTTGTAATAGAGCTGGAAGTCCGGAATTGTGATGCCGCCAGCTTTGCTTTTCTTTGTCAACATTCCTCTGGCTATGCGGGGTCTTTTCTGGTTCCATACAAATTTTAGGATTATTTGTTCCATTTCTTTGAAAAAAGTGGATGGTATTTTGATGGGGATTGCATTGAATGTGTAGATTGCTCTAGGTAGCATTGATATCTTCACAATATTTGTTCTTCCAATCCATGAGCATGGAATGTTTTTCCATTTCTTTGTGTCTTCCTCAATTTCTTTCATGAGTATTTTATAATTTTCTGAGTACAGATCCTTTGTCTCTTTGGTTAGATTTATTCCTAGGTATCTTATGGTTTTGGGTGCAATTGTAAATCGGATCGACTCCTTAATTTCTTTTTCTTCTGTCTTGTTGTTGGTGTATAGGAATGTCATTGATTTCTGTGCATTGATTTTATATCCTGCCACTTTACTGAATTCCTGTATGAGTTCTAGTAGTTTTGAGGTGGAGTCTTTGGGGTTTTCCACATAAAGTATCATATCATCTGCAAAGAGTGAGAGTTTGACTTCTTCTTTGCCGATTTGGATGCCTTTTAATTTCTTTTTGTTGTCTGATTGCTGTGGCTAGGACTTCCAATACTATGTTGAATAGCAGTGGTGATAGTGGACATCCCTGCCGCGTTCCTGACTTTAGGGGGAAAGCTCTCAGTTTTTCCCCATTGAGAATGATATTCGCTGTAGGTTTTTCATAGATGGCTTTTATGATATTGAGGTATGTACGCTCTATGCCTATACTCTGAAGAGTTTTGATCAAGAAAGGATGCTGTACTTTGTCAAAAGCTTTTTCTGCATCTATTGAGAGGATCATATGATTCTTGTTCTTTCTTTTGTTAATGTATTGTATCACATTGGTTGATTTGCGGATGTTGAACCAACCTTGCAGCCCAGGGATAAATCCCACTTCTGGGCCACTTTCTTACACCATCCACAAAAATAAGCTCAAAATGGATTAAAGACTTAAATGTAAAACCTGAAACTCCTAGAAGAAAACACAGTCAGTAAGTTCTTTGATATCAATCTTAGCGACATTTTTCGGTTTTGTTTTTGGATCTGTCTCCTCATGCAAGAACAACAAAAGCAAAAATAAACAAATGAGACTATATTAAACTAAAAAGTTTTTACATAGTGAAAAGAAAATGAAAAAGCCAACCTACTGAATGAGAGAAGATATCTGCAAATGATATATATATGATAAGGGGTTAACATATAAAATATACAAAAGAATAAAAAAAATTAAAAAAAATAAAAATTAAAAAATAAAAAAATTTAAAAAAATTTAAAAAAATAAAAAATAAAAAAATATATACAAAAGAACTCATAAAACTCAATATTAAAAAAAAACAGTCTGATTAAAAAATAGGGAGGACCTAAACAGACATTTTTCCAAAGAAGACATACAGATGGTCAACAGACACATGGAAAGATGCTTCATATCGCTCATCCTCAGGGAAATACAGATCAAAACCACAATGAGATAACACTTCACAACACTCAGAATGGCTAGAATGAAAAAGACAAGAAATAAGGAGTGTGGGTGAGGATGTAGAGAAAAGGGAAGCCTCATGCACTATTGGTAGAAATATAAATTGATGCAGCTACTGTGGAAAACAGAATGAATGTTCCTCAAAAAATTAAAAACAGAACTATGATACAATCCAGCAATTCTACTTCCAGTTATTTATCTGAAGAAAACAAACACACTAATTTGAAAAGACATATGCACCCTATGTTCATTGCAGTGTAACTGATTGATTGATTGATTTGATTTGATTTATTTGAGAGAGAGAGTGCATGAACGGCAGGGAGGGGCAAAGGGAGAGGGAGAAGCAGACTTCCCTCAGAGCAGGGAACCGGATGCAGGGCTCGATCCCAAAACCCTGGGATCATGACCTGAGTCAAAGGCAGATGCTTAACAGACTGAGCCACCCAGGCACCCTGCAGTGTTATTTAGAATAGCCAAGACATGGAAACAATCTAAATGTTCATTGATAGATATATGAATAAAGAAGATGTGTGTGAGAGAGATATATATAGCAGAACATCACTTGGCCATAAAAAAGAATAAAATCTTGCCATCTGCAATAACATGGATAGACCTGGAGGGCGTTATGCTAAGTGAAATAAGACAGAGAAAGATAAATACCATATGATTACACTTATTTGTGGAATCTAAAAAACCAAAACAAACAAACAAAGCAAAACAGAAACAGACTCACAGATACAGAGAACAAACTGGTAGTTGCCAAAGGAGGGGAGGATAGGTAAAACAGGTAAAGAGATTAAGAGGTACAATCTTCCAGTTATAAAATAAATAAGACAAGAGGATTTAAGGTACAGCACAGGGAATATAGTCAATAATATTGTAACAATTCTGTGTGGCGACAGAGCTAGGGAGACTTCTTGTGGTGACCATTTTGTAATGTATATAAATATCAAATTACTATGTTGAACATCTGGCACTAATAATATTGTATGTCAATTATCCTTCAACAAAAAAGTAGAGAAAATTTTTAAAAGCCCTTCTATGGTTTCAGAAGGTAGAGGTGTTAAATGTGCTAATTGCTCTGTCTCAGCCAGAGGTTCAAATGTTTTTTAATATTCTAACTTGTCATTTATCTATCTTCTTTTGTGAATTGTCTGAACATATCTCTGATGATTTAACATTGAAGCTTTAATGTTTTCCTTGCTTATTTGCATGAGCTCTTTCTTTGTTAGTGTATTAACCACTGACCTGAAATATGTTTAGGGTGACTGATCTCAAAGCCCACTGAGTAGTTCTAGTGGTTTAGAATGTATAGAGGTTATGAATTACTTAGATGGAAAAGATGTAATAAAACTTACTCTGAATATTTCACCAAATTACATGTATTTAAAAATCACATAAACAACAATCCTCAATCACTAGACTTTAAACTTGTAAAAGACAGATCTTGATCTTTAACTATATTAATTCAATAAACTTCCATTGAACAGTTGATATGGGTGAAGCACCATCTCCCTGAGAGTACAAATACTAAGGGTCTGAGTCCTTTTCTTTACAGGATTTTCAGGAGAAAACAGATCAATAAATAATTATAAAACAATGAGGGTGATCTATATCAGAAGCACAAATCTGAGGACAACTCATTTGACCTGTTAGAGAGAACTGGGTAAGTTTTGGAGCTGAACAGTTGATATTTGAGTGGGACCTTGAAAGGTGAGTGCAGGTTTTGCTAGGTTGCAAAGGTGACAAAGGGCATCCCAGGATGAAAAAAGAGAATGTGCAAAATGTTGCAGATAAAAAAAAAAAAAAAGTGTATTTAGGGAATGGTGAAAAGTCTTAAAGGGTTACTGAAGGTATAGAAAATAAGTTGAAACTGGACAGAATTTTAAAAAGAGAGTCTACCCTAACCTCCTTAATTTTATAGATTGGAAATGAGTGCTAGAGAAGTTACAAGTTGTCAAAGATTGCATACTTAATGATGGAACTGGTATTGAGATACTGAGACATAATATTCTGACTTCTTTTAGAGCATTTCTTATTATATCACATAGTTACTTGCTTCTCACAATAGATGCATTTTCCTAAAAGCAAGTATAAAAATAACTGATCAGAAGATTTGGGAGACAAATTAGAATTCAATTCTAATCTGTTGCTAGTGGCTCCTTTGATGTCCTTTTCAAGAAGGATTCTAAGATCTAAAGAAAAAAGCACAATTTCTTAATTAGGTCTATCCACCACAAGCATAGGATGGGAAAAGTGCCATGTAATTATTTTCCATGGACAGGAGCCACCTAATGGGGAATGAGGAGTGGAGAATAAGAAAAAGAATACACCATATGTAATTTATGACTAATCTCATTTTGGCTTATTTTACATTATAAATTTATTCTTTTGAAAAAGTCATTAAATTTTGGGTTAGATCATCTGAAACCTCTCCCTTTTCAAATTTGATTTCTTTTCTTGTTCTAGTTTGCTATTTTGGATAGTGAATATGCTTACTATTCAGTATTTAAGATTACACAAAAGTATTATTTAGTCACCGTAATTCCTTTGGAATAGAAAGCTTGTTGTTTTTGTAATCTTTCAAATTATTGGTATGTATATTTGAAGCAAAAAACATGTAGTTTCTCACTCAAGTAAATAGGTATTTATTAAGATACTGCATTTCTTTGAAATGAAAAAAACTGTGTTCAAACATGTGCTTATTTGGAATCAGGTACATAAGAAGAAAAAGACTTTCTATAATACAGAATTATTTCAAAATCTATTATTACTACTTACAAATGTAGAGCATACAAAAGATTCTCATCATTTTTCTAAGATTAACATTAGGTAAGCATAAGTTACCTTTCAGCATGCTATGTTAATTTTTTTCCAAATTTTTCCAAAACCTATTTATTTTATCTGTATTTTCAGTTATAAATATCTACTGATGTTTTTTAAAGACCCACACTATTTTTTCCTATTTGGTTTCACCTAAAATGACATTCTCTTATATGAGGTAATTTCTTTATTCATTTTTCTACTTTCTGATGCTTGCCAGTCCTCAATGCCATGGCAGATCCTTCTAGAAAGCACTTTTTAAGAATTGTGCTTTATTTTGGAGCTCTTCGGTAACCTGTTGAGAATTCTTGGAATAAACCAGAAGGAAGGCTAAAGAGACAAAAGAACACTACAGCTTCCTTAAGGTTAATGAAACAGATTCCTCTGGCTCACTTTAACAATCAGTGCAAATTAAAATGGCCATTTTCACATTAGTAACATATTTTATAGAGTGGATACTTTATGCTGATGTTTATAAATGAGAAAACAACACATTACTCCAGCTATAAATGGAGCCTTTGGCAAATAAAAGAAAAACTTATTCCCATTAGTAAAACAGTGGAGTTTAAATCTAGAGAACAAGTATTTTTAAAATCTAATAGAAAAAGTCCCTGATTTGTACTCTATGTAAGCAATTAGACTTGAGAATATTGCTATCCAATCACAGAAAATACCAACTAGATTGTCTTCACTGACAATAAGAGAAACAGAAAAAAAGCAAGCTAACTCTACAACAGTGAAAATATGGAACCTTAGGAGTATCTGGTGACCATAAATATACACATTTATGAGCCTAACAATTGATATATAGTTCATGCAATTAGCAAGTTTGATAAATACGATCATTACTCTTAAGTTGAAACAAATACTGTTTGCTAAGAGAAAGGATTATTATTGAGCAGATGGTATTACTTTTCCTTGCCAATTTATATTCATAAAACTCAATAAATGCTTAGCCTTAGAAATGTCAAATAACTCAGATTTCAGCATAATACACACCAAATAACCTGCTCTGCTTATCTCCACCCTGTCACTCTCCTCTTCAAGAGCTCAAACAAGACAGTCTGATTGACACAAATAAAAGGAAAAACCTTATTTTCTTTACTGCTATATGGTCTTATCTATAATGTACCATTTCAATGTCTTATAAAAGATACCATAATTCAAAGAAGTAATATACCCCAAAGTACTGAAGTACAAATCTACAACATATATACATATATGTATACATATATACATAAATATCTACAACATATATGCATATATATGTATATATGGTATGTTGAACACTTTTTATTCTTGTGGGAATTGCCACCAATAAGAAAACGTTTGACTGCCAATTAAATAAGAGTTGATTTCCAGTCTGGTGTTAAGAGGAAGAATTTTAAATATATAAAAAAATTGGGTTTGAATCCTAACTACCATTTATAAGCTGTGCTGACAACTGGTCAAGGGACTTAACCTCTCTGGTCTCACAGCTTTCTTATTCATAAAGTTGTGAATGTAGGGCTCTTCTGAATGTTAAAAAGGCATTTATGTCTAAAGGTCTTAGCATAATGCGTGCATAGGATAAATATTTAACAAAATGGTTACTAATATTGGTTTAGTTATTAGAGAACTAAAGTTTTACAAAAACTAAAGACTTGTCTCTAAGGTGCATTCAATGCAAGCATGATTTTTTAAAATTCTTTTTTATCACTTTGATTTTCTAGGGAGAAACCCCCCCCCCCCCATTTTTTTCAAGTTTGCTGTGGTAAAATAGATCTGTAGGCAGTTGAAGCAGTTACATCGTATCATACATGCATAAGACTGACAGCTGATCTTCAAGATTTGGCAAGAGTCCTCAACATTTTTTCTCAAACACACCTGAAGGCTATCATGCAGAAGTGATCAGTCAGCTGCTATGGGAGGCTGCTGCAGGTATAGGACAGGACAGGACTCTTAGGACTAGGACTAGCCAAGACTCTGTCCTCCCCACCCACCAGACACCTGCGCCGTCCCTTCCTCACCCCAAGACAGCAACCTTCTGGCTGTAGATCAGAGGAGCAGCTCTTTCTTGAACAAGAACAACAAAGGCAAAAATCATCTCAGCAGCGTGGGTTTTTACCCAAACTTCTGAGGAGCCCCTGAATTCTCCCAAATCTCCATTCTTCAGTGGAATTGTTATTACTTGGGTGAGCATCTGAATCTTTTGTGGAGTCTGATGAGACACAGAGGATGAATATTCTGTCTTCCAGAAACATCTGATTCTATCTCCTTTAGCCTCCTCTTATGTCCATCTCCCCACTTATTGCCTTTCTTTCTATCTTTATAATTAGTTCACTGATTGAAAAATCAATAGAGCACATAAACAAGCATGTACAACAATGTTCATTGCAGAGTTGTTTGTAATTTTAAAAACTGTCCATCTATAGGAAACAATTAAATGAGAAATTTGACATATATCCTATGCTGCAATTTAAAAACAATGGTATAAAAATAAAATAAAATAAAATACAAACACTGGTATAGACATATATGTACTGAAATGAAATAACATCCCAAATGTATTTTTTTATTATTATTTTCTAAAGACTTTAATTTTTTAAGTAACCTCTACACCCAGTGCGGGACTTGAACCTAAAAACCCGAGATCAAGAGTCGCATGCTCTATCGACTGAGTCAGCCAGACACCCCCCAAAATATATTAAATACAAAAGGCAGTCACATAATAACATGTGTAGTATGCACGTCCAATAAAAAATAATTCCCACAATTCCAATATATGAATATTCAGTTAAAAATTCTGGAAGGATATATATTGAATTGTTTCCATTGCTAAGTGGATGAGCAAACCTAAAGGAGAGCAATGCTAAAAAGGAGCACGAAGAGGGACTTTCTCATATTATGTAATTTTTTTCATAGTCTGTAATATTTTGAGAGTATTTTGTGACATGAAAATACTTATCTATTACTTATGTAATAAAACTATATACATTTAAAAAAAATCTCATGGTAGGAATCTTAGGAAATACAGGGAAAGTAGAAGAAATAATGAAGAAAAAGCACATGTAATTCTACAACTCCATGTTCATCACTACAAAAATTTTAATATTTTTCCCAATACATTTCTATATATGTATGTACACACTAAATTTTTAAAGCATCATTGGGTCTCATTTCATTGGCCTGATACCCTAACAATTTTGAAATATAAAAAAAATTAATTCTTACTAAGAAATAGTATTAGGAATAACAGGGTAAATAGGCTGTGGTTTTCTAGTTGTATGGCTTAAAGACCAGCTGAAAACATGGAGCACAGAACAATGATGCTACAATCACACACACACACACACACACACACACACACACACGTTTTCCATGTTCCCAATCCCAGTCGGGTCAGGGAAGCTGAAGATTGCCTGGGGGCCTGCACTGTCTTAAACTACTGACCTAATTCTTAGTATTTCACTCTGGTCCATTTCCTGCATGACCTCAGAATGTGTCATTGTGAATTCTATAATACACAGCAGTTGCACATTGTAGAATGTGGATTCTGATAGGTGGCTCAAATAAATGCTAGGGACATGCCACTGGAGCTCTGTGGGCCTCAGGTTCCTCATCCCTACACTGATCTCTCTAGCCCCTTCCAATATAAACAGTCTGTAATTTACTAAACACCACAAAGAATTGTGCTGAACGGACCACCACAATATGCTACTCTCAGAGTTCTCAAATTAATCCCACAGCCAAACTTCCTGCAAAATGACTTCACTGCTGTATTGTGTGGCATTTGTCTCCATTCTCCAGAATGCTCACCAGATGGTGAAGGAGCGTCTCTCTCCATGTAGCAACATTTTCATAGTGTTTCTTGCCACTCACTACTGAAAAGTTGTAAAACAACAACAACAACAACAACAACAACAAACCTGTGGAAGTGAGTACTCCGCTGAAAAATGTGGCTTTCTCTTTAGGAAGTGTCTGCAGGGCAAAACACAGGCCCCAAACAGCTATCGTGTGATGATACAGATGATCCTTGGTTTTGATCTTCTTTGAAGTTTATTAAAAACAAACTTGAATCTGTACCAATCTTGACAGGCATGGGAGTCAGAAGCACAAATAGGAAATGTGAAGATCTCCCAATATTCTATTTAATCTTATAATACAATCATGAAACTCATTATAATTCAAGATCTGTACTATTATTACTATGAAGGAATTAGTACATAAATATATAATCTTACCCCAAATATAATTAGATAAAATCTTAAAACTAAAACCATCGTGTGATACTATCAGTCATTGTGAAGGAGAATAACAAAAGTTTTCATCAACATCCCAAGAAGTTTATGTTAGATACTTTTTAAAAAAAGATTTTATTTATTTGAGAGAAAGAGAGAGCACGCGCGGGGGTGCACGAAAGGGGGGTGGAGGGCAGAGAGAGAGGGAGAAGCATGCCTATCCCAGGACCCTGAGACCGTGAGATCATGATTTGAGCTGAAGGCAGCCGCTTAACTGACTGAGCCACCCAGGAACCCCATATGTTAGATAGTTTTAATAAAATAGGGAGAGTAGATTAACTTCAAGTAAACATTCATACTCAAATTGTGGATTATTTTGTTTGGAAATTTGTTGTTCATAGAACAATGAGGAAAAAGCATAATGTCTTACTTAATATCTCCAAGGAGGAGTCATGCTTTTAATGATGCCAAGCCATCCATGACAGGAAAATTTTTTTATTTGAAAAAGCTTAAAAAATCATAAAAATGGATGGTGTGGGAGCCAAGTATTATTTAAGCAATATTTTACAGAAACCACAAAATTGTTGACAAGAGTGACTACAGTATCAATTACTGGTGTTCACTGTTTCAGAAGAGAAAGTTGAATGCCGTCCTATCTCTAAGGAGTAATAACTTCCTGCTACTCAAAAAGTGTATATAATAAGCAGCATTTTAATTGAAGTGTAATTGACATATAATATTCTCCTAGCTTCAGGTGTACATCACAGTTATTCATATACATTATAAAATGATCCCTACAACAAGTTTATTTACCATCTGTCACCATACAAAGTTTTACAATATTATTGGCCATATTTCCTATGTGGTACCTTACATCCCCATAACATTTATTTTATAACTGGAAGTTTGTCCTTCACCTATTTTGCCTCACCCCCTACCACAAACAGGTTTGTTTTTAGCAGTTACGTATAAAATCCACTCAATATCAATATGGATGTTAAACTCCTTTGCTATCAAATATTCTGCATCTTATGGGCAAGAAGAAATCAGATAAGGAAAGTGGATTTGCTTTCTGACCCTTCTCTTAAGTTGTTCCTCCTGAATGTATTTCCTCTCCCTTTGTCGCCATGATTACACAAATACCACCGGATGGCTGAATTACTAAACAGTTGTCTATATATTTTTCTCAAAATCATATTTATTCTATAATGGTCCCCTACAGGACAAAATTGAATCCACAATATTTTTCCTAGCATTCAACAATGTCCATCAGGCAGCCCATCACAGTTATTAAAGAACTGATAGTAAAATAGGACTACTAGTACAGTAAGAATAGAAGAACGTTCCTTATCATGCTAGTAAATAGCTTTCATGCAACATCTACAATTAACATTGAAGCAAGTCAGAAACAAAACAAGTCTGCTCACTTGTGTCCAGTATTTCATGCTGCTCAGGAAATTTTAGCCTAAGCAATCAAGTAAGAAAACCAAATATGAGGTTCAAGTGTTTGAAAGGAGGGGGCAAAATTATATTTTTGGATGACAATTCTATAACTACAGTTCAGGAGAATCAACTAAAATGTGTAAGAAAGGCAGGACAGTATGGTTTATAAGAAAGGTAGAATGCTATAAAATACATATACACAATAGGCTTTCCATATAACAGCAATAGTCACTTAGAAAATGGAGAAAGTATCCCATTTATAAGACACAAAACATAAAATACCTAGAAATAAACTTAGTAAAAAATGTAAAAGTCTTATATAAATAATACTGTAAAACTTCACTGAAGGACATTTTACAAAACTAAAAAATATGTAAAAACATCTAATTTCCTGGGTGGGAAGACTCAGTATCATAAGGACAGATTAATTTATAACTTCAATGTACTTTGTTTGGACCTAAAAGGTTAAACGTTTCTTAAATATGCAATTTGATTTATGATATCTACTTTCTTCTTGAAGATATTCTTCTTGGAACCCTGTGACGACTCTTTTTAATTTAGGTGCCCTGCTTTCTATACTGTTGTCATCCTGGAATTTATTTTCATAAGACACCTGAGCTAGGTCCAGTGCTCTTTGTATCCTGGGTTATCTTCTGTATAGGATCCTTGTTGTTTTGTTTTGCTGAAATATATCTTCAAAAAATGTTTTTTAATTAGGAAGGATGTGTAGGAGGTAAACATAAACTTGAGCCCTTATGTATATTTAACCATGTCTTCAGTTTGTCCTAACACTCCATAGATTGGCTATCAATTCTGGGTTCTAATTAATCCTTCTCAAAACTTTGAAACATTGCCTCATCTGTCCCAGCTTCCAGCTTTGCTGATGAGAAGTCTGATAACTTTGAAAGATCCTTTTTTGTTCTCTAGAAGCTTTTAGGATCAATTTCTTATCCTTGGAATTTGGAAATTTCATCATGTGTCTTGGTATGCATTGTTTTTTTCCCTCTTTTGGGCAATGGATAACCCTTTTCAATCTGAAGACTTTAATCACTCTTCAGGTCAAGATTTTTCTCCCCAGTTATTTTCCCCCTGCCCCTTGTCACTCTGCTACACTCTTGATTATTTCTTTTTTCCATTATATTTTATATTCTTGTCTTTTTGCTCCACTTTCTGGAAGATTTGCTTGATTAATTCAGTATTCAAGCATGTTCAGTAGTTCATCCAATCTTCCTATTTTTTTTTTTTAGCATCCTGCTCCTATTTCACAAAAACTTAATCATTCTTAACAAACATAATCTCTTTAATCTCTCCAAAAATTTAATATTTTAAATTTTTTTTCTATACTTTTTCTTTTCTCTGTTTCTTCTGGAAACAGAAGACAAATTTTCTTCGGAAAAATGCATTTGTTTTGTTCATTCATTAGTTTCTTTTCATTCATGCTATTGGTTTTCTTCAAATGTTTGGTGACCCTTTCTTCACTGTGAATATTTATAGTTTAAGAACCAGGAGTTTCTTAGACGGTTGGCAGGGGTTTCATAAGTATTTGTGTAGTACTTATAAATGGATTAATTAGCAATCTAATGCAATTTCAATCACAAACCTAATGGGATTTCTTGGGAGGACTTCACAAATAGATTATGAAATTAATTTTTTATAATTTAAAAATTAATATTTATGAATTAGCAAAATCAAATGAGGGTAACTGAGAAAATTCTGAAAAATAAGATTCGTTAAGAGGGTGCATGTTCTCTCACATACTAAACTGTATTTTTTAATCCATAATAATTATAACATGGCATTTTTGGTATAGGAATAGGCTCTAAAGGTTAAAAAACAGAGCCAAACATTATTAAATTTAGTAAAATATAGAAGTAAGGTCTCAAGCCAATGACAAAACTGGATTATTTAATAAATAGTGTCTTTTAAATTTAGGAATCCTAGGTAAAGAATATTAGTGTCCTAACTTACCATAAAATTTATTCCATAATTATTAATGATTTAAACATGTAATGCAAATCCACAAAGGACTAACATAAAATATAGGTATATATACATCGGTGTGGGAAAAGTCTTGCTGAGGACTTATAAAGTATATTTATATTTTAAAAATACTTGCATACAGGCTATATAAACTGTTTAAAACCGCTGCTTGTTAAAGGAAAATACCCATAAATGTAAAATTCTAAATGAAGGTTGGGATGGTAGAGGGGCAAATAACAAAATATTCAGAAATAGCTAAACACCATGTTGTGTATGTAAAATCATCCTGAGATTTCCAAGAAGTCTATACAGCAGAGTAAAAAAATAAACAATTTAGTGGTAAATTACTATTATTGCCCCCATTTTACGCATGAGAAAACTGAGACTTGGAAGGTGACAGAACTTGCTGAGGATCATGTAACTAAGAGTGTGGAGCTGGGATTTCAATCTAAGGAGTCTGGTATCAGAGCCCGGCTCTCAGCCCAATGCTGTACTGTCTATTCTAGCCAACTCTCTGGTATGAATTTTACATACCTCTCTGTGAGCCTTTGCTTATAATACTTCCCGACCGAGAACCCATACCTCTTCTTTCCTGCCCTACCAGTTGCCCTTGTATTTCCACACCCAGTTCCATTAAAAACTTCTCCATGAAGTTTTTCAACAATTCCAGCCCTTCCTGGAATTCCCTCCTCTCTTGGATTTGAGAACACTCTCCGGTTCCTCTGCCTACGTCTCAGTCACTCTTTTTCAATCTCTTTGTTGGATTCTTCTTTCTCTACATGTTTCTTTTCTCACCCTACTCAATGCCACTGTGAGTACATTTCTCCCCAAAACAGCACTATCTACCTAGTTATGTTCTGAAAATGCCAGCTTAGATTGCTCTTCTGCATTCCACAGATCTCCACCTGAATGTTCAGACACCTCAAACTCCATATTTGCAACACTAGTATTTATTTGTTTGCTATTTTTACTGTCTTACTAAGATGTCACCAACATTCACTCAGCTACTGAAGCCAGAAATCCGAGTATGATCCTTGACTCTTCCCTCTCGTATCTCCTGGATGTCACCACATTCTGTCCACTTTACTCTGTAAATAACTACTAAGTTTTTCCCCTCTCTTCTGCATTCCCTTAGTTCAAGCCCCCTTTATTTCTCATGTGATTATGGTAGTAGGCTCTGAGTTGGTTCCTGTTTTTCCTCTATTCATTCCAATTTAATCTCTGCATCAGCATTTCTCAAATTTGAGAGGTCGCAGATTTCCTAAGACACTTCCACAACTCTCATAGGCATACAGTTTCCATATGACAAACTTTGCAGCAAAAAGTTATGTACTTTTCATCAGGTGACTATGTATGGTTAATGCAATAATTAATGCACATTAGTAAATACAAAGGAAAAATTCAGGTACATGATCCTGAAAATGGTGGCATTTGATTTTTTAAAGAAGTATATTAAAAATGAAACTTCTACCTGAAAATTATAAAACATTAATGAAAGATATTGAAGACAACACAAATGGAAAGGTATTCCATGATCACAGATTGGAAGAACAAATATTGTTAAAATGTCCATACTATATAAAGCAATCTACATATTTAATGCAATCTCTATCAAAATACCAATAGGATTTTTCAGAGAACTAGAACAAATAATCCTAAAATTTGTATGGAACCACAAATGACTCTGAATATACAAAGCAACCTTAAAAAGAAGAAGGAAAACACAGGTATTTTTGAAATTTTTGAAATCCCAGATTTCAAAATACACTACAAAGCTAAGGCCACTACACTACAAAGCTGTAGTCATCAAAACACTATGGTAATGGCACAAATACAGACACATACATAGATCAATAGAACAGAACAGAGTCCAGAAATAAACCCACAATTATATGGTCAATTAACCTTTGACAAAGGAGGCAAGAATATGCAACGGGAAAAAGACAATCTGTTCAACAAATGGTGTTGGGAAAACTAGACAGCTACATGCAAAAGAATAAAACTGGACCACTTTATTATATGATACACAAAAATAAACTCAAAATGAATTAAAGACATAAATGTGAGACCTGAAACCAAAAAAATCTGAGAAGAGAGTACAGGCAACAATTTCTCTGACGCAGGTCATAGCAACATTTTTCTAGATATGTCTCCCGAGGTAAGGGAAACAAAAGCAAAAATAAACTATTGGGACTACATCAAAATAAAAAGCTTTTGCACAATGAAGGAAAGAATCAACAAAACCAAAAGACAACCTACTGAACGCGGAAGATATTTATTTGCAAGTGACATATCTGATAAAGGGTTAGCATCCAAAATATATAAAGAAATTGCACATCTCAACACACAAAAAAGCAAATAATGCAATTAAAAGTGGGCAGAAGACATAAACAAACCTCTCTCCAGAGAAGACAGATGGCCAAAACACACATGAAAAGATGCTCAACATCACTCATCATTGGGAAATGCAAATCAAAACCACAATGAAATATCACCTCACACTTGTCAGAATGGTTAAAATCAACAACACAAGAAAGAAGTGTTGGCAAGGGTGTGGAGTCAAAGGAACCCTCTTACACTGTTGGTGGGAATGCAAACTGGTGCAGCCACTGTGGGAAGACAGGATGGAGGTCTCTCTAAAAGTTAAAAATAGAACTACCATATGACCCAGTAATTCTACTACTAGGTATTTACCCAGAGATTATGAACACACTAATTTGAAAAGATATATGCACCCCTATGTTTATCACAGCATGATTGACAATAGCCAAATTGTGAAAGTGTCTATCGATAGATGAATGGATAAAGAAGATGCATATATATACAATGAAATATTACCCAGCCATAAAAAAGGAAATCTTGCCATTTGTAACAACATGGATAGATCTAGAGAATATAATACTAAATGAAATAAGTCAGTCAGAAAAAGACAAATACCATATGATTTCACTCATACGTGGAATTTAAGAAACAAAACAAAGAAGGGACAAACCAAGAAACAGACTCCTAACTATAGAGTATCAACCGATGGTGACCAGAGGGCAGGTGGTTGCGGAGATGGATGAAACAGGTGTTGGGGATTAAGAGTTCTCTCATCATGCTGAGCACTGACTAATGTACAGAACTGTTGAATCACTATATTGTCTTGTATTGTATTGTACGTTAATGATACTGGAATTAAAATAAAAATACATTGAAAATGAAAACACAAAATTAAAAAGATATTACAAAGACTCCTTTAAGCATACAACTCTAAATCGTGTCATAACATTTCTCCTTTTGAATAAAGTCACCCCAATGCTTAAAGAAAAAAAATATACAAGCTCCTTGGCATGACTTTCAAGACTTAGGAAGTCATGATAGGTTGCTTCTCTTTAATCATCTTTTCACCTTTCCCCATCATCCATTGCGCCACATACTGCAACCTGTTTGGGGCTCGCTGGTGTCTTTTACATGCAGTATTTGCTTGGATTATTGACATCCAACCACAATACATCTGTCCTGGTCTAGCTCATTTCTCATCCTCAAAGCCTAGCTCAGTGATTTTCATCTCTGGGAGAAAATCTCTGATTTTCTTCTTTTCCCTTTTTCAGTCTTGGAATGGTATATGTGCACCTATGGCATGCCATGATGTAATTGACCATTTATCTTTCCATTTAGTGCTCTTGGCTGCTGGGTCCTTGAAATCTGGGACTGTCTTAATCCACTTTCCAGTCTCCAAGCCTACCACAATTATGAGGCACTGGATACATCTTTGTTAAATAGATCAGTGACCTTTCATCTATATTTATCTTTCTTTTTTTAATCGCAATTCATTCATTCATTCATTCATTCATTTATGCATTCACTAGTCCATTATCTGCTAGTTTTGGAGAATATAAAGACGAATAAGACATAGCCCTGGCTCCTACAGAGCACTTTATTATTGTACTGTATCATCTCAAATTTTTTTTTCTCTAATCATTTAGTTGTATTAGTCTTTTCTTCAGAAGAATAGTAGGGACTCATCATAATAATTTCTCTGCTCCTCATAGTTCTTGGACTACTGTAGAAGTTCAATATGTGTTTCTGGAATAGCCTTATTTTGCTTTTAGGGGATGCCTATTAATGCATAGTTCTACCAGAGGACCCTATTCTGTGGAAACCCCAAGTGCTGCACTTCAAAGCAGTTGAGGCAATTTATAGGTTTTTCTGGCATAAATGTGCTAAGTTGGCTGGCAGGTGGAATTATGAGTTCAGGAAAGAAAGAGAATGTTGTATGGGATTCCCGGTCATCAGCCAATCTCTGAGGGTGATACTGATTTCATCAAGATAAATGGACTAATTTCTTTTGAATTTTAGTCAACATTATATATTAGTTTTACAATATTTATTTCTATATTTACAGGTTAAGAAAACAAAGCAATTGACCTAGGCTGATAGGTACAAAAATTACTTTTAGTTCTGGTGACTCTCTCTCTTATTTTTTCTGGGTAAACATGTTATTGCTCTTTAATACTAGATAACAAGGGAAGATAACAGAGCTAACATTTATTGAGCATTTATATTGGAAAAGCTCAGCTTTAAGCAGTTTTACATGTATTAATACAGTGAAGCTTTACAACAACTCTTATTATATCTATTTCACTGCTAGGGAAACTGAAGCATAGACAGCCTCAGTAACTTGCCCAAGGTAACTTGGCTACTTAGTGTGGAGCTGGAATTCACACACGGGCAGTCTTCACTGTTTACAAGTGATTTATACTGCCTATAAAAGGAGCACTGGACTGGTTGTTACAAAACCAGGCTTCAAATCTTGAACTCACAATACAATAGCGGAGTGAATTTAAGGATGTCATTTCATTTTATCTTCTGAGTTTCATTGTCTTTGTACCCTTTACAGCCTGTGAGGAGGAGTAACTTTATATAGTCTTTTCTAAACTGAAAAGTGTTATAAATTCAAGAATTTTTTTTACATTAAAATTTTGTTTAAGAGCCTGAGAGTCTTCCAGAAAGTCTTTGTGAAGGCAGAGACAAGGTGAGACACAGGCACTGAATGTTCAGACTCCTTCTAACCGTGTTAAGCTGCACATTTTATTGCTAAACCTAAGGGAGAGATTAGAGGGAAGGAGAGTGGAAAGTAACAAGGTATGAAGCCTGGCTCTTTAGAGAGTAGTATAAACTATTTTCTTGATTAGTTTCAGAGCATTAACAATTACTTCTAAGATAAGCAGAGTTAAAGGGGTCTCAGGAAGGAGTAAAATTATTTTAAAAAATACAGTCAAATTGTTAAAAATTATCAGAACCATCTGTGAAAAGCACATGCAGTTTCATCATCTCTTTCAAAAAAATTATGCCCTAGCTGGTTAGTATTAGCAATCAGGGGATGAACACTCCTCATGTTTTATGCATAGAACAATTGACACCATGTCTAGTGCACTTGGTATTAACCAAGGAGTTAGAAAGGCTGAGTTTTGTGCCCATTTGGTTCCAGGTCAATAAAGAAGTGGCCATCTTCCTCTGGGTAGATGTGTCTCCTCCAGTAATAAGGAGCGTGTTGATGCACTTGCCTTGTCTCCATCTCCAAGGGAAGTTCTGAAGATTGGTAAGACAGTGTCTATAAAATCTTTCAACTCTTTACAAGGTAAAACATACACAGACATACTGGCATGAGAAGCATGGTCATTAATTCTTTCATACATGAGAGCAACAAGAAGGAAAAAAAAAAAAACAAAGGCAGTCCCAAATTATAAAAACACCGGGTAGCGATGCAAAAAGTTTGAGGATAGAAAACAACAACATTGGGGTGCCTGGGTGGCTCAGTCATTAAGCGTCTGCCTTCAGCTCAGGTCATGATCCCAGGGTCCTAGGATTGGGCCCCGCATTGGGCTCCTGCTCGGCAGGAAGCCTGCTTCTCCCTCTCCCACTCCCCCTGCTTGTGTTCCCTCTCTCGCTCTGTCTCTCTCTGTCAAATTAATAAATAAAATCTTTAAAAAAAAAAAAAAAGAAAACAACAACATTGAATCCAAACTAATATTTGTACTCTATATTCTACAGATTCTCAGAAGGGTACTTCACTGACTGCTCCAGGGTATTATCACCCTTTCTCATTGACATGTTGTAGCAAATATTTTAACTTATGTGGCCTTTGGCTCCCTAAAAGGGACTCAAAAATTCCTTTGGGAAATACTTTTTATGAAGAAGTATAATCACAACAAAAAAGAAAATTCAAATATCTACTAAACTTATGAAGGAATGCTCACCCTCACTACTACTCAATGAAAATGCAATGATCCTATTATAGAATCTCCATATTTGGAAAAAGACTAGAAAGTTTGACAATATCATGTGTTTCTGACTGGGATGTGGAGTGACAGGAATCCTCAGACACTTTTCATACACTTCATCAAACACTTGCCTTTTATCTAGTAAAGTTAAAGATACACATTACCCAAGATTCCATTCTTTGGTATATTCCCCTACAGAATTGCATGCTATTTGCACCAACAAATGTTCATAATATCCTTACTCATAATATTCCCAATCTAGAAACTGCTCAACTTCATAAGAAGAGAAGATAGCACAAATAAGTTGTTGTTCCTTTATACAACAGAACACTATATAGTCATGAAAATGTATAATCCTCAGCTATATGCAACACTGATGTATTGTACAAGTATGATATTGTGTAAAAGAAG
Organism: Mirounga leonina; assembly: GCF_011800145.1. Lineage (NCBI taxonomy): Eukaryota > Metazoa > Chordata > Mammalia > Carnivora > Phocidae > Mirounga > Mirounga leonina. The sequence continues at coordinate 34,699,408 of NW_023270426.1, forward strand.
GAAATCATAAAAGTATCCATGAGATTGGTCCATTTACATAAAATAAAAAAACAAACTAAGCTGAACTCCATTGTTTTGAGATGCATACATAGGTGGTAAACCATATCACAAAGAAAAGCAGGAAGAGAAAGAAAGGTTAGGATAGTGGTTATCCCTTTGGAGAGGCAGAAATGGAAAAAAATAGAGTGCTTCTGAAGGATGATTAAAATAGGTATTTATTTTAGAACTATGTTAAACTGAACACTCACATTTTACATACTTTTCTAAGTGTTTGTTGTATTTCACAATTTAAAAATTTATGAAGACACCATAAACTATAGTACTCAAGGCAGTGTGGTACTGGAGAAAGAAGAGACAAATCAGTCAATGGAATAGAATAGAGAGCCCCCAAATAGACCCATATAAATGTAGTCAACTGATCTCTCCCAAAGAAGCAAAGGCAATAAAATGGAAAAAAGATATTTCGACAAATGGTGCTAGAACAACTGGACATCCACATGCAAAAAAAAAAGAAGGGGGAGATCTAGACACAGACACTACACTCTTCACAAAAGTTAACTCAAAATGGATCACAGACCTAAATGTAAAACACAAAATGACAAAACTCCTAGATTATAACATAGTGAAAATCTAGATGACTTTGTTTGCTCATGACTTTTTAGATACAACACCAGATGCATATAATCCATGAGACAAATAGTTGATAAGCTAGACTTCATTAAAACTGAAAATCTCTGTTCTGTGAAAGATAATGGCCACAAAAATGAGAAGACAATCCATAGACTGGGAGAAAATATTTGCAATGATATATCTGATCAAGGACAACCGGTTACTCAAAATATACGAAAAAAATCTTAAAACTCAACAATAAGAAAATAAGCAACTAGATTAAAAATGAGCCAATTCCTTAAGAGACACCTGGCCAAATAAGATACATAGACTGCAAATAAGCACATGAAAAGATTCTTCACATATGTCCTCAGAAAAATGCCAATTAAAACAAGGAGATCCCACTCCACACCTAATATAATGGCCCAAATCTGCAACACTGAGAGTAACTCTCATTCATTGCTGGTGTAAATGGTTCAGGCACTTTGGAGGACAGCGTGGCAAGTTCCTACCAAACTAAACATACTCTTACCAAACGAGTCGGCAACTGGACTACTTGAAATTTACCCAAAAGAGGTGAAAATGTACATCCACACGAAAACCTCCAAGTGCATATTTAGAGCAGCCTTATTCATAATTGCCAAAACTTGGAAGCACTAAGCTGTCCTTCAGTAGGTGAATGGATAAATAAACTGTGGTACATCCAGACAATGGAATATTATTCATCGCTAAAAAGAAATGAGCTATCGAGCATGAAAAGACATAGAGGAACATAAAATGCACATTACTAAATGAAAGAAGCCAATCTGAAAGGGCTACATACTGTATGATTCCAACTCTATGACATTCTGGAGGAGGCAAAACTTTGGAGATGGTAAAGAGATCACCGGTTGCCGAGGGGGTGAGGGATAATAAATAAATATGTGGAGCACAGAGGATTTTTAGGGCAATGAAAATACTGTCTCACTCTCAAGAGGGAGACCCAGTATAAACTACAGATTTGGGGTGATAATGATAGGTCGACGTAGGTTCATCAATTGTAAAAAAAATGGGGAATGTTGATACTTGGGGAGGCTGTGCATGTGTCCAGGTCGGGAGTATATGAGAAATCTCTACTTTCTGCTCAATTCTGCTGTCAAACTAAAACTGCTCTAAAAAATAAAGTCTACTAAAACAACAACAACAACAACAACAACAACAACCCAAACCCAAAAAAACAAAAGCCTGAGCACTCGTGGCTTCCTGGAAGTTTACAAAAATTTCACAAAGCCTAAAGAGATCAAAAAACGATTAATTATTTGGAAACTTTTACCCCTCAATCAACTATATCAGTGCTGATGAAGATCACCTGGTGGATAATTCAGAGGTTTAATGTGAAAAGTCTCCTTAAATAACATACACTTATTGGGGAAGAACCCAAAGTTCAAACTGCAAACTGTTAGCAGGGGAAAGAACAGAAGACTTTTCTCTTCAAAACTGCCAAGCGAGTCTGGTTTAATTGAAATTGATGGCAAAGACAACAGAGCACACTTAATTGAATTTTAATCTGAATGATCTCTACGCCATGTTTGAAACATAAACATACATGTGAGAGTTCTTCAAGATGTTGGCCATGAATCTGTTTTTGTAATTCAAAAGCATACTTTGCTTATGAATCTCTTTTTAACAAGCTTTGGCTGGGCTTCTTTTCTTCCAGATGTTTGGTATTGTATCGACACAACTTCCATCTCTCTGCATATAATTTAAAACAAAGTTATAAAGAATATATTTATTTTACAAACTGGTAAGATTCAAATGAATTGTCGATAGGTTTATATAACGATGAGTACTTACATCTCATAAAGTCCTACAGATAGCATCTCTTCATCTGAAGACCTCTTACTACTTTCAAACCCAAAAGCATTTTATATTTCTAAGACATTATTAAAGTGACCAATTAACAATTTTGGTAAAAAAAGAAGCCTCCCAAATCAAACATGGAAAATGATATTTTGTTATATACACTTTCATTTAAAACCCCTGTTGAAACAATTTATAGAAGGCAAGAGAGTTTGGTGATTCAGAGGATAATCTGAAGTCAGATCTGGATTTAAATCCCAGCTCTACCGTTTACTAACTTAGACAAGTCATATTGCCTCTCTCCTCAGAACCTATTTCCTGGTAGGTACTCCCCAGTCTTATAGGGATGAAAATAAATATCCCATGTAAAGCACTTTGTCAGCTCCAAGCACACAGTGAGCAACTCAATAAATGTTAGCTATCAGCAGCAGCAGCAGCATCTTCTAGAATCTTCCCGATCTTGCATCCAAATTGTTTTATCCCACTTATTTTTTTCTACTATAAAGTGTTCGTCCAGGCCACCTTCCTCCTCAGTTATGGTTCCCCTGGATTTCTAGCAAAAGGTGGTGAAATTATATATGCTTTTCTTCTCTTTCTGACACTTCAGTAAAATGAAAGTAAAGGAATAAACACACAAAGGCATAGGTCATGGGGGAGAAGAGATCAGCAAAGGAGAGATTTCAACTGATTTTCCACTCTTCAGAGAGTGGATAGAGGCGCAGAAACTGCCTTAGCACAGTGCAGGAAAACAGAGCAAATTTGAAGAGAAGTGAACTAATGTGCTCTGCTAAACCCAGAAAGCCTTAGTGCTTAGGAAGGCAGGAGTTTAGTGAGAGGCTGAAAGTATATTAAAATTATATGGAGACTTTGGATCCCAACTACTTCTCTCTCCTCCTGGACACTGAATCTTTCCTTTCTGAAGAAAATAAGCTAGAGGGACTTCAAACTGAGAACATTAGGGACTGTGGCAGACAAGGTGAGGCTCAAAACTGAAAAACAGACACTACTTACTGAGGAGTTCCCAGTAAGATGCCCAGCCTCCTTATATGCCATGCTCCCCAAACACTGGCGTTCAAGTAAATACCCCTAGGCAGATGTTTTCCAGACAGGATTTAGAGAATCTCTTCATAATGACACTGGAGAACTTCCCAAAGAATAAGCCAGCTGAACAACCAATCATATTACAGTGAAGCCCTACAGCTGATGAGCCCCATCCACATTCGCCCAACTTTGATGGTGTTGGTGTTGTCATGATTGTTGTTGTTTTATTATCTTTGTGCGTGTGTGTGTGTGTGACTTTTATTTATTTATTTTTGTAAAGATTTTATTTATTTAAGAGAGAGAAATAGCACGGGGGGGTGGGGTGAGGGCAGAGGGAGAAGCAGACCCCCCACTGAGCGCAGAGCCCTGATGCGGGGCTCAATTCCAGGACCCCCGAGATCATAACCCAAGCTGAAGTCAGGAGTCAGAGGTTTAACCTACCCAGCCACCCAAGTACCCCTTTGTGTGTCACTTTTATTTTTTATTTATTTATTTTTTTAAAGATTTTATTTATTTATTTAACAGAGAGAGAGATAGCGAGAGCAGGAACACAAGCAGAGGAGTGGGAGAGGGAGAAGCAGGCTTCCCGCGGAGCAGGGAGCCCGATGCGGGGCTTGATCCCAGGACCCCGGGATCATGACCTGAGCCACCCAGGCGCCCTGTGTGTCACTTTTAAATAAGAATGGACAGGGGCACCTGGGTGGCTCAATCCTTAGCATCTGCCTTTGGCTCAGGTCATGCTTCTCCCTCTCCCACTCCCCTTGCTTGTGTTCCCTCTCATGCTCTCTTTCTCTGTCAAATAAATAAATAAAATCTTTAAAAACAAAAAAAAATAAGAATGGACAACCACGAGGAAATTCTCCAGAATGAAGAAAAGAGACTAAAATAAGCATACCACATCAACTGAATATAGATATCCACAAGAAACAGATAGTGAAAAACCTCTGAAGAGCTATCATTTGTGCCATTGGAAAGATAATGTATTCCTGATGTAAGAATAGATGCTATTAAAAAGGAATCATCAAAGAACAAGAGAGTATTGAAATCTCAAAAAAAAAAAAAAAATAGGACCAAAATAAAATTTTAACCAAAAGGCTGGAAGATAAATTTGAAGAAATCTTCCAGAAGCCAGAACAAAACACCAAGGAGGTAAAAAATGGGAAGAAAAAAAATGAGGAAATTAAGGGATCTGATCTAGGAGATCTGACACTCAATGATGAGGAATCCCAGGAAGAGAGGATAGAGAAAATGGAGAAAGTAAAATTATTGATGAACTAATAAAAGCAGAAATTCCAGAATTAAAGGACCCATATGTCTAGAGTGAAAAGATCTAGTGTGTGTCCAGGACAATGGATGAAGACCCAGACCAGGATGACTGACCATGAAATACAGAAATATTGGTGATGAAGAGAAGCTCATAAAAATTTTTTGCCAAGAAAAATAGGTTTTGAACAGATATCAGGATGTCATCCATGGTAGAAAACGATGGAATGATCCCTGCAAAATATGAGAAAATACATTTGTAATCTAGAATTCAACTGTAGTTAATCCATGCTTGAGATGACTGAGGGTTTAAATGCAGAGCAGGGGGAATCTAAGTGACATACAGGGTTGGTTCCTGAAAAGGAGACCTCACAAGTTGGGTTTTATCTTCAACTTTGAAACTCAATGTTAGAGACACAAGAAAGAAAAAGGAGCACCCTCAGCACTACCCGGAGACTATGAACACCCTGAGAAAAACATTGCTTTTTTGCTAACACCTGTGACTATGAACACCCTGCGAAAAACATTGCTTTTTTGCTAACACCACCAAGACAGGGTATCAAGAGGTCGAGCAAATTTACAAAGCGTACCAGCCTTTGTGCTTCGGAAGAAGTGGACTTCCTTTTCATACTGCTGATACTTCTGAATAGATGGGTCAGTAGATAATATGCCGTAAGAAATAAAAGCCAAATACTAATTTGGAAGTCAGTTTTGCTTAGGCTTTGTATATTGCCACCAAATTTTGCGAGCTACTAAAAAAATAACTAAGAATGACTCTTTGCCTTTAATTAATGATTTAACCATCTTGCATGACAAAGCAGAACAATATTTTTTGTTTTTATGCTTATTAAATTACCATGGACAATTTTATTAACAATCCCATGAGGTGGTGTTTTTAGATGCTAATTTCTTACCTCAAAGGAATGGAGCAACAACAACAAAATAAACTAAGACAAAACCCAAAAATCCTTCTTAGTATTCTAGTATTCTCTTACAAAGGATCCAGCTTATCACAGTAATTGATTCCTTCTCCTACTTACACTGGCGATATTACTATATTAAATGGCTAAAGGATAAACGTAGCTAACAGTGGAGCTATAGTTCTTCCAGAAATAAGATAATTAAATAGCAATGTGTGCCAAGAAACCTTTCTTTGAACGTTTCTATTGCACCCTCTCATTATTTCTGGCTACCTGATTAGTAGAAGACTTGGATGACTGCTTTCTCCTGATACCACTTCCAGTCTGCTCTTGAGTTCTCCAGGCCTCACGCTGACTACCAGTAAAAAGAAAAAATGAAGACAGAATTTTCTTCACTACTTAAACAATACGCTGAACTGTTTATAATATTCCCAGTTTTTCTCCTTCTCATTCCCCAAGACAATTTTATAATTGCCTAAGACTGATACTAGATTAATAAATCTGAAATAATTATAAATAAACTCCTTAAAATAAGAAGAGTTTCCAGAAGCTGAAGATGAATGAGAATTCAAACAAAGCTGTTGAACAGGCTATTTCTGGGGTTCTCAACTCATTCCTGCTAAGGGTACATAGCTTTGTATTTCCCTCAAATGTCCTCTACTCATGTCACAAATATTACTTAACTGTGTACCACGCACCAAGCACTGTGGTGGTTACTGTGGAGGAAACCAAGGGAAAAAAATCAAGCGTTCTCCTTCAAGATGGAGATGGGACTTATGGCAGTGGCACCTGAGGAGGAACTGATGAATGAGAAGGATGGAGAAAGTGAGGACGAGGAGCTAAGTTGTGAATAAACGTGGGCCCTAGTGACAGTTAATCCAATAATTAGTGAAATGTGATTTGTGTTTAGCCCTGCTTTCCTGGGTAGTCCTCTTGAGCTGTGAAGAGACAGAACTGGCAACGAGTTCAAATGGGCAATAAGACTTCAGAATCCACTCGTTAGCTCTGATCCATCTGTCATGAGCTGATATCCACGAGAAGTTGCCATCTCATCAAGAAATAGGACTGCATCTCTAGTGAACAGCTGGTTGTTATGGATGACCAGCATTCAGTTCTCCTTTCTTTTGAAAACAATATCCTGATTTTCTTTGAAGAAACTCCTTAATGTTAGGTGGGACCACTGTGATTGGTTCAGGGTAGGGTCTACCATCTTTAATTATAGGGGAGCTACTAGAGAGAGATGCTCTTTTTTTCTGTTGAACATAAAACCTGGAAAGATAGAGCTCTAGGATTCTGACATGGGCGCTGTGCCTATGTATATGGAAACTGAGAATAAAGCCCAAAATGGAGAGAGAAAATCCTCATAAAGAGTTCTAATGCAAATGGTACCCCATAGTCTGCTTAAAACCTGAGGGAACCCCGTTAAGTGGTGGTATGAAGCCATCCACCTGCTACCCGTGGGAGAAAAGCATCCAGGAGGACATTCTGCCGAGTGTGAAAATGAGTGTGTAACAACTGTTCAAGGGTGTGTGATACTCTTCACTATTATACTCCACAAGGTCAAATTTTGCTTGCTAAACTGACTGAGGAATATTCTCAAGGGAATGGAAGAAACAAAGCGGCCTGTCAATTTGGAGAAATATTTGCGTAACTGTCAGATAAAACTTAAAAACAGATTTTAAAAAAAGGAATTTTCTCTTGCAGAAAATAACTATGGAACGGGCATAGGACAAGCACTGTGATAACTGACACTTGTAAGTCAACATGCAAAACCAACCAAACAGGAAAACATCCAGATATGTGAAAAATGAAGCAGTTCTTCTGACAGCCAAAAAACACAACTTTACAAGACCGCTTGAGTTATGTATTTTGACTGGTAATGCGTCACGTTAGTACTTTTATTTAAACCACAACAACGTTTGTCTTCCTAAAAATAGTTCCTGCACTTTAGAAAAGTACAATCTGAAGTTTCAGACTAGTGCTGTGCTCAACACACCCACAGAGCTGTAAGAGATTTTCGAGGCCCCTGCTCACTGGATTTCACAAACATCCCATCTCTCCTACCAGTTCCACTCAAAACACACATGCAAGCAAATCACAGCAAAGCATAATCACTGAAGAACATCATAACCTGCAAATTACAATCTGAAAAAGAGAATCACTGAAGCAAAACTGAAAAAACAATCATATAATTATGTTAGAAGATAACTTTTCTCCTTAAATATAATTTGTCTTTCCATTGAGCACGCACAAAAGCCACCCATGAGCACTCATGTGGTTCCTTTTTAGCTTTTGTCTGTTTTCTTTAAAGACAAGACGAGAAGAATCTGCTTAAAAGCCAAATACACTGATAAATGTTTACCGATAAAATCTTCCAGATGGGACTACTTTCAAGGAAGGTCAATTACAAGCCTCGTGGCTCTCCTTTTAATGATATCCTTTAATGATCCCCTTCCTCTCCCAGAAAATTAAATCACAAAAACAGCTTTGGCTGAGAATGACCCAGTAATCCTCATAGTCACGTTGCAATAACAGACAAGGAGATCAAAGCACAGGTGTACTGAGAAATAGAGGTTTCCATCCTACTATAAAACGTGAACTTGCTTCAGACTAAGATCAAAGTGCTTTTAGCTCCCCCAACCCCAACAACTTACAATATTTTAAAAATTCTGTGGTTTCCTTGATTCATAAACTTCCCTCGATTTTCCTCCTCCCAACTTCTACCAAACACAGTGGCCATTGTTCACATATCATGGCTGTATTTTCATAAATCTAATAATTAATTAATTTTAGAAATTTAGAAATTTGGCAAATTATGTTGAATCTCTAATTGCACCACGAAGACCCCCAAGTTCGTTAGTAAGCTATTGCCTCCAGTATTGTAAAGACAGAACCGAATGATGGAAAATTATGTAAAGATAAATGTGATGCTAATGTATGAGTTAGAAATTGACTTAGGCAGCTAGTAATGGCTTCAGTAAGAGAGTGATTCCTTTTTGTTTCATTTTTTTTAAGATTTATTTGTTTGAGAGAGAGAGCGCACGCATGAGTACACATGGGGGGAGGGATAGAGGGAGAAAATCTTCAAGCAGCCTCCCTGCTGAGCGGGGAAACCAAATCTGGGCTCCATCTCAAGACCTATGAAATCATGACCTGGGTCTGAAACCCAGAGTCGGACACTTAACTGACTGAGCCACCCTGGTGTCCCTTTTGTCTCATGTTAAGATAATTCAGTGATAGGCCAAGGCTGGAACGATGACACCGTTTTCACCGGAGACCTGGGCTCCTATCATCTTTCTGCTCCACCATCCTTCCCACATGCCTTTCATTCTAAAGGCCATGCAAGTTGCTGGATGGCCGCAGATGCTCCAGGCAGCACATGAACATTCACAAGTCCATGCTGTAGGAAGAGTGGTGAGGGTAAAAGAGCCTCGTAAAAGAGCAGAAAGAGTACAATGTTTTCCCCAAACTATAGAATCAGCCAAGAATGAGAAGCAAAATTCAGACCGTGAATCTATCAGTAAAGATCCAGGGTTTTGCCAACAAAGCAAACTTTAGCGAGGTTAGCCCAGGATATTCAGCTAACCAACTGAACAGTAACACATCTTACTACCTGGGTAAGACCCCGTGACTCATACTTCAGGCTTTACGGTCATAAGTGCTCACAAACTGTAAAACCCACCCTCTTTGGTTATAAAGTGAGAATCACCATATTTACCACAAGTCATATACAGGTTTATATGGCCACTAAATTACCAAGAAAATGAGAGAGAGGCCGGATAACGTGACGGTGTGAGTTATAGTTTGCAGGGCAGCAGAATGTTCCACATTCAAGAGCAAGAACTGGTACTTGAATTTCAGGAGTGAACTCGAGGTCCTTTATGGTGGTAGCATTTGAAGGACACACACAAACACATTATTATGGTGTCTCCTGAAATTGATGTTCTCAAAATAGCATCCGCCATTATACACAGGAGGATTGGATGTTTTAAGGCTTTTACTTTTTTTTTTTTTAAGACATTGCTCTGCTCCTCTTATCTCTTCTTCGATTATGGTCCTCACTTCCTCACCCTCTCCCAGCAGCCTTCTTTACCAACCACAGTGCACACAATGGTAATGCAGGTACGGTATGCTTTCTTCAGCACTTCCAACTACATGGTGAGGCACCTGCTCTCAGGTTTCACCTGTTTTATGTCTCAAGCTTGTTGAGAGCAGGGTGTACATCTTATTTTCCCCAACACACAGCCTGTGATAAAGATCTCAATTTTCTTCCACAATGTCATGCTTAGAACACTTCTTTTTTTTTAAGATCTTATTTATTTATTTATTTGAGAGAGAGAGAGAGAGATCAGGAGCATGGGGAGAGAGGGAGAGGGAGAAGCAGACTCCCTGCCGAACAGGGAGCCTGATGTGGGACTCGATCCCACGACTCTGAGATCATAACCCAAGCTGAAGGCAGACACTTAACTGGCTGAGCCACCCAGGAGCCCCTAGAACATTTCAGTATTCTCCCAAACTAGACTCCCTCCCTGCTTACAGCAGTTCCACAGATCCTCTCCACTTAGCGGCACTCACAACCTGTCCCACCTACGTCACCTAAACTGCAGAATGTGGCATGCCTCACTTATCCATATTTGGTGGTACACCACTGTTTATAAGTATAAATAAGATTTTTTAGAAGGTGGCCCCAACCTGCATTCACACCTAGTCTTATTCCTTGCCCTTCCATCTGTACCCTACATACTATAAGCTACTCAGAATAGTCACCTCTTTCTTTACGTGTCTGTGACTTTACACATGCTGTCCCCTCTGTCTGAAATGCCTTTTTAAAATTTCATTTATGAAGACATTACAAAAGGCCTCCAAGGTGTAAGTGAATTACCTACTATCTGTGAAACTCTATACTACATATATTTAGCATGCTCTAAAAGACAGGGAAACTTAAGCATATCTTTGCAAGTACTTTCATGATCACACCTATTCTATTGGATTTGGAAGATTCCATGAGGTTAGAGTTATGTTTATTTTAGTCCACTGTGGATCCCAGGTTCTGGCACACAGGAGATACTCAATAGTTTGCTGAATGTGTGAGTGTCAGTTTCCCTAACTAGATATGAGTAATTTTCTTGAGAGTCTTCCTTCTTGTCATTATGGATCTTGTCTCATTTGATTCTTTTTTTTTTTTAAAAGATTTTATTTATTTATTTGAGAGAGAGAGAATGAGAGAGAGCACATGAGAGGGGGGAGGGTCAGAGGGAGAAGCAGACTCCCCGCCGAGCAGGGAGCCGGATGTGGGACTCGATCCAGGGACTCCAGGATCATGACCTGAGCCGAAGGCAGTCGCTTAACCAACTGAGCCACCCAGGCGCCCTGTCTCATTTGATTCTATATCCACAGAGGATAGCAGAATGCTTAGATGTAAATACTGTCTCTTCCTTCTTGAACCCCCACCCCACTCCAAACTGCCCAAGAACCTTGGAGTTATTCAGACTAAAATAAGGTCTTGCTTCTCAACCTCAGGTGGAGAGAGGATTGTCAGTTAGCATGAAGGCTTCTGCTGTTGTTACGTTGTATCACACTGAACACTAGTCTTGTGAAGTCCTGGGTCCTGCTGGTGCAGGTCTCCCCAGGCTTCTAGGATAGCCCAACCTTGGACTCCCAAGATTGTGGCTCTTTGATTTCATCTCGCTTATTTAGACAAAAATCAGCCCTCAATCAACAACCTTAGGCTGTTGCCTTGAGCAGGCACCTGGGCTTTTCCTTGCCTCCAGATGTGTTAAGCCCTCTAGTGCCTGTTGTTCAGCATTCTTTCCTGTCAATAACTACCTGGCCCCACCTGATCTGTTCTCACGGGCTTCCCTTACGTGCAACAGCAGAGAGAGGTTCCAACTCTCTTCTCCCAATAGACTCCTCAGATTCTTAGGTAATTAGGTCTAGTCTCTCAAACTCTACCAAGGGGGAGGGGCAGCTTCTAATGAAAAGGGGGAGATCTCATCATACTCTTTCTCTAGGGAAAGAGAGGCCAACAAGGCCTTATATTTACGTATCAAGGGACTCCCCTCAGTGATTTTTTTCCAAAAAATCATAAATATATGAACCCCCTAGGACGTTTTCCAAAACTGGACTGAGAAATGGCGAGCATGGATTTAGAATGTCTGTCTCGCCAGTCATCCCCTTACATACGCATGAAGATGCTTAGTGAAATGTAACAGTCATTTTTTCCAAGACCTCTTTTCTTAGGAATAGTAATTTATGACCATAAAGGTAAGGTAGGATTAGGACAGTGGAACAATCCTTGTCCTATAATTGTCCTTTTCTGAGAGGCCAAGGAAACAGTGAGTCGGATAATCAGTGGTGAAAAAAAAAAAAAAAAAGGTGCATAGCCTTAACAATCTAATAAGACAAAAAGAGATTCAGTCCATAGTGAAGATCTGGCAGTGCAGAGTCATGTTTGAGTAGGAGAGGACAGACAGAGTAACAATAAATTTCAATTAGATGACAAAGTCAGCCATAGATCACTGTGTCTCTTTCATTAAGAACTAGAAAAGGGAGGCTTACCATTCAGCTTGTGTTTGTTTAAAAAAGATACATAGCAATCCTTTCTTCATATGGGTCCACCCAGTTCAGCTTTATATAATATAATCTAGAGGAGAATACCCCAAACCAAGGCTTACTTTACAATTTGAATTGCAATGACTCTAAAAAAAGCACATTCTTTTCCCACATTTGTAGCGCCTCTAAAATCCATGTGTCTTACAATCAATGGCATTTTGAATTCAATAAAATGAAGTAATTAGTCAAATATTTTTAATTAAATAAAATGCTTTAAAAATGTAAACACGGACAACCTAAAAATTGTCCACACATCCAGGTTCTAGTTCCTGATCCTACATTAGCCTGTTAAAGCAGAGACACTAACAGTGGCAGGTGAAGACAAGCTGGAGCAAGGTGGTTCTCAAAGAGGGTTCCCCATCTAGCAGTCCATGCACATCAGCATCACTTGAGAAGTTGTTAGAAACACAAAATTCTCAGGTCCCACCCCAGAAGTACTGAATCAGAATCCCTGGGGTATAGGGCCCTGAAATCTGAGTTTTAACAAAATCTCACCATGAGTTTGAGAAGCACACCTCCAGTAGCAGAGACACCTGGCCAGCATTATTTGGCATATCTGGGTCCTAATATTTCAACCCAGTGGCAAGGCTACCATAAGGAGAGGAAGATTCTAGGATCTGACACAGGGAAACACTTCTTGAGAGCTTGTTTGGAGGTTCTAGCAGGGGAGCGCAGCTACTTGTATATCCTTGACTGAAGAACGGTCCTCCTCTATCGGGGAAGGTTGTCCTCTTCAACCGAGCGCGCAGCTTCGGGAGGGACGCACATGGAGCGGTGAGGGAAGAAGGGGACACCCACCTAGCCAGCCAGATCAGCCGAATCAACCCTGGCGATCAATGGGGTGACAGATGTCGCAGCCAGATCGCCCTCACATCCAAGGGAAACACTTCTTTAAAGTCCCTCAGTTCCCGGGTTCTGACTCAATATTCACAAAAGCAGCATCTGATTAGGAGTTTACTTCCCAGGGGCTGAATTACTAGGAAAGAATGAACTGAGCAGGCCAATATGGTATCCTGTCTACTTGACAATGCATTTCTCACTGTAAATTACTTAATTAGTGATCTTGCTGTCACATTAAATTCTTGAGTTCTGAGTATCAGTCACAGTACCTGGTCTAACTAGGTTCTGAGAAAATCAAATTTCTGCACCTGGAAAAAGAAAGGTCAGTCTCTGAAATTTGCATATACTGTGAAGAACTGCCTAGAAGTGTCCACTATACACAAGCCATTTAAATGGATTTTTTTTTTACTAGGTCAAGAGAAACACAGAATTAAGGACAGTTAGGTCAAGGCTGCAAACTAGCTGGGAGTCTTCTGGCCAGATGTGGTCCACGGATGTGGTCTGGCCCACACACATTGTTTAAAAATTGGGAAATTTCACATAAAATTTTGGATTTCTTCCTGTCTTAAAAAAGCTAAAGATTTGACAACAGAGAACCCACATCCTGGCACTTTAACAAGGGCCTGGAACTAAGCAGAAACTGCTTACTTTAGATGGACTGTTCCCTCCAGCTTGCCATTGTCCCTACAACTTCTTATTGCCTTATAGCTGGCTGGCTTGTCCTTTTCTATTACCTGCCTGACCCCTGATGCATTTGAGTTTGAGGACAACTGATTTATACAAATACTTTTCATGGGATGATTAATTGAGATGATTTGAATAAAATACATTACTCAGAAAATTAACTCAACTTGATTTTGTACCTTTATAGCTATTGGTATATACATGTGGGCAGGGGTGTATGGGTTATTCTTTTTTTTCTTTAAAGATTTATTTATTTATTTCATAAAGAGGGAGGAGGGAGTCAGGGGCAGAGGGAGAGGGAAAGAGAGAATCTTAAGCAGACTCCCCACTGAGCACGGAGCCCGATGCAGGGCTCAATCGCACAACCCTGAGATCACGACCTGAGCCGAAACCGAGAGTCAGCCGCTTAACCGACTGAGCCACCTGGGTGCCCCTACAGGTTAGACATTCTTAAAAACAGACGCAATGATGAGGGCAAACACTGTTGTGGTAGAATAGAAAGGGTACTGGACTGGGCCTCTAAAGCCTAGATTTGGATCTGCCACTTTACTGAATGTAGAATTATCCCCGAGCCTCAGTTTATGGATGTTGTATGGTAATGATTACATCCACCACACATAGAGTTTACTGCGGTGATTAAATTAGATAATGTATGTTCAACTTCCTGACATACCAAAGACTCACAAAATGTCTGTTGAATTAAAATTGGATGTGTTTGGTTACCTGCATTTTACTTTCGAAATTATACACAATACAGATAAACATTTGGGAAAAAAATTCAAAATGGACTCCTGGAAAACACTACATTGCAATGAGATAAAGGAACTGATGTCTACTGACTGTAAACTATGAACCATGCACTATCCTGGATGCTTTATATACATTGTCCTCTACAGCAATACTATGGGTTAGTATTATCCCTCTTTTACACATTGAAACTAAGGGCTTCAAAAGTTCAGATAATTTACCCAAAGTCACCCAGCTACTGTTGATAACCAGGGTGCAACTCACTCACAGCCTCTACTTGTGAGAATTGTAGTGGTTCTCAGACATATAGACCAATGGAACAGAATAGAGAACCCAGATATGGACCCTCAACTCTATGGTCAAATAATCTTTGACAAAGCAGGAAAAAACATGCAATGGAAAAAAGACAGTCTCTTCAATAAATGGTGCTGGGAAAATTGGACAGCCACATGCAGAAGAGTGAAACTCGACCATTCTCTAACACCATTCACAAAGAGAAACTCAAAGTGGATGAAAGACCTCAATGTGAGACAGGAATCCATCAAAGTCCTAGAGGAGAACATGGACAGTAACCTCTTTGACATCGCCCACAGCAACTTCTTTCAAGATACATCTCCAAAAGCAGGTGAAACAAAAGCAAAATGAACATTTGGGACTATCAAGATAAAAAGCTTCTGCACAGCAAAGGAAACAGTCAACAAAACAAAGAGGCAACCCACAGAATGGGAGAAGATATTTGCAAATGACACTACAGATAAAGGGCTGGTATCCAAGATCTATAAAGAACTTCTCAAACTCAACACCCAAAAAACAAATAATCAAGTCAAAAAGTGGGCAGAAGATATGAAAAGACACTTCTCTGAAGAAGACATACAAATGGCTACAGACACATGAAAAAATGTTCATCATCATTAGCCATCAGGGAAATCCAAATCAAAACCACATTGAGATACCACCTTACACCAGTTAGAATGACAAAAATGGACAGGGAAAGAAATAACAAATGTTGGAGAGGTTGTGGAGAAAGGGGAACCCACTTACACTGTTGGTGGGAATGCAAGTTGGTACAGCCACTTTGGAAAACAGTGTGGAGGTTCCTCAAAAACTTAAAAATAGAGCTACCCTATGACTCAGCAATCGCACTCCTGGGTATTTACCCCAAAGACACAGATGTAGTGAAAAGAAGGGCCATATGCACCCCAGTGTTCATAGTGGCAATGTCCGCAATAGCCAAACTGTGGAAAGAGCCGAGATGCCCTTCAACAGATGAATGGATAAAGAAGATGTGGTCCATATATACAATGGAATATTACTCAGCCATCAGAAAGGATGAATACCCAACTTTTACATCAACATGGATGGGACTGGAGGAGATTATGCTAAGTGAAATAAGTCAAGCAGAGAAAGTCAATTATCATATTGTTTCACTTATTTGTGGAACATAAGGAATAGCATGGAGGACATTAGGAGAAGGAAGGGAAAAATGAGGGGGGAAGGAATTGGAGGGAGAGATGAACTATGAGAGACTATGGACTCTGAGAAACAAACAGGGTTTTAGAGGGGAGGGGGGAAGGGGGATTGGTTAGCCCGGTGATGGGTATTAAGGAGGGCACATACTGCATGGAGCACTGGGTGTTATACGAAAACAATGGGTCGTGGATCACTACATCAAAAACCAATGATGTATTGTATGGTGACTAACATAACATAATAAAATTAAAAAAAAAAAAAAAGAACTGTAGCGGTTCTCAAACTAGCCTAATTATAAGAATCACTTGGGCTGCTAGTTAAAAACGGCTTCTCTATTCCTTTCCAAGCTGACTGAATCAGATTCTGAAGTGAATAGCCTGGGACTCTGCATGTTGTATTAGAGCCTTAGGCAATTCTTATTAATAGCAAGGAAACACTGCTTGAAAAAGCTGACAAAGAGTCAAAGTAAGCAGAAAGAGACTTGATTTGCATTATCCTCAGTAGAAGGGAAAAAAGAAGGAAGGAGGGGAAGAAGGAAGGAAAAGAGGAAGGGGCAGAGGGACAAAAAGAATCCTGGAGCTAATGTCTATGCCATTTGAAGGACTATGAGAATGCACTTACTACATGGGTGCTTTCTTTCCAGCTGTACCCGGGCTGTTTAATGCACACACAAGGAGCCGGCCAGCAGGAAGCTCAGCTTGCCCCTGCAGCGGAGTAAAGCACTTTGAACTACAGGCATCTTGTACACCCAAATTACATGCTGTGATACACATAGTATTTGAGCTGTTCCGCAAGACAGAAGCCAATTATTCTTGGCATGTACTTCTGTCGTGCTATCCAAATCACCATCCCTCACATGTGGAACTGTGCCACATCAAATGCACCAAGCCATAAATTCCTTAAACTCTTAGGGATGAAAGTCAAATTGGAGAAAAAGATAGTTTGATACACACACTGTATAGCAGAAAAGATGTATGCTTAACTTAGCACTGCTGGATCCAGGATGAAAAAATGGGCAGCAAAATTCTGCTTTCAGAAATTTTTCCGAGTGTAAACTGAATTTTTTCAATGTAATTCAGCATAATGATTGCATTTTCAATTTTTGGTAAAGTCACCTCATTTATAGCATTCATCTTAAAATAATTGACTTTCCAGCCTCTTTCTCTAAATGTTTTTAAACCTGGTGGAAAAACATAGACACTAAAACCCAGAGTCGAGCTGTAGGTACCCTAGGATTCTGTTGGGGGTCACAGAAACTACACCTATGCCCTGAATGGTAGGTTATTTAATAATCAGACTGATTAGTTGATCCACTCCCCCATCCCTTGCCTCCTGCAAATCTTGAAGTTAATTCGAGATTTCATCAAAACTGGTAGGTGATATTAAAATAGAAATACAATGATAATTGTTAATGTTACAGAGAATTTAAAAACACAGATCCTGAAAGACTGAAGAAACAGGACGTGAGCTATTACATGCACTAGGCTTCTAATATTTTAATATGTTCAGCCACCTCCTAGCAACCTCGTTAAAATGCAGATTCTGATTGAGGAGGGCTGCATTTCTGAGTGCTGAGGTTCTGCAGCTCTAACAAGTGCTCAGGTGATGTTCATGCTGTTGGTCTAGGGATCACAATGGGAGTAGCAAGTCCACCAAATTAAGAAAGCCCACACTGGTGAAGTTGCCAGAGGCATGATAAGCAATCTCCAGCAGGAGGGTTATAACATAACATCAGAGTTACCCAGAAGTAAAATGCAAAGATGAAAGATTGAAGGGTTTATATAAATGTCCAATTTCTCTGGGAAGAACTGGTTACACATGCAATTGAAAAAGAATCGTATTTTTTGATTCAGAAGAGAGGGATTCTAAGAGGGCAGGCAGATTTAAAATCAATATATTTGGGGTTCTTAAACTTTAAAAATCTGATGAGCTTACTGGACTGTCTCCCTGGAAAAATGTAGATGTGAACATGGACAAACATTTCTGCCCGCAATTTCCGAAGGCTCACAGAACTTTCTTCCGAAAAGCATGAACCACCTCGGGGCCACAGATCACAATTTAAGGCTATCAGTGTACAAAATGGGTGCAGGGGGAAATCCAGAGTTCTAAGAGTGATAGGGCAACTTCAGACCTGCCTTTGTATTTGACTGATGATACTATTGTAAAAAGGCTATTGGTTCCTCAAACATTTCCATAAAATATAAGCTGGTTGAAATGTGTATTTTTCTAAGCTAAGACATTAAGCTTCTTCATGTTAGGTAGGAGGAAATCACCACATAAAGAAGTTAAATATAAACTGGGGAAAAAAACACAAGACAAAGTTCTAGATATAAAAATTACTATATAGAAAAGGGGTTTCTAAAGATATAAAGTGCAATTGTTTTATGCTGGTGCTCCATGTAGTGTGCTTTTTTCCCCCAATAGTTTTGAGTATCTCACCACCTATCTCTTTATACTAGTGAAAAATTATATTTAGAGTTGTCATTTAAGAGGCATAAGAACCAGTTTATTTTTTTCAAGACTTAGTGATCACCTAATCTAGATAAGCAGCTTAGAATCTAGAAAGGAAGCTATACGTGTGTGTGTTTGTGTGTGTACAACTATATGCCAAGGCATGATACGAAATATAGCCATAAAGCTGTGTGACTACTGAGTACTGAGAGTACTAATAAAAGGGTGACTGCTTCGAGCATGAGATAATGGGCCAGGGGGCATCAAGAAAAGAGTCACAGAAGTAGCTTTGAGCTGGACCTAGAAAGATGAGTAGCATTTCAATAGATGGAGAAACAAATGAAGGACAGTTGACCAAAAAAAAAAAAAAAAAAAAAAAAAAAGGGCTCATATTGGCAAAGCATTTGCAGAGGTGGGATGGGGGGAAATGTACATTTTGGACCAAAAAGAGTATGATATTCTATTACATTTGTTACAATAATACAACTTGTATAGTCTCTTTTCCTTGAACCTGGGCTGCGCCTGGGACTTGCTTTATTTGGCAAAACTGGTTGTATGCCAGTTCTGGGCTTCTGCATTAAGATGGCCTGGCTTTTGTGTTCTGGGAGTTCTGAGCTGCCAGGTAAGGAATTCTCACCACCTTGTAGGAGAGATCACATGGAGAGACAGAAAAGCTGTGAGCCTGCAGGAAGTGGCCAGAAGGTAGGGTCATCCTAGCTGAACCCCTAGCCTCCAGTCAACCCACCAAGGGAATGCAGTCACATTTAGAGCCACAGTAAGATGAGCAGAACTGCCTAGCTGAGCCCAGTGCGGACTGCAGAGTAGAATAGTCGCTTTTTAGACATCGATTTTTGGAATAGTCTGTTATACAGTAATATAAAACTGAAACAGAGTGTTTATTACTATTTTAAATCAGTGCCTTCTTTTGATAAATATTAAACTCATATAGCCACCTGGAGATTCAGATGTAGCCCTGTCCTTTGACACACACTAGTCAAGATTTGTTTTAAATCTTATTGCTGGAGTTTAGTATATAAAATTCTACTATTTTTTTTCTTTTTACAAATCAACACTGCCTGCATCACCCCTCCTTTTGCCCCTCCTTAGTAAGAGCGCCTTGGATTACAAAGAGTGTGTACCTTTGTGCACAAGCATGCCTGTATGTGTGCATGTGTGTGGGTTGTGTTTTATTACACAGACATATTTATCCTGAAACGAATTTACATGAAATAATTCCTTATGCATGATGCATGGTCATTTTTTCTATTTTATTCAATTTCTTCTTTTCTTACTTCTTGTTGTAACCCACTGAATTGGTTTCATAATGCATGAGAAGGTTGATACCTTTGGTTTTAAAAACACTGTCCTGCTACCTGTAAAAAAATGAAACCGGACCACCTTTGAACACCATACACAAAACTAAACTCAAAATGGATTAAAGAACAAAATGTGAGACCTGAAACCATTAAAGGTCCCAGAAGAGAACACAAGCTTGACATGGGCCATAGCAACATTTTCCTATATATGTCTCCTAAGCAAAGAGAAACAAAAGCAAAAATAAACAAGTCCTAATTAGGACTGCATCAAAATTAAAAAACAACAACAACAAACTTTTGCACATCAAAGGAAACCACCAGCAAGACTAAAAGGCAACCTACAGAATGGGAGGAGATATTTGCAAAGGATATATCCTATAAGGGGTTAATATCCAAAACATATAAACTCATACATCTTAACACCAAAAAAAAATTCCAATTAAAAAATGGGAAGGGGATCCAAATAGACATTTTTTCCAAAGAAAACATATAGATGGCCAAGAGACAAATGAAAAGATGTTCAACATCACTCATCATCAGGGAAATGCAAATCAAAACTACAATGAGATTTCACCCTATACCTGTCAGAGTGGCTAGAATCAAAAAGACAAGAAATAAGCGTTGCCAAGGATGTGGAGTAAAGGGAACCCTTTTGCATTGTGGTGGGAATGTAAATCGGTGCAACCACTGTGGAAAACAACATGGAGGTTCCTCAAAAAAATAAAAACAGAAATACCATATGATCCAATAATTCTATTATTGGGTATTTACCCAAAGAAAATGAAAAAAAAAAAAAACTAATTAGAAATGATATATGCACCCCTATGCTTACTGTAGCATTATTTACAATACCAAACTATGGAAGCAACCTCAATGTCCATCAGTAGACAAAAACGGATAAGGAAGATGTGGTATATATACACAATGGAATATTATGCAGCCATAAAAGGATGGGATCATGCCATCTGAGACAACATGGACAGACCTAGAGGGTATTTTGCTTAGTGAGGTAAGTCAGACCGAAAAAGACAAATACCATATGATTTTACTCAAAAGTGGAATCTAAAAAAAAAAAAAAAAACCCAAATGAATAAACAAATAAAAAGCAGAATCAGATCTATAAATACAGAGAATGAACTGATGGCTACCAGAGGGGAAGGGGGTGGTAGTGTGGGCAAAATGGGTGAAGCAAAGTGGGAGGTACTGGCTTCTAGTTAGAGAATGAGTAAGTCATGGGAATGAAGGGCACAGAATAAGGAATATAGTCAATGATACTATAAAAGGGATATATGGGGATGGATGGCAGTTATACTTCTGAACACAGCATAATGCATAAACTTGTTGAGCCACTATGTTGTATTCCTGAAATAATGTACCATTGTGTGTCAACTATACTCCAATAAAAAATAAGTTAAAATAAATAAAAATTTAAACAAGTGAAAACACTGTCCTAGGGGCATTAACATCCAGTGAATATTCATTAAACCCTTATATGTGACATACAGTATTTTAATCTCTTGGGTACAATAGTAAAAAGACAAACACAACTCCTTCTTTCATGTGCAAAATAGTCATTAAACAGTAAAAACAACAAAGTATGACTTAATTTCATTTTTTTTTTTTAAAGATTTTATTTATTTATTTGAGACAGAGAGAATGAGAGACAGAGAGCATGAGAGGGAGGAGGGTCAGAGGGAGAAGCAGACTTCCTGCCAAGCAGGGAGCTCGATGCGGGACTCGATCCAGGGACTCCAGGATCATGACCTGAGCCGAAGGCAGTCGCTTAACCAACTGAGCCACCCAGGCGCCCTGACTTAATTTCATTTTTAATACATGCTGAGAAACCATGATAAAGAGACATCACCGAATCTGGAGCATTGAGGTGGATCTGCTCATGGATGCCAAGTTAGGGCAAGTCTGAAGCAATAGAGGTCAGTCTTCAGACAGCATTTCCCGACTTTCTGGCCGGCCAAGGCTGGCGGAGGAGGACAGCAGGAAGCTGCTGAGAAAACTAAGTGGGGCCCAGGTTGGGCTCCTGCTTCATCCAGTCCAAAAGGTGGTTGTAGAGGCTGGTATATGACTTTAGCCTGTTGGGCCCAGCTTGTACTTAACACTTTCCAGCAATTCTTGGCTTCTTGGGTCTTCTTGGGAGAGATGAGTCAAGCAGACAACATTGAAATATTCCTCTTTGAGCCCAGAATTGAACAAAGCAAAATTGTCTACCACATCTCAGGATCAAATTAAGAGACTGATCCAGAGTTATGCAAAATCATCTCCCAGAGACTCCCAAGGTGGACCCTCACGGTAAGTGGTTGAGGGTGTTAACACATCTGGAATGTGAAAGAATGTGCCCATTAAAGGGAGGGTGGTAGCAAGTCACTCTGAGAAAAAGGACACATGTGCTGCCCACGAGGAAGGGAAGTGCCTCTGTGGGCCCAGGGAGGGGGCCTGTCCTACTGCAAAGCCTAGTCCTACTGCTCATGCCAACATCTTAGGTCCTCAAAAGCAGGAGACAGTAAACATTGTGATCGCATGTAACTCTGTCTATTCTAAATCCATGCTATGTCATAATTTGGCTTTCTGAACTTACCTACAGAGGGAGAATGTGTACACTGGCAAAGTCAAAACATTTTTTTTTTAAAGATTTTATTTATTTATTCATGAGAGACAGAGAGAGAGAGAGAGAGGCAGAGGGAGAAGCAGGCTCCCAAGGAGCAGGGAGCCCGATGCTGGACTCGATCCCAGGACGCTGGGATCATGACCTGAGCCGAAGGCAGACGCTTAACCATCTGAGCCACCCAGGCGCCCCAAAGTCAAAACATTTTTGTAGCTTTTAAGCAATGAACTGATATTGTGGCTTTAAGGCTCTTGTGAACTTTGAGAATGGGAGTCAGCGTAGTCAAGTACCGGGACAAGATCATCCTTCTAAGACTGCACGGCAGAGGGGCAGAGCCTGGAGTACAGTTAATTCACCAAGGAAAATACTACTCTGTAAGCACCTGTCTGGATGGCGAACAGTCCTTCCCCAGGCAATATTCCTAGATAATTCCCTTTTCCTTCCCTGAACACCATTTTTCATTTAAAATTTCTAGAAGGGTAGTAACTAACTACAGCAGCTATGTAGCACAACAGCAGCTGACTTTTGTCCAATGCTGCTCACATACTAGGCATTGTGCCAAGCACAATGTGGATTATCTCAATCTTCACACGAAGGGAGGCCGTACTCTTATCCCTTCTTTACTGCTATGAACACTGAGGTTAGGCACAAGGTCTCACAAGCAGTAATGTCAGAGCTGGGATTCAGAGGAGCATGGTTCCAGAGCTGGCACCTTGAACCCATATATAATGCCAACGCCTCAAGGATTTCAGCTCTATCAAAAAGTCCATGTGTTTCCAAAATGTAGCTTGCAAAGTTGGTAGTCTTTAAAGGAAGGAGAACAAAGGACCTCTACCTGTATGCTGTGATGATCTACACACGTTTCTTGGTGTCACACAGGACTTCAATGTTTCCTCCTCTGGGTTGTCCAGTGCTCCATTTAAATCCGAGAGGAGTAGCTCGGGTTCCTACCTGCAACCTCATCTTTTCTCCTGGCTTTTCTGTGGTCTCACAGGGTATAGTTCCTACATATTTCCAATTTGTTTCAATTTGCCTCTTTCCAATCTAAGACTGTGCAAGCATGATCCTAGAACTAGAAAGTATGGACTTGTCCTCCAGGGAACTCTCTGTAGTTTCTTAAGGTGATAATAGAAAGCTACTTAGGATCTCACTTTTGGATAGGTTCTTGGAGTTATAACTATCCCCCTAGATATCTCCTACTGTGCAACTGGCCTAATGTAGGAATGGCCATTTACATAAACCTCGATCACTAACTAAGACGTTGTTTTTCAAAAGATGTCATCTTTCTTTTAAAATATTTCTTACATATGGGGTGTTTGAACCCACATTTTTCTATCCTAAATCCAGAGAGAATTAGGCAGCCAGAAACCAAGACTACAGCTTTCAGGGACCCAAGGACTGATGTCCTTGATGTGCCTGTTCTCCTAGCTGAAATTCTTGACTGGAGAGGTGGGCTTAGCAATGAGAACAATGCTCTTAATGGGAAACCAATGAAGCCAAATCTCCTCTGTAAGAGATGTTGAGTAGGATGATTATTCATTTTTTCAAGAAATTGTGTAAGACTGTTGAATCACAGACCTGTACGTCTGAAACAAATAATACATTATATTTTAAAAAATAAAGAAGAAGATAGTAGGAAGGGAAAAATGAAGGGGGTGAATCGGAGGGGGAGATGAACCATGAGAGACTATGGACTCTGAGAAACAAACTGAGGGTTCTAGAGGGGAGGGGGGTGGGGGGATGGGTTAGCCTGGTGATGGGTATTAAAGAGGGCACGTACTGAATGGAGCACTGGGTGTTATACGCAAACAATGAATCATGGAACACTACATCAAAAACTAATGATGTAATGTATGGTGATTAACATAACAATAAAATAAAAAAAGAAAAAGAAAAAAAAAGAATGTACTGAACACCTACCATGACTAAAGCGATATTCTATATATATCTGTATCAGTGAACAAAATAGGCAAAGATGTAGTAAATTATGTGTTAGAAAGAAAGACATGATATATAAACACACACACACACACACACATAGTAGAGCAGGGACTGGAAATGAGAGTGATTCAGGATGCAGTTAAAAAATATGATGGTCAGGGGTGCCTGGGTGGCTCAGTTGGTTAAGCGACTGCCTTCGGCTCAGGTCATGATCCTGGAGTCCCTGGATTGAGTCCCGCATCGGGCTCCCTGCTCGGCAGGGAGTCTGCTTCGTCCTCTGACCCTATCCCCTCTCATGTGTTCTCTCTCTCTCAAATAAATAAATAAAATCTTTAAAAAAAATATGATGGTCATGGCTGGTCTCATGTGGAAAATTAAACACGAGCAAAATCTTGAGGAAAATTAGGGAACTGGAGTGAGGTTATTGGGGAGAAGAGCAATCCACGCAGTGCCATCGTCTCAAGATGAAAGCATACATGATGTGCTTGAAGATCAGCAAGGAGTCTAGTGTGGCTGGAGCTGAGGGAATGAGGGGGAGAAGAGTACAAAAGAAGGCCAGAGATGAACCACATTCCAGATCAGGCTGGCCACTGTAGGCTGCAATAACCACTTTAACTCCAAGGGAAATGGCAGCCACTGCAAGATTGTGATAAGAGGAATGACATGATCTGCACTGGCTCCTGTCTTTAGAACAGAGTGTAGTGCCCCGAAGATAGAAGCAGAGTGACCTATTAAGAGGCTACTGCGATCATCCAGGCCAAAGAAGATGGTGGCTTGCAAGAGGGAAGTAATCATGGAGGTGATGGGAAGGAGTTGGGCTCTGGGTGTATTTTGACAGTAGGGGCTTCAGGGGTTCCTGATTGAATATGAGATGTGATAGAAAGAAGTGACATGAGGATATCTTCAAACTTTGGCCTGAGCAAGTCTATGATTAAAGCAAATTGTGTGGGAAGAGGCGGGGGAAATTCCGGAGTTTAGTTCTTTCCTCCTTCCTTCCTGGATTATTAGCTGAAAAGTATCGAGCCTTCTTTCCTTTCTTCCTTCCACCATTCCTTCTTTCCTTCCTTCCTTCCTTTCTTCCACCCTCTCTTCCTTCCTTTGCTCCCTCCTTTTCTTCTTCCCACCCTCTCTCACTTCCTTATTTCCTTCCTTCCTTCTGTGCACATCTACAAATGCCAGACATTGCACCTAAAGATACCACAGTCACAAAGCATCCTCCTCCCCAGCAAACAGAGTATGAAAGACAGAAGGAGGTAGAGAGGTCGAATTAATGGTAGAGGACTGCCTACATTCTATTACTGCTTAAAAATTTAGCTCTTGATGTTAGCAGATTTAAATAATTCATGATTTTAAAACCATAATTTGGAAAATGTACCAATACATTCACATTGATTCTCTTTAAAAAATTTTTAAACTTGAAATTAGGGTTCCACTGTCAAGCTGCTGGTATGTTTTCTTGCCCACCATACTATCAAAAACAAACAAACCAGAATAACCACTGATAAGGATGAAACATTCATCCCTATCTCATAGAAATGGTGTCGTTTATTTTGTTTCTCTGTCCATTAAAGGTTTTGATAATTCAGCTAACTATATTATTTATTGGTTTTATTCTAAGAAATTGAATGCTAAGTGGCACACTCTAGTAGAAAGGATGCCCTCGGGTACAACAAAAGGCAGACCAGCACCACTCTTAGGAGGCTGATCTTCAGAACAGACTGCCCAAATCTGGCTCCTGGCTCTGTTTCTTATTACCTCCATGACCCTGGGCTAGTTATTTAATCCCTCTGCACCTTAGTTTCCACAACTATAAAATAAGAAGAGTTTCCACAACTATAAAATCACCACACAGATTTGTGGTGAGGATTACACAAAGTCTTTAGAAGCATGGGGCACACAGAAAGCACTCGGTGAATGGCATTCCTTATTGAGCTATTGAATATACTCAGGCAAATATTACTGCTACTACCATACACCTGGAAGTTCTCACCTCTTATGCCAGGAGCTTATTTTTATATTTGATAACTCTTTTTTTTTTTTCAATAGCCATTTCTTTCCTAAGGAAAAAGCAAGAAGG
Organism: Mirounga leonina; assembly: GCF_011800145.1. Taxonomy (NCBI): domain Eukaryota; kingdom Metazoa; phylum Chordata; class Mammalia; order Carnivora; family Phocidae; genus Mirounga; species Mirounga leonina. The sequence goes on from NW_023270426.1 coordinate 34,725,835, forward strand.
GAAAGAAAATGGACAACGATGATATAAATGCTCAACATTGTAGGTTCAGGAACACTATTGGCTAGAACATCAACAACTCCAAAACTAATTTTGGAAAAGTATATTTTGAGGCAGAAGAATGTCTAAGATTTTTTGCTAAAATAAAAAAAAAGTGTTGCAGCAGTAAATGGTCAAATGATGTGATCTCATTAAAATATATTTTAAATATACAAACATTTGGAAGGATATAAAGCAAATATGAATGGCGGTTATCTCTGCATGACTAGATTTATGGAGTTTTATTGTCTTTTGTGACTCATTTTTGTTTTATTTTCTGAATGTGTATGAAGTGCTCAGATGACTCAGTAGTGTCACCCAACCGAGATACAACAAGAGGAACAAATTTAGGGGAAAAGCTAAATTTGATTTTGGATATGAAAAATTTGATAAACTTGTGAGATACGCAGATGAGAATTTTCAGTAAACAGACCAGGTTTCAAAACTTCATGAAAGTGGGGAGCCTGGGTGGTTTAGTTGGTTAAGCGACTGCCTTCGGCTCAGGTCATGATCCTGGAGTCCCTGGATCGAGTCCCGCATTGGGCTCCCTGCTCGGCGGGGAGTCTGCTTCTCTCTCTGACCCTCCCCCCTCTCATGCGCTCTGTCTCTCATTCTCTCTGTCTCAAATAAATAAACAAAATCTTTAAAAAAAAAAAAAACTTCATGAAAGTGTCTAAGATGGACTTGGATATGACTTTAAGGTTATCAGCATAGAGATGGTGGTTAAAATAACAAGACTATGTGAGTGAATTCTGGAAAACACACAGAGTGACCAACATCAAAGGAAGGGTGGAGGAATTGCAGACTAGGAGGGAACCAGAAAGAGTATATGGCCTCAAGGCAGGAGGAAGAGCCTTTCAAGGAGGACAAACTGACAATTGCCTTACTGAAGTCTAGTAAGAAATTAGCTGAAAAGTATGGATTGATTTGACAATTAGGAGATGGGAGGAACCACAGCAGGAGCAAGAGGGCTGAGAAAAGAAAGAGCAAGGAGTAAGGGTATACTCTCCTTTCCAGAAGTTTGGGTGAGAAAATCAGTAGTGATAAAGGCTGATAAATGGAGCAGGACACAGGATTAAAGAAGGGAGGAACCCAACCATTCTGAGGGAGAAGAAGCCACCAGAGAGTAGGTCGAAGACAGAAGAGGAAGAAGGGAAGATGAATGGAAAAATATCCAAGAAGAAGTGAAGGAACCAGAGGTTAAGTTGGAGGTTATTTTGTCCCCTTATTTTTAAGTGCACAAAATAGGTATCTTTCTATAATATGACCTAAGAAATTACTATAGAGGTTGAACAAATTTTAAATTAGCCTTCCTTGGATAACTCCATGTCATCAGTTTGAATGTCAATTATTATACATCGCTGTCCAGACAGAGATGCTGTTAGGGTTTCCTAAGACAGGTTGAGCTTATTGTACCTTCAAAAAGGCCCCCAAATAGCTATGCTTTTTTTGGGTGATGTTGACAGATTCTGTTTCTTCTTTTGTTTGCAGGTCATCAGCGGTCACTTGGCTACTCTCAGTTGTGATTTTCTCTGGAATCTCCTATTCACCCTTTTCTAATTTGCTCATCTGATTTTGAAAGACTTGGAACCACATGACTGAGCTCATATAAGTCACCGCTCATATATCGTTATACATTTCTCTTGCTAGCAAAGTGCATTATCTTTGGTAGGCAAAGTTTTGAACATCTATTTTGGGTGCTTAGAGACCTCTTTTGCTTCCTTCCTGGTGTTCATCTTTATTACAGGAAGAAAGGAACACTATGGGGGCTGGGGGCTGGATTCTTAATAGCTGGGATACATATTGCTGTTAATAATTGAGATCTACATATACATGATGTTTGCTAAAACATCATGTATATATAGAGAAAAGGCTGATGGAACACTCAGCTTAACTTATCAAGAGTTATTGCTCTTCCACAAAACCTACACAGTTTGTTGAATGACTTCATCAGAGTCATCTGCAAGCCATAATCTATGATTACATAAATAATTAATGATAGTTTTAAAATACCTTTGCAATAATTTTGGTTCTGTCTAGATCCGCAACAGTGTAACTCCCACAATATTTTGGCAGGTTTATAATTACTATTGGAAAATACATTTCTTATCTCAGACAGTTGGTGAATTAATGCTTCCTGTAGACCTAACTAATAAATATATAGCCAAAAAATGTGTAAAAGTTCAGGAAATGAAATGGAAATCTTTGTCCAAATTCATTATCAACCTCTTTTCAGCATGTATTGTGCTAAGCTGCATTATAATGTACTTTTCTTGAGCAAATATATTCAAGAAATTAAAATGGCATAAAGCATACAATTCCCCATTGTATAATCAGAATAAACAAGAAGAATGATTTTCAGAAAGCTCATCCCTTGGGCTTCTTTTTAATGTATACACTATCGGTAATTTATATTCTATGATGAGGATACTAACCAAACTTTTGCCCTCTGACCCTGATCTACCAATTTTACACAGCTCAGACCTGCTAAGACAGGTTTCGAAAATCATATTTGCCAAGAACACATGCAAGCATGCTCCAAGAGCATCTGTGCACATGTATTTTACTCCCTTTCCTTTCTTTTTCACTCTGAGTGCTTTTAAAAATCAACATAACCGCAATAAAAAGAAACCACAAGGGCCCCATTATTGAGTTACAAAGCAATGTGTGTGGGAAACACCCCTCTGGAGTTTTAAGAGAGTCAAAAGGAAGATGCTCTGCACGTACTCCACGGCTGCAGGAATTCTGGTGAAAGGAGATACCAATCCAGAGCTGCTTGAACGATGGTTGTGCAGCCCGGCCAGAGGTGGGGAATGAGGCAGGCAGGAGGGGCGGGCAGGGGGGGAGTGGAAGGCCAAGGGCAGAGAAGACTGAGAGAAGAGGTGCAGATATGCTGCTAGAGTAGACTTCCTATTCCAAGTTTCCACATTTCAAGCAAGTTTTTAAAAAGTTCAAAGGAAGATAACTTTCTGCAAGTTGCTTTAGGGACCTGGTTTTAAATAATTAATGGTTGGCAAATATTCAATGAAATCATTAGCAACAACAAAGGCAAGACTAAATACCAGTAAAAATACTTCACAGTACACGGTGGATCCAGGCGCCAACTCCTTTATCTGAACTCAGTTTCTCTACACTTAGCCACTATTATTTTTCTGGCTTCATAGTGGCTTTACCCAACACTCCAGGGTACCATTTCTCCACATAGGAGTCCTTACAAAATGTCAAGACTGCTGCTGAGTCGAAGTGCTCTCACCTACATGAAGTAGATCTCACTGGCCTATTATTCTATTCTGGGGTCTCACTGCTACCAATTCATCTAATTGTCACATAAACCATCCTAAAATACTGTTTTTGTCAAAATATTGTTACGCCCCCTCTGTGTTCAAAAACCATTAACGACTGTCTGCTAACTTTAGGTTAACATCTGAAACATCTCAGTTTGACTGGCCAAGGCTTTCCCTTCTAATCTCACTCATCCGGACTCTCTTACTAAAGCCTATCACACTTGTCACACACATCTTTGATTCAACAACTGTGCCTCTCATGTGGGGTGCCTCCTCCTCTCTATTTAAATACTTTATCTGTAAGACCCAACTTACTTCCTCCATGGAGTCTTACTTCTCCCTGACTAATCTAGCTCTCAAACATCTCCTCCTCCTCTTCTGTTTCTCTGTCTTCATATCCATGTGATTTATTGGTTCTATTACTTATCCGAGGTTAAGAATTACAGAATTACCACTGCAGTAGTATGCTGGAGCTGGCTGCCGGCAAATGGGAAATATTTGAGAATTTTGCAAAAGGACTGTTAAACCAGTGTCACTTAAAATGAGCCATAATGGGAGCATTTACACTCTGGCAATAGGCAAATGCTGCAGATCATGTTTGTTTGCTCGTTTTTTTGGTGGGAAAGGTGGGAAAGGAAGAGAAATGGATTATCAGCACACCACTGCAACAGACCCTCTAATATGACTATTCCTTTTTTTTTTTAAGGAGGTTTTTTTTTTTATTATGTTATGCTAATCACCATACATCATTAGTTTTTGATGTAGTGTTCCATGATTCATTGCTTGCGTCTAACACTCAGTGCTCCATGCAGTACGTGCCCTCCTTAATACCCATCACCGGGCTAACCCATCCCCCCACCCCCCTCCCCTCTAGAACCCTCAATTTGTTTCTCAGAGTCCATAGTCTCTCATGGTTCGTCTCCCCCTCCGATTTCTTCCCCTTCATTTCTCCCTTCCTGCTATCTTCTTCTTCTTCTTTTTTTTTTTTAACATATAATGTATTATTTGTTTCAGAGGTACAGGTCTGTGATTCATCAGTCTTACACAATTCACAGAACTCACCATAGCACATACCCTATTCTTAATACAGTTAAAATATTTTACCAACCGCCTATTATAGTTGGTCAGTATAAATTTAAATACTTCCAGGACTCAGTAAACCATGACCTCCCAAGGAATTAAATTCCATCATGGACACATATCTGTGTATATAAACTGACCTGTAAGCTCCATAATAGCTGGCTAAATCTCCTTTACACTTTATATTCTTCATAGTGCCCAGCACAATATACAGTGAAAAGCAGGATCCTTCTACCTTTCTAGCTTCACTTGCAAGGTCTCTTCCTTGCCCTTTATAACATATGCTTTATCAAACCTTAGAGCTTTTCCCTAAACATGTCCGGTATTTCTTACCTTCGTAGTTTTCCAGAAGCTACTTCTGCACTTTGGCTGTCCTACCCAGTTGAAGCCTGCCCTCTACTCCACTGAGTGGCCTCTGTGACTTTAACAACACTCCACCTTAAACACATGGTATTTTAATTGTCTATTGATTTATCTGTCTCTCCACTATACAGTAAGCTGCTTAAATGTTAAATCCTGTGTTTTCCACCTCTGTATCCCTGGCCTGAGATTCCTGGCATGTAGAAATATTTGTTGATAGTGAGTACAGCAACTCAGATAAATAAATAAAGCTATTTCTATAAGGTGGGTCCACTCTGGCTCTTGTCCACAGCATTGATTAAGGAATAGGTCTCAGTGACTTCGCTACAACTTTTTTCTACAAAGCAGCCACGAGGGAATAAATTTCAAAAGGAAAGAGTCTATTCACAACTGAGTATTGCTTTCTTCCTAGGCACCATCCCATGTGCTTGACACCTCATTCTCCTGACTCTTCAGGACAATGGTCTGTTCTTCCAGTTTAGATGCTTTTCTTGCATGCATCTGTCCTCTTTCTCCCCTTTATCTGCACCAACAGCAGACGCACCACAATTCAAGTGAAATCTTGTTTACCTTGGGAAATCTTCACAGTGGTTCTGGTGTCTTATGCTTAATACCTTCCAAATGAAAATTAGGCCATAGGACTTGGGGGACTACAGGAATTAAGAAAGAAAGGAGAAAAGATATGAGAGTGAAGGAAAGCATGAGAGAATTGTATAAACTGGGGTGGGGAGGATGAAATAAAAAAAATATTTTTGAGAGCCAAAATGTACCAATATTCTAAAATTCTTAATCCAAACTTACTGCCTGCCTCCTCCTTTAAGGAACATAGCTGGTATCATATTCATAAAAGTGAGTTTCTTTCTAAATTGCCAAATTCTTATTTTTTAATTTAAAGATCCAAGAATCCTTCTAACAATGGGCAAGCAAAATAAAAATAAATGCTTTTAGAAAAACCCTAATTAGTATTAAATATCAAAAGAAGAGAGGAAAGTTATGCTTTCTGTGTAGAATATGCAGGTTACCAACATATGGGCTCTGTCTACAGAAGTATATTATTTGGGCGATTGAAGCAATTCTTTAGACAGTCCACGTAAAAGTTTTTAACACCAGAGCAGAGGATTAATTTTATGAAGACTGATTTCCTTTCCTGTTTATAGAACACCAGATTGTTACTATGTTTTCAAAGGTGCTTATATGACAAAGAAAATAACAGAAGGCTGTAATAAAGAGACTTTAGCATATAATGACTTTCATCTCAGTAACACTATTTTTCAGTCACCGAGCTCTACTGTATGTCTTAGCATTTGCCATTCAGTCATGCTCTGAAAGGGATAAGGTGGAAACATCCTGTGATTCATTTCAATTCCACTACCTTCCCAACTGTTCATATTCAGAGAAAGAGATATGAAGGTCCTGAGACAGAAATGCAGGACAAAAGAAAATCCTACTTGTAATCTGCAGTTCCAGAGAAGCTGATGGTATGACCTGGAGAGAATCGTCTGTTCATTCATTGATCAAGTACATATGAATCCCATTTACGTGCCAGGCACTTTGAGTACATCAAATTCCAACATCAATAAGACCTAGTATAAACTCTAAAGAACATCACAGGCTTCTGGTTAGCCAGGGCCACATTTTTTAAAATTCATGAAGCTATACTCTGATATTCTTAGTGCTAAATTCTTATTTATTGAGGTGACATTCACATCATATAAAATTAAAATTTTAAAGTGAATAATTCAGTGGCATTTAGAACATTCACCATGTTGTGCAACTACCACCTCACTCTTACTCCAAACATTTCCATCATTCCAATAACATCCCTGACCCATTAAACAGCTTCTCCCTCCAAGACCACCGTATATTTCAACATGTAGGAAGCAGGAAGTTTTCATCTAAAAGCAGGCTTTGAAAAAACTCATCTATACCCATAATCACTCTAATTTAAATAATGGAACTGAGAAAAGATATTGAGGTCAAAGAGCCTTTCAAAATCAGAGCTCCAATCTTAGGATTTTAAAAATGGCATTCTGCATTTGGTTTGGGGGTTCTGCGTTTTGTTTTTTAGTCATGGAGAGTTTTCCAGATTCTCATTTCCCAATGCCTGCAGATGTTTCCTTTGGTCCAGTGGCTAAGGCATTGTTGTACTGATAATATTAGGACACACCTAATTTCTAAAGATCAATTGATGCGAAGAATTTTCAGGTCTGTGTGTTTGTTTATTCTCTATGCCTTAGGACTACATCTAAATCATAGAGCCTCCTTTTTTCTCTGCACCATAAGCAACAGCGCAGCTGATTCAAAAAATGTCTCCACGGCATCTTCTTTGTTTAATTTTCTATCAGTAATCCCTTCTTTGAGATTTACTTTCTTGGCCAATTCAGGTAACTCAGTTGATTAAAAAACCAAACTCTCTCCAGGTAATCTTTGTTTCCCTTTCATAATCTGCTGTTTACAAATCTTCTTACTTCTTAATTTTGCTAAATTTACCTTCAATTGTTTGTTCCTACAACTGTTGCTTTGCCATCAGAATATTTGATTCCAAACCCTGTGACCTCTCTAGTTTGTTTATTTTTAAAAAAGATTTTATTTATTTATTCATGAGAGAGAGAGAGAGGCAGAGGCAGAGGGAGAAGCAGGCTCTCGAGGAGCAGGGAACCCGATGAGGGACTCTATTCCAGGACCCTGGGATTATGACCTGAGCTGAAGGCAGATGCTTAACGGACTGAGCCCTCCAGGCACCCCCTCTAGTTCATTTAAAACATTAGCTGCCAAGTTTCTTGCTCTTGACATTGGAGTTCTTTTTTTTTTTTTTTTTAAGATTTTATTTATTTATTTTAAGAGAGAGAGAATGAGAGACAGAGAGTATGAGAGGGAGGAGGGTCAGAGGGAGAAGCAGACTCCCTGCCGAGCAGGGAGCCCGATGCGGGACTCGATCCCGGGACTCCAGGATCATGACCTGAGCCGAAGGCAGTCGCTTAACCAACTGAGCCACCCAGGCACCCGACATTGGAGTTCTTAACAGAAGCATCAAACCAAATGTTTTACCCCCAATTCTACTCCATTTCAGACACCATGTCCCCTAATACTTACAGATTGGAAATACGTAAGCCCCTGGAAATCTGACAACTTGTGGGTGTGGAGGCCTGAGTGGCAGATAGGTCAGAAATAAGTGCGTTCTAGAAGGAACCTGTCAGGAGGCAGTGGAATGCAGCGCTCTGGATAAATACATGTAGTGAAAGCCAGACAGGACTTGGGTCCACATCTTGACTCTACTACTGACAAACTAGAACTCTGCCCATGTTGTTTAAATTCCCTGAGCATCGGCTTTCTCACCTTTGCAATGTAAAAAGGCAGTACTGTTTAATGGGCAGATCTTGTCTTGACACCACTTATGATATGCATACAACTGTAGTTCAGTGTTTTACCTCAGAAACCGTTGTGGAAAATGTCCTCAGAGAGGAACATTTCCTACTGCAAGCCCAGCTTCAGATTCTGCCCTGAGAGGTGTCTGTAAATCATAACACCTTTCTCATCCTCACGTCCCTAGCTATGAACTAAGGGAGGTTGAGCGAGGAGCTGTATTTCTTGTATTCTCCCTCTGCAGCTCTGGCATTTGATTTTACACGTGAGGACCACTGAGTACTAGAGAGAGGCTGCCGTAGGCGGAGGCTTGCTCCAGACCTCCCAGAGAGATTTGCTGCAAAGGTTCTCAGCCTAAACTGGTCCCCAGCAAGTTTGGTTTCCACTTTTGTCAACCATACTCTTTTATTTCTCTCTTCTCATTTATCACAGCTCAGTCTGACTCTAAGCTGCTTGCACTTCTACCTCCCTGAATTTTGCCCTAATAACACTGCAGTCTAACGAGAGATCTTCTCACTTAAAGTGATTGTTCTATTAACCTCCCCATATCTGTTACTTTACTACTACTGATCTGTGGCAACCAATCAAAATCAATGGGAGCTATAAGGTAAAACAGAACAAGAGGAAAAAAAATTGAACACACACAATGTTGGATTAAAAATTTTAAGCTCAAAGATACTGATGAGTTTTCAAAAACACAATATATTATTTATGAATAAAATATATACAGCAAAAAAGATGAAAACGTGGACAGGATGACTATTTCCCAAATTTACAGCAGAGACTATTCTGGAGAAGGAGGCAGGGAAATGGGTTTGGTGGTGGTGGGGGGGGCCATGGGGTTTTCAAAATTCATCTCTATAGTTTTATTTCCTTTTTAAAAAATCTTGAGGTAGCTATAGCAAATACTAATACTTGTTTATCCTAATTTGTGGATACATTTTTTTTAGGTCTCGTAATCCATGGTAATTTTTTTTCCAAATTAATTCTAAAAGAGTTATACGTGCTACTTGAAGAATTAAGACATCTTAGATCTCTCACCGAACAGTTCAAATGCTGAGGCGAGGCGTCTACTACAACTTTGTGTAACCAAAGCCACAGCGCTCTCAAGACTTCTAGTTTTGGATTTCAGCAGTTAGAGGAGATTGGGCTATTTTGTTTCCATGGCTCATTAAGCTAGGGTTAGACTGGTGTCCATAATCAAATTCACTGCATTTATCCCTGTCTCCTCCCTATGAAATGAGGCCAGACCTTAGGGAAAAGAAAGAGTAAAACATATCCCCAGTCCATGGTAATTCTGCCCATAAAGGAAATTAACACACCTGAAACGGATTAAATTCTTTTTCCTTTTCTAAATGATCCCCTTCCTTAAGCTTCCTCTGTCAGTTGACTGCCAACCCTATTTGCTAATTCCCATCCCTCATCGGTCTCACTAGCACTTCCTGTTGCCAATTAGTGTTCTGTGAACCTGAGCCTGACATCTCCCAAACACACCCAGACTCCGGGGGTGGGGGTGGGGGGGCTTCTGGGCTTCCTGCTGGGGTGTCTGGTGCAAAGGGCACCCAAACATTGCCAGGGGCTGATCAATCAACTGTGGCCTGGGAGTGTTCCTGGTGTGAGGAAGGAACAGTGAAAGACAAAAGGAATCCGTAGGTGGGAAGAAAGGAGAGGGTTTTCATTATTTTCCAGTGGAGGAAATGATCTGGACTGAGAATAATGGAGAACCAAAGGAGAGAGGTGGGGTACATGGAGAGATGACAGACACAAGGACAGGAACAGAAGCAATTTGGAGTGACAGGTCAGAACACTTGTAACCAAGGCAACACAGCAGAAAAGGTGCAGAGAATGTAACAGTTGGTTTCTATTGTGTTGACGGAATTAATATCAAAGCTTTTTAACCTTTTTGGGGACAAGAGCCTTGTGAGAAGACTCATCTCCACCCCACGCTTACCTCCTCACCCACGGTACCATCCCACACTCAGGTTCCTGTAGTTGGAGGGAGGGCTCTGATCCTCTCAGACCTGATCCAGGACCCTAGAAGGTCCTGGGACTACAGCTGCAGAATCCTTTCTTTTTGATTATAAAAACAAGAATGTAGTATTAAAAAAAAAAAGAAGAAGAGGAAGAGAAAGAAGAAACGAAGGAAGAGAGGGAGGAAGGGAAAGAGGAAGGAAAGATTTCATTTATAAGCCTCAGACAAAACTAAAATGAAAACAAAATAAAAACAGCCAATATGAGCCAAGGTACAGATTTATTTGTGTCCTTCCAGAGGGCACAACCCAAAGCCCTGCATGGGTAATTAGCCATCTTTCCGTGATGACACTGAACGAGACAGGGTAAGTGTCCATAGTAAACAGGCTTTGCTAAAGTCCTTCCCCGTTATTTACTCTGTCACATTAAATGGAAGAAGCCCGTTTTAATGTAATCTTGATTTTGCTGAACAAATTTGAGAGAGGGGTGGGCTCTACCCAAGTACTAATTGTGTATTTGGAAGACGTGCTGCCTGGTGTTTCTTCCTTTTCAAAAAGAAACAGGTCTTGGAAAATGAGGCACGGAAGAACCTTCCCTGTGTTTCTCTCTCCTGCAGCTGCTCCTCCAGGACCGGCCATTTAAAATAGAGGAGTTTCAAATAATTCAGTTTATTAAATCCACGTTTTCTGCCAGATTCTGCTTAATGTGCCTATGTTCTTTTGTTTCCCTCCTCACATTTCCATGGCTCAGAAGCCATTCTTTCTGGTATAGCTGAAGGATATGGATATTAGAATCAGATCAGCAAACGATTGTATGGACTTGGGAGGCTGCCAATCAATGCTATAAAATAAAGCACGTTGTGTAGCTGATATCATCAAGTCTCTTCTGTGTAGTTTTAATATTGCGGGAGGAGGGGCTGGAGGGAGGGTGGACCTGGCAGAACAATGGGGAGTGGGTAAGAGAATGAAAGGATTAACTGTGGAATTTGAAAGTGGGGGGCAACTTACATTAAAGAATTGTTTTCAAAGACTTCCTAACCCCCGGACATTTTCCAGTCTAGGTGACCTTTGAAACATAGCTGGAGGTGATGTTCTCGGAGCCAGCTCTGAAAGCTGCAATCACAACACGCCTGCAGTGTTCCCTTCCCAAACCCACAACTTTGTCATTTTCTCAAGCAGACACACAAACGCTCAAGAGTCCACAGTCATGTTTCGGCAGGGGAGAGAGGGTTTGTTGCTTTGTAGCAGCTCTTTTGAAGTGTTTAATTCCTCCTTTGTATCTGTTCATCAACACTCATTTCAAGCATAGCAGTTTTAGCTCAACAATCGCATTCTCTGGGCCTTATTTTCTCCTGTGGCTCAGGGCCTCTGTCCAGCATCTGTGGCACAGTTCGGTTTGATCTGAATTCAGACATGCTAACAAAATTAAATCCTTTCTCTCTCTCTCATCCTTCCCTCCAGCCAATTCAGGCTAAGGTGCCACTGAGGCGGAGTGTGAGTGTGTGCGTGCGTGTGCGTGCGTGTGCGTGCGTGTGTGTGCGTGTGTGTGTTAAGGAGCACTCTGCGCCTGTCTTTGTAAAATACAGGAAATGCATAAAAGAAAGAAGAGTTCGGCTGGAGCCACTGCTGCTCAGCTTGGCTCCTTGCCCCTCCTCCTTTCTTCCCCCTCCCCCCACCCAGCACCGGCTTTTAATTTTCAAAAGCACTGCAATTGCTTGGTGTGGTTTCAAGAGCTGGGGTGCCATTCTCCCTGATGATGACTCTGCTGACGTCAATGGCATTCTTATCGTGCCTAGTGCGACATCAGAAACCAGCCCTCAGAGGCTCCTCTTATTCGCGGCTGCCTGGGCTCTCGGTAAAACGTGGACTGGATTTCTCAAGTGAAAGGGACTCGCTCTCCCATTCTAGCAAGCCCCGCTCTCAGCCAGATACCCTTCCTCTGCAGGGCAGCTTGTCAGTTAAGGCTTTGCTCCTTAGCATTCTCTCCTGCTAAGACCCCCTGAAGGAGCAGAGAAGACCACATGTAGCACAGTGTTACCTCTGTGTCCGAACTTTTGGAGACCCGAGTGTGTGTGTGTGTGTGTGTGTGTGTTCCCTCCACCAAAGCAAGACTGCTTGACCTGATTATTCTTTCGGTTTTGCCAAAGCCTTTGATAAAGTGGTTCCCCCTATACAGTGGACCAGACCCCCCATTTAAGTACTCCTGGCTTAATCTCTGGGGCAGAACTGGAGCTCAGGTCCAAAAATCAAGCCCATATTCACTTCCAGATTGCAGCAAACACCCCTCTCCTTTCTCTCTCTTTTTTTTTTAATTGAAGAAAATGAATAGGAGGTTGGGAGAAGAGGGGAAATAATTACAGCTGAATAATGAGTAATAATAATAGCTGAATACAAAAACAGCATCATTGAGAATTTAACATTTTCCTCTAAATAGTTATATGAGTCTTTTAAGAGGTCTGATCTCAAAGGGTAGAATTATAAGGTAGCCACTTGATGCTAAAATCCACCATTCGCTCTCCACCCAGCTGTTTGAGAGCAGTTGTTACGCTGATGACGAAACTCTCTTTTGCAGTGGAGTTTATTATGGTCCAAATCCACCCCAAAACATTCCAGATATGTCTACTGTTCAAATCCAGAGTCATGGCCATTTAACATGATGACAGAACGGTACACATCTAGGTAGGTTTCCTCTGCCCAATCTTTGCTAGAAACAAATCAAAATGCTATAGACAAATCTACCAAACAAATAATGATGGTTCCTCTTGAAGATTACTGAGCCACCGTTAATAAACTTTTTGGGAGCAACTGTTCTAGAAAGGGGCCATTTAGCAATGTTAAATTTAACAATATGAAATGTACAATTATTAATTCCCTCTAGAACTAGTTGGAGTTATAACATTAAGGAAACATGAGCTTACATCTAGTTTAACCCTTCCACCTTCATGTGGAGAAACTGAGGCCCAGGGGTAGTTTCACAATTTACTCAAGGTCATGCAACAATGAAGTGGCAAGACTGACAAACTCAAGCTGTCTCACTCTATTCGTATGTTCTTTTCACTTCTGCTCCTGATTATTTACAGGCCAAACTCTTTTGTCTAGAAGTGTTCATTTTTCATACAAATACGCATAATAATTCTGAATTTCTTGATTGGAATAAATTTTCAGGAGTTTTTAGATGAACAGAGTCCTTATAAATTTCTTCTTGTTTTCAGGGAGTTCCACAACTAGTGAAAAGGTTATTAAATTAAATGGAACAAAATAAAATATGTTGGAATGCATGAAGTTCAGGTGGCTTTTTAAAAATTAATGATGAAGCCTGAGAAGAGACATGAAAGATGTACCTGGACATTCCACATACCCGAGCCCCCTGCATTCCGGCCATCATTCTGCCTCATTTAATACCTAGCTTCTAGCTGCCTGATTGTAGCATGGTAATACTCATGTAATTTATTCCCTCTCTAATGGAAGCCATTGGCTTAATGTTCGCTCATTTGTCCATATGATATTTATACCTACCTCGTACCCTCCTCCTCCCACCTATATAGTTTTGCCCTCTCCTGAGAGCACTATAACTGCTTTCATAAGTCACCTTATGACTCTCTCTTTTTGACAAATAAGTATCATGTTCTGGTCCAGAATGGAGAAGGGATGGGATGGAGTTGAGAGATGCTGCCTTTAGTGTTGGAAACCGGGTTTGCTACTATATAATTTTAGGGCATTTCTTAACTTTTCTGAGTCTCAGCTTCCTTATCTGTATAATAGGAATAATGATCCCTACTAACCTGGAGGATTATTGGAAAGGTTATGTTTACTAAGCTCCTATCACAATACCTGGCACATAGTAGAAACTCAAGAAAGGATAATGATGACAATGATAATAAAAAATAGTAAGTGGGGAGAATCATAAAATTAGTAAGGACTAATAAAGTGGAACAAACAAAGGAAGGACAGATAGTATTTTTCCCCTGGTAACCCCAGTTAGATCTAAGGACTGTTACTACAACTGAAAGAGCAATATTTCTTTAAAGAATTTTTCTAGTGAAAAACGAATGATCTGAACCAAACACATGAGCATAAGCCTGCATGATGAATTTCTATAAGATGTTAGTGGAATGTGTTTTGCATTAGGGGTTTGATTGCAATTAGATGTCAAGTAGCTATAAAACCTAATTGTGCTCTTAAAAAATCTTCAAGGATTATCTTGAAACTGGTCTGTGAGAGCTACTTTAAAGGTAAGCGATCCCGGGCTGGTCAGTTTCTGGTTCTTCTTTCCCTGAGACAAACTGCCAATACCCACTAGGCGATAAGTAGCTTTGTGTGCACTGAGATAAGAAGCCAAATTAATTCCTTAAACTTAAAGGCAGACCCACATTAAGGTCACAAGGGTTTTGGGAAGCCTAGCTGTCCATTAGTGAGATAAACCACAGCGTCCCACAGCACACATTTTCACTAAATACCACATTACTACAAAATTGAGTTCATTTCATTAATAACAAAATTTATCAAAATATGCCTTCCCCTTTGCAGAAGTCAATAATTTAATATAAACTAATAACAGCATTTAACTCAGAAACAAATTACAGCCATGTCTGTTTAAGGTGGCTCACCCAAATTTCGTAACACGAACCCATGAAAAGAAGCGTGTGCGATTCAGAAAAGGGGGTTCATCTTGGCAATTTAGCCCTGAAACCAATCATTTCTCCCTGGGACACTGCAGGAAAAAAAGCTCTCCTTCCTACCGAGTCTTCAGGTTTCCAATAAAAGTTTTGCACACCATCAACAGCTTAGTCAGCTTGTAATATTTGATGTCCTCTTCTGCCTCAACTCAAGCAAATGGTAAGAAAGAGTTTAGTCATATCTAACTATTTCAAACCAATAAGTAAAGTTAAAATGCAAATTTGATCATGTCCTTCCCCTTCCTTAAAATCCTTCTTCTTCTACAATGCTCCATTCCCTTACCCCTGGCCTTGGTGGGCAGGCTAAGAATCACTTTCTAATTATCTAGCCAAGGGGACTGCTCTTTTGTAACTATCTGCCTATCAGATGGCGCCTTTTAAAAATATACAAAAGGCAGGGTGCCTGGGTGGCTCAGTTGGTTAAGCGACTGCCTTTGGCTCAGGTCATGATCCTGGAGTCCCGGGATCGAGTCCCGCATTGGGCTCCCTGCTCGGCGGGGAGTCTGCTTCTCCCTCTCCCACTCCCCGTTTGTGTTCCCTCTCTCGCTGTGTCTTTCTCTGTCAAATAAATAAATAAAATCTTTAAAAAAAACCAAAAGGTGTCTTAAATATACAAAAGGCACAGAGGCTGTCCTTTCAGAATTAGCTTTGTGCTGATTTGATTATATGCTCCCACAGGAACTTGTATTTTGCCTTCATGGTATTTAAGACATTTCAATCATGTATTCTTAATTTTTCTTTGCCCTACCAGACTGCAAAGTAGGAATTATGACCACATAATTCATCTATATATCCCCAGCTCCTAATATAGTGCTTGCTACACAAGTATTTGGTCAAAAAACATTGTTATATAAAGTTGGATTGCTATGTTATGTTCAATAGTTGATATGATTCTCACTAGAAGTTATTCTTGAAAGGATATGAAATAATTCTGTATCCTATGAATGACTTTATCATAGTCATTCCCAAACACCAAGGGAATATACTTTCCAAAATAGAGTCTTATCGGCCCTTGGTGAAATAACAATAATAATAATGATAAGACCAAACACAGTTACACACACACACACACACACACACATTAATGCAAGGTTTCAACAGCTTGCAGTAAACGGCAAACGGTTTCCTTTTGGGGATGACTAGTCTTTAAGTCTTTTCCCATCTTGCAATATGTGGGATGCAGGACATAAAGATCCTAATATGAAATCATGATTCTAGTAAATGGCAGTTGTTCTTTTGAAAATAGCTTTTTTTGGGCAAAAGTTAGTAAGAGTTGATGGGTTGGTAATCCTATGTTGGGCCTCTCATTTTTTTTTTTTTTTTTAATTTTGAAATTCCAAAGTCTGGGAATCATCGACTGAGCAGGATTTTCCCATCGGAACACAGACTTGAGGATTTGGGGCATGTCTGAGTTTCTAATTGTGTGTAGCTCCAACTTACAATCCTTTCTTCATTTACTGCTCCATCCTTATATTTTGCCTTTTCTGATACTCACTTGGACTACACCATTTCCTGACTTTATTGTTTTCAACGAGCAATTCTGTACAGTTCTTGTCCCCGCTTAGGGCCACTTAAGGCCTCCGTATCTTTTACATAGTGTATTTCACTTTAAGAGAAATAGGTTAAGATTTTAAAATTCTCATTACATTCATTAGAATAATGGGTCCGATACATTCACCCACAGGTGACTGGAATAATTAAAGGTATAAACTTTATAGGTAAAAGTAAACCAAATGTTCTTTACATACACTAAACTTCCTGATGGTTTGCTAGGGGTAGGTATCACAGTCGAGCCAGACAATGATTTCCCTCAGTCCTTGAAGCAAATGAGTGGGAGAATGAACACAAGCCACATTTTTTATTTACTCTAGCATCCAATCCACTAGAAATATAATTATCTACACGTGCCATTTGGGAAGCACTGACCCAGATGATTTACATGATTCAATACACATGTAAGTTGAAATGGACAATGGTAAATAGCAAAACTAGTCAGAGGACCATATTCGATGGGATAGTAACATTTCAAATTCTAAATTCCATCACAGTACGTTCTCAAGTATAATTTTTTACAATAGTCAATATAGAGAAGCACACAATTAATGAACACATGAAAATCACACTATCCTCATCCTCCCTTTAAGAAAAGTTCCTATTGGTATTCCTGTTACATACACAGGCTTGGTACTTTGTGGTATTTATGGCATGTTGACATTATTAACATTTTCACTTGATTGTGGGAAGTCGCTTTCATTTTTAGCTCTGCTTTCGAATGCTATTAACCTGATTTCAAGATAATATATTAGAAATGTCCTTGTCAGTCAAACCCCCTGAACTGTAGAAATGATCATGTTGTTCAACAAGTTCAGCCTAATTTGACAAGGTTAGCAGTCAAGCCTGTTCCAGCGAAGAGGGAGCTTCCTATTGCAGCAAGGATGTCTTTATTCCTTTCATGAAAATTAGTACTGGGATCCATGTCTGTTGAAGAAGACACTGGCATCATCTTATCCACTGTTTCTCCATTCTCTTATAATTTGGAGAATTGGAAAATTCACCACAAAAATCCACTGTCTCTCTTGTTTGTCTCTGTCTCTCTGTCCTGCCCCCACACCCCACGACCTATGAAAATCTTGCCATGGGAATAAAACACATAAAGAAAAAAGGTAGAGGGGCGCCTGGGTGGCTCAGTCGTTAAGCGTCTGCCTTCTGCTCAGGTCGTGATTCCAGGGTCCTGGGATCGAGCCCCGCATCGGGCTCCCTGCTCAGTGGGGAGTCTGCTTCTCCCTCTCCCACTCCCCCTGCTTGTGTTCCCTCTCTCACTGTGTCTCTCTCTGTCAAATAAATAAAATCTTTAAAAAAAAAAAAAAGAAGAAAGGTAGAGATTTTGTTGTAAGCATGAAGCAGAAGACAACTCTCCTCCTCAGTGCTTCTCAGACCTAGAATTCGTACTTTTCTAGTGGGAACAGTAAAATAGATCCTGATTCTACAGCGTGGGTTAATGGACTTAGAAGGAGAAAGCCCCGGGTTCAGATTCTAGCTCTGCCACTTCCTGGTTCTGTGAATCTGTTTTCTCATCTATAAAATGGGGTCCATAACGTTTTGAGAATTATACAAGATCATTTACGTGAGGCATTTAGCACAACACCTTACACACATCAGGCACTCAAATGACAGGAGATACAGCACTAAACTACAGTATGCTGTATCAGGACATCAGAGAAGCTTAATTTAATAAATCTCTGGTCTCATCCCTTCTGATTCTGTTAGTAAGCTGTCAGTGAGAACACTAGGCCCTGTTTATGGCCTTCCCAGGTCCACTCTGCCCAACCTACCCCTGGGGCAGAGGCTACTTTCCCAGTTTCCTAGCCAGAACAGCCCCCAGCAAAGTCTCGGCCATCACTGCAATTGCCTGGCCTTTTCTTCTGCCTCACCACCCTGGAGGGCCTGGCGTGGGCAGCAGCCTCTGACTTGACAGGAACAATCCAGCTACAGGTAAGATGGGGAGCCTCCGGCTTCCCCAGGGATTTCTGGGAAAGTCAAAGGAGTCAAGGTTCTGTAGAGCAAAGTGACCAATGAGAGACAAAAGACTTGTGAGCAGAAAAACTGCTCATCCTATCTCCCCTAGGGGGAATGTTCCAAGACACAGTGGTTCTACACAATCCCACAGGTGATATCTTTAGGAACTTAGTCACTAGCTGTGTTTCTGGTAAAGACGTGGCAAGCTTGGTAATGCATGATCTTGTATTTACTTTTCTTCTCCTCTACTGCTCGTCCTTTCACCCCCACCCCCACTCCTCTCCTGATTTCTCTGGATTGCATGACTCCCGGTCCCCCATAAAATGCTAGCAGGTCATCGGCTACCTCTTAGGAGGTTTGGGCTAAGACTGTGACAGTTAGGAAAAGAATGAGGCAATGAGAGTATAAGAATAAGAGAGAAAACTCATTGTATTAGACATGAATCTACTTATCTATGTAATTCCTTGGATTCTCTCAAGAGTGGAAGCCCTTAAGGCCACATCACCACCTTATTTTTATTATTTTTTAAATTTGCATCTTTATTTTTAAATATGGATAATTTTGTCTATTATTCCATACAAGATTACCACCTTATTAACAAAGCATAACTGATCAAAGCAGTAGAACAAAGGACCTTTGAAGACAACATACTATTCCTTTCCTTCCATAGAGTTGAATTTCAATTATAACGGAAGATAACATATTTTGAACCACTTAATCCTGTCTTGCAAGACAGAGGGACAGAGACACCCATACAGAAAGAGAGAGAATGAGAGAGAAAAAGATTGTTCTCTTTGAAAGGTCATGTTCTTTTGTATTTAACGAAAATGCAACAGGATGTCAAAATGCAACCCTGGCATTTTTCTTTCCTTCAGCAATATGCCCACATTTTATAGAGAAAGCTATATATTGAGGTTCCATAAAAAAAGAAATGCAATTTTCACATTAAACATAGATTCTAACGTCTGGCATTTCTCCTAGGGCTTGCACATAATTATCCGTAATTGCAGTTTTCCAACAGGGGACCCACAGTAGTCACTCTGATTCATTCCGCATTATATGACCCTCTCACACGGTGATAATGATCTTCAATTCCAGGGGCCCTGGCCCGCCAACTCTCTTCAACCTACACGGAATACTTTTCCTCTCGTGCCTCATGACGTCAAATATATGAGCTCTAGGTTGTTATTCAGGCTTCCTGCATCCTCATTTTCTGTATTTTTTTATGCCTGCTTTTTGCATGGGCACATTTGCTGAGTTGGAGCTTCACAGGTGGTTTGGTTTGTGGCATATTTTAATAGCTATGAAGCCATGGGCTCAGCTACTGGGTTGCAATGAATTACATAATGCATGTGCAATTCAAAGTACTAACAAGAGGATTTTCCTAAGACCCCAAATGACCCAGGAAACGGACACATGGAAGGGACCACATCTCGCTGAATGTCCTCTGACACGGATGCACTTATCCTGAAGGCCACACTCTTACTCTGAGGGATGGTGATCTGTGGAGAGCAGATCTGGTCATCATCCAGCTAGACTAAGGCACATTTATTTCTGTTGCTGTTTGGTTCATTTTACTCTGGTTTGGTTTGTTTTCTGTTCTTAGCAATCAGGCCGTTTTTATGAGGACTTGGCAAAGAAGGAGTAGTAGCTGTTTCTTCTAGGAAAGTTTTAACCTTTCAACACAGTAGCGATGTGATAGACATTATGAATTCAATTAAATGTGGTCCCTGGTCCAGGTTGGTGGTCATAAACCTTTTTATTTCCCTTGCCACTCTTGGTTACTTAGAAATAAGTGTGATGCTCCCGTGATATTATAATAAATTGAATTCTGGGCCTGTACACGCAACGGTTTCTGGTCTAAGCTCATTTTCAAGAAATGCTTGTCACTGGTACAGGAGGATAAAGTCCATCCCAGTTCTCTTCATCTCATTTTTCTCCTAGTTCATTCATTCATTCCACACACAGTACCTTCTGTGTTCCAGCACTGTGCAAGGTGACAGGGGTAACATGTTGAGCAAGATCCCTGCCCGGCTAAGATGATGCGCCAGAAGGTTCTGCTGAAATACAGGTTTTGGCATTCTTTTTCCAAATCTCCGAGATTATAAGGAGGAATAAGAAGAAGCAAATAATATCATTCATTTATCTACACATTCATTATCCATTCATTTACAAAAAATACTGAATATCTCCTATGTGATAGGCGCTGTACCAAATGCCAGCAAAGCAAGGATAAAAGATGGGGAGTGTCTACAAACCGTAACAGAAAGATGAGTCTGAAAACAGAAATATTTTAAAAGCCTAAATGTTAAAACACCCTAAACAAAGAAAATGAAAAATTTGAATAAAAAGGCTCATTTTATTAATATACCCAGAACATTAACACATCAAACAAACCCCCCAAAAGATAACTGATTTAATGAATCTTTTACAGGGAGAAACAGTAAACATATGAAAAGATGATCCACTGTATTTATAATTAAATTAATTGACAAAATATTTTGTTTGTGAATGCCAGGGTCAGAGGGTATGGGGTATATATGCATTTCTTATGCTGACGGTGGGACTGCGACTTGATATAGTCTTTGGAAGACAGCCTGGCAATGCCTATGAAAATTTAAAGTGTAATTTCACTGCTAGGAATTTACCCAACAAATATACTCAAAAAAGGATAGAAAAATGTTCAGGTACAAGGAAGCTCAAAATGTTATTTGCAGTAGTAAAAAACAAAACAAAAACGGAAGTGATCTAAAAGTCTATCAATAGAGTTAAATAGATTATTGAATGTAATGGCATACTACGTGTCAGGTAACAAGAATGAGAGGTAGATCATTATCTATATAAACACACACAAAAGAGCCTCAAGATGTGCTGTTAAATTAAAAAGAGCATGGTGCAGACTGATATTTATAATACTCTCTGGAAAGATATGCGCCAAACTCCAAACGCCTTACTGCACACAGCCATAAGCAAGGAATTCGAGTTGGCACAAGTGATAACTGTTTGCTCTTCTGCTCTCCCACATGATACTGTTTACTCTAAGCAGGGTTCTCTCTGAGGTATGTTGGTCTAAGATCTTCATGGGGCGCCTGGGTGGCTCAGTCGTTAAGCGTCTGCCTTCGGCTCAGGTCATGGTCCCAGGATCCTGGGATGGAGCCCCACATCGGGCTCCCTGCTCCGCGGGAAGCCTGCTTCTCCCTCTCCCTCTGCCCCTGCCTGTGTTCCCTCTCTCACTGTGTCCCTCTCTGTCAAAAAAAAAAAAAATCTTCAGATATCTGCATACAGCTAGAATCAGGAAGAAATGAAGATCGATGCATGTTTTCAAAGGAATTAGGACTTAGGTCAGAGAGAGAGAGAGAGAAAGAAAGGCATAAACAGCAAGGGGTAGGCAAGAGCATTAACTTATCCCAATTTGTCCAGGACTTTCCTAGTTTGACTACTGAGTGTCCCATGTGCTGGGAAACTCTTCAATACCAGGCAAACAACTGGGGCTGGACTGGAACAGCTGGTCACCCTGGCCTACCTTGGAGTTACTACAGAGACTTGTGCATTAACCATATGCACAGGAGAAGCGGAGGTGAGGTACTTTCTCTCCTGCCTATGTTGTGTTTCTTTATACCTCTTCCTAGATGCCAAAGGGTCCCTGCAATTTTCCCTAGCTGGAAGTTTCATCACTGTCCTTTGGTGCAAAGATTTCGACACTTGTGTTTTGCTGATGTGACTTTCTGGATTAGGGTTTCTAAAACTGGGGTTTTCTGGAGCTTGTATAGAGTTTATAGGAGAAAAGAAGCTATTGTAAAAGCCTTAAAAGGGAAGGAATTCAGATACGTTATTTGTGGGACTAAGAATAAAAAATCCAGAGGTTTTCAAGGCAAGGAAAATCTTGATGGTATGGATGGGCAGGGGTAAAGCAATATTCATTAGAAAAATTGAGATGGTGTCTATAAAATTAAGTTAGGTAAAAATGGGGGCCTTTTGGGGGGGCACCTGGGTGGCTCAGTTGGTTAAGCGTCTGCCTTTGGCTCAGGTCATGATCCCAGGGTCCTGCAATTGAGCTCCACGTGCGGCTCCCTGCTCAGCGGGGAGTCTGCTTGAGATTCTCTCTCTCTCTCTCCTTCTGCCCCTCTGCCCACTTGCGTGCTCTCTCTCTCTTAAATAAATAAATAAATCTTAAAAAAAATGGGGGCATTTTAGGGGAAAACTTTCAAAACAAAACACACCAACCCTTAAGACCTACTGGATGTAATCAACAATTTATATGCTTCTGGCCCTTTCCATATGATGTTGTGAAAGGAATAGCTGGCTAATGCAGAAGACTGCAATTATCCCTGGTGGCAGGTGCTGGGCTGTGTGCACACGATCACCCTAACAAGGTTAGAGTAGAAACCCCTGGAGAATCTCATTGTTTTCAGTGTCTATGGCAAGAGGGAAGCCAAATCCTGGGGACACATGTTACTACAGTTTGGTCCAGAAAGCGGGTGATGTTTCAGATTTGAGAATGGCATCAGAAGCATAGCTATTCAGTGTGTGTGTTTCTCATCATGACGTTGGTATTCCTCTCACATGTGCCCCCACAGTAACCATTTACTGAAGGAAAGCTGAAGCCATTTTAGCCTGGCTACATTTTCTAAGACTTCCTACAGAAAGAACTCCTCGCTCTTACAAGTCACTAAGTCTGTTGCCTTCCTAATTTTTGCCCATCTAAGGACGGGTGTGTTGCTTTTTGTGTTGACAGATTGGTAGCTATGCCACTTTTTCAAAACCATATTTATTCTGCACTCTGGACCATTCATTCAATCATTTAACATTTATGAGGAAATGTGTGGGGGCCTGGGGCTTCATAGATGAGTAAGACACAGATGCCTCTCTCAGGAGGTAATGGCACATTAGTGAATGTAAGACCAACTAATATGACAATATAAGATGGAGGACGTGTGAGAAAGATTTTATGGAAAGATTAAACTCAAGAGGAATTCAGGAAGTGTCTTCAGGGGCAAGGAGACACCCTCCAGTTTCTGTAAGAGATGAGGGTGGAAAAGATCTCGAGGGGGGGCGGAACAACGTATGCAAAAGCTACAGAGGTGTGGGAGAGCATGGCTTCCCCCAGGAAATGGCCAACTGTGGGTGGGAATCCAGGGTAGCACAGGATGGAAGCGTGCATATGTGGAAGGAAGGAGCCAGACAGAGGAAGGGGGGGAGCAAGGGAGCTCCTACTTACTGAGCATTTATTTTGTCCCAGGCTTTTTCCATCCAGTATCTCACATGAGGACTTTAATGACCTCCTGACATGGTTCATTATTCCATTATGCCAATGAGGAAACAGAAGATGAGAAAGGTTACACCTGAGCTGACCCATGGTTTGAGGCCAAACGTATCTAATGCCAAAGCCCCTGGTCAATTTACCACAGGGCACAGTTTCTAGGTGAAAGGTAGAGTTTAAACTTTACCCTGAAGGCTCTGAGTACTCTCTAGTGGGGATCAGTATGAGAGAGACATGATCACAACTGCATGTGAGAAAAAAAATCACTCTGAAGTCATGTGTAGGAGGTGTAAGTGGAGAAAGTGAAAACAGGGAAGGGGCTTTTCCTAGGAAGACAGAGAAACAGTTTTCTCATTTTTTTTTTTTAATTTTTTTTATTCTTATGTTAATCCCCTTACATTACAACATTAGTTTTAGATGAAGTGTTCCATGATTCATTGTTTGTGCACAACACCCAGTGCTCCATGCAGAATGTGCCCTCCTAAATACCCACCACCAGGCTAACCCATCCTCCCACCCCCCTCCCCTCTAGAACCCTGTTTGTTTTTCAGAGTCCATCGTCTCTCATGGTTCGTCTCAGTTTTCTCATTTTTGTGCAACAAAGATCAGAATCTAGTGGCACACCCAGAAAAGCCAAGGTTTCCTTAGGCCTTGACTTTGTCGTATTTGCATTATGCTTCAAAACAGGCAAGTGTGAAATACAAGTTATGAATCTGAAGATGGTGGATCCCAGGAACTCTGACCCATCTTAGAGGGGAGTGGGATTGGAGAAGGAGTATAAGGGCAAAATAATAATGGATTTCTAAAATTGAGAAGCATAATGAAAATATATGCAGATGCAGTCCCGTACGGATGGCCAGGCTGCCATTCTTCTTAAGGGCAAAGAGTCGGAGATGCTGGGAGCAGGTAAAGCAGTTGTAACTTGCACTTGTGTAATAATTGCAGAGGCTTACACTTTGGTTAAGCGATCCCATTGCTTTAGAAGTCCGAGATGATGCCTGGCCTAAGAGTTTAGCTGCATTATCTCACTGTAGCTATAAATTTCAGTCAAGTTATGTCCTGCAAATTGGGTCTAGTTAAAGACCTCGGGAATGGGGAGAGGGGTATGGATAGGGATATAGACTCAGGGCTGGGAAGTTAATTGACTTTTTGGATTGAAAATCTGATAACCATTTTCATCCTCTTTGGTTTGAGAAAGTAGGTCCTTAAGTTACATTCATTTGGCACAAATGAAAGAAGTAAAACAAAAATCAGGGAGTGTTAAAATTCTTAGATTAAGGACCACCTTAAAAAGCTCTAGTAAACAAGGCTAGAGACTATTTTGAGTAGAATTGGGAAAATTTTTTGCCTGATCTTTTTCAGAAACTGTAACAAGACATCTATATTCTATAGTAGGTAACAGATGTTTGCTACAGAGGGTCAAGATTTTGAGATGGTAAGCAAACATTCTTAGCCTGGTTGCAGGAGTTAACTTTGAGAGCAGTAATATTCCTTGACGAGATCTTGTCATAAAAGGTTAAAACCTCTACTAGGTTTACGTCTTAGGGTCAAGAAGATATTCTTCTTTGAAGGTTGCAAAGGCCTGGCTAGATTCAGGAATCTAGTACTAGAGTGCTCCACTGAAGGCAAACTCTGTACCTTTGAAGGTAAAATTTATATCTATGCATACATGTCCCATTTGTAAAACTGGAAAGAATCTTCCATCTGTAAACTGTAAATGGCTTATACTTACTATAAATGGACACTTTACTTTTATGGAAGAGGGAAAGTTCTAGAGGTTTGAGGATCCATAGGAGGAAAGAAAATGCAATGTAACTGGCTGACAAATGGCAACTCATTTGGTGATTTTAAAACTAATAATAAAACTAAAAAAAAATTTTTTTTAGTTTTGGAATAAAAATTATTCCAAAACTAAAATTTCCTACAGATGCGGTTACTTGAAGATTTATACTTATGTAATAAT
This sequence comes from Mirounga leonina, assembly GCF_011800145.1. Lineage (NCBI taxonomy): Eukaryota > Metazoa > Chordata > Mammalia > Carnivora > Phocidae > Mirounga > Mirounga leonina. Next base: position 34,751,343 of record NW_023270426.1, read on the forward strand.
TTCTTTACACTTACAAAACAAAGACATCCCAAAGTGTATATTGTACCACAGTTTAATAATCTTTCAGTTCCTTTTTGTGCTTGCCCCCATATGTTGTGATAGCTGTTAAAAACAGTTTGGTTCACAGCTAAAACCATCTTTAAAAAGTCATTTAGGGGCACCTGGGTGGCTCAGTTGGTTGGGCGACTGCCTTCGGCTCGGGTCATTATCCTGGAGTCCCGGGATCGAGTCCCGCATCAGGCTCCCTGCTCAGCGGAGAGTCTGCTTCTCCCTCTGACCCTCCTCTCTCCCATGCTCTCTGTCTCTCATTCTCTCTCTCTCAGATAAATAAATAAAAAATCTTAAAAAAAAAAAAGTAGTTTAGGCTACACTCATAGTTCACTGATAAGGTCCAGAAAGGTAAAATAATTTTTTTGAGGTCATGTATGTACTCGTGGTCTGTTATTAACAAAATTAAGACAATGACAATTGCAGGATCTTGGGTTTTTTTTTTTTTGGTTTTTTTTTGGTGTTTTGTTGGTTCTGAGGAGTTTCCTGAGAGGCCTATCCTGGAAAGTAAATAAAATAAGGAGGCAACCAGGTGGTGTTCATGACCCCACACCTGACTTCATCTAAAGCAGGTCTGCTGTGTTAGGCAGAGTTATATGTTAGGCTTCTTTCTGAATAACATTTATTTAAAGAAAGACCTCTTCTGCTAAATGAAATTTTTAAATGAGTACACGCTGAACCACACTGATATACGGGGCATGTGGAAGAGAAGATGTTCAGACATCGGTGGGCACTCTGCATATTCCAGAAGGCCAGAGCTATGTCCTACTCAACTTGGAATTTCTCCCAGAATGGAAATTGGTGTCTTAGGGCCTTTAGGGTCTGAAGGTTATACTTCTTGTAGTTATACCTCCAGGGGTTTCCTTCTGACCTCATATAGTTCTCTAATTATCTCCTTGTTTTCTTCCACTGACCCATGGGATGCAGTTAGCTTGCGTCTCTAAAGGCCAACCCTGACTTTTTCTTGACATACATACTTTAGAGTTGGTGATATAGTCTCCCACTCGGGACCCAACCTTTTGTCTCTGCACAAGCCTTGAAACATATGCGAATGAATGAATGAATGAATGAATGAATGAGTGAATGAATATTAGGTTGAGTATAACTGCAGGGAAAGAGATAAGAGGTAACAAAAATAACACTGATGAAATTCACACGGCAGTAGAGTCCCTGATACTTAAGAAAGGAAAATGAGTTCAATCTAGCTTTCCACTGTTCTTCTTAGAAATTCTTATGACTGGGGGCACCTGGGTGGCTCAGTCCTTAAGCGTCTGCCTTCGGCTCAGGTCACGATCCCGGGGTCCTGGGATCGAGCCCCACATCGGGCTCCCTGCTCGGCGGGAAGCCTGCTTCTCCCTCTCACACTCCCCCTGCTCATGTTCCCTCTCTCACTGTGTCTCTCTCTGTCAAATAAATAAAATCTTTAAAAAAAAAAAAAGAAATTCTTATGACTGCTTTTGAGTAAGGGACAGGTGGGGCTAGGTAGGGAGAGAGAGGTAGGGGGCTACGGGATTAGCCTCACAAAAATCCCCAAAATATGAAGGTGTAAGGAAACCAGAGATAAGGGAACAAACCAGACCACCCTGCCTTAGGTGTCAGAGGTGGGGTCTTGTTATAACAGTCACTTGTGACCAACAGATTATTACCAGACCCTAAAAAGGAAGTAAGCCATTAAAGATGTTACCACCAGTCCTTACTCAAACCAAGACATCACAAGAATGATAAGGCCACAAGTTCCCTGGTTAGCTGTCAATAAAAGACCAACCCTAAAAGCCCTCAGTGGCACCCCAGCAGGGATCGCTCTCACTCCTGAGAGTTTTTTCTGTAATCTCCCTTAATAAAACTCTATCTCTTTACTCTCTCCCCTTTGCGAGATTTATTCTTCGACTCCACGAGACAAGAACCTCGCTCTCCTGCTTCATGTTCTCTCCTCTTTTGTTTACTATTTTATTCTTGAGAGGCATCTCATCCTTTCCTACCCATAATGTCTTCGTAATTCTTCCCTGAAGGTATTTTCTTGGTGAATCCTGAAGAATCTTTTCTCCCCTAAAATGGGAGTTTGTCATAGTGATAGACAATGATCTCTAAGTAATATATGATTTGGGGTTAAGAGGGAATATAAAGTAGCATTGGGAAGTGTGTTCTAAAATTTATATTATAAAAGCAACATAGTAATAGAGGTTCTAGGGAGGCACTAAGTTCCTTTCCCTTTCCTTTTTTTCCCCATCACCCCTTCCTTTCTTTCCCTTTATCCTTCCTTCCCTTCCATCCTTCTGAGAATCCTCAAATGTTCACTTTTATTCAAATACAAACTACAATTTGACTGGGTTTTACAGTGACAGTTCCATTTTGAAGACAACTAAAATGAAATGTCACCATCAATAAATCAAATAAAGGATCAAGAAGATTTATAGCATGAGCACAGAAATCAATTTAGCATAGGGATTAAGAGGTTATTGACTCAGCCAGAACCCAGTCTAGACTCAAGCTCTACCATTATTGTGCACGTCCTTGAGTGAGTTAACTAGGGTAAATCACACATCTTCCTATGAAAAGGGGTGATAACACAATCTCCACGTGTAATTATAAAGATTAGATGATAATGTGCACATGAAAAGTTTAGATGTGTCTGGAATACAGTGAGTATTCAATAAATATGATAATTAAGATAGCATTACAAAATCTTGTAATATCTTATACTAGCCATAGCATTGTGAAATGATAAAGCAAAAGACATTCCAATACTCCAGCTAATTAAGCAAATGAGTTTTTAAGCAATAATTCATGTACTTCCAGTGTTGTTTACTATTATTTCATTCAAATGACATCTTGTAAAAACTATTTGATCCTCCAGTTGACTTGGATTTTAGAACCAATAGTGAATTGACAGGCTTTGAACTTGGGAAAGCTCAATCGAGTCTTGGGAATTCCACGGGGTTGACGTTGGTTCACTGCTCGTCAAATGTGTACCTCTACTCTGAAGCTGGCTAGCAATGCAGAATAGGGCAAAGGTACTTCAATTCTTTCATAATCACATGTTTTCACTTTAATCCAATTATAGCTATTAGCCACATGTTTTAAAGATCACAGATCAAAAAAAAGAAAAAAGGAACCATCAGGAATTTCTCTATGGTTTACAAAGGGAAACATCTTTTATGACTTTATTAGTCTAATTTTCTATTATTGGTAAAGAGAAAAAAAATTCCTTTGTTCTTTGCCTTCTTAAGAAAACCAAGTGTGCTGTGAGTCAGGAGATGTGAGTTCCGGCCACTGACCAGCTGTGACCACTGAGTACTGAGACGAGTCTTGTCTCTAAAATGGACCCTGCACTGATGATCAGTGAGATCCTTTCCAGTTCTAACAGCCTATTATTTCACACCAAGTTACTTTCCCAGATGAACTAGAAGGCTGTAAATGGTATATTCAGAGAAGACAAGAGGGGACAGAGTGAAAAACAGGGTGTGTGTCCTCAGAAAGCAAAGAAAAAAATCAATGGATGCTATTCATTAGATGGTTAATGAGCAGAAAGATGAGTGGTGTTTTGAATATTGATTTTTGTGATATGTCAGCTGTTAAAATTAGCTTTATTGTGAATGGACTGCATACAACAGGGCTTTGTAAGTCTTAAGCAAGCATTTGTTGAGCACGGACAGTGTACAGGGTTTATATTTCACTGCCAGGGAATTTGATAAAATTTGGGTATAACGAAGTCTGTCCTGCAGCAGCTTGCAATCCAGTGGACAGGCAAAAACAATGTAGATTTAAAATAAATTGCTTCACAGGTGACAGAGAAGTCATGTCCAAACCAAATCTCATCCAGGTTAAGTTGACTAACTTGGGGTTATGACTTAAATGGTTTACATGTTCAACACATGTCTTTGGATTTCCCTTTTAGAGACTCCCCCCACTTAACAATTTAAAAATTCTTACCTAGAAGCAACTTCATTATTTTATAGATGCTCTTCCTCTTTTAAAGAAATGTTAAAGTCATGTGTTATTTTTTATTACAGAATATATACCCATTAAAGATACTACATTAGAAAATACAGAAGAGATTTTTTTTATTCTAAAGGAAATAAAGGGTATACAGAATGCAAAGACCATTTTCAAGTGCAAAGCTGTATTTGTTGAATGCTTTTTGTGTGTTGCGTACTCTCCATACGGTCTCATTTAATCCTTAATAACACATGGTATTATCGCCATTCTGTGTGACAGATGATAGAAATGAGACTCATGGAGGCCTAGAGATTTTCCTGAAATCACCAGGCAAATAAATTAGGGAGGTGTAATAGGCTCCAAATCTCATGTTCTTCCTACTTTCTCATGCTTCTTCTCATTCTTAGCGCTTCTCTGGAATTGTTCGCATACAGACAGAAGTCAGGAGGCAGCTGCTTTCACCTCTGCTCGACAGAGAGGATGAAAAATAATCCTATGAGATTTATTGACCAGCCTGGGTCACAAAAAATGTACGTCTATCGTCCCTGTAGGATTTTATAAAAAATCAGATTTGCAATGAATGAATTTTAGATGCAATTTTCCATTCTCCTACCAAGAATGTATAGGTCCTTCCTAGAGATATAAGAAATCTACTGAAATCAAGAAAAACACTATGCCAGAGATTCAAAGGGTCAAAGCATGCCTGATTGCCATAAAAGATATCCTATATCTAATATTATCAAGTCTTAATTGAAAACTGCTGATTTCATTTACATAATTCCATGTTCAGGCAAATTATGCAATGTTTCCAATGGAAGTAAATATATTTACAAACACATAAGAAAAATTTTTAAATATGTCTTTGAAGACAAGTTTAATAGGTTTTGAAAAATAAAATCCTGTTCTTATTTAAAAAAATACTAAAGAAACCATAGGAAGCTTTCTTTCCCTATTGATACCTTTCAAAATATTAACCTAATAAGATTAAACATTTCCTATTATATATATATTTTTAAGATTTTATTTATTTATTTGACAGAGAGAGACACAGCGAGAGAGGGAACATAGCAGGGGGAGTGGGAGAGGGAGAAGCAGGCTTCCCGCCGAGCAGAGAGCCCGATGTGGGGCTCGATCCCAGGACCCCGGGATCATGACCTGAGCCGAAGGCAGATGCTTAACGACTGAGCCACCCAGGCATCCCTCCTATTATATTTTTAAAAGGTTGCTAGAAAATTCATATCTTGCTTGTATATGCATAAGATGTGCTTACCTAACACAAAAGAAACTGTTCACATTTTGATTTTTGGAACCCTTTTGAATTTTGTATTTTGAAGCATGAGAATCTATTATTTATTAAAAATATTTTCAATTGTAAGGTATGAGTGGTCATCACTACAAGTAGCATAGGATAGAAATGTTCACTTTCCAAGCCACTGAAGAGGGCCATTTCCTTAAAGTCGGTAAATGAGATAGTTATTTCATCAAGAAATGGAACCAGTCTGACTCACTTTCTTCCAAATCAAATAATGCGGTCCAGTGCAAACCTTTGAAAGAGTTTTGATTCTTTGATTTCCAAATTGGATTTGGAGAGTTTCTTCTTATTCAGACTCTGTCGTGGGCAGGACCAGAGCCACAGGACCGAGCCTGATAGTGTAACTGGATAAGGCTCTCTACAGAAACACTGCAGAACACAATTGCCTAGGACTTTATTTCCTCGGTAAAAAATATACCTTGATAAAATAAATAAAAATGTTGAAAAGAGCGTATTTAAGTTAGACTTGTACTCTCCTTGAACAACTCTTCCACACCTCTGGCCTTAACGTCAATAGTAAAGGATATAAGGCAGTACACTAAGCCAATTTGAAAAATCGAGGGTCTTTGCAACTTGTGTTTCAAATATTCCTTACCATACAACAACAAAAAATACACTCCTATGGTACAGTTGAGAGGAGAGAGAGGTACTTTGAAAAGTAGAAAAGAAATTATTAAGAGTTTTCAGTTGAGCCGGAAGAGACTTTTTTTAAACCCAGATATTGTCTAAACCCTCAAGTCATTCTTAAGATGGATCATTTGGAATAAAATTGATAACATTTCACTGCTTGTCAAAGCTGCCTACATTTTTCAGTGAATTGGGCAGTGTGAGTCATCTACAGTCTCATCTTGACTTTGACCCCTGAAAACCACAAGTTGTGAAACTGTTTAAATCTCTACTCCTTTAACACTTCTCTAAATAAATGGCATTTAGAATTTCTTAAGGTCTTGTTTTTGTCTCCAAAATCCTAACTCAGATTTTAAGACATTTCTACGGTAAACTCAAAAGAGTTTTAACTTAGTAAGTATATGTCCTATCACTGGTTCTTTTGCCAAAATTTGTTTCTCTCCAACTATGTCCAATGAGATACAGTAATTATTTCCCCCCCCCAAATTCTATCATTTGAATAGTGTTTTCTTGACCTTCCCATTCGATTGTCTCCACAATCCTTCAAGGAAGAGAACAGTTATGAATATCACCCACACTAAACTGTATTAGGCCCCAGGGTGTGATTTATTGGTATGAGGGGATTTTCAAATGTCTTCCTAACTCAGCAGCCACTTTCATCATTTATATCTGAGTTATTTCCTGTTTTTCTTAGTACAGGAATGATTTGGTACTCAGGCCAGTAATCTTGGTGATTTAGTCATGTCATTATTGGAAGTACTCTCAATTAGAAAAAAATACACATTTTCCTGAATTGCTGGCTTACTTTGTTGGGATTTTGGTGGCAGTGACTTTAGAGTCCTGTTTCTATAATGTATAGGCTGGGTGACCTTATTTCAGTTGACAGTAGAAGAGAAAAAAATATATTTTAAAAGTGGGAAAGAAACACTAAGACTTTTCAGCTGAACTGAAGGAGGCTTTTTTCTTCTCACTGTTAACTCCTCAAATATTATCTAACCCCTCAAGTCATTCCTCTTCTCTAAGCTTCTGTGTTCTCCTCTGTCCCATGGAAATGACAATGACAGACCTGCACCTCACCCAGCATGGGGAGGAAGAAATAACAAGGCAAGCAGGAAGCTTAGCCCAGCCCCTGGCATAACAAACACTCAATACAAGTTGTGTGTTATTACTTTAATTGGGTATTAATTGTATTTTATATATAACCTATTCTCCCCAGAATAAATCCATCACCAACGAAGACTTTTTAAAAGGAACTCCGCAGATGATAGATTATTCAGTGGACCCCTAAATAAAGATTCACTGGAAATAAAACTGCTTAGTAAAAGCAAATACAGATCAGATTATCTATCTATCCATCTATCTGATCTGATATACACATATATACGTATATGTAAAGTATATATATGTACAATTTATATATATATGTATATATACGTAAAGTATAATATATGTACAATTTTTTAAAGAATTGGTTTTGTTCTAAATAGCAGGAAAAATATTTCCATTATTCTAAGCCACATGTGATTCAAATACACCGATGATGTTTATTGTTCCAAGGAAAAGCTGACCAATATTAGGCTGTGGAATCCTATAATGCTTCTGCTCAGTGTGGGCCTGGGCATTGGGATTATGTGTAAGAGATGCCAGACCTATTCTGGTGGTAGTGATACTAATCATTGCCCAAACTTGGCAATCATCAGCTCATAGAATTTGGTGCTTTGAGCAAAGGTGTTTTTAGTCCCCTCCCCCCTTTCTTTAAGCGTACCCTTGTCTCTTAAACTAACACACATCCTCAGGCTTAACTAGACAGAAAAGCAAATGTGGGCCAAGTAGATGGGCAAACAACAGTGAATCTGAGGGTATACTCTGCATTTGATTCCAAAACTAATGCCAAACTCAGTTTGGTCAATAGTAAACATTTCCTCTTAAGCACATAGGGGTCAACAGAAACAACATGAATTAGGAGTCAACACCCTTCCATAGTGTTCAGTTCTTTCACTGAGGGACCAGGTTCTTTCAGGTGCCCTCTTATTTGGATTTTCGTTTGTCCTGACATCCCTCCAAGAACGATTACAGCACACCACATCACTGCATTCCATTTAGCTCCCAAACCACAGGGAAACTGGCTGCAGCATCACCAACACGATTAAAAATACCACAGGGGAACCTTGGAGTAGGAATTCCAGGCAAAAGCGACAGCCTAGGGACAAAGAGAGGCTGTAAAGACTTTGAGTGATCCTGGGATGGAGATTTAGCAGAATTTCAGAGTCTGAAAAGAAACAGTCCGTAAAACTTTTGTGTTAGGTTCCTAGGGATGGTTCTCTGTGGTTGCGTGCAGGTTTGTTAAAAGATAAGAATTAAACTAATGATATATTATATGGTGACTAACACAACATTAAAAAAAAAAAAGACAAGAATAAACGTCCTCTCTCCGTACCTCCCTTAAATTTTTCTTGTCAATAGATCTGTGACCAAGTGTAAATACAACTCACGGTGGCTTGGCAAAGTTGTCCAAAAGGGAGGTTCCCCATTCCTGGGCCTTGCAAAGAATAGCAGACTCATTAGTACATCTTTTCTCTTTTTTTTTTTTTTTTAAGGATTTTATTTATTTATTCATGAGAGACAGAGAGAGAGAGAGAGAGAGAGAGAGAGAGAGAGAAGCAGAGGGAGAAGCAGGCTCCCAAGGAGCAGGGAGCCCAATGCGGAACTCGATCCCAGGACCCTGGGATCATGACCTGAGCCGAAGGCAGACGCTCAACCGTCTGAGCCACCCAGGCGCCCTACATCTTTTCTCTTTTAATGTGGATATCTTTATTGTGCCATCTAAGCAATTACTTGGAAGTCTTCTGGTGAAATCCTGACTCTGAGGGTTTAAAATGCAAGTGCGGAAATTAACACAGCCCGGGCTACATGAGAGGCCCCAGGCATTCAAATGTGAATGAGTGTTTTGAAAATCTAGCAGACTTAATGGATTAGTCTAGAGTCCCACCACTTGGGAGGTCCAAATTCAGGGCCTTAGATCTGGGAGGAAGATGTTACAGTTGTGTTGGTGAAGGAAGAGGAGGAAGGGGAGCCAGCACTCATCTTTCAAAGAAAGACACCTTCTCTGGGTGGGAGAACAGCAAGAAGCCAGAGCTGCCTTTCAAGTTCTGCCACAGAGTCATCACTGACTGGGTATGACAACGGAAGAAAAGGCTTTTGGCATGAACTTGCCTATTCTGGTTGATTGGCTTTCATGCTTCTGAATTCTTCTCAGAAGATCCAGTCAGCTAGACATGATTATTTATTTTTGCAGGAGATTCCAGCAGCATGGGCAGACTGGGCTTCTTCTGGTCTGCCCCTCTCACGGAGTTTTTCCTTCATATCACTACTTCAGTTTGGAATTTTACGCTCTGTACTATGATTATCTGAATAATGTATATCTCCCTTCTCCTGGCTCCCAGATTAGAGGGACTCAGGACAGGGATAATGCTGCTTCTCGGTCATCTTTGTATCCCAAGAGCCCTGCTTAGGTCTGGCACACGGAGACTCTCAAAAAATTATTTGTTAAAAGAATATTGTCTAAAATGTTAAATAGACCAGATCTGAAGATCTAACCGCAAAGCAAGCAATTCATGGGCTCAATAGTTAACAATGGCTTATTTCATATGTGCCTAGAATAAAAAATTGTCTAATTTACTTGTAAATCTGTAGGTTCTATTTGACTGTAATTGTCAATGAGACATTGCAAACATGGTAACTGGTGTCAGGAGAAGTAAAAAACAAATCCATCTATAGGTGCTGTGAAGTCAAGTTGGAGTTAGAAAAGCTATGGCAAGCCTTATGCGGGTGGGGACGATGAACACGCAGAGCATGAAGAGCAGAAGAAGTGGGCCCAGAACAAGAAAATACCAGATAGGCAAACAAACAAACAGATGGCAGAGTCTCAAGAAAGATACCCAATGTCCTACCAGCAAAAGATGAAGTTGTAGCTCTCTAGAGATGATGATTCCTCAAAACTGTTACACCCTAATCCTTGTAAGAATGACATTTATTTCGATCTAGTTATTTCTGATAACTAAGCCAATCTGATGGGAATGCTACTATATGCTGATGCGGGACCTTTGTGAAGTACGGTGTGAAGGCACCCACTCTTTGCCAATAGCCTGGGAATCTGGAGTTCTTTCCTGGAACTCTTTTTTTTTTTTTTTTTAAGATTTTATTTATTTATTTGACAGAGAGAGACAGTGAGAGAGGGAACACAAGCAGGCAGAGTGGGAGAGGGAGAAGCAGGCTCCCCGCTGAGCAGGGAGCCCGATGCGGGACTCGATCCCAGGACCCTGGGATCATGACCTGAGCTGAAGACATATGCTTAACCTACAGCCACCCAGGTGCCCCTCCACTTAACTCTCAATATAAAAAGTGTCTTGGTAGAATATCTCTTACTTTATAGCAGACTTGAAGGCAAATAGCCTTTCAATGAGGCAAAGGTCGATATCAAATATCATAATCCCAAGAAACTGGAGTTATTATCTCTAGAAAGAAGTAGCCAGAAATATCACAGAGAGGTGTGATAAAAGAGGAACTGTATTAGACATTGTTGGTATCCTGCCCATCTCCTCTCACCTTTACCTGTTCGTTGCACTCTGACCAAATTCCAAGTGCATTTCTCTGCCTAGGGGCTTTGTCCACATTCTAGAGATGACTTTGCCGCCCACAGGCTAACTACTTAACACATCCATCACCTCACACAACTACTATTTTTTCTTTTTGTATTGGAACATTTAAGATGTACTTTCTTAGCAACTTTCAAGTATGTAATACAATATTGTTAACTATAGTCACCATGCTGTATATTAGATCCACAGAATTACTCATCCTATACCTGGAAGTTTATCCCTTTTGACTATTATCACCCCATTTCCCTCACCCCAGCCCCTGATCATCACCATTCTACTCTGTTTCTGTAAGTTCAGCTATTTTTGTTTTTTCTTTTTTCTTTTTATTTTATTTATTTATTTTTAAAGATTTTGTTTATTTATTTGACAGAGAGAGATACACAGCGAGAGAGAGAACACAAGCAGGGGGAGTGGGAGAGGGAGAAGCATGCTTCCTGCAGAGCAGGGAGCCCAATGCGGGGCTCGATCCCAGGACCCTGGGTTCATGACCTGAGCTGAAGGCAGACGCTTAACGACTGAGCCACCCAGGCGCCCCTTTCCTGGAACCCTTAAGAGTGGTTCCAGGAAAAGTTACCTAATATAGCCTTGATTCAAGGAAATGAAACTCTTCTGTCTTGTACTGGCTGTTTGAAAATATGGTCACTCAAGCAAGATATAATTTTTTTCAAAGTACTACATCATGGTGTACCCCTCAACATTTACTGCAATTGTACATAGGAATTCTACTTGTCTTGGATCTCAGAGTCCTAGAGTTGGTTTCTATTTGCTGCCTGGTGCTCACTTCCTGGTAGTGATCATAGCAAGATGCATCTTCTTTTCTGAGTCACTAGAGACCATCTGGAGTTCAGCAGAAACCTAACTTGGGAGATCTTTGGCAGCAATGAAGTTCCCTTTTATAATCCCTTTAGAAGCACGAACGGCACTCCTTGTGTACAGGAACAGAGCACAGGCTCTTCTTGAACATAACCTTGCTTTGTCTTGCGCTTCAAACCACACCCCACTCCTAACTCACACACAGATGTTGGGAAAGCAGCCGTCAAGAATGACGGGGGCAGGGTCTCGGGCTGGGAGACGCTGCCATGAGAAAGGAGAAGGTGTCATGAGGGGAGAAGGGGTTGGGTTCTGGGAGCTTGGAACTAACAGGGTATAGAGAGTAAGGAAAGCACCATTAGATAAGATACAGGATATCATAGAGAAATAAGGGAAGGAGGCAGAGAAGAGAGTAGGAGAAAACGAGGCAGAGGATATAATGAAAGAAGTGTGGGAGACTGCAGTGGAGAACACGAGAATAGAGAGAATATGGAAGAAACAAAAATGAACAGCAAGGAAGTGAGAGCGAAGCGATAGAGGGTTGTGTTCTGGGTGTAGAATCTGAACTGTAACTGCCAGGGTTGGAATCCCAGCTGTACAACTTTTTGGAATAATGACTATGGGAAATAATGACTATGAGCCTCAACTTGCTCTTCTGTAAAAGGTTTAGTAATTCTACCTCACAAGGTTGTGAGAATCCAGTGTGATCAAGTGTGTTGTCTTAGTACAGGGCTCGGCACAGAGTTGGTGTTACCGTGAGTGAGGTTAAAAGAGACGGGAACAGAAGGGCAACGGAAAGAACAAGATGGAGGAAGTCGGAAGGAGAGAGATTCAGACAGAAGAATGAAAAAGAAAGAAGTGAATTTCTCATAATGATTTTAACCTTTCTTTTCCCATATTATAATCCAAGTTGCTATGCCCACACTATTATTTCTACCTGTTTTCATGACATTTGGGGAAAACAGGTACATGTTGAATATTTTTTTTTTTTAAGATTTTATTTATTTATTTGACAGAGAGACAGCGAGAGAGGGAACACAAGCAGGGGGAGTGGGAGAGGGAGAAGCAGGCTTCCTGACGAGCAGGGAGCCCGATGTGGGGCTCGATCCCAGGGCCCTGGGATCATGACCTGAGCCGAAGGCAGACGCTTAACGACTGAGCCACCCAGGCGCCCCAGGTACATGTTGAATATGAATACCTTTTTAAATGTATTTTTTGTATTAAACTAACCTGCAATAGGTTGTATTTCTTTAAGAGTTGAAATTATTCCTCGGAAATGAGTAAGATCAAGGTTACGTGATGCTAAACCAGTCATCCAAAAAACCCATTTATTTTCCCTTCCTCCTTACTGTATTGACTAGCCGTTTGACAGAACTAAATGAATTGAATGGTTATTTTGAAATGTGCAAACCCAGCTGTAGCCTGTAGGGAGAATAGAGCACCTAGTGTTCTTGGTGGTGTATTTCCAAGTTTCTCTCCACAACACAAACCACTTCCTTTTACTTGAAGTCATTTTGCTTTTCTCATTAGTCTCATGGTCCAGGGCTAGTGTTGAGTACTGAGGCACCTCTAAGCCCAAGACCATAAAACAACACAATGGAATTGGCCCAAAGCATAAAAGGAAGGCACTATGGAGTTGTTCTTACCCTCTCAAGGAAAGGAAGAAGAAAAGTGGAGGCGCAGGTAAAGTATGAAGAAGATATCAGAGATCTATTCTTATATTAGGGAGGAGAAATGAAGCCACAGCCCAAATCAGAAGGAAAAAACTCTTTACACTCATCACACAAATGCTCCCAAGTGCCCTTGGCACAGAGCTGAGTACTTGTCAATCACAGACATGCCTCCCTAGTGTTTCCACAAAGCTGGGTAAACGGTATGCTCCCAGACCTGCCGGTGGCAGTGCGGTGAGAGGTTTACCTTCACTGACCGTGAGTAAGGCTACTCTTAAATGCCATTCAGAATAAGCCAAAAGGAGTTTTATCTTTTTCATATAAACATGCCCTTTTGGAGGACCATGGGGCTTATTTAAAATATTGTCCAGTGAACAACAGGCCGGGACTGACACTGCTTCTCACATTTTCCTCATTCTGATTCAGAGGTATGACAATATGGAAGTCATCCATCCTTTCCTTCTTTCGAGTTATTCCCTTCTGTCAAAGGGGTTAAGAGGCAGCTTTATTCCACTTCCCTTCTTGTGCAGGAGAAACAGTTTTCAACGTTGGCATCTACTGCCCTCTGTTTGGCTTCTAGAGTCTACTTAATGGACATTTTAAGATGTTCTGAGAAGAGATGTATAAGGACCTCTTGCCCCCAGGACTGTTGGACACACAAGTCAAGCAAGACGGCATTCTAGCACTAGAGGCTGCGTGAACACACAACAAGAGAACTGACATGTTAATGGACAGGCTCTACGGGAATAAAGAGGCATAAACTGCAGTTTTTAGAACAACTGTACTGGAGGGGCGCCTGGGTGGCTCAGTCGGTTAAGTGTCCAGCTCTTGATTTCGGCTCAGATCATGATCCCAGGGTCGTAAGATCAAGCCCTCCACAAGCCTGGTGGGGAGTCGGCTTGAGATTCTCTCCCTCTCCCTTCGCCCCTCCCCTCGCTCTCTCTCTCAAATAAATAAAGTTTTAAAAAAATTTCATTAGAGTTAAGCTGGAGGTAGGTATGCGGGTTATGGAAACACAGAGAAGGTCCTAACTCAGCCTGGGGAAAAGGACAGGGCTTGGACTCAGGTGTCACCTTACCCAAAGAAGGAGGTGAAGTGAGCCAGGCAATTAAGAGAGTAAAGTGAGTTCTAGATGAAGAAAAGAGAACGAGCAAACACAGAGATCTGTGAAACATGTTATCTATGGGTGGAAGAAATTTGCTGCTGGAAGAGTCAGGTGGGTCTTGTGTACCCACTGCCAAGGAGATACGATTTTATCTGGTGGCTGATGGGAGGCACAGAAGGGTTTTAAGCAGGGCAATGCCATTTTCAGACTAATTTTTCAACTCTATCAATTTGGTTGCACTGCAGAAGGCAGAGCTAAGGGGAATACACCAAAGATAGACTATTTAAGAAAGTGGTTCTCAAATTTTTTGATATATACTAAGATATACATTTTCATGGTAAAATGGCTATGAGTATTTGTGTGTATGTCAACAATATCATAAAACAATATTTACCCTAGATACTATAAATTTTTTTTTATAAAATGCCAAATGCAACTGACGGTTTCAAAATACTATTTCAGGGACTCCTGCAGTAATCTGGGGAGAGCTGATGAGTACCTGAACTGGAGAAGGATCAGTGGGGTAGAGAGGAGAGCACAGATTTGACAAATATTTAGAAAGTAAAATAAAAAGATAGTTATTTATTTGATGGAGAGGTGTATGATGTCCAAGTTTCAGCCTCGGATAATCGGAGGGGGAGATGAACCATGAGAGACTATGGACTCTGAGAAACAAACTGAGGGTCCTAGGGGGGAGGTGAGTGGGGGGATGGGTTAACCTGGTGATGGGTATTAAAGAGGGCGTGTACTGAATGGAGCACTGGGTGTTATATGCAAACAATGAATCAGGGAACACTACATCAAAAACTAATGATGTAATGTATGGTGATTAACATAACAATAAAATTTAAAAAAATAAATTAAAAAAAGAAAAAAAAATCATTGCCATCTAGCAATCTTAAAGTTGTAAGAGAAAAAATTTCCAAATTCAATTTAAATCTGTGGGGAAAAAAGTCCTGTCTACTTGCTGTGCAAAAACTAACCAGTCACTAGTAAATAAAGAGGTTGACAATATTAGGGTAATACCCTGGATTAAAAAAAAAAAAAAGTGCTTCTAATTGAGACAGGAAAAACAGATTTGCAAAGAAATATGAATCCAGTTTTGAATATAGTGTATTTATTTATCTTAAAGATTTATTTATTTGAGAGAGAGAGAGAGCACGAGCAAGGAAAGGGGCAGAGGGAGAGGGAGAGAATCTCAAGCAGACAACTCACTGATCATGGAGCTCGACACGGGTCTCGATCCCAGGACCCTGAGACCATGACCTGAGCCAAAATCAAGATGCTTCACTGACTGAGCCACCCAGGCACCCCAAACATGCTGTATGTAAGTGGTGGAATATCTTCAGGCACTGGGCTTTTGCCTGAGTCTGAAATCAGGGAGGAGGTCTGAGTAGAGACAGAGTTTTGGGAATCACCTTCCAAGGTGGGAAGTAAAGCTACAGAGGTACATGAAAGCATCTAGAGAGTGCACAGAATGAGAGAAGCAATCAGCCGGAACCCGAATACTCCTGTTAAAGAGGGGAGGAAGACAGATCATGAAGGATGGTGAGAAAGAATATTCGGAGCAGCAAGAAAAGAAGAGAGTAGAATCATTTGGGAGAAAAGGTTCCTAATAAATCTGTGTTGAATAAAGGCTTACCGGGTAATTGAATAAGGGGAGGGTTTCAGAGGAAGGTCTCTCAGATCAGAGCAGAGAAGGCGAAAAGGAGCTCCCTGGACACTGTGGTGAGGGTAGTGGGAGCACAGGTGTATGACAGAGTCCACCTACCATGGCTTGGGCGGTGCCTGGGAGGTGAGAAGGGGGAGCAGCTTGGCCAAGAAGGGAAAAAGGAATGAGCTAAGGGATCAACAAGGGGTCTGTCACTGGGCTTTGCTATTGTTTTGTCTTGTTTTTAAGACTGAGAGACATGGGGGCACCTGGGTGGCTCATTCGTTAAGCATCTGCCTTCGGCTCAGGTCATGATTCCAGAGTCCTGGGATGGAGCCCCACATCCGGCTCCCTGCTCCACGGGAAGCTTGCTTCTCCCTCTCCTACCCGCCCCCGCCCCCGTTTGTGTTCCCTCTCTCACTATCTCTCTCTCTGTCAAATAAGTAAATAAAATCTTAAAAAAAAAAAAAAAAAAAGACAGAGAAATGACTAGGGAAAGAGGCAGAAGAAAAAGAGAGATTGTAGATGTGAGAAAAAGAAAGGAAAAAGTGGGAGCAAGGTCCTGGAGGTACTGAGAAGAAAGGGCCCAGGGCACAGAGGCAGAGGTTGCCTTAGAGCCAGGAAGGGGAAGGGACACATCACCTGCTGAGACCAGAAGGGAGAAAAGGATGGGTATGGGTGTCAATAAGAGGACGCAGACCTGAGGAAGTTCATATCCTCACAGTGACTTTCTTCCTTAGGCAGCAAGTAAAGGCATTTGCTGCAAAGTGGTGAGCAGCTGCGGGGTCAGGAGGCTTGACAAGGGGAAGGAAGGTTAGAATAAGCACCAAGGGAAGTCAGAGAGGGCACAGAGCAAGGATAAAGTGTCAAGTGGCACTGAGGGTCCAGCCGAGGGGACAGCCTTGACTTTACTCCAATTCCAGCTTGAAGTCATGTGGATTTTTCCCGCCAAGAGTTCAGATAAGGAAGTGGAGCAGGCAGATCCTGAAACTGACAGTCCTGGGTTTTTCCTGCGAGGTGTAAGGAGATCAGGATGGCACAGAATTGAGAGAGAGCCTGGGTAGGCAAGAAGGAGAGGAAAGGAGCCTGAAATCCCCAAATTAGGGGATTGCCAGAGAACATATTCTATTTCCCAGGGTCCTTTGCAGCTAGATGTGGCAGGTATCTAAGTGAGCGAAAGGAGCTATAAACAGAAGCATTATGTGGGGTTTCTGAGAATTCTCTTCCAAAGGAGGGGATGTGCTGGCAATTTAGATGTGATGACTAGAGCTTTCTAGACATTATCTTGGACCATGGAGGCAAAGCCTATATGGTGGAGGAATTAGCTGAAAAAATCATAGGTCCCTAATGATGTTAGAGCAGCCGTACCAGCCCAGGACTGCCCACTCCAGGTCTTTTTTACAGGAAAGAGAAATAAACTTCTATTTCAATTAAAGCGTAACTTTTCAGGTCTCTTTCATTCCTGCTGAACCAAAGTCCAGCTACAATATCACACACACATAGTGACCGGAACACTTAGAAGGCTGCCTTGGCAGAGAATGTTAACCTTCCACCACCTAATGCCAAGCAGTGCACACATTTTACAATAAGCAAAGAAGCTTTGGTCTTTCTAGGAGATTACAGACTGCTCTTGATTTGAAAGAAGACGACACAAAAGCTAAATCTTGGATTTCTTCATTAAATTTTTTTAAAATAAAAGAAAGCCACAGGGATGTTATTGCTTTTTTCCTGTGATAGTCGTCTCTGCACTTTTTGTAAAAAACTGTACTAAAATTAATGACAACATTAACACCCAGCATGACACATTTCCACTGTCTTACACATTTTTTTTTCCTTCCCTGAAGGGTCAGAATTCCCATCGGTCGGCATAAAATGGTCTAAGTCCAAGCCTAGTAAATCACTTGTATTGCCTTGTTTTTAAAGTGACTAAGCAGCTGGAGTTTTCAAGGTCAGCCGAATCATTTGCCAGGGTCACATGTGTTTCACATGTCAAGTAACGTATATGGGTCCCTCTCCATCCAGGATTGTATGGAAAAAGACATTTGCAAACAAGTGATCAGAAGCCATGTTTCCAAACAGCTGCTGTGGTTATGTGGATAAGAGTTACTATGTAAACTGTGTTAAGTTGAGGACTATGTTTCCAGTCACTCAAAAAGAATATTCATTACAATCCATAATGTCCAAACCGAGAAGGCCAGTTTCTGATCATGAAGACACACAATAAATATTCAATCAGGATAAAAAGTAAAAGTATATGATTGCTGTTATTATCACAATGAACTTGTTCATGTGCAAGTGGGAAGAATGTGTACTGGGTATAAAAATAACACCAAGCATACATGTAAGTAAGATGGGACCTAGTTAAGTAGCTAAAGACGGAGGACTTCAGGTAACGAGACTTGGCTAATACCTTCTCCCTCCATTTCATGCTGCAGGCAACACTGACTAGAAGTTACAGACATGATGCTAATAACTTCCTTAACAAGCTGGAGTAATTAATTGGTATTATGGAGCCAGACTCATGGCACAGGGAGGGAATGATCTGAGGATTTAGGAGTTTAGGAATAGAAAAACTTTTTTTTTTTAACTTCACATTTTAACTTAGAGCATAGTTAGAGATGTCTGGCTTCAACAAAGAGAGGGAAAAGGGTATTGATACAAGTGATTTACTAGGCTTGGACTTAGACCATTTTATGCTAACCGATGGGAATTCTGACCCCTCAGGGAAGGAAAAAAAATGTGTGAGACAGTGGAAATGTGTCATGCTGGGTGTTAATGCTGTCATTAATTTTAGTACAGTTCTTTACAAAAAGTGCAGCTCCTCCAGTGGGTTGTCCTAACTCGAAAGGGATAATTGGCTTTGAAGAGTAGCTCTTACATTGAATTTTTATTGAGTTCTCAAAATGTTCTTGGTCCGTGCTCTTCAAAGCCCACAATCAGCCTCTTCATCTTGTTTGTATTTACTAGTGTTAATGATCTCTCATGTGCGAGATGTGCTACATGAAGATTGCCTTCTGACCATTAACCCCTCTGCAGGTTTCAAGGTTGGCTTCTGTATTCTGGAAGCAAAATAACAGGCACTTCCCAGTCAGCGGAGTGGCGCAGACAGGCATAGACAAATACCCACTCTAGCTAAGTATGGGCTCCAGTCAAGCTGGAAAAGGTCTCTCAGCTCTGAGTCACTTATACAATCAAGTCCCTGAACGTGTTTCTGTCCCTAATATTTTGTTGCTCTAGGCAACCATCAAGTCCACACGAAGACTTCTGCCAACTGGAGAGCATGACTAGCCAGGCGAGCCAGAATTTTCTTTTAACTCTTTGTTGAAAATTCAAAATAGCAAATGGTGGGTGTCACGGATATTCTCTACAGGATCTATATTGGGGAAAGTGGAATTCATACATTGACTTAGTGTATCTTTTATTCACTTCTTAGGGAAATATAATTATACAGAAAATATAGAAAGGCAATCAGAAGCATGC
The DNA here is from genome assembly GCF_011800145.1 of Mirounga leonina. Classification (NCBI taxonomy): domain Eukaryota; kingdom Metazoa; phylum Chordata; class Mammalia; order Carnivora; family Phocidae; genus Mirounga; species Mirounga leonina. Next base: position 34,770,640 of record NW_023270426.1, read on the forward strand.
ATTTTTTAAAAATAAAAAAGAAAACACGAAAGAGCTGGTTGGATTTTTAGATATCAACTAATTCAATATCCTCATTTTATAGATGGAAAACCAGCTTAAATTACTGACCCAAGGTTAAACAGGGAGCTAGTGACAGAGCTGGGATTATAACTCTGGTCCCCAAACCCCAGGGTTATTGCTCTTTCTACAAGTTTCACAAATTTAGGGCCACATGTAGGATGAAGGAATGTTAATAAATCACAAGTGAGGGGCGCCTGGGTAGCTTGGTTGGTTAGGCATCCAACTCTTGATTTCGGCTCAGGTCATGATCTCGGGGTCATGGAATGAAGCCCTGCATTGGGCTCCGTGCTCAGTGGGGAATTTGCTTGAGATTCTCTCTCTCTTTCTCCCTCTGCGCCTCCCGCCACCTGCATGCTCTCTCTCTCAAATAAACAAATCTTAAAAAAAAATAAAAAAAAAATCACAAGTGATCATCTCTCTTTTGTAATAGCAAATAGCAAATGTTCCTACAAAGGAACATCCTTTGCTGGGATGCTGGAAGCAATCCTAAACCTCTGTGGCTAGGTAGTGATCATCCAGTAACACGCCCATTATGAGAGTCTGGCTAGGAGGGACATTTACCTAAAGTATTTGAAAAGCATTCAAGATGTATCATTGCTTATCTGAATTTGATCTTCGCTTCCTCTGAATTTTTAAGACACGTATTCTCTGTGACACAATCCTGGAGAGTATCTAAGATTCTTGGTTATCTTTTTCGTATGAACAATTATATCTTGCTAAGTCCTTGCAAGTACGACTGCATTTCCCTGAAACCCAGAGTACAGAATTAAATATGTTTTTGTTGACTGCTTGATGAGACGTCAATATTAATTTTATTAGCTCTAGTAGTTTAGTCATAACCTATTTACCCAGAAACTGTCCAGGAACTTTTACAATTCAATACCAGTAAATAGGTGCAAAGAACCCCAGAACAGTCAACAAATGCATTTAAAAGCTTAGTTGTTAAAAAGCAGAATCAGGCCTATAAATACAGAGAACAAACTGATGGCTGCCAGAGGGAACAGGGGTGGGGGATGGGCAAAATGGGTGAAGGGGAGTTGGGAGGCCCAGGCTTCCAGTTATGGAATGAACAAGTCACAGGGACGAAAGGCACAGCATAGGGAATGTAGTCAACGATACTGTAATGGCATTTTACAGCAGCAGATGGGAACTACACTTGGGGTAAGCACAGCATAACATATAGAGAAGTTGAATCACTCTGCTGTACACCTGAAACTAACATTGCGTGTAAACTACACTCAAATTGAAAAAATTAAAAAAAAACCCTTATTTGTTTTTTTAATTCCATTTTGTTTTTTTAAGATTTTTAATTTATTCATTTGAGACACAGAGATACAGAGATAGAGAGAGAGCATGAGCAGAGGGAGAGGGAGAAGCAGGCTCCCCGCTGAGCAGGGAGCCCGATGTGGGGCTCGATCCCAGGACCCTGGGATTATGACCTGAGTCGAAGGCAGACGCTTAACCATCTGAGCCACCTAGGCGCCCAAACCCTTATTTATTATATGCATTAAATATCCTAAAGCTCTACCTCAGAGATGGATTGGCCCCAACCCCACTTTTATTTTGAGTTCATTTGTTCTTAGTTTAGACTCAGTGCAATGGCTAGGACTCTGATTTGCCAAGGTGATCAGAAGAGGCCACTAAGGCCAGGTTCACTAACAACGTTAAAAGGTAATCACTGGGAGCAGCAGATGAGAGGTTAAAATGCAGCAACATTTGGGGATCTTAAATGTTGGGGGAAAAGTCCATAGGTCATTAGCTTCAAAAGGCATCTGTGAATGTCAAAGAACTATAAAAGCAAATGTATATAATCATGACCAGAGCCACTAAAAATAATTTCCTTACATTCAGTGCATGTCTTTAAGAGGTTAAGAATGAGCATAATACCTTTCAAAGATTTTCATTCCAAATGATTAAGATTATGAACTTTGGTTTCCTAGAATATTTGACATATGGATCATTTTCTCCTAAATGAAATGTAGGTAATCTATGCACTGAGATAAACCAGCCTTAAATTCCAAATTGGAATTCAAGCATCAAACTATTTTTATCTGATATATAATCCTATATATGCTATATATAATAGCAAGGATCATAAGGGTTCATATATTGGCAGAGCCATTTTACATCCACTCAAAATCATACAATTACCAGTTACTAAATCCCACACACTTGTTCTTTTATCATTTGCAACAATCTCTTGCTCTATATTTCTGTGATCTAGCTATTTTGCTAGTATAGGGCCATTATTAGACCTTATCCTTAAACATCGCTATTGTGCTCTAACTGGTCTCTGAAACTTTTCTATTTTCTTCTTTCACTCGTTGGAATTTTAAAAAGATTCCCAGGTGATTCTAATGAACAAACAAAGTTTGTGAACCACTACCCTAAATGCTTAGTGCAATATTCATTTGACTCTTAATTACACCCTACAATGGAACTCCTTTAGTGGCAGACAACATATGTCTGGGATTTCTGAGCTCAGCTGCTCTTAAAGTATGTTTCCCTCCATTTCCATTTTTCCCTTCAGTTTACTTAACAACTATTTAATAATTCTTAGGTGCCGCTCCTTCCAGAAGACCTTCCATATCTTGCTTTAGATCTCCAGCAGAGATGTACTAATGTTTTCTCTGCTTCTCTTTTTAGGGGTGCCATTTGATGCTTAGGCTCAAAGAGACAAAGATGGTGGGGGTGGGAGTGGCTCTCTCAGTTTTACTTTTTCTTTGTAAGGAAACACCTAAGGGCAGATCTGTCACACTCATGAATCTACCCTTGTTTGAAGGTCTGATTTGAAAGCAGATTGGGCTACACTTTGCACAAAGGCATTTTAAATGTGCAGGTGTGACTGCCCAAATCAACAACAATACTTTGAACTTTTACAGAACATTTCATCAAATGATATCAAAACAATTCAGCTTATAAAGTCTTAGGAAGCTGGTAGACAAAATTTTCTATTGATATATAAATGGGGATTTACTGCATTAGCTATGTGGGTGATTTGTTTCAAGTCCCCAAACAATGGCACGTTTAGGTAGAGGAAACGATTTTCTGTGGGCTATGTCTCCATCCAAATTATGACATTTAATTTCAAAAACCTTTAAGAAAAAACAATCCTTTTCTTTTTAAATTTTTGCTGAATTTTGGTTACCAGTTCACTTGTGTTGAAACTTAATAATCCTTTTTTCTTAAAAAAAAAAAAATTACGGAATGCTTCACCAATTTGCATGTCATCCTCAAGCAGGGGCCATGCTAATCTTCTCTGCATCATTCCAATTTTAGTATATGTGCTGCTGAAACGAGCACAGAACCTAATAATTATTTTTCCCTCTTAATTTGACCAAGAATTAGCTTCTTTTTGATAATCCAAAGAAGCTCGTTGAACACACTAAAATGGACTTCACCTGTGGTGAGGGAGAACAATATTTACCAATGGTTTTTAAATGAACAAAAGTTTGAGTCTTGTTAGTATTATTTAAATGTGTAGCTGCGTACCACATCTCTCCAAGAACACTTACAAATCTAATCCTTTTCTGTTTTCCTCCTGGCTTCTTTCGCTGTTTTTCCTCACATACAATTCTGTGAGCTCTAGACTGGGAAGAGCAGTGCTTTCCCATTTTCCCATATTTTAAATCTGTTGTAAAGTAAATATGAGCAAAATGTGTCTGAGGAATGTTTATCAGACTATGATTTTTATTTGGCTTTGTCCTAGCATATTAGGGTTTTTTTTTTAATTTTTTGCCCCATTTCAATGGTTTCTTTGATGTCTTGTTTTGACCAGCTGCTGAGCTTTTTGTGGCTGTCCATTTACATCACTTTAAAAAATGGTACATAAATGAAATTTGAACAAAATGAACAGTACTTTCACATTGTTTCAAAATCAAACATGTTCCTAAGGAATCTGATTTATGGCAGATGGAGAACAAAACCTTCCAGAGGGAGGGCTGTTAAATGAGTCTTAATTGCTTGCACATGAAAATATAGTGACTAAGATTGTGTGCACAATTAGGAATTTAAACATGTAGAAAAGAACTGGCCATGGAAACATTTTTGCAGGCATAGCTAGTTCGTATGAACACAGACAATAGAAGACAAATTAGTAAAGGAAAATAATTTTAAGAGAAATTTAGTTATTTTCTTGTTCTTTTTTATGTCAAGCTTCCAATTGTAAAGATGATTCATTTACCTCTGAAACTCACTGTACACTGTACACTCAAGAAAAAAAAGTTTATTCAAGAATTAGAATTTCCTTTTTAGTCCCCACTATGTGCTAGATACTAGGCTTGGTGCTTATTCATTTCATTTAATCCTAACGATAACTCTCTGAGATAGGTTGGTTATTGATCTACATTTTACAGATGACAAACTGAGGCTCAGAGAATAAGTTGCTTAAAGTGAAATGGCTAACAAGTGGCATGGCCAGGATTCTCTGTATTGACTGAATAAATCCAAAGCTGCCCTCCCTACCCCCTCCCCGCCAGCCTCCACCGTGCCTAGCTCTTCCCCTAGAAAAAGAAACACACCTTTCAAAAAAAGTAAACTAAGGGTCTTCTGCTTTCAGTTTCCAGTCAAAATGCCTTCCTTGTGTTGGGTGACATGCCATGGTGAGGTTGGGTGGACGGGCCAGAGTTAGGTCTGGGGTCAAAGGTTGGGACAAAGATGGTAGGTTTAGACACACAGGCCAAAGTGGGTTGGCTTCAGAAGCCCTGTCTGAGTGTGGGGGTCAGCGGAAGCATCTAGTCAAGAGATTCAGTGCCTTAGTGGCTTTGTAGGCAACTGTGAGGGCAGGGAGGTTCTATCTGACTGCTTCTGCCATAGTGCGTGGCACTCGGTCTAGCTCCCCACAGCCCGGGGCTGTGCCCTCCTCCTCACGATAATGCTGACATTCCAAATGAGTAGTTTGTGTGGTATTCTACAGTGAGTTTCCATTTGTCGTCAGAGATCTAAGTCCATTTCATGCCTCTGATGGACTAGATTCCCAGGGATACATTAATGAACATGTGCCATCCACATTTCTAAGAACCTTAATATCATAAAGAGCAGCTTGCTGAGAAATATATTAGCAAAGTAAAGTGTGTTGTGGCCAACCTTCTTATCTCACTATAATCAATAATAATTTTTGATCCACCAACATTTATTTCCCTTTTCTAATGGTACCCTACTTTGCTTCAGGAAATTATTTGGTGTCTCCATGGATAATTTTAATAACAGCATAGCCCACAATGATCAAGTGCTTCCTATGTGCCATGCATTGTGCTTAGTTTTTTTTTATAAATAATACCTCGATTTTCATGAACTCCTTATGAGGTAATTACTATTGCTATGCCCACTTTAAAAATGAGGGACTTGAGGCTCTGGAAGGCTAAATGAACTGTTTGAGGAGAAACATCTATAAGCGGCATAGCTGAGATATGAATCCACATAATCTGGCCTCATAATTTAGGCTCTTAGTACTACATTATATTACATAATCTGACAGAAGAGCCAGATACCTTGTTCTCCTGTAGCCAAGACCCAAGACCCAAGACCCAAACTAGACCAATTAGACCCCTTCCTGGAATGTTACATGACATAGATGAACAAAGAAACTAAAAACAGTTGCAGGAGGCTCATTAGGTTGCCCCTGCCATGAGAATTTCCCTTTCTTTGTGCCTTTCTAGCACTCTGAAGATGAACTGATTCCTTCAACCCTGATCCTCCAGCATCCCCACTAATACTCTAGGAGTTGGAAATGATCCCAATATTCTATTTTACTTAAGGAGATTAGATTTCGTTTTACTAGGTTCTATTTTACGTAAGTTAGCAGAGTTGGTTGTTACCTGCAACCAGAGGATCACTGCTGATACACCATTATCTAAGGAGGGGTAGAAGCCAGCCTGGGAGAGAATTGTATGAATCCTCAAAGAACAGGATGTGGAAGCACAGTAAGTGCCCAGTGATAATGGGACAGACTCAGTGAGAAATACCGTGTGCCAGAATGCCAGGTTGACTCCCTCTGCTGCCCTTTTTGTTGAAATGATGAGGGTTTGGGTCCCCCTCTAAGCCAGTGCGCTGGGACACGCTGGCCTTCTCCTTTATCTCTGGGACTCTGAGCTGTTTCCCGTGAATGGGACGGGCTTGGAAGATCTTTAGAAATACAGACTGTACAAGGTATGACGGAAGAGGCAAAAAGACTCCTAGAGATCATTGCTTCCCCCTCACAAACTGACAAGATTCCAGATGAAGCTGACGCTTTCAAAGTGTCCCCTGGGAAAACCTATCTATATGCTTATTCCATATGTTGCTGTCACTCTACGATTCTAGGACACTGTCTTGGGAATGCCTCCCTTCGGAGTCCATGCTATACTTCTTTCAAATGCCTCAAAATTGTCTTATCCCTTGGAATGGATTCATTTCTAGAATTAGCCTGATCCAGGCTATTCTGACATCCTGTCTGTTGACTAGGGTTGGTAATCATATTGGAAATAATGTTTCTGGTCAAAAGTGAAGCATGACAGCAAACCAATCAGGTGGCTTTTTCCTAATATGGCCTATGAAATATCTCTAAAACCATTTCTAAAATGTTCTCAGCAGGGGTAGCTGGGCTAAAAAAAAAGGTACAGTTTACAAAGATAACTACTTTGAGGATCAACATGAATAGTGCAATAGTGTCTATGGATAGTCTGGTAATGCTTTTCAATATATAAGGTGCTTTTCGCCTACCAGACACTGTGCCAAATCTTCTACACACATTACCTTGTGTAATCCTCACAATCAGGAGGGTATTATTCTAGTTATTCACTGCATTTTAACAGAAAAGACTCAGGGCATAGAGTAAGTTGTCTAAGATCACAAAGTGGGTGAGCAGGAGAACCAGCCGAGAAACCCCAATCGCCTGCTCTTCCTCCTTTAGGTTCCGACCTAAATGTCAAATGAGCAAACAAAACTTATAACAGTTTGGAATTTTTTTCAAACAAAAACCTGCAGGAAAAGAAAACCTAGGCCTATTTCTAGGTGAACAATTTTAGTTAAAGAACCCAGTCACACAATCAGTGACTTGAGGCATCTCAGAAGCCCTCATCTGCTCCCCACCTTCAAGCTCTCAGTTCCAGGACCTGTCCTTTTCTGTTCCCCTCCCTAGTGATGAGGAAAACATTTCCTCTTTTACTATTCTGTCTTCTACTTTCTCGTGCTGCTAAGTTTTCTCTAAGTTCATGAACTGGGTCTCCAGACCCTTTCCAGTCTGTGAGCTAAATAACAGTGTAGACAGCTTCCCGGTTCTCTAGAGAAAAGACCTCTCATCCTGACTCATTTCTTCCTCTCTTATTCAGCTACTTAATTCATTTACAAGTCCTTTTGTTTTCTTTTAACTTAATGCTCTTTGTCAATCAACAGGACACATTTTTATCTTTTCCAATTCTGAGAACCTCTGGGAGGATGGTTCTAAAGCTCAGTGGAGGTATTTTATGCCTCACTGGGTCCTCAGAGCCTAAACACAGTCTCTCACATCTCAGAAACAGAGAGAAAAAGAGCAAAGCCAGGAGGGAACACAGAAATGAGGTTCTCCACATGGACAATTCAGTGTGTAGTATGCAAATATCGGAAACATAGCAGAAAGAAGATACACAGCAAAAGCACTCATTTGTGTTACTAGGCATGTAAAATACAGTGAACTAGAAGTACTTCCAGAGTGCCCACATGCCGGGAGAGAAACACAAAAAAAGAGAGAGGGTAACACACTAAGAACACTGGATATTTAAACATCAGAAATATCTAGAGGAAGTCTGGGGGGGGGGGGTGGCGGATAGAGAGCCAAGGAATTTCATGGCTAGAAATAGAACCCAAGAAAATGACAATGGATATGAAGAGCCTATGGCGAATCTACAACAAAAAGATGATGAATCTCATCACTCCATAGAAACTGCTATTTCAGGGGTTAATAGTGAGTGGTCCTAGAAGCAAGGGGAGTGTTGAGTCTCAAGCACTGCCTTGCCCCCAACCTTTAAAAAAATTTTTTAAGATTTATTTAATTTTAGAGAGACAGAGCATGAGTGGGAGAGGCAGAGGGAGGGAGAGAGAGAACCCTAAGCAGACCCCATGCCGAGAGCGTGGAGCCCATTGTGGGGCTCGATCCCAGGACCCCGATATCATCACCTGAGCTGAAACCAACAGTCGGACGCTTAACTCACTGGGCCACCCAGGCGCCCCTGCCCCCAAACTTCTGACATAGTCCATCTGAGGCCCTTCTCACACAGACCATGCGGCCTTTTCCCTATGGAAGTTTCTGCCCCGGGCACTCTCACTTCAGAGGGAGGAGTCAGGAAGAGGACCCTGGGAATTAAAGAATGCTCAAGGAATTCTGTATCCCAGGCAGGAATCCTTTTCTTAGCTTACATAACTGAGTTCTTAGGATTTCCCAAAGGTTTCTCTGTATCCACAGACCTTAGCCATCCTCTTGTCCTACTCTTCATTCATAGCCATTCAGGAAAAGGACCATATAAACTCATTTTCTGCTCTCCTTTAAAAAATAGGAAAGAAGAACAGGAAAAGAAATTCCTGGGGAAGAACTCTCCAAGGCGAGAGGCAGATGACAATAGATGGTGTGTTTTTGTGTGCACATGTCAATAAATCTTAGAGATTTATTATTATTTAAGAGAAACCTTAAAGATATGCCTTTGAGTCAGCTGTAACCTATACTTTGTCATTTGCAGCTGTATATCGGATTCTCATAGACTTAAAGGAGATTATGCATGTAGAGTCTTTAGTACATACTAAATGTCAGAAAATGTTACCTTTTATTAATATTAGTAGTCATGACACACCCAATGGATTTTTAAAAAACATTTTCTCAGATGGTGGAAGAAGGCTGCTAGAAGTGAACTCCCCCATTGATTCACGGAGTCAAACAATTCGGTGTTTAACCAGTAGAATTTGGGAAATTAGACCCAAAGGAATTTTTACTACTTTGCCCCACCACAGTAATGTGTTTCTGAGTAGGCCTAGAATATTCTCTAAGGCTTACATGGGTGGGAAGCACTTTGTGGGTAGAGGGAGCGACTTAAAAATGCAGCTTTTGTTCTTTCTTTTTTTTTAAAGGAAACTTGGTACTGTGTCTAAGAAGACAAAAAGGATACAGTTACTAAACATAACATTTCCCAAGCCCGCTCCCACCCCCGCAACACAAACATGGACATGATCCTTCATTTTCTGCTAGGAGAAGAGCAAGCTGGGCTAATTAAAATCTTGTATACATTTTGAGAGATAACAGTGATGACAGCCCGGTGATGACGACTATGATGACGTGGTTTGTGCTGATAATGATATCACCTTGTCTTGCCTTCCTCATCACCCAGCACTTCACACATAGTATCTTGTTTATGCTAGACTGCATTGTTTGTTACATTAGTGGGTGTCACTAATACACTTTCCAGAAAGACAGTGATTTTCCAGCAAGTTAGGAGCAACCCCGTGTCAACGCTGTACTCTGCCCTCTCACCCACAGCATTCAGGATTCCATTATTCCCCCAAATTCGGCTGGCCAAATGGTTCACCTGGGAGCACTCATTAATAACATAAAGATCATGGGCCTTCTTTCAAAGATTCTGTTCTGGACTGTCTGGGAATCCGTTTGTTTTCCACCATCCCCTGGTGATCTCTTTGTTCCGGGGGGTTTGGGAAATACTGTCCTTTCCAAACTCGGGGCAGTGAGGAAGGGATACTGGCCACAGGGGACTTGGGTGACATTCAGATCCGCTCTTTGGTGGTAGCTTTGCTGATCCCTGGGAGGATCATGGAACAGTCCTGCCATAGGTGTCTCAGGCTCAGTACCAACAGACACGGTACGGTCCTATTCAAGGGATATTCTTTGAAAATACAGTTAATTCTTCACTGTGGCTCCCTAATACTGAAATATCATTAGGCAGCATCTCATTAGTACCTTTTCCAGGTGGGGAGAGGCAAACAGACGACTGAGACCTGAGAAATACTTACATGTTTGTCACTAGATTCTATGTAAAATAGTAAAGCCATCTGCCTTTGCTACTTACTAGTCAACAGCTAAGAAATGTCTTAAATTAAATCCATTACACTTAGCACTTTATCAAGTATTCTTTAAAATAGAAGCATTTTTACATGACTAAAATTTTCTCATAAATCATTTAAAAACCTTTTTATTATAGAATTTTTTATACCTAAATAGAATTCATATATTATTTAGCATTTGGGGTTGTTTTCGATCTTTGATGTATATATATATATGCTGTGATGAACATCTGTGTATATGACTAAAGCTTTCATGTCTTGTCTCATCACTCCTCAAGCTAATCAACTGCCAAGTCTTCTCAACTTGGTCTCTGGAAAGAGCTGTGAATCCATGCCCTCATCCTCACTGGCCACACCACCACCCTAGTTCAGAGCTGCATTATCTTTAGCGTGTACTTGATAGATAACAGCCTCCTAAGGAGTATGGGGCTGCCTCTGCTCTCTGTTTTTTGGTCTGTTTCCATTTCATTTCTTTTATTTTTCTTTCTTTTGGGTGGGGGGAAGGGCAGAGGGAGAGAAGGAAAATTTTAAGCAGGCTCTATGCTCAGCATGGAGCAGACACAGGGCTTGATCTCACAACCCTGAGATCAACACCTGAGCCAAAATCAAAAGTCAGATGCTTAACCGACTGGGCCACCCAGGAGCCCATTCCAATGCTGTCATCCTAAAATACATACTTACTTCTCTGCATAGAAATGATTGATGATTTTCCCTTGCCCATAAAATAAAGTCCACCATGATCAACACTGGCTTCCAATACTCTTCACACCACTGCCTTAATCTGCTCCTGCAGCCTCCTGTTTGGTTGGTCCATACACTCTCAACTCTCTTTGTCCTTTACTGTCCCCAGTCCCCTGACCTGACAGGCATTCTCTGCTTCTACTTCTCACTCTTGCTGATCCCTTGGGGTCAGGTGATCATCCCCTAACTATAGGCAGAACTCTATGTTCTTCAAAGCTCAGCAGGGAGCTTTCCATAGGTGGTACATGTATTTGAAGTTGCTTCAATCATGGCCCTTCACTTGCACATAATTATTCATGATTCCTTCTCCCCTCGACTGTGAATTCCTTAATGCCAGTAGCCACTTACTCATCTCTTGACGTCCAACACCTACCTTATTGCAGGCCATATAGAAGGTGCACAGAAAATATTTATTTACCAAATGGATGATAATAATAATAAAATTATAGCATTTACCCTACCTACCACTTGTTGAATACATTCGGGTACCAATCACTGACTTAGGATTTACTGATGAGAAAATAAATGCTTAGAGAATTTAAATAAATTGACCACAATTACACAGCTAATAAAAGTAAAGCTACGGTTTCAATCTATATGGTTTGACTCATAACGTTTTTACTGTGCTGACTAAATGAATATGTAATCTCATTTAATTATGTCATTTAAAGTTATAACAAAATACCCAGAGCAGATATTCAGGCAATAGAGATTCAATTAATTATTTTTCCCACGATTATGCATTTGTTTTCACTGTTTAAAAAACCAAGTATGACGTCAATTAATTCCTGGTTGAAAAGTTACTGTGTCAGACCTGGTTTTTTTACATATTAGTGTGTGTGTATATATATTATATATATTTTCTACTAATCTAAATAAGACTAAAGAAAGGCAAAATAAGTTAGCTTATAAGAAATAAAACAGACTTTTACACCTCTAATATAACAGTCATATAGTTATAGTCCATGCATTTAAGCAAATCTTTTAGTTTAACACTTTTTCCAGGAAAGTCTTTTAATTTTTGTAAAAGTAACCTCCTTTGGCTTAAAAAAATTTATTTATTTATTTTTTAAAGACTTTATTTATTTATTTGAGAGAGAGTCAAACAGGGGGAGCAGCAGAGGGAGAGAGATAAGCAGACTCCGCACTGAGCGCAGAGCCCAATGTGGGGCTCAATCTCACAACCCTGAGATCATGACCTGAGGGGAAATCTAGAGTCAATCGCTTAACTGACTGAGCCAACCAGGCGCCCCTGACTTAAAAACTTTTAAACACTCAGTAGTCATTAGATGTATCAAGTGTAAAAGTAAAATAAGCAAAAAACTTCCCAAAAAGTCAATATATAAACACTCACATACACAATCTTCAATTTTTCATTCAAGCTATTAAACCACATGTATTCAGCATTTTTCAATCACATTCCTAAAAAAGCTAACTGAGCTCTCATTTTCTGCAATTATTAGTCTTGTTACAATCTGCTCTTACTAAAAGAAAGGGGGAAAAAAGGAACTACATGATGAAGCAGTGCCTGCTACTGGTTGATGAGGACTTCTGTGGACCGGCTTAGGCCTCCTCCTCTACGCACATTGTCCTATCACACATTTTACCTCAGTGTCTCCCCGTGCCTCGCTCCCCCCTACATCCCTTTTGTCTTCTTTATGCAGATCTTGCTTTCAATTATTATCTGTTATATTACATATATTTTTTTATATTATATACACTACTTGTTTTTATTCTCCCCCCCACACACATACACATACAGACTTAAAAGGACCTAAGTACCTAGTATCAGTATTGTTACCATAAAATAGTTTCTTGGTTTCTTTTCTTTAATAAGCTCAAAATGTTAAATGATTAGTCCAGATAATAACATAATAATTGTTCCAGTTAAATATTTTTATTTCTTTTCCCCCCTTGTTGGATTTTAGGAATGGCTTTGTGCTTTAGAAGAACAATAATCGTACAAGGTCAAGTTTCTTCTCATTGTGTCTTGACTGATTAGTACTATTTGGATAATTTACTTTTTAAGTCCTCTACTTACCAACTGACTAAATTCTATTTAGAACACAGTCATTTTTTAAGGAGTTGTGAATATTCAGGATGAAAAAATATGAAGTGGAGTGGAGACTTACACCAAAATGTTTTTTGGACTAAAACCAATTTTGTTTTATGCTTGTCACTGCATCCCCTGTGTCCCTCTACAGGTAAAGTGTAAGCAGTTAGACTTACTGTATTGCTTGGAGAAAAAAGCTTGTGTTTTCTAAAATCTCAAGTCTTTTGCTTTAGACCACCAAGCTCTACTTATCTGAGGGCCTATAAGTTATATTCAGTGAATATAATCAAAACAGCTCTAAATATAAAGACCTGTCTAGTGATAAGGTGGGACATGATATTTTCTAATTTTGAGGTTTATATACAAGAAATAAAATGCTCTATCTATTGCTCAGAATAATATCATCATATAATATCATCATCACAATAATATCCCTTAATTCTTCTTTTACTTTCCCCAAATATACACTTCTATGGTGGGTCTGAAGGCTACCCTACTAAGATGGATGGTTTTACAGGGCATAAGAAGGCCCCTGGACTCAGAGATATTTATTCCTGGATCTATGTCTAAGTAGCATTGGCTCTTACGAGGTTTCAGTTTTCTCAACTCTATTTTAGAGAGAGAGAGAGAGAGAGAGAGAATGAGCCAGAAGGGCAGAAGGAAAGAGAGAGAGAGAGAGAACACAAAGCAGACTCCATGCTGAGTGTGGAGCCCAATGCAGGGTTCCATCTCACGACCCTGAGATCATGACCTCAGCCAAAATCAAGAGTCGGACGTGTAACCGACTGAGCCACCCAGGTGCCCCTCAGTTTTCTCATCTTTACGACAGAGAAGCTTAAATAAAATTTCCCTGAGTTACATTCTTGTGTGAAAATCCTTAATTTGAAAATGATTAAATAAAGCAATTGAAAATATGGAAATTAGAAACGTAGTAAAAAGTGATATTGTGAAGACACGACAAGGTTTTATGAGATGACTTTTCCTGAGTTAACATCGTTTGAAAACGAAATGCTCCAAAGGACTAATTATATCCAAAGAGACATGGCTGTATTCCCAAACAAATACAGAACAGCACGATACCGCGATGGCTTGGGCATCCCTGATGCTTTGCTGCCCCCTCATGTTCCAACACACTCTTCCGTTCTATTCTTTATGGCTCCTCAAGGACCTGTGCAGGTGAGTCTTGCTCTAAGTAATACGAAGATTTCCTAAATATGTCCTGTTGTTACTATTTAAAAACAATCATAAATGAAATGTTCCAGAGAAGCTGACACATGATCACCATCTTCCTCCTCTACTTTCTGAGTTTTCAAATTAGCTTGAAGAACAACAACAACAAAAATGCCAGGCATGGATTATGGTTGTAGGAAGAAGCACTTGGTGCGTTACTCATAACCTGCTGACTTCTGGTGTTTGTCTAACTTATCTCCCTGAGTTTTTCCCCCAGAACTGAGAGCTACCTACTCACGTCTCCATTCTTCAAATGACGGAGACAGGCTTTGGACTCCAGCTCCAAATGCCACACACCCTGTTTTTGTTACATCACAGTAAAGAACAAAATAGCTATTTAGTAATAAGACTTTTATAAATGTACATGTGGAAACTTTTTAAAAAACTGTGAGATCATTTTAGAACTGTGTATTTACCTATTAGGTATGGAAACAAAAACTGCCAAGTGATTTACATGCTTTAACTCTAATGATACAAAATCAAACTCTCCTGGCTTTAAAACATGTCAACCGGAATGACCTCAAAGGGGAAAAGGGGTTTCTAAGTTCTTTGGGAGAAAGCTTTAGAAAACATAGCGTGACATATGTAGACTCTTAAAGTTCTTCCCTCTTCTTTTTTAAAAAAATCAGTGATTTACGGAAAAAGTTATAAAGAGTTCATTATTTTCCTTCAAAGAACTACGACTCCAATGTAAGTTGTTCGATTTTGAAAATGATTCTGAACCACACTTTACTGCCCATATCACAAAGGCACCAATGTCTGTGGCAGTGAGGAGAGGAAGGGACAGAGCACTGGGAACACTGGAAGGGCCCATTTTTGACGGCACCAAGGAAGTACGTCCATTTTGTGGGGCTCCATATTTCATGCCCCTGCAAGCTGTCTTTCTCTCATTCTTCTTTCATCACTCTGCCCTATTCTTTCCATTACCCCTCGTTCTACATCCAGAGAATAAAAACAAGTGCAAAGCGAAAGAGAAAATGATGCATTGAGTGCCTACTCTGTGAAGCACTGTGCCAAGAGCATCCACACGTGAACTCATTTAATTTGGCAATAACTGTATGACATATGATAACCAATTTATAAATGGGGAAACTGAGGCAGAGAAAGGCATGTGGCCTGCTCAGGGTCACGCAGCTATCATGGTAGAGCATGATTTGAATTCTAGATAGGCAGAGCACCCACGCTGCACAATTCCAGGGACTCCCGTCAGTGATGTTCTATGGGGTTGCCCCCCAGGGGCCCTTGGACATGTCACCACAGCACCCATTTGGACCCCTCATGGACTTTGCCATATGCTACACTTTTCCTCTAGAACCTCAACAAAGTATCAAAGAAGGTCAAGTTCATCCTAAAGGATATCCCACTGACTCTTTTTAACACTCTTCCCTGTCCTTCCCAGGACCACCACAGAGGTGGAGCTGGGTTCCAACAACAGGGGGAGTGAACTTGGAGGTAGAACCTGAACAGTCAGCTGCTGAGGGACAGAATCCACTTTTCTGTGTGTCTCAACTCTTACACTGTCAAAGCTTATGTTTTTAAGGGTCCGCTTTTCCAGAATGGGCTCAGAGAGGGGAATCTTTCCCTGCTATTGCCTTCATTCCCTTACCCTCCATTCCACTTTTCCACCTTGGTTTGTTAGGCTGAGGCAAGGAAAAAGACTTTCATTTTCTAGTTAGTTTCCTGGTGTGCTTTGTGATGAACACAGCTGCACTAAGCAGTTAATGACAGTTAATCAGTTTCGCTTCCTAGATAAGATACTTCTGCAGTCCCACTGTCCCTAGGCCCCAGGTCAGAAACTTGTGGGTACAAATGAGGCCATGTTAACCTTAATTCCCAGATTTCAGTTCCCTCTGGCATTGCTCCTGGGTCTCAATACTATGTGAACATTTCTGGGAGCTGCTAAAGGGTCTCTCACATGTGTTTAAGACAAAATCTGTGCCCTTTGAGTGCAATTACTCTCCCTTTAATCACTTCCAGGCATCTGCCAGGGTGGCTGGACAGCTGCCCGGACCGCTGACCACCCACCACTTCTTGATGGACACAACCATCTCCACTGGGACCTGCAGCTGCTCTCGGGGAGGATGCTCCTGTGGGGCTGGCTCCTATGTGACCTCAAGCTACAAAAGCTTTCAGGAACCAAAATAGCACTGCATTCTGCTCAAACCACAACGTCAGAGTCCTGCCTATGGCAAAAATAGCAGGGGTGGGGGGATGGCCCCTCCTCATAGGGGTGAGATCTAGGGCCCAGAGCAGGGCTGGGGACAAGCTTCCATGCAGTCTCTCACACTAGAGTCCCCAGCTGCATGCCCACAAAGGATGGCCTGCTTGTCCCTCAACATAAAAGGCAAGTGCAGAGACAAAACCATTCACTTCTACACCCTGATTTCAGTGTAGGCTCATTGACATTGAATTTGGCTATCTGGAAAGAAATTTGTTATTCAAAGAACTTATTTTGATATATAGGAATTTCAGCTATTGTCCACCTCTCGACCAATGACAAAGAAGAAAACTGGTGGACCAGGCATACACTATGAAATGATAGTGGAAAATCGTCACCAATAAGATCTTGAAAGATAAGCATGGGAAAGAGAATCAACAATTTAATATTCATTGAAGTACAAATCCCATTTAAGAGACATTCAGAAAAGAACTACATTACCAACTGTTCCAGAATCAACTCTGGGGTAGTGACCACAAAGGAGACCAGAGGAAAAGTGCTGACCTGAACAGTGAAGTTAACTTTCAAGCAAAGTGTTCTCACTAATAACTTAATAAGGAGCTCTCAGAATATTCAGAGTTGGAGTCCAAGGAAGG
Source organism: Mirounga leonina (assembly GCF_011800145.1). Taxonomy (NCBI): domain Eukaryota; kingdom Metazoa; phylum Chordata; class Mammalia; order Carnivora; family Phocidae; genus Mirounga; species Mirounga leonina. The sequence goes on from NW_023270426.1 coordinate 34,787,555, forward strand.
CACTTGAATCAAATGAAGTATTGGTCTAATTTGGAGACTATGTTAATTTTCTTCTGGTAATAATTTTAGAAAACATAGGTTTGCTTTTCCAGGCAATTATTTTAATGAATCAATTGGGGTTTCAAGAAATGATTAAATGAGTTCAATTTTGTTTCAGGTTCAGCAAAATGAGATCATTTTTTCTGTTTTTGGTTCAGATGAGGCCAAGTCCTATGTCCAAAATAGACTAATAGGAATTGGGATAAATTTTTTTTTTTTTTGCCCTTTATGTCCCTCATCCTTCCTTCCCCTTCTCTTCCCCAAACAGCTGTTCTTTTGATCTCACTGAACTTTGCTGTGTTGTATAATTACTTCTTCTCTCCCCTCCCAAAGTAAATTTCTTCTCAATTCTGAGTCCAAATCAGCACACTGGAATGGGTTTCCTTCCTACACACAACTGGGATATCAATTAACCAGGAAGGTCCCTTTCATTTATGCTTTCACTTTCATTAAACCAAACTACCACATATTAATATCATGCTGGTAGCATAAGCCTGGAAACAACACGGTCAATATTTGGAAGGTAACACTCTCTTTATACAAATGCCCAGAGCAATGTTAAACTTAGCACAAGCACAGATTTAAATGGTTTTTTAAAATGGCACATCAGTAAAGATTTCCCAAGTAACAGCTTAAATGGACAACTTGTGGGCTCAGTGAAATAAGTCATAATAGAAAAAGGATCAATTTCTTTAAAATTATAGAATTGCAATATAAAATTGGTGCTAGTCTTGTATCAAACCTTGGAAGATAGGGTTTCTTTCTAGACATAAGGAGAGAAGGCTACTAGATCTTCCTTACCTGTTATGGTGGCTTTGTTGATGGATGGTTGGTTGCACATGGGTGATCTTCTGACAAAGAGAAAAAAGTACAAAGTAGTAAATACGTGGTGCATGTTAATTTGAGGACTCTTTGAGTCATTTCAGATATGTCATTTTAATTTAAAGAATTATTTTTAGGCTAGGACATGCAAATGAAGACTTCTTTTTTTTTTTTTTAAGATTTTATTTATTTATTTGAGACAGAGAGAATGAGAGAGACAGAGAGCACATGAGAGGGGGGGAGGGTCAGAGGGAGAAGCAGGCTCCCTGCCGATCAGGGAGCCCGATGCGGGACTCCAGGATCATGACCTGAGCCGAAGGCAGTCGCTTAACCAACTGAGCCACCCAGGCGCCCGCAAATGAAGACTTCTTTCAGACTAGCCACCTAAGTTCCCAAGCACCCTTTGCACTATAGTTCAGATCACACATGTCAAAAAAAAAAATAGTTAAATCTCATAGTGATAGACTTCGAGGCAAATAAAGCTGAAGTAAATGTCATAGGAACATGATAGAGGAGGACGTTCCTATTGATTGACTACGTTCCATTAAACCAGGGCATATAGAGCAAACACAGACTTGGTGAATTTGAAAAGCAGTCAATCTACAAGTCGTTTCCCAAATACGGTGGTGAGAAACTTTTGTTTTTGGCACAAATTCTCAGAGGTGAATGACTCCTTGTAAAATGTATTACAATTATAGAAGCTATTTAAACCCTTTCGTTTCTCCTTCCTCATATTGAGTAACATCTCTGATGCATTTGCTAGAGAGGCATATTAATGCTTTGTCCAAATAGATGCTACAGAGGCTTTAGAAATACTATAAACTAAAGGTACTTGAATTGATTCTGTCTGTGTCCTCTAAGTTTTCAGATATTTCCCAAGTTTCACAAGATGATTATAAACCCCTTGACCTAAAAAATCCTGCTATAAAACTAATTTGTTTTTCCTACAGAGCCCAGAACAATGTATCCAGTATTCAATCAATGCTTAATAAATTATATTGAAAAGAATATCATTTATAAAATACAACTTTAGAAAGTTGTCACTTATAATTGGAAACTTTAAAAATATTGCATAGTGATCTTTAACACTTAACCAACACTTACGAAACACTTATTGTGTGTCAGACACTGTGCTAAATGAGTACTTTAGATGAATAATCTACTTTGATCCTCAAAAGAAACCTTAAGGCAGGTAATCTCACTGTTTCAATTTTACCAGTGAGGAAAACAAAGCTTTGGGAAGTTGACTTGTTCAGAGGAAGAGGGCTGAGATTTGAACTAAAGCAGTGGAATTCTAGGGCGAGCGGTCTGCTAAACTGCCTTACTTTTAGGATGCTTTTGAGGAACCTGGACGAACAGCCACGCATCTGTGCACATGGCAGGCCCTTGCAAAGCTGTGTTCACAACTGCTCTCCTGAGATGACAATTCTCTTAACTGGGGAACGCAATCAAGTGCTTTGTAAATTCTCACTGACTTGGTTCCAGTCAGTATCTGGCTCTGTCTTATTGCTGTTAAGTTTACTGATGTCAGTATGGGACTGAAGTTTTCGTGTTTGACTGGAAACACATCAAAATCGACTATGAAATTATTTTAGTTTTTTTTTTTAAAGATTTTATTTATTTATTTGACAGAGAGAGAGATAGGAAGAGCAGGAACACAAGCAGGGGGGGCGGGAGAGGGAGAAGCATGCTTCCTGCCGAGCAGGGAGCCCGATGTGGGGCTCGATCCCAGGACCCTGGGATCATGACCTGAGCTGAAGGCAGACGCTTAATGACTGAGCCACCCAGGTACCCGAAATTATTTTAGTTTTTATTAGTAAATGAAATGAGGAAATTTGAAACTTGATTAATGCTTCATAAAACAGAAAGGTTAATGCTCTAAATTGCTACTCTGAAATAGACCTGATCTCTATATAAACAGTTATCTTGCTGAGAGTTTATTTAAATAATTTATAACTGAATTTAGTTCTTGCTCTGTGAAAATTTAGGAAGCATTTTATCTGAAGATGGTGTAACGTGAATAGTCCTACACTTTTCTACTGTTTTGGAAAACCAAATTATTGACTTGTTACTCATTATCTTCTCTTAATATTAATCCTACAACTTGGGGACTTGATATTTCAAGTAATGACAAGCAGAAAATATTAATCATTTGATTCATGGTTACAGTGATAAATGATTTAATGAAGAATGAGCCAGAACTCACTCTGGAATTGAAAATCTCAAAACATGCAAGAGCAAGGTGATAGGAACCAACAGTAGGCTAGCAAAGTCAGCAGTGCACATTTGAGTACCCACAGGGGCCAGGCTTCACATGTCTTCTTCCTGGACTGACTCTTTTCCTGGAGCAAACAAAAAGGGTGGATTGTGCAAGGTAGCACATGCCTTCCATAAAATCCATGGGTCAGCCTGGAAATGTTTTAGTGGCACTGTAAGTGTCCAGCAGGGAAAATTCTGATTCCCTCATGGTCATCATGTGATGGGCCAGAGTTATAACCATTTCACTGTCCCTGAACACAGCAGAGCTTAGCTGTGTGTACACTGGATCCTACTAGTCTGATATCGGAAGATATTGGTTTGATCTGAATCAGAATCGGTAAAGAAGGTACAAAACAGGGCGCCTGGGTGGCTCAGTTGGTTAAGCGACTGCCTTCGGCTCAGGTCATGATCCTGGAGTCCCGGGATCGGGTCCCGCATCGGGCTCCCTGCTCGGTGGGGAGTCTGCTTCTCCCTCTGACCCTCCTCCCTCTCATGCTCTCTGTCTCTCATTCTCTCTCTCTCAAATAAATAAATAAAATCTTTAAAAAAATATATGGTTTTTTTTTCTTTTGGAAAAATCTTTGGAGTTGATATTTTAATAACTTTTTGTTTATTATTAACACTAGATTGTCAAAATAAGGAGTATTTGAATAATTAGTTTTCCACTTAATCATGGAAAATTTTCTCTTTTTTGATTTTTCGCTTTTATTAGCACTTCCAAATAATAATCAATTCCCATCTCAGCTTTCCTTTTTTCAACTGCTTCCTCTGTTATCACAAAATCACAATTTTAGGGATGCCTGGGTGGCTCAGTCAGTTAAGTGTCTGCCTTTGGCTCAGGTCATGATCCCAGGGTCCTAGGATAGAGCCCTGCATCAGGCTCCCTGCTCCATGGGAAGCCTGCTTCTCCCTCTCCCACTCTCCCTGCTCTCTCTCGCTGTGTCTCTTTCTGTCAAATAAATAAATACAATCTTTAAAAAAAAAATCACAACTTTATTAATTGCTCCATGACACTCCTGATCTGAGTTTCAGTAATAGCAAGAGAATCAAAGATCTTTGGTATGATATGATGCTCCTCCAAGTAACTGTTGCTTAGAATTAAGAGGATGACTTTGGATTGACTTTAAAGTCTTGAAGAGATTCTTTGTCCGTGGTTAATTTATGAAGTAAGCCGAAAGTATAAAGTTACCCTGAGTGTAAATAACTGGGCAGAGGACTGATTATGCCAGATGATCTCTGACAGACGCAATCACCATATTTATTTCTCATACTACTTCATTTCTGATATTAGAACCATCACTACAAAGTATTTATAGAAAATTAACAGGACATCTTATGACTTAGTGTAAATGGTTAAACAACATGGCAACGACTCAGAGAAATCTAATATATTGCCCTGAGTTCAATCAAACTGAGAACACACCGTCTAAAAGTTCAGCAAGAAGGAGTGGGGAAAGAATAACTTACTTGCTAGGTGCTCGATCTTGCAAATTAGTTAACGCAGCAAAGTTGTTTCGCACAGTTCGCAGGCTGGCCAAGACCTACAACAAAAAGGGATTCTTTAAGCTACTTGGAGTACGGCCATCTTTAGTGCAATTTAAAATGGTTTGGTGATTTAAAAAGTAGTCTGTTAAGTGAAAACCTGATACTGCTTTCAACCTAGTTTCATATACCATTAAAGAATCTTCTAGCCCTTAGTGAAGTTTACATGTATCTATTTGAAATCTAGAGAGGCCAGACTGCAAAGATTTTCCAGACATTTCTCCTCATTGTCTATGAATATGGTGACAGTAACAACAGCTTCCACAATATTCCTGGACTCCTCAGCCAGCAGAACAATATCCCAGGCAATATGCATAGAGTGTTGTTACACTTCAGGCAAATCTGAAATAGTATAATATAAAATAATAATAAACTCTCACTTTAAGGGTTAAAATTGTAAATGTATATATCCCCGAATTCTCCTCAAACATTCACCAAGAACGTCAGACTTTCAAAGACGTTTCAAAGAAAGCTAGGTGAATTTTAAATTGTTTTTTTCACCTTTGCTACATGGCTATCTATCGAGTAAAGAAATTATTTTCTTTGTTAAGGTTATCTGAATCACTAAGGGATGCATTTTCACATAAAACAGGACCACCCTGATGTGCACAGAGGTGGGCCCATAGAAGATACTAAAAAAAAAAAAAAAATGTGTTGCATAAATGAATACATAGACACAACACACCCATACACATAAGGCAGGACCAATATGTCCCCCTACCTCTGAAGGTCCTTCTTTTTCTAATTCTAGTGCAACCAGAAGGTGGCAAAAAGTATTGGAAGTAAGCCTAGGAGAGAAAATTTACAATGACTTTACCTGCCTCCCTTCCCACTAGTATGGGCAAGTTTCCCCCAGGTGGAGCCCATATTAGGTGAGACTATAATTAATCTGGGTGACAATGAGAATGTTGAAGTTGCACTAAAACACAGATTTCAAGTGTCTTTGTAGGTACTACCTAACAACCCAGACTGCCTGACTCGGTTATGTATTCACTGTGTGAACTTAGACAAGTTACATAATCTCTGTGTGCCTCAGTTTCCTTTTCTATAACCCAGGATAGTGATAGCTATCTCTGAGGTTGTTGTGAAGATGATAGGAAAGGATAGGGTAAGTGCCAAGGACAGTGCCCGGCAAACAGAAAGCACTCAACGAATATAAGCCCATTATGGCAACATGCCAGCTGATTAATGATTTGGCACGTGCATGGGGAGTTTACTTAATGATTATCATTTGGTAAACAAGGCGGGGGGTGAAGCATGCAAATTTATAATTGCTCCAAGTGTTCCAGAACTATATCCAGGATGTTTTCATCTGGCACTGACTTAGACTAAAGTCAGTCTAAATGTTTTTCTAAGACAAAAATGTCTCAGACATTTCTGAAACTGGCATTAATTCTCCTAAGTCACTGGGGTGCTGTTTACACCCTGGGACGGCAACCTACAGCATTATCCCCTGAAGGAGTTAACGGTGCTTCCTGAGGTGCCAACCATGATTAACTCAGTCACTGGAAAAACCTGGCTCATTATCACATATAAACAACTCACAGCACTGAAAGGTCACGCTGCCTATGACGGAGTATTCAAATAGCCAACTGTTGACATCAGAGCATGCTGTCTTTCATTAGGCATGAAATCTTGAATGATGCAGAAATAAATCTGATCAATGATCCACTGTCATTAAATCATGCAGGCCTAATTTATGCTTTAAGAATTGAATATCAAATACACTAATAAAACATTTTAAATAAGATTATTGCACTCCCTAAATGCTCCTTTTTCTAGGCAAAATTTAACCTCAGAATTCTGAGAACTTTGTTCTAATAAGTTATAGTAAGCGCACTGCACTTGACACCTACGTAAATAGAAATACTGCTGCAGGTAATTCAAGTTCTATGCTCATTTGAAAGGAAACATTAATTCATGAAAGATATAGTGTGTTTCTTCACTCTGTTATAATAAAAATATTAAATCAGATGATTTTGTTTCAGTTTTTAATTTAAATTTAATGTATTTCTTTTGTATAATCTGTATCTCCACATGGTACAGAATTTAAACAGAATATAAAGGTAGAATGTAGAATGCATCCCCCTCATTAAAAAAGACAAAAACCAAAATTATTGTTATTTGTGAGAGGAGGCAGGTAGATGAAATCGGGGAAGTATGCTCTGAGGTATTAAAAATACTGGTACTGTTCTAATTCTTTAACTGTTGATTTTAGTGTTCTTTATATTTTAGATAGTCACTAGCTATATTCTCTTACATTTTTGAAGAATTTCCAAAAGAAAGTGAAAAAAGAAGTTGCCTTCCCAGTCCCCCCCCCCAACATTCTGCCTGTCCCCTCTACCAACGAACTTTTAGGTTGTCTCCTAGAGTTTGCTTTTACAAACACTGCTGCAGTAAATAATTTTGTAAATCCATCATCCCTTATGCGTGCAAGTATTAGACCACTGTTTTTGTGATAGGACAAATAATACCCTGTAAATTCTATATTAAGGATTATTATATCCTGCCCTACGGCACACATATGATAATGGCAGAAGTGTAAATAAAAGTTCCAGATGGGGGCGCCTGGGTGGCCCAGTCAGTTAAGCAGCTGACTCTTGGTTTTGGCTCAGGTCATGATCTCATGGGTGGAGGGATCCAGCCCCTCGAGGGGCTCCAAGCTCAGCACGGAGCTGGCTTGGGATCCTCGCCCTCTGCCAGCCACCTACCCCGTTCGCCCGTGCGCATTCTCTCTCTCTCAAATAAATAAATAAAATCTTTTTTTTTTTTTAAGTTCCAGACAATTGTTATGGAAAGCATGACCCTAGATTTAGCTGACTGATTCTAGGTGCCTCCATCACCAATGCACTGAGTTAGTCTTTCACGCTCTTATCTTCCAGACTACAGAGTGAGGCGTCTGGTTCTATAGGCTGTGGGGGAGAACCGGAAACCGTTTTACTCAAGCCCTTGAGTCAGGATTCAATTATTCTTCCCTTTTGCTCTAGGGTAGTTCTCACTCCCCTTGAATTCAACCTTTTAAGAACTGTAGTCAGGGCTTTAACGCTCCTATGCTTTTCTCCACGCCTTAATGCTTGCTAACCAAAAAGAACCTTGAGGTTTGCCCTTACACAGCTCAATGGTTAGAAAATTAAGGCCATTTCTTTCTCTTCGGCCAATCCAAGCAAAAGTGTAATCAGTCGAAGTCAAAAATGCATTTGAAATGATGAGAAATATATACATTTTAGGAAAGAAATCATGGCGATGCTATGGAAAACTGTGGCAGAGATGGATCATGTACTGGCTCAGGAGAAGGACTAAATGTTATTTATACACACTAATCTCAGATTTTCTTAAATACTTTTAACATTTATTAACCAATAAGATTCACTGAATCTTCACTTTTCATTGAAAAGTTAAACAACTGAACATATAGCCTAAAAGCAAAGTATACTTCTATAGTAATGACTACTTGAAAAGATTTGAAGAGGAGGTTGCTGTAAATAAACAAAAAAGATGTGGCAACAACGTTCTCCTTAAAAACCCCTGCTTAAAAAGTGAACAAAGAATTTTGAGGATTGTTTTTCATTACAAATACACTTCATGTCACTAGATGGTGCTAAAACACAGATCAAGAGTAGCCACAGTTGCCCCTGGAGTTGGGGGAAAGGAGGAGAAAAAATTCCTTGTCTTGGTTTTACTTCCAGAAAAAACAAAAACAAAAACAAAACAAAACAAGCAAACAACAATAACAATAACAAAAAAAAAAAATGGAGTCAAATTATGATTACTTACAAGATAGAAAAGTCATTTTGATAGAAACCTTTCCAAGTTATGTTTTGGTTAAACTGTATGAAATTGCTCTTCTTGTATGTCAACAAAGGTTGAATATTGATGATTTCATATAATTCGATCTAAAAAGTATTTTGATTTATAGAAGATGCTAGCTGAAATGTGATGACTAGCTTCCAGCAGGGGGTTCCTGGTGGCTTCATCAACCTGGGGATTAAGATGAGACCACAAGGTAGCCACGGCCGGGTGAAATGGGGCAGGGACAATCGGGCATTAAAAAAAATACTGGCAATGTTCTATTACCAAATGGAATAGTAACGTTCTATAGCGTTAAATACTAGTACATTTTTTACAAAATTATGCCAGATGCTGTATTTTGATTAAAGCTAAAATGACTCAGCTGTTCCTACCCTGTAGATTTAAATCCAGCATATCTCCTTAGTCTGAATAACATGAGGGTTCTCCAGGGATCCAAGAAAATAGTTGGGTATTTTCTGTGTCTTCCTTAATCAAATATTCCACTTCTTTTAACAGTCCATACTTCAAGATGAGAATTCTAATTGACTTGTAGTCATATCACATATCTGGGCGGGTGTGGCCCGAGGCAAATGATTACAAAGCAGAGTCTCCTACATTTCATCAGTGTTGTGACTTGTTGGTATTCTGAATCCCCCTAAAGAGCTCTGGCCAAACTGTTACTATACTTTTGGGAGGAAAAGGCCAATTGTGGAGCTGCATGACGTGGCATGGCACTGGGATTCCTCTCAACACCTCGCCTTTGCGCCTAAGGAAATCCCCATACCAAAAGATTTCAACAAAAACAGAGAATATTTCAAAAGGAACTAAATCACATCTATAAAAAATGTGATGTTTGTGAGGACTAAAAGGATTCTGAGCTTTTAGGGGAAACATAAGAAACTGGAAGTGGCAAACGGTATAGGGTAAACACCAGAAAGAATTGCTTACCCCAACAGTGTTGGAGACATGGGAACACGACCTGAAGCAGGGTTGTAGGACTCTTTCTGAAGATGACACCTATCCCAGATGGGTTAGGGTTCAGCCCTGTCCATCAAATTGGATGTCTTTCTAAATTCTCTTATAACAAGATTCTGTTCTCTTAGCTTCACAGGAAACCATGACTGGGAAAAAAACCAGGGAGGGATCCTTTCATGTTTTGGGGAGGCACTCAGGCATAAAGAAATGAGTTCTCAAGTGGAGGCGGATGAGGTGGGTTTGGGAGACTTTTGACCACTTTAGACAGTGTGAGGCCAGTTACTAAGAATTATGGGAAGGAAAACACACATAGAAAAATATACCTAGGGGGATATAAAGTAAAATGTCAATACTAGTTATTAAGGGAGTTGGAATTATGGGAAAATTTCATTTTCTTCCTTTTCTTTATAATTTTTTCTAAACTTTTTTATGGAAAAAAATTCTATTTTGAAAGCAGTGTGTCTTTTTAATATTTTATTTATTTATTTATTTAGAGAGAGTGAGAATGGAAGTGGGGGCAGAGGGAGAGGGAGAGGGAGAGAGAATCCTCAAGCAGACTCCCTGCTGAGCACAGAGCCCAACATGGGGCTCATTCTCATGACCCTGAGATCATGACCTGAGCCGAAATCAAGAGTCAGGCGCTTAACCAACTGAGCCACCCAGGAACCCCCAAAAGCAGTATGTCTTTTTAACCAGAATAATTTAGTGTGAGATCCTAAACTCCAAAGCATGCTGGAGGAAGGAGGTAATTCTTTGGCCTATTTGAACATTGCCCTGAGTGACCTGTCTAAAATCAAGTCTCCTGTCCATTTGCAAAAGCAACTATGGTATATTAAGCCAAATAATGTTGCTATCACTTCAGGCGACATAAACATCTCTCATTTTAAACATTATATATAATATTTGGTATTCAGTGGTGAATATTATGTCCTGTATTAAAAATCTGAGATGTTATTGGTTCGCTGAACAAAATATGCTAGCAGTGTGCAACAGGGCTTAAGAGATGGTCATAGACAAACTGCTGCTACTGGGCCTTACCCGCTTTCCCAAAGATGCCCTATCAGTGGTGAAATTGTTCAGGATTTAACAGGCTTTTTATTTAAAAATTTTTTTAAATTCTAGTATAGCTTTCCAGATCATATACCCAAGTAAAAGGCCACTTGTGCAAAATATGAAGCGCTTAAAAAAAAAAAAATCTGCAACCTCTGGGCCAATGACCATCTTCCATAAGGTGTTACAAATCATTAAGCTAATCATAAGCAAACTTTTCTAAAATTCCAGGATTATTTTTAGGCATCAGATATGCCTACATATTACGCAGAGTTGGTTTATATTCAAAGTCCTGATTTCAAATGTATTACATATACATATTTATTTTAATAATTTAACATAGACTAAATGTTTTTACATATGTATATATTTCCCAGTGTACTTAAATTGTTAGTTTTTTTGTAGTTTATAGGTATACTACAGAATATGTCTAATTATATAAAAGACTAGATTTCCTAGGAATTTAAGACCATTGATGGCAAGGACCAAATCAAATTTATTTATCTATTTATTGGAGGAAAAATCTTTTTATATCAAATAAAAGTATTTTTATTTGTAAATTTTTTTTGTACAAATTTTTATTTGTAAAAGTTGTAAATGTTTTTGAACATAGAAATATAGGTACTAGAAAGAATATGATTTCCAGCAAAACCGTAAGCAAACAAAACATTAACTTCTAAAAGATATGGTGGTCATATTCTATTTCTAATTGCCTGCAGTAATGAAAAAAATCACTATTATATGGTGTATTACTTATAGATTCATTAAATTTTGGTCTGAATTATAGCAATCACAAAATTTCAGGAAATCTGAAAAAAGGGAAGAATTACACATAATCCTATTATCCAAACACTGCCATTATGTATTGAAAAAATAACCTATTACAACATTTTTGAGATGAAAGAGCTCTTACTAATTACAACACTTAAAATTCATCTTGTTTCCTAGAAATTGTGCTTAGCATTTCACAAGCTTGGTGTTATTTTAATATCTTATAAACCTCACGAAATGGATTCTCTTGGAACTTTCATCTAGCAGAGGAGTAAACCAGGCTTGAAAAAGTTCAGTGACTTGCCCAAGGCCATTCACTGAGCAAGAGGAAGAGATGGGGTTTGAACTGAGGTCTACCTTTATCCAGGCAAGTCGTCTAGTTTTACCAGTTGAAAAAAGAAGTCGTAGAGAAGTTAAATGAGGTGTCCAAGGCATCAGAACTAGTTTTGATTATGATTATGATTGGCCCCTATTATCATTTTTATAATCTGTCTGGATCACTTGTATCCTAATATTCAACGTTTCTTTTTAGAGTTAGTGTTGGCTTTAACCCTGTTTTATGCCCCAGTTAAATCAGTATATTCCATCCTGTTCCCAGTCTACCTATACTAGGGACTCTCAACTTTTCCTGGAAAAATACCGGACCTTTAAAAAATACAGATGCTTGTGGGCGCCTGGGTGGCTCAGATGGTTAAGCGACTGCCTTCGGCTCAGGTCATGATCCCAGGGTCCTGGGATCAAGTCCCACATCGGACTCCCTGCTCCTTGGGAGCCTGTTTCTCCCTCTGCTTCTCTCTCTCTCTGTCTCTCATGAATAAATAAATAAGATCTTTAAAAAATTTTTAAAAATAAATAAATAAATAAAAAATACAGGTGCTTGTGTACTGCCTGGAGCACTGGGTGTTACACGCAAACAATGAATCATGGAACACTACATCGAAAACTAATGATGTAATGTATGGTGATTAACATAATAAAAAAATAAAATAAAAAAGAAGAAGATGAAGATAGTAGGAAGGGATAAATGAAGGGGGGAAATCAGAGGAGGGAGGAACCACGAGAGACTATAGACTCTGAGAAACAAACTGAGGGTTCTAGAGGGGAGGGGGGTGGGAGGATGGGTTGGCCTGGTGGTGGGTATTGAGGAGGGCACGTTCTGCATGGAGCACTGGGTGTTATGCACAAACAATGAATCATGGAACACTTCATCTAAAACTAATGATGTAATGTATGGTGATTAACATAACATAATAAAATACATACATACATAAATAAATACAGGTGCTTGGATCCAACCCCCAGATTTTTGGATCCAGTTGATCAGGGATACGGCCTGGGATAACAGCTTTCTAGGTGATTCTAATGGGCAGCAAGGTAGCAAAGCACTGGCCTATATAAAGAATATCTGCCTACCAACCATTTTATATATATTCCAAATGCTTTAGATTCTTTTATCACCTTCTAGCATTTATGTTATATGCTTAAAGTATTTTCATGATTTGTATGTCTAAAAGGAACAAAGATAAATTTAAATCTGTACAAACGGCACATAAAAAAGGAGTAAACAAAGCAACAGGTTGAACTGAAATATTAAATTTCAAGCACTGATCATGCATCTAGTTACACTAAATGTAATTTAATCCATGATATAGCCCTCTGCTTCTAGTGTTTATGTAAGTTAAGTAGCTATGGTCCCATTTAAATATGTCACTTAGGTAATTTGTAATCTGAAGCAAAGACATTCTTTGGGTTTATGGGTTTATAAGGAAACAGTCCAATATGGTTAAGGTCACGTTCTCTAGCACTGCCTTTGAATTACTTAAATGAACCACAGAATTTTTATTGTATTTGCATCTGACTTAAAATGAAATTAAGAACCAGAACTAATCCCCCAAATTAAATTTTCACATCTGTGAGAAACCCGCCCATTCACCAAACTGCTTACCTGAGCAAATGGAGTCACAATCAAGTCATCTCCATGTCTGAAAAATAAACCAAATCCCATGTTAGAAATTACGATAACTCTATGACCACTTTTGATCAGGATTAAATAATAAGTTGCACTTTCATAAATTTCCATAGAGAATTACAGTAATTCCATCCTTATTCTTCAGCACGTGTTCTTCCCAGCCAGTGGGTTGAAAAACTGTCTTCTGGGATGTTAACCATTGTCCAGCTGTCTGGGTTAAAAGGGGCTTCTTGATCATTAAGCAAGGTCACTGCTGCCTTTTACGTGCACGCGATATACAATAGGAGAAAGACCGTTCCGGCCGCAGGGCCTGAGTTTTACTCGTGGCTTCTTACTGTAGAGGCATTAGTAAGGGGTGCTGTGGAAGGAGCCGGCAACTGCAGTGGCCTCAGTGAGAGGACCCTGGACCGTCTAACATTTGAAGGTGATGAGCATCGAGTGTCCCGCATCACGGTGGGAGACAGGCTAGCAACTGTAGGAGACAGGCTAGCAACTGTAGGAGACACGGGACTGCATCATACACGAATCAAAACCCGGGGGACCTTTTCAACTGACTCACGTCCCGCTGCTGTGGCTAAAGGGGGGCTTAACATGTGTGCCATTGCCACAGCAACATCGGCCACACCGAGCCTGGGATGCAGGAGCAAGGGGTCAGCATGGCGTGTCTCGGAGAAACCGGGAAAGGCAAGGAAAGTTTTGCAGCATTCTACTCGGAGGAAAGCAGGGAGCCAGGGCCCAGGGTTCTTTTGTGGTATTTCTTAGCATGGGTGACTTGTGAGAAGGATTTCCAAAATCTCCATGGGGTATTTCGTGATCTAGCTAGCTGAAGCTCTTTCATCAAAAGTGAACGTAATTACTCTACACAGAGAGCTTCCTGGACATGACTTTGACTGAGAACACTGCAACTGAACTGTGCACTCAGTCATGGACAATTCAGAAAAGGACTGAACGACCTCAAACACCACCCATGAAATATGTTTCAGCCCAAGCAGCATATGCGTGACGTCAATACATGGATCGTTACCAATGATTAGACCATTCGTTACGGCCACCATCAAATTACACAGAGATCTTGAAATTCAAAGTGTGGGAAAATAAAAAGCAGGAAAGGTCGGAACACACTTTAAAGGAAACGTGTTATTTTGCACCCCTTCGCTCCAGGATTACATTTGGGGGGGGCACTTGTTTTTTCTGTAGATTATTCGGATGGTCAAAATTAAAGTAATATGAAATCTAGATGTTTTCCCAAGGGACAGTCTTCTCTCCCATTTCATTCTTTATAATTGCCTGGCTACAAAGTTTATTTTCTAAGAATTAAGTTCTGCTGACAAAGGCACACCACTAATCTGAACTTGATCCCTGGAAATGAGTCTTCTCATTTTTTACATGAATTACATTGGATGACTCTAAACTAAAAAGGGTGTGAATGTTTATTAAAACATGAATTCTTTCTTTGGTTGTAAGCTCTGTAAAAGATATATTTAGAATATACAATATTTAGGATGATTTACCAGTCTTGCTTCCCTTCCCTGTCAAAGCAGAAAGAAAGAAAGTTATAATTTTAGTGACGGAGATACTTCATTCTTTTGAATTGCTCAGAAATTGCTTCTGCCAAATATCTCAAGATTGTCTCATTTCAGTAACAGTAAAATTATTTCTACTCTTTCAATGGGCACATGTCCTCAATCAAGGGCAGGTTATATCCCATCCTTTTCTTTTCAAAATGATGTAATGCTTAAATAATCTCTGAATATATAACAAATATATAACTTTTAAGCCTTTGTCTAAGTCCTCACCTCAATATTGAAATGTCTTATCAGACCTACTGTCATAAGTACAATGATGCAGGTAAAATATATGTTATTTTGTGTATGGAAGAAAATAAATATTATGTGAACATATATTTTAAATGTACCCTGTAATGTGCTCATAATAAAGAAGATTATTAAGTTCCAAGGAATTCATTTCATTGTTATCTATAATTTGGCTTAAAGTATGTGTGAGTTTTAATCACCTGTAAATGCACACACACACTGAAAAGCCTATGATAGACTATGATTCTGAAATGCTGCATTTGAACGACCTTACCAACAAGGAACTTTTGAAACAAAGAAACTTGGCCAATAAAAGCACAGCTAGAAGGAGTTATAATACCACACAATAAGATTATTGGGGCTCCCTAAAATGGGAAGAGACTACTAGGATCCCCTATAATCTGATGAGAAGCTAGATTCAAATTTGCACAGTGAGCACTGTCCGGAGACTTGAAATGGTACCTCCTGGTGATATGATTCTTCTGAAGAGGATTATGTAATATTGTCTCTCATTTAAATAAAATCAAACAAACATGGCAACAACAAACTTTAACAAAAAAGGAAGAGGAACAGCTTTAAGGAGAGAAAATAGCTTTTGCAGGGGGGGATTGGTATATTTATAGGGACAGGTGGGAAGGGAGTGACACGGGATGGGGGGTGAGATCAGAAAAGAGGCTCCATTTCGGACACTGTATACATGCATGCATGTGTGTATGTATGCATATGTATGTGCATGTATAAATGCATGCATGTGGGCAATGAGGACATTCGTACCCAGGTAACAGTCACAGCAGTCAGTGCCAGGCTCATGATGTGGAAGGAGGTGCTCAGTAGCCCGCCCTGGCTACCACGGATTAAAACAGAGTCACCCACTCTAGGCAGGGAGGGCTTGGCTGTCCCCTCTCCCAAGAACTTGCTGAACGCGCACTGCTGAATTTTCTCTCCCAAAGAGGCATGACGATGAGAGTCCAGAACTACTCCCCAGGCCTGTGGCCATCCTTCCCCTACTTCTGTCTCACTTGCTACTTTATTTTCTGCCCTCATTCTTCCCACAAGAAGCCAGAAACATTAGCAAAAAGCTGAACAACAACCCCAAAGCAAACCCTCACAGAGACTTCATCGGGATCCGGAAACTATTCAAGTCCTTAGACGTGGCAAAGCCCCTGGTCATCTAACAAAATGAATTCAACCAACAGCAGCCTCTTGTAAACTAGCTCGTTTCAAAATTGTGTTGTAGCACAAGAGGATGCGACCTCTCCACGCTTCATTATGACCAAACCAGAAGGAAAAGCAGATGACGTTAATCTGAAGAAAGGTTTACTTTATTAATCAAAGACCCCTAATCCTATGGTACCAAAAGCACTAAGGGCCACAAAGTACCAGCTGCCTCCGAAGAGCGTGCCCGGCAGTGACATTGGGCACGACTAGTGGTCGTATGAACTAGCACTCTGAAGCGAAGCCGAAGGCTTACTTTCTGAATCTAATCTCATGCAAACTTCTAGGTCTTCCGTGCTTCACTCGGTCTGGCTCTAAAACTAGAAAGAAATTCTCCCCTGGAGTTTGTCAGAGAGGATTAGGGAACGGATAAACTTACAGATAACTGACTGGTCTTTTGAAATCCTGGTGTCTTTCTTCCCTTTGACTCAAAACTATCACCCATTCCCCCACTCACTCTTAATCCACCTCTTCTGGAACTGTAGAGAAACAAGTACGTTCTCATTTCTAGTATGTACATAAAAAGGTTTTTGGGCACCTAGGCTATCTGACAACCTCCAAGAATTAGCCAGAGGAGGAACACATCTACTCACCACTCTACTCCCATGTTCACGGAAGTACGAACATATAAAATACACAAGCAAACTAATATGGAAACAGATTCCTATACTTGACCTTTTAAAAAACTAATATATACATTTTGAATGTAAATCGCATATTAATTGTAGAAACTTCAGAAAATACAAAAAAAAGTGCAGAACTACTCAAAAATAACTGTCAATAACATTTTCCTTCTGGATGCATGTAAGCACATGTATGTTATATGTGATTTTTATGGAATGCATGATTTCTTATACAATTAGAATCATACTGTGTATTTCATTTTATATCTTGCTTTTAATAATAAACATATTGAGTCATGAAAAATTGCACATGCCTTTATACTTTTAAAATATTTTTTTAATGATTCCAGTCTATTTTTAGTAATCTCTAAACTTTTCAAGTAGATATCAATCCAAATGTATTAAAATCTAAGTGCTGATTCTATTTTAAAATTAAAACAATTTTAAATAATGTGTGAATACTCAAATTCATTTCAGTTCTTCATTCCTTTAAAAACAACTCACTAAAGAAAATGTGCTTATTTTGATAAAACACTCATAAGATAAAGCTAAATATTAAAATACTACATGAAAAACTGGGTTCATTGAGTACAAATTCATGAGGATGTTGAATACTTTATGTTGTTACCCTTTTAAATTAAAATCACAAAACTATGATTTCAGACAATAAAGGTACCAAGTACATTTTTGAAACTAAATTATATTTTTCCATAGATACCATTTTTAAAAGGTGACCTGTTTTTTTTTGTTTTTTTTTTTTCAAAAAAATACTGTTGGCTTTGAGAAACTACAAGTGTCACATTTAAGAATATAATGAACCCTTGGGGCACCTGAGTGGCTCAGCTGGTTAAGCGACTGCCTTCGGCTCAGGTCATGATCACAGGGTCCTGAAATTGAGTCCCTCATCGGGCTCCCTGCTCAGTGGGGAGTCTGCTTCTCCCTCTCTTTCTGCCCCTTCCCCTGCTCAGGCTCTCTTTCTCTCTCTCACAAATTAAAAAATAAAATCTTTTATTTTTTTATTTTTATTTTTATTTTTTTAAAGATTTTATTTATTTATTTGACAGAGAGAGACACAGCGAGAGAGGGAACACAAGCAGGGGGAGTGGGAGAGGGAGAAGCAGGCTTCCCACCGAGCAGGGAGCCCGATGTGGGACTCGATCCCAGGACCCTGGGATCATGACCTGAGCTGAAGGCAGTCGCTTAACCAACTGAGCCACCCAGGCGCCCTAAAAAATAAAATCTTTTAAAAAGAAGAATATAATGAACCCTTTAAAATTACTTATGAAGAAGACATTATGATTTTGGTAAACTCCTAGTAGGCATTATACTGCTAAAACAAACAAAAAACAAATGAAAAAATGTGCTTCTTTTGTATCAGATTCACCTGATGATATTGCTCCTCTGTATTGCTTGGCCTTTTAACTTAGAACTGGCTCCACTCTAAGTAAAAAAAAAAAAAAAAAAAATTAAGTAGTACCCATATTTATGGAACCCCAGGGATTGAAGTTTCTTTATAACAAAGCCGACCTCAGCCAGACCTGAATATAGAATTCAAGTAGTCCATTACCACAAAAGCTTGGTCCTGTGGTCAAAAGTCATAACTACCAAAACTTGCATTTTGACAGGAATGTTCAACATTTTACTGAGAACCCAAAATAATGTAAATTAATATAAGGGCAAAATTAAAGCTGTTCAGTATTGTGTAAGGTAGTATCTTCCAATCTGAATTTTTTCAGTGTCAAACTCCAAGCCACATTTGTGTGTATTTGTATATAGAATTGTGATGGTATTTTGCCAATGCTAACTATAGTTATCAGTCATCAAGTTGGAATGTTTACCCTAACTGAAGAGCACCTTTGTATTTATATTCCATACCAGCACAAAAAGGAAAAAACAAACTTATAGCTCTTTCCTCAATTTTAACAGACAAATAAGCTAATATAAAAACAGGTAAGGGGCACCTGGGTGGCCTAGTCAGTTGATTAGTGGACTCTTGATTTTGGCTCAGGTCATGGCCACACGGTTTTGGGATCAAGTCCAGAGTTGGGCTCTGAGCTCACTGGTGAGTCTGCTTGGGATTCTCTCTCTCCCCCTCTGCTCCTCCCCATCCCCTCTCTCTATAGTAAATAAATAAATCTTAAAAACAAAGCAAACAGGTGAATGAGGCCATCTAAGTTCTTACGTTTATTGAGGAAAGAGCCTATCTTATATTTATATACTTTTAACCCTTTATTTGCCCTTGAATTGTAATTTCCTAATATACTTGAGTGATAACTTGTTCTGAAGTCTTTTTCACTGATGCCCTGTGGAATACCTCAATGTCATGTTGGTTTTAGCACTGGAGGCTCTTGTAATATGTTACCATTATTATTTTTTTTTAATTTCTAAACTGGGCTTTCAATATAATTATTTTAAAAAATCAGAGTACAAATATCCAGCAAAATTATAAATAATAATGGTAATAATCACAAAGAATGACAATGATTATGAAACAATAATGATAACATTTATTGAATGATTACTGTGTGCCAGGCACTGTACAAAGCACTTTTACATTGAGTATCTCTTATTAAAGTCTTTTTGTAGATGAGGAGAGGGAAGCCCAAGAAGGACAAAAAGTCACATGCCTGTGGAGTGACGGGGCCAGGATTCAAATTTGGGCAGCATGACTTTGGTGGGTCTGCACTTAAATACTGCAAATCTGTATCTGTCATATATTTATCATTGCCAAAAGCATATTCGAAACAATGCCCAACCTCTAGTACATTTTCCATTTCATGAAGGTGATATGTATGATAAAGATAATAAACAGAAATTACATATAAATGCAAAAAATAAAAAACCAAACCAAACCAAAAAAAACCCATCATTACCAATGACTTACAAAACAAAACAAGCTTTGCCTACCTACTGAATTGCATGTCCTTCCACCCAAAAATAAAATAATAAATGCAATGAAATAAAATAATTTTTGGTTTCTAACCAGGTGATAGTTCTGGCTGGTAGCTGAATATCATATGTCCATATTCACAGTGTAGCAAGACTGTATGCATGCTGTATGTAACAAAGTCCTCTGGAGATGGCATTTACGTGCCTAGACATTTATATGTAAATATATGTAAATGTGTGTGTGTATGCGTGCGCGCGCACGTGCACATAATCCTTAGGGAAATTTTCTGGGCTCTCTTTCCTTTGACATAAGTATGTTGGTTTTCTGCCTCTGTACTTCAAATAAGAGGGAAAAAAGGTACTGTGGGAGAGAAAACCCACCACCATCCTCATTAACATAAAGAGAATTTATTATTTTGCCTGTATGATTCAATGGAAAAAACTCTTTAAAGAACATCTGCTCTGCAAACATTACATTTTAAGGAGTATAATGTGTCCACACAGACCCTGCATTCTGGGGTGGGGTAGGACAGATATAGGAAATTTCTGTGCCTTCCTCTTAATTTTGCTGTGAAATTGAAACTGCTCTTAAAAGTAAAGTCCTAAAATTAAAATATATATATATATATCTTTAGAAATGGATGTGACCTTAGAAGTTATTTAGTCTTCTGAAATTTAAACCATTTGCTCACTTCTTATTCACATTTTAAGAATTACGGCCTAGACTGGTACTTGACCCCCCAAAATTCTTAAAACAAAACTCAATATTTGGCCCACGTGCGCTCTTCTCACATGCACTGATGATAAAGCAAATGGAAGTGGAGTTAATGCAGCATGAGCACAAATTCTCTAGTCTGAAGTGTCATCTCTTCATTTGTCATAAAACAAAAATTTAGGCATCATTTGAGAAGGTACATTATACCAATAAATCCCCTCAAATTTGTTAGTTACATGATAGGACAAAAGACAATCTCTTTTTAAAATTATGTCTTAAAACCTTTTCCAATTTTAGTAAGATAAAAGTGTCCATAGATACAGTCACTAAGCATATTAGTTATTTTGTTTAATAAAAGCCACTACAGTGGAGGGATTCTTCCAGGGGTGTGGATGTCACAAATTACCGTCATCGCTTTGAATACGGACTTCCGTGGAGGGGGAGGAGTGAAGGGAGGGCTGAGGACTCAGCAAGCTTTCACAAGTGCCCTCACTTTGTGTTCTAGAACATGTTCTTCTTTCACAGAAATGTATCTTATTCGATGGTCCCATTCTTAAGGTCAGTGACCCTGCCCTCTTGGTTTTTCTCCAGGATGGGTTTTAGGAAGAAAGATTTATGGGGAGCTAATGCAACAATTTTTAAAGATCTTCCTGTGGTAAAAGGACTCAGTAGATTAAAAAGAAGGGCACGATCAAACAGAGAAGAGTGAGAGCAGTACCATTTTATGCATGCCTACTATGTGCCAGACACTGTGTTCTACTGGCATAAAGTATTTAATTCTGATGCGTATGCATTAAAAGGATACTCATATTCCCATTCTAAGATAAGGAACTAGGCTCAGGGGACCTAAGTGGCAGTCATGCCCTTGGCAAGTGGTAGAGTTCAATGGTTTCCAAATGACAAGCTGAGAGCTGGTGCTTGCCCCACAGAATGTTCATTGGTCCTTGTCAAAATAAAAACAAACATGGACCATGGGGTGAGGTTTCAAACAAGGTAAACACATACCTTTTGAAAACGTTCCTTCATTCTGAGATCATGCCCTTTCTTTTTTATTGAAATGAAAATGCCTTTCAAAAATAAAGTGATTGTGGGGACGCCTGGGTGGCTCAGTTGGTTAAGCGACTGCCTTCGGCTCAGGTCATGATCCTGGAGTTCCGGGATCGAGTCCCTCATCGGGCTCCCTGCTCGGCAGGGAGTCTGCTTTTCCCTCTGACCCTCCCCCCTCTCATGCTCTCTCTCTATCTCATTCTCTCTCAAATAAACAAATAAAATCTTAAAAAAAAAAATTCATTTAAAAAACAAACAAAAAAACAAAAATAAAGTGATTGTGTATATTGATGAGGATTTTCTTGTTAGTGTCCTTTATGTGATAAAGTATGTGCTTTGCAACCCTTGGTCAGTCTCCCAGGTAGTTTCTGAAATCTGACTGGGTCATGAAATCCCAAGACATAGAAATGTGCAGTGTAGCTGGATTTAAACACAGGCTTTTAAAGTAACTATTTAGTTTCTACCACACCATGTTGCTTTCTGCATGCTTAAATGGGTTCAGACTATTCTGCAACCAGGTAGTAGCACGTATCCCAGACCCTGAAACAGCACCGTCCAACAGAAACTTCTGCAAAGATGGAAATATTAAATATTAAATATTCTCTATCCATGCTGTCCAAGCAGTATCCACCAGCCACATGTGGTTACTTACTTGAAATGTGCCTAGTGAGACTGGGAAACCAAATTTTGCTTTTATTTAATTTTAATTAATTTAAATTATGAGAAGGTTACATGTGGCTAATGGCTATCATGTTAACCACCGCAACTCTTGAGCAATCTTCAGAAAACTTCAGTTGCAAGACTTCTGAGTCATCTTTAACATAACTGAAAAAAAAGTATCTACTCTAAGCTTGGAGGCAAAAGAATGTTGATATATTAACATAACAAAAATTCCTGATTGTTTGGCAAAGGCCCTAAAAGATTTGCCCAGAAGCCCATCAAGATTCTTCAACCCGTTAAAGAGAAATAAAGATTTCAGTTTAATTGTTTTACTGATTTATTACATTCTCATCTAAAGGCTGTTGGACCTGCCAGCAAATGCCAAACCATTGATCAAAATCATTATGTTCAGGGTCAAGGTACCTGAATTCTAATTCATGGAGTGTGCATGTGTGCATGCATGTATTCAATCACATGCAAGACACAATATTTTTGAGCAGAATTTTGTGATTTCTAAAATTCAGCTTATGATAGTTTCCTTAGTTTTCCTAATATGATTGTTTTGAGGATCAAGCATTACACTTCCTGGGAGAATTCTCCAGCAACCTAAAGACTCTACAGATGCCAGGCAATTTGAAGAATATATTCCTCCTCTGTATATTTCTAGGCATGTACCAATTACTTGTCAAGAACTAAAGGTATATACTTCATTCCTCAAAGAGTCTACTGAAGTTTAGCTGCAAAGGAGGGAACACGGTAGACCTTGTGAACATCCCAAACTTGAACTGATGAATACAAGGTTTGTTTAGGAATCTTTAAAACATATTTTTGTCACTTTGCTTCTGTGTTTGGAGAACTGGATTCTAGACAAGCTGTCTGCCTGGGAAACAACTAGTCCCTTTCCTTGATACATAATATAAGATGGGCTACCTGTCAACAATGCAAAACAAACAAACGAGAAACCAAGAAATAGTGACACATAGAAATTTTACCTCATCTCTATAGTAGGTGGAATAAATGAATAGAAACTCAGTTATTGAACATACAGAACACATACAAAAACCATGTGTGTGTCAACACATGCAATTAACTCTATGATTTAATGTAAAATATTTCTTTTTATCAACTGCCTTCTGTTCAGTTTCTGTAGAAATGTATTCATAACAGAAAATAATAACAATTGGAAGAAAGTTTTGTTCTACTGCACTTAAAAAAAGTTGCCATAGTGATCTATAGATAAATCTATACATAAATCGTAATGCTTGTTT
The DNA here is from genome assembly GCF_011800145.1 of Mirounga leonina. Classification (NCBI taxonomy): domain Eukaryota; kingdom Metazoa; phylum Chordata; class Mammalia; order Carnivora; family Phocidae; genus Mirounga; species Mirounga leonina. Next base: position 34,811,002 of record NW_023270426.1, read on the forward strand.
TCTGACTATTTTGGCAAAACAAAACAAAAAACCAAAAATCAAAAAGAGACACAAAAAATAACCAGCCAAAGAAACACAACTGGCCCTGGTGCAGAGAACAAATTCAGTTTGAAGTTCTCTAAGTTGCAAAGAAGGACTGGACATTTGAGACAGGGAAACACGTGATCTGCATACAAGCCTTGTTCTCCCTGGGAGTGAAACAGTGAGCTGAAAGGTCTCTGTTTGGGGACGTCCTCCTTCATGACTAGGAGACAAGGTCATCCACTGAATTGCTTCAGTGATTCCCTGTCACAGGCAATTCCCACATTTACAGAGGCGCACACAGCTACTCTCTCTTCCTGTTTTTAACTTGTCGTCTTCCAGTGAGAAGTTGTAGGAACTGACGCCTTATAGACGTCTAGACATAACCGTCCACTAATCAATGACAACACATTTTTCTGCACCAAGGTTAAGAAAACCCCCCAAATCTCAAGACAATTAATGGAAAGCTGACACAAAACCAGAGAGAAATTGCGATAGGCAGGTGGAATAATTGCACTATTTCTTCAGCAAATCTCACCTGAGCTACACAACAAAGTGCCAGGAATCTAATAGCAAAGCTCAGTGTTTGATACTCTTTATGTTTTTTCTGAAGAAAAAACATGGGCCTGGTTGAAGGCTTTATTTGTCCATTTTTGTAATAGTCTGTCTTTGAATGTTTCATACTGCATGGGTTTAGTGAGAATGAGTTACTCATACTCCTTAGTACATCTTATCTCAAGAAACACATCCCATAAATGTTCCAGCACTGTGATTACTTTTTCCTATAAGGCTCAGACAATAATTCGCTCAGGATCTAAGACTGACAAGCAAAATAAATATTTAAAGTCACTGATATGGTAGTGAAAACAGGGATATATTTATAAGAATCTTAATATTGACTGGATAAGTCTCCTATGTAGAAATTACAAAAAAATGACAGGAATGCATGATACCAACAAAAGTTTTCTTTTGTTTTAATGGGTCTATGGCATCTTCAGACAGTACCCTGGCATGGAGTACGTACTGTCGAGATTTGCTGAATGAGGAAAAGCATGACACTCTCATTAAAAATGCACCAACTAATATACTCCTTTATTTGGAATGTGGTCGAAGACACAGACTGGGCACCTCCCTCAGGAATGGACTGTCTTCTTTCTCCGGGCCTGTCACCAACTGCCCATTCCTACCACCCATCATCAGAATTTATAATTTACAATTTTCATTTTCTAATATACTGCCGCATTGTTTTCGTTTTAGTCCTCCTCAATACACAGGGGAAAGAGCATTGGGGAAAGGAAACAAATGAGAGCCACCAGGTCTGGTCCACAACTGAAAGAACTAGAACCTCTTTCCTAATGGCCATCTGCCCCTTACAAGTCAAGGGAGAGGAAGAACCAATAATTTCAACCCGAGTCACTCACCGAGGGCCACTCAGCACTGATAGCACTGATCAGGCTACTGTGCTAGTTTTTCTTCTTGAAGATGGTTTTCAAAATTTCCTAATTTTAGTTATTTTACTCACAAATTGCTCTGAGGGGTTGTGTTCTTTGTACACACTGAAAAATAAGCCAGTTCCTCCTTGACCGAGGTTGATCCAAGTTTCCTCTCCGGCAGGGGTCTGATGACTCACAGAATTGTGGGGTGATCATTTTTATTTTAAGCAACCCTTTCTTCTCATTTTTTTAAAAAGTAGATGTTACCCTCTATTAAGTATTAAGTCTAAGGTAAAAGTACAGCTGCATAATCAAACATTTAGAAGTTTAAATAGCTCATCTTCACAGTGCCTTTTTCTCTTAGGTATGGGAGTTGAGGAACACTCAGGTGACTATTTTTTTGTTTCTTTTTTTTTCCTCCATAGTTACAACTAGAGTCCAAACACCAAGGAACATACAGGATATGACGGAAATTCAGAAAGGAAAATTGCACGCTGAATATTAGGGTAAATTCCCCTGAAGGTGTAAAAGATTGCAGAAATCTTACCATAGAAATAATGAATTTTTTTTGAGAGGCTGAGAGAGTGTGATGGCAGGGGAGGGGCAGAGGGAGAGAGAGAGAGGGAGAGAGAGAGTTATACACTTCAACTACTTTATGTTTAACTACTTTATAAGTATTATTTTTTACCATTCATGGAGCTCCTGTTTTTTTTGTGTATGGTTTTTTCCTTGTTGTTGTTTTGGTTTCTTGAGACAGAAATAAAATGACCTCAGTGACTGGACAAAGAAGTGGAATTTTTAAAAAAGAGAAGAAGAAAAAAAGTAGCAGTGAAGGTAATTCTAGTAGCCAATGACCCAAGAATACTCTGTCAATAGAGTTCTTGGTATTTAATGGCTAGTGTTAGTGTCTGCCTCAAATCTCTATAGTAATAATAGTAATAGTGGTCAACCCACTGGGAATGGAAGAAAAAGCCTGCTTTATCGGGCTCATTATCAAAGTAATACTGCTTTTGACAATAATAAAAGATTTTCTCTACTTGGGGTCCTAACAGAATTAGAAATGGAACAAATTCTCTACTCTAGAGCTCATCAAGAAGTTCATGGCTTTAAATCTGTCAAGTTGTTTTTTTCTTTCTCTTAACAAAATCTCTCTTCACACAGACATTTGATTTAGCTCCAGTCCTAAGGACATGTATAAACACCCTAACACAGAGGTTCTCAGACTTTCTCAGTTCACAACACCCTTAGCTTCTCAGTAATTGTTTACGGCAAATCACCGGCCAAAAGAAATAATGAAGAGTTCCAAATATTAAGTGGTTAGGTCCAAATTGTTGAATAAGGGTTTGTCACAGCAGTTCAGTGCCTGTTGAGGTCTACACAACTTCTCACTTTGGAATAAGATCGGACGCTGCCTCCCCCATATCTTGTGTTCCATGTTGATTTTTGTGTAGCACCTGCTTTTGATCACAGCAATCCTCAAAAACTCAGTTTTGTAAAGCTATGGTATCACAGAAAGAAAAGTAATCTTTGATGTTTCCCGTAATATATCCCAAGCAGCCACGTGAGTTCCTGGGGTGCCCCAGGGACCTCAGCACATGTTTTGAGAACCCTGGCCCTGGTCTTGTTACTCTTACACCATGCATGCTGGGATGAGAACTCCTTAGTCGAGAAAATTCAGGAATTTGGGCAGAGATTATGTGGCCATGATACCTTTCCATGTTTAGACAATGTTAGAGGATTCTCAAATGGTAAATCAAGGTTAAGAAACGAGATGGACTCACTGGTGTAATAAGATCTAAAATCTAGCTAGGTGGGACTATAAACTTTTCATGTAGAACCCAGGAGGACTAGAACTTTTGTAATGCAACATATCTTTTTCTTTTTTTTTGACAATTTTGTTTATTTATTTGGGGGGGGAGAGAGAGCACAGACAGGGGGTAGAGGCAGAGGGAGAAGCAGACTACCAGATGAGCAGGGAGCCCCACCCTGGGCTCGATCCCAGGACCCTGAGATCATGACCTGAGCCAAAGGCAGAAGGTTAACCTACTGAGCCACCCAGGTGCCCCTTATTTTTCTTTTTAGAGATCCCCTAGTAAGGCCAAGCAAGAATAATGTAACCTGTAACAGAAGAGATGAACAGACAGATCAATGATCATCCTTCCTTTTTCAAACTCAGGACTAGGGGCACAGCATCCTTCTACTCAAGAAGTGGCAAAGAATGGCTAGGACTGAAAACTCTCATTAGGGCTCAAGAGGTGGTGAGGGAGTTGCTACCTGCTAAAGAAAGGGCAGCAATTTGAGAAGCGGATGAGGGATAATATCCATTACCTGGAAGAATGTCCACATGTGGCTGATCAAGGGACTGATCAATGCAGTCTTGCACTTCTATAAGATGATGGGGACTAATGAGCTAGACTGCCAAGTGGGCCCCAGTGTTCTATGGTATGTTGAGTCCACTCACCTCCTTCTTGTTGCCCCTTCTCCACCTTTCCCCCCTCTTCTGTATATATAAGTATCTAGGTATGGCTAAAGAGCTACTTGCATTGCCTCTGGATTCTCTATGTTAATGTTTATTCAGCAGAAGATATGGACTAGAAGGCCCGTTATCCAGGTGAACCGAAAAACTTTTTAACTGAAGTGGTTTGCCAGGCACCTTGTCCTCAATAAACTCATAGTTTTAGGACTAAATTCTATTTGTCTTGTCTCTGATAATTCTCCTGTTAAATTTCCCAGGATATCTGTGTATTTGCAAATACAAACAACAATACATCCCTGGAGGGAGTGCAACAAGAGAAATAACTGTTATTCAGAAGTTAAAACAACTTTAAATGCAGTTTGAGGAACTTTAAGAGGGAAACAACTGCATACATTTTATGTAATTACTCATTTATTCTGTAATTTTCTTCGTGTTTCTTCATGACAGCATTTGGGCAACCTTCTGCTATGTAGTCATTTCTATTGTTATAAGATACCTCTTACTATTAATGGTAGTTTAAATTCACTTTTCATGTATTTATTTCTCTACTGTGCTTATGCTAATACTGAAAATTTTCCTCTTTCTTATTATTCTTGCTATGGGGGACACATTGAACAAACTATGTGGCAGTCCTCTGAGCAGAAGTTGCCGGAAATTTCTCTTTTGCCTTAAATAAGCTAGTTTTTTAGATGCGAAGTTTAGCCTCATCCTATAGATTTGTATATATTTTCCAAGAGAAATCAGTCACATATTTTCTTTACTGTTTCTTTGACACACCTGAGCTTTTATTTAATTTTATTCTTAAAATATAATTAAAAACCAAATTTTCATAATGCCAAGTAATCCATTTGGTCAAAAGAATTTGGTCAACAGTGACTTCTATTTCTTAGCAGTTTCTGCTGCAACAGTTCCCAGCACTTTTTTATAATGGCATCATCAACATAATGTTCTGGAAATGATCCAAATGTTTGCCGTGCTTTTAAAAAAGTTTAAGTTGTGAGGACCTTGGATCTCTTAATTATAAAATGGCAGAATGATGTTTCTATCCATAAGACTATGCAAAGTATCAAAGTAATCAAAGTATCAGATTGCAGTTGTGAAAATACTTGCCCAGTGAAGGGTGACAATTACAGCCAATGAGTGCTATGATTATCATTATGGCCATTATTAGTCTTATTTTCTCCTGACATCTCCACTATTTAACTAGTTTCTATTTATAGAAGATAGGATGATGACATCCCATCTATTAAGGAAGCAATGATTTTCCACCTCACTTTTTCAATAAATTAAACAATTCTATTTCAAGTTAAAGAGCATTTAAAAGTTCTCCAAGACAATTCACTCACACAGATAAGCACAGACCTTCACTGGTACTGTTTGTATTTGAGGTTTCTAAGGGGTTTTCTCAATGGAAATGTTAACTGGAACAATAAATATAAAATCATCAAAAGTGATTAAGACATATGATGATGTTATTCCCCGTAAAGGACGGTTGAATTACAGACACTGAATAATCTTCCCAGCATTCTCAGAAACTAGGTGAGATAAGAAAATAGAGGTTTACATGTGGCCACGTTTGGAGTCAAATGAAGAGAAGGCATAATCCTTTATGTATAGAAGATATGTGTACTATCAGATTAAAGACTAAAATGGTAATTATTTATCCTATTCACCTTGCTTCTCAGAGAAACTTGATCTTCCTAGTAGAAAGTATGCTTTCCAAGAGCCTATAATCTTATTGCTCCAGTGTAATATCCAGGGGGAATGAGAAAGCTGAACATGTCAGGACACTATTTTTCAAAAGTTTATAGAGTTGCATCAAGGCCTGATTCAATTTGTCATTCTTACATGAGTCCAGTCAAATAAAGAAACTCTTGAATAGGTACAGGGAAAAATGAGGTCATCCTTGTAAGTTTGCTTTGGAAAGAAAAGCACCATTTAAACATAAAACATAGACTTTTCATAAAATGCATGGAATATTTAATCTTTACTAGAGTAGAGGGTCTAAGAGAAATAATCTATACACTGGTATCCAAAAATCAATTTTAGGAAATAGGTGACATCACTTGTCTATGACTTTTCCGAAGTTAATCCCTTACTTGAGCTCATGATGGTTATTTTTGTCAGCAGCTACAGCTCCATATTTAATGTCCCCTCCTTGCCTCAGCTCAAGTGTCCTGAATTCAAAGAAATTTTTCCTTGAACCTAATTCTCCCTGAAGCAGTTTTAGTCCTCTTTTCCCCTTTAACTTGTCAACTTTGAAAGAGATGCTTGCATCTGCTGATATCTCTGCTTTGAATTCACTCCTCAACCCAGTGGGCTTCTAGTTCTATTATCTTCACTCAGGTATCAACCCAAACCTAGCAATTATAGAAGGTAACTGGTTCTTCTAATTTCTCCTCTTCCTCTGGACAGTTGTTTCTGCTCTCTGCTCTTATCCTTTAACTGTAGTCTCATTTCCCATAGAGTTCTATCCTCTATCATGTAAAACCCAAATTCATTATCCATTATCTGCCATCATGTTGTCCACCCTCTAACCTGTGTTCCTCAAGTCAATATCATCACTCACTTACTTGTTCAGGGTGAAAACTTCAGCATCCTTTTTGATTTTCCTACCCACTGGCTGTCCCCCAACACACACACACACACACACACACACACCATTTTGTAAGTCTCCTGCCACTAGACCAACTTCATCATCCAACCTCCACTTCCTTCACCTGGGCTTGCATTATGTTTAGCGAACTTTGTTTCTACAAATTTTAACATGACCTACTTGCCCATAGTCACTTCACTCTCTACAATCATTTAACAATAGAGTAATCAGAAGCAATAAAAATAAGAATATGAGCATGTCAAATCCCAGCTAAAAACCTCTGTGACTCTCAGGTCCCATAGACTGGATTCAAATCTTCTTTCTCTCCTGCCACATTTCACTATTGACATCAACGAGACTGTCGCTGTTTAAGTGAGCCATGATTTTCTAGGCCTCTCCTTATGCAAATGTTACCCCCCTTAGCTGCCTTTCCCTGACTGGCAAACTGTCCTCCTCTCTCTGCTCCCATAGTTTTGTAAATGCCTCAAGGATGGTGCTCACCATTTTTTATTATAATGATCTAAAACGTCAGCCCTCCCACTATCTGCAGATTGGCAGCTTTGAATATATCATATTTGCTCAATAAGTGTTTTCATTATGTGTGAATGAGTAAATGAATGTCTTGAATTTCAAACATGAGAATATGGGATAAAAATAACATAGAGACTGGGCCATTGGGAAAAGCAAGTTGTTTGGGGGGGAAGAAAAATGGACACCATTGTCCACATTATACAATGAACTAATGATGAACATATACTAATAACGAGCATAATAGTTGAATAGAAACTATAAATTCCCAGAAAGCATTTAAGTGTTACATATCTGGAGCTCAACTGAGGTTGCAGGACAAGAGATACTGAACAGTATGTCATTTGATGAAAGCTGATAGTTGAACCCATACACAAAAGAGTTTCTCAAAGCACAGACCAGAGGTCAGGGGCTATATTTTGGGGAAATATGTTGCAAGGTGGTAAAATATGCTGGTGAAGAGGAGGTTTGTGAGCAGGAAGGAAGAGAGGACACACAGTGATGAGGCCAGGAGATGAGATGCACCTTATATTTCCTCTAACGACTGGCACCATTCCTTCCACCCTATGGGTAACTGAGAAATATTACTTAAATTAATGGATTTTCTGAGGTCAGTAGGAATGGAAGATAGATTTCAGAATATCAACGCAATACAACATGGTAAGGAACCATAGAGAACAAATGTAGATCTGTGGGATAGAGGCAGGAGGATAGGGAGACCTAGAGCTGACTGAAAAATTTTCATCGCCAAAAAAGCAGAGAAAAACAAAAGTAGAATTAAATATTTTTGGAAAGATGGTCTAGATATGTGCATAATGAAAGCTAGGTGGTGAGACACCTTCACCTGTAGCTCACAGGGACACACATTAGGGCTTACATGTCATCTTTCCCAGTAATGACTAGATCTGAGACCTGTCATTCCATGAGATGATTAGTTAACCGAGATCAAGAATCCTGTCTTACAGTTTTCTTATATCTCCTGCACTGCTTCAAACAAAGACAGCTACAAAAGAGGAGTTTAGTAATTCAGTATTTGAATCAAAATGACTGCAGTTTCGTTGTTCATTCCTAGAAAGAATATAGTATCATCATCTTACAGCTATTAATAAAATGGCAACCAGAACCACAGGTTGTGAGAAATGCGTAAAACATGATTTCATTTCTAGAGCCTCATTTACACCTATTGGGCATACGTTGATCATCTGTTGGCATACCATGAATAACACTAACCCTCAGGGACCCCATACCACCTAATTCCTATATGATGAATTGCAACTTGTACTGAGTTTTTGAGATGGTGTCATGAAAGATGGTGAGTGTTTTGGACAAACGTCCAGATGCAGAGGAGGAAAGTAGAGACCGACTCTATACAGGGGCAGTTACAAATGATAGCACAAGTATTGAGTGAGAATAAGGTCCTAATTAGGAGCTTCCAGAAATTAGAATACTAATGAACACAACAGTAAACACAAAAACGGAGTGTTCTGAGAAAACGAGTTAACGACGGTATATGATCTGCAAACCTGCTTATCAGTTTTAATTATTTTCCAAGCTGTGCCATGTCTTAAATGATATTCAAATCTGTCTAATGTTTTCAGTGCTTGCCTCTAGTGATTAATATTTCAAAAATGGTTTAATTTTAGCAAAACCCTCCCAAGATCTCTCAAATGATATGGCAAACCAGTACAAACATCTATAGAGTACCTCAACTGAGATATATTCAAACTGCTATTCATTCTATTACCACAAGGTTTTCAAACTGAGTTTAAAGCATTTTGAAATATTAGGAAATGTTCATGTGGCTAGGTAGCTAAAACTCAGGTCCTACATGAATATAAGCTAATATTTTAAGTATAAATGTTACCATTAAATATTTAATTTTCACTTTTCTCAGACTGTATTCTCTGAGAAAATAAATGTTTCTTTTCAAGAGTGACAGGGTACTCAAGTTAAATCCACTATTTATCGCTTGTATAATTTTACTCCCTATTCTTTCGAACATAGAGAATGATGCAGTTGAACAAATGTCATTGGTTTTCTTATGTCACCAACCGACCAGATAAATGTACCTGATTTTCTAGAGAAGCTCCCTCTTCCCTTTTCTCATCATTGTACTTACATATCACTGGCAATGGAGGAGTTCCGGGACATAGACTTTGGAGACAGGTCATAATCGCTATCGGATCGATACAGAAAGGACTCTCGACGTTGACTGTGGACAAAGTTTGCTTGGAGAATTAGCCCAGATCCTGGGCTGGTCATGGGATCCAAGGGACTCCGTCCCGCAGATGTGCCATTGTCCACATCAAAACTGTAAAAGAAGGAGAAGGAATAACATTGTTATGAATGCTTACATGTTGATATTTTAGTAAAGGGAGATTTCGGTTTAGGAAGTCAAAGTGGGAACATGTACAGCTGATTCCCACTATTAAGAAATGATAATATTAAAACACACAAAAGTAAAAAAGGACACATAGCTTCATATTCTTGTCTTCCTTAAGTTTTGGGTACTTTTGTTAATCAACTAGGTACAAGACATGTGTCTCTCTAAACTTGAGTTAAAAAGGAATCATTCTGCAAAGAATAGTTCTACTAAGTACATTCTACTAAGGAACCATTCTACTAAGAATAGTTCTACTAAAATTCTTTAGGAAAAGAACAAATACATAATAATCCTGTAACGATCTGGGTTCAATTCAACAAGTTCCCATTATATGCCTAACATCATCGCTTCCCCAAACCTGGGCTCTCTCTTCCTCCTGCCTACACCCATCCAAACACGAATTTCTGCTATATCCATTTCCCTCCATCCTCAAATCTAATATATTAAGTTCAGGATTTCATCAACTCTCACCTACATTATTATAAGACCCTTTAAGTTAGTCTCTTGAATCCATTTTCCACTCTGTAACCCTGTGGAGAGTCTTCCTAAAGTGTACACCTGACCATGATCTTTGTCAGTTCAAAACCTTTCAGTAGTTCACTACTGTCCTCAGGATAAAGTCCGAATTTCTGGGCTAGACTGACAGAGTCTGAACTATCCATGTTCAGTTGCAATTAACCATTTTCCCAACCTCAATATGCAACCTTCTTCCGTCAGCCACTTTATGCTCCACTCACTGAACTACCCCCTCCTTGTCTCACTCAGGCCATCATTACCTAATCTCCTGCTCCCCTGACTACTCAACCCTCTTATCCCCCGCCTCATTGTTACTCATCCTTGAAGACTTATCCTTTCCCTGAAAAGCTGCCCTGATGTCCCACACCTTTATGAAATGCCTTTCTCTGTGCTCCCAGGACATCTCCCTGCTCCCTATTGGTAGTATTTACAACTAATTGAAAATGCTTACCACTTGGTCTCCATTCCTAGACTGTTAGTTCTCTGAGAATAGAGACTCTGAGTGTTCTTAGCACTTCACATGGCAGCTCAGAAACCGTTACTAAGCGGTTTGGATAGATGACTGAATAAATAGAAGGTACTGTGCTGGGCAATTAGAGTTGGGAAAAGACAGAACCACAAATGCACAGTTCTTAACGTCACGGTCCTTACAATTGAGATAAACTTTCTACAAAGAGCTTTTCTAGTCAGATATCAACCAGTATTAACGTCAAGTCTCACATGCTCTTATGAGAGGACTGTAATAGCTCAGATAGCCCAGTAAGTACGTGGTTTAAAAAACTGTTGAACGAATAAATAAATGAATTCAAGTTTAGTTGTTATCAATGTTTTTCCTATTACATTTACCCAAACTATTAACTAGCTAATTTAAAAACATTCTTTTACTTTCTCCATTGGAGTTATTAATAAATAGTGTTATGACCCCAAGATTGGAGGCCTATGCGGAAGATAAGTGAAGGGTTTGATGTTTCATGAATCACCTATGAGGCTATAACTAAATAAGAAACACTGACTCCAAATTAATCCATCTAGTAAAAAAAAAAAAAAAAGAAAGAAAAACCCATAATCTAATTTGGTCATTCATATATAAGTTTTCCAATTTAAATTTTTTAAAGAATTACATCACTTTATAGATGTATTTATTTGGTCACGAAAGACAATGAGAAGTTCTCGAGTTGAACAGAGTCATTTTATAGACATGGATACCAGTTCCTAGAAAAGTTAATTGACCAAAGTTACTGAGCTAACTAGATTTAATCATCTACTGTTCCTGAAACTCTTCCAGCTCTAATGAATAATTGTGTAAACCATAAATGTATGTTAGCAACTGTGACGTGCAAGCAGGGGACATCTGTTTCACCTGGACAAGGCACTTCATGCATGTGGGACTTTAGGCAATCCTGAGGGTGGCCAGAGGGGGAAAGGATCTCCAATCAGGAGAGACTTATTCAGGACCTCAGACAAGCTCTTCTTGGATATGCTTAATTAAATGAGCACTTGTTGGGGCGTCTGGGTGGCTCAGTCGTTGGGCGTCTGCTTTTGGCTCAGGTCATGATCCCAGGGTCCTGGGATCGAGCCCCGCATCGGGCGCCCTGCTCCGCGGGGGGCCTGCTTCTCCCTCTCCCACTCCCCCTGCTTGCGTTCCCTGTCTCGGTGTGTCTCTCTCTGTCAAATAAATAAATAAAATCTTCAAAAAAATAAATAACTAAAATAAAATAAATGAGCACTTGTTAAGTACCTATTATGAGCACACTAAGATACAAAAATAAAGGTGATAAGATTAATCCAAGCTGGGTTTAATCCAGACTTCTGAGAAGTTTTCATATAATAGTAGTATTTTAAGAGGGCTTTTGAAGGTATTTAGTATTCAGCTGAAAGACACTAAAGTCCTTTGAATGGGAAGAGAAAAAGGGGAGATTTCTGCTCTGGGGACACAGTCATTGCAGCTCTTCAGTATGAGAAGGACCTAATGTGAACACATAAGAAAACGTTTATGTCTATTTCCCTTCAATATCAAGATGCTCTTACTGTTTTAATAAAAATACTCACTGCTATGCATAAGCAGAAATAAAAGAGATACAAGAATGTGACAGTTCAACTGAGTAATACCAATACAATCCCCCAAATCAGTAAATTCTTTTTTTATTATTACAATTTTTCCAATTAAGTTAAGCAACTTCTTAAAGAAACTTTTCACTCTAAGTTTTGGAAAAAAATAGTGCTAAGTATCTTAAAATATTTAATAGTCTTTACAATAATGCTACTTATTAAAACCAAAAATGTATTAATAGGTCAATAAAATGCTTGATACGAGATAGTGTAGGGGGGCTTTATTTTTCTACGTAGGCTGTAATATAAAAATTTCTCCACTAGATGGAGACCACCACCTTAAGGAATATCTATTGTCAATAAAGGCCAAAACTATTTTTTAAACTCACGAAAACAACCACTTAACGATTATCCCCAAAATAAAACCTCACAATCTGTAGGAAGTGATTACCAAAGGTTGGTAAAATTATATAAACTAGTAAATATTAGTATTAGGTTGACAGATTGAGAATGATCGAAAAGATGGTCGCTGATGTTTTATTAGACATTTACTTAAAACCAAAAAAAACCCTGAGAAGCTCTTTTGTTCAAAAATTAGAACTAAGGAGCTTCCTTCAGAGAAGACAGGTTTGGGACAAATCAAGGCAGTACTGCTTCTCTCAATGAATAGCAAATTAACTGAGAGTTGATTTAGGCTGAAAATATAGACAGGTTCACATAAGCTACTTATTTTTGAAACATAACTTTATAAACAGTCCATGTCAAGGCATGATTAATAAAACAAGAAGTCAGTGAGGGTTAACCCTAACCTTAGATATTAGAACAAAAGAGACCAGCTGTGAACTTCCTAAGCACATTCTTTGGCAAACACTTTCATATAACGAATTCTCTAGTGACTCAGGCCTAAGAGATAGAGTCCAAGTAAAAGATTAGCAGAAGCTTGGGAAAGTAATTGAAGAATTGGGGAGGGTAATAATGATGATGGTGATAATAGTAATCATAATGATGGTAATGACAGTAAAACTTTTGGAACACTTTCCAGGAGCCAGACCTTGCGCTCTGTGCTTTATATACATTATCTCATTGAATCCCCACAATAACCCTTTGAAGTAGGCATTATATTTTCCCCTTGACAAGTGAGTAATCTGAGTCACAGAGAAGTGGCTCTATGTTAAGTAATGTGTTCAAGGCTATGCAGTTTGTAAGTGGGTTTTAAACTCAAGGTGTCTTGATTCCAGAGCCCAGGTGAACGATCCCTGTGTGTCTGTCTCTATTGCAAATCCACCTACTAACCATTAGAAAAGTACAAGAACATCTCTTAGCTTCCTTCCCTGGATGGAACTTTAAACGTTAACTCTTTGAAAGAATCATTCAAATATAAGTATCATTAACTTCTAGATCTGGCATGCCAAGCCTAATTCTGAGACTGCCTTCGTAAGTCCCCAAATTTTGGAATTGGCCACATTTCCTATTTTTCCAGTTTTGAATACAACAGTAAGGTGTAAAAGAGTGTTTACTGTAACCCATCTGATGGATTTCTTTATAGAGTTTAAGCGTTCATTTGGAATAAGGATAGTCAGTGGGTCTGCACAAGGTCTTAGCAAATGGAGCTAAGTGAGATGCTCTGTTATTCTACATGTTTGCTGTCCTTAATGCAGTTCAAGGATGCATACATTCCCCAACGGAGCTGGCTTTCACCCAGAAGGCATCTGTGGAGAAACACCGATGCAGCTGTGGATGGCCCCCCACAATGGGGCGGGAAGAGTAATGGTCAGCTGACCTGTTGCAGTCAAACTGTTAAAGGCCATGTATACTAGGACTACTCAGGACATTCCCTCCCCAGGCCCATCTCTTTCTGTGGGCCCCATTCCACACAAAAACCAAACAGATAACAGACAAACTGACCAATCAGCCAAACGGCTCCCTACCTCTCCACACGGTGCCATGTGGGTAGAATTACTGGCTACCTGTCCTGACCCACCTTCCCTCCAGCTTCCTCCACTGCTCCCACAGTTTGGGTCTCCTGATCTTGCAACTTTTTTGCTTGGAGTCATTTCCCACCCTTTGGCCTGATGCTCGACCCTGCTTCTGGTTGAGACATTTTGCCTCTCTTCTTAGCCATAATTTGGCTCTCCCCTAAGCCACAGTCCTGCTATTGCGCTGGGTAAGCAGCTCATCTCATGTAGCCTGACCCTCAGGACCTTGCATCTCCAGGGTGGAGCCCAAAGGAGGTGAGACACATGAGGACTCCAGGGGGGCAGCTGCTGGAAGCCCCTATCAACAGATGTCCCATTATCAAAGCATCTGTGAAGAGCTCCCAAGGGAAGATCCCAGAGAGAACTAGCAGCTGCTGAAAGCTGTATGCTGGTGGCAACCCAGGAAGTCTCCCCTAATGCCAGGAGCATCTGAGAGCTGCCTCTGTCACTGTGTATTAAGGACACTGGCGTGTTGACAATAAAGATCTTACTGCTCCCTGTCCAGGATGGGGAGATATCCAAAATGTTCCTGTTAAAACATTCACTTGGGAGATAGAAAAAGCGGGTTAAACTTCAAAATCTTGGTTCTGCCACTTTCTGGCTGCATGCTCTTGGGTAAGTTACTGTACCTCTCTGAGCCCCCAGTTCTGATAAAGGTAATTCCAGTGCCTAGCTCCAGGGCCACGAAAGGGATTAGAAGAGAAAACATTTGGAAAGCATTCAGCACACTGCCTGGCAGCTAGTCCCTTCCCAATATTTAACAGCTATTGTCATTTTTATTGTTATTGCCCTTTTTCGTTGAGGGGGACTTTCCTTCTAGGTCATTCTCTGTACCTGAATACACTCCTTTGGGAAGAACCTAAACAGAGAAAGGGAACCAGGAGGGTGGGGCAGCCATACCACCTGAATCAAACCTGGGGCAGCAGTGAGGTGAGAGACACCACACCCAGAAGACTCTTCCAGCTGTAGCTGCTGTTTGGTCTCCACCCAGTGCCATGATTCCAGTGTGATAACATCTGGGCAGAGGGGTGGAACCGCTTGATTTTTCTCAAGATATTCCTCACTGAGGAGAAAGAACCATTTCCTGCTAGGAACTATGGAGGGCATGGAGGTCCCAACAACCTGGGTGGGGTTCCAACCGAATATAATGAGAATATAATGAGCAGAAACAGTCCTTCAGAACTCAGGTCTCCAGCCACTGGGTGTACTTGGGGGACGTGGAATCACAAAGACATTGCTGTTTTCTTCCTATGCCCGACTCTCCCGTGTATATTGCACCCCATGCTGTTGGCTCTACAATGGAACCCAATCGACTTGGGGGGAGGGTGCAGGGGTCGGTTCATCCGCAAGCTTAATATAAGTGTAACCAGAGCTGGATAATCAGTTTAAAATATCTTTTCTCTTTATAATAAATATTTTATCCATTATTATCAATACCACAGGCTATGAAACCATTAATGCCAGAGGTATTTCCCATTCGAGATCTCCCTCCAGGTCAAAGAGCTTCTCCGGAGTAAAGACAATCCTGCTTCTGAAAATTCCCCATTTTAATATCTACTTAGCTCAGATTATCTATAGAAATGAGACTGTAGCAAAAAGCTTTCTTTTCCAATCAATCAAACATTGCATCTCAAGTTTAAATAGGACACCCTGGCAGGACACGATATTTAGCCACGCTGGTGGATTATACAGTTAAATGATGGTATGCATTGCTAGTTTGCATCATACTTACATTTGCACAGAGGATTAGCATTTAAGAACAGGAACATTTCACCCTTTGTTTTCACAGATGATTTTTTATAAACAAAAGCTTGGCACAAAGGTGAAAGGTGTACGCTTATTTATGAGTAAAATTATCAAGTGATCTCTGGAAACACACATCATTTGTTTGTGACTTGTCAGTGACACTCCCAAGTGACACAGGACAATAAAAAAGATTCCAGATGAAAATGACAGCATACGTTTAACGTTTGGACTGGAAGCCAGAAGGGACAAGCTGGATTTGGGCAGTAGATTTTTGCCAAATGAGATGGCAAAAAGGCCAAGTTTTCTAAAAAATGTTTGTTAGCTCTAACATTTTAAAAAAGTCCAAACCAAGAATTATTTTACTTGAGGTTTATAGATTTTTCAATGATCATTTTAAAGGAATCTCTTCTTAAATGAGATTCTGCTTAACCAAGGATCTCGAACGGGTCCTCACATGGAAGCAGGGGGGTGTGAGTCAGCGGTGAAACCTGCAGGCGTGGGCTGAGGCCCCTATTGGCAGCAATTCTCTACAAATAACAAACAGTCCAAGTCATAAATACAGATTTAACCTGATAATACGGCTGACAATGGGACGCGTCTATTTTCATTGTTGTTAGTGGCCCTGAATTTATATAAAAAAAAAGTCACTCAGGCTTCCCTGTGATTGAGAATAAAACAGGCAAGCACGCATGCCTTTCCCCTGCCAGCGTTTTCATTTGCTGATCTCATACGGAGAGTATGGAGGGGACGGGGAGAGCAGCAAAGACCTGAGCATCAGAGGCAGTCCCGCCAAGTTTCTCGGTTTTACTTTCCTCAGGTTGCATGTAATGGGTCACTGCCAACCTGCTGTTCTCTGAGACCACTCCTAAGCTGTGATATTTCCAAAATGCAGTTCTCCTCAAACTCGGCTTCGGCAAGCACAAGCCCAAAGAGGAACAGGGTCGTGTTAACCAGGTGGAGGTGAGGGGGTTTCTGTATTTATTTATTTTTCTGTGATTCAGAGCAACCAAGACCACTTTGATAAGCCCTCAGTGGAACGCTGTTTTTTAACGGTGTGCCCCTTACTTCCGCCACACACATGCTTATTCTTTGTGCTGCAGAGGGATACTGCTAACATACCATCATATCCCTGCCACCCCAGCTCGCCATCCTCCAGTGGCTTCCTATTTTATTAATAGTAACTACTATGTCCTCACAGTGGCTCATGGCCTTCTAGGAGTGATCTGGGTCCCTGAGGCCTCTCTAATCTTATCCTGTACCTCTTTCCCTCTTGTTCACTCTGCCTCAATCTCTCAGCCGCCTGGCAGTTCTTTGAACACATGTGAGCAGCCCGTCCTCGGGGCCTTTGTGCTTGGAGTTCCCTCTGCCTCCAATATTCTCTACCCAGATATCAGCTCAATGTCACCTTCATGAAGATATATTCCCGGGCAACTCTATTTACAATTGTCATCCTAATCTCCTAGTCTTTTCTAGCCTCCTCGTGGGAGGAACCATGGTGCACTGTTGATGGGAATGTCAACTGGTGCAGCCACGATGGAAAACAGCTTGGAGGTCCCTGAAGAAATTAAAAATGGAACTACCATATGTGATCCAGCATTCTCACTTCTGAGGGTAGATCCAAAGGAAATGAAATCACTATTTTGAAGAGATTCCTGCACCCCCACGTTCACTGTGGTATTATTTACAATAGCCAAGTCATGTAAACAACCAAAGTGTCTATCGACCATGAATGGATAAAAAAACAATGGAATATTATTCAGCTATAAAAAAGGAGGAAATCCTGCCCTTTACAACAATATGGATGAAATTGGAGGGCACTATGTTAAGTGAAATAAATCAGAAAGAAAAAGTCAAATGCTGTATGATCACACGCATGGACTCTAAAAAAAACCCAAACTACTCACAGATAGAACAGATTAGTGGTTGCCAGGGGCAGAGGGAAGGTAGGGGAAATAGTGAAGGTGGTCAAAAGCTACAAACCTCCAGTTATAAGATGAGAAAGTGCAGGAACGTAATGTACAGCATAGTGACTATAGATGATAATACTGTATTAAATATTCGAAGATTGCTAAGAGTAAATTTTAAAGGCTCTCACCACACACACACAACAGATTGTCACTATGTGAAGTAATGAATGTGCTAACTAACCTTATGTTGGTAATCATTTTATATATTAAAAAGTGATGAATAGATATAAAATCATTGTACCGTACGCCTTAAATTTACACAATGTTTTATGTGAACTATATCTCAGTAATGCTGGACAAAAATTAAGTTACCAGAAAAAAATTAAATAAATTCCTACTCTAATCTCCTAGCCTTTTCTAAATCCCTTCTCTTATTGTTTTTTTCTCCACAGCATTTATCAGGCTCGGATAAGCTTTATTTATTTTGTTTATCTTATTCTCCCCATTAGAATGTAACCTCTACAAAGGCAAAGATTTGTATCTATTTTGGTCATTAATTTTTCCCCAGCACCTAAAATAATGTCTGGCACATAGTAGTTGCTCAAGAAATATCTGTATTATGAGTGCATTAATATCCTTAGATGCAGCACTATTCATCATATCCTCATTATTTACCATGGTTACCTGTGTGGCTCTCTTCAAATGGACCTTATTATTATTTTTAACTTTGGCCAGGAATCAGTCACCTCTCAAAACAAAAAATCCTATCAACTAATGAGATTGATTAGTTCTCGTGAAGAAATTATCTGGAAAGGCATTTAGAAAGCTAGGGTGTTAAAAGGCATTTTATTTTTTATTTCTATTTTTTTTTTAAGATTTTATTTATTTATTTATTTATTTATTTATTTATTTATTAAGATTTTATTTATTTATTTGACAGAGAGAGACATAGCGAGAGCAGGAACACAAGCAGGGGGAGTGGGAGAGGGAGAAGCAGGCTTCCCGCAGAGCGGGGAGCCCGATGTGGGACTCGATCCCAGGACCCTGGGATCACGACCCGAGCCGAAGGCAGATGCCTAACGACTGAGCCACCCAGGCACCCGAAGATTTTATTTATTTATTTGAGAGAGTGCATGAGAGAGAGAGAGAGACAGCATGAGCAGGGGGGAGGGGCAGAGGGAGAGGAAGAAGCAGACTCCCCACTGAGCAGAGAGCCTGATGTGGGGCTTGATCCCAGGACCCTGGGACCATGACCTGAGCCGAAGGCAGACGCTTAACCGATTGAGCCACCCAGGCACCCAAAAAAAGGCATTTTAATATGAGTTATTTTGAATATCTTTCTGTCTGGCCACCAGTCAGCCATAGAATCAGGGGCAGGATCCAGGTTTTGTGGTACATGAAGGTTATAAAGTTTTGAGAGTCTGCTTTGAGAAAAATAATACCAAAAAAAATCTTACTTTTGCAAATTTTACAGAATCTGTTACTATGTGAAGCTCCAATACCCCTCCCTCCTAGAACCTGCAAAGGGCCAGGCCAGTGAGGGGCTCTGAGCTTGATGTCCATTAATTTCCCAGCTGATCTGCGCGTGAGGCAATGACGGAGCAGGAGAGGACAGGAAAAACAACAGAATGACTGAAATGGGAAATGTAGTACCATGTTTTTCTATAAAAGATGAATTATTCTAGAGGTGATTTTTTTCTTCATCCTTTATTTTCTATTTACTTACTGATGTATTTATTGCTCAAAATTTTAAAGCTTACTCCTATTTTTCAGAATTTTTCTTGCTATTGGCACATGTGTATTCTTCCAGATCAGTGATTATCAGCTGTCCTGGGGGAGTCGGGAGTGAGTCCACCAGGTAGGATATTAGAATCACTTTGAAGGTTTGAAGAGGGATGTTCTTTAAACCATACCTGTCTCACAGAAATTATGATTATCTTTTTGAGGGGTGGGCTTTTAAAATGGGGTTCTTAGTCTCATTCCTGGCTATTCATGTATTTAGACTTATCAAAAATTAATTTCCAAATGGCTTCATTGAATGAATAAGAATTATTAAATTATGAATCCTTTGTGAAAATACCATTTAAAATATTATAAGTCAAGTAGATTAAGTCTAGGCAAGATTATAACTGAAAATAAAAACTATAATAGTTCTACTAGAATTGCCTTTAAAAATATAACCTAAATCTGATTTTTGTCCACTAATGGATATGAAAACTCATACACCATGTTTTTCTCTGGGTCTGGACTCTCCCTTAAACAGGTCAGGAAACAATTTACCAGCCATACTATTAAATCTATTTTGGAGAAGTGATATTACTCCGTTTCCAACCTCAATGATCCAAACAGATGGGTTTTTTCCACTTTGATGGGGATAGAAGAGAACAGAGAAGGGCTGCAGAGAGCTGTGGGGTCTGAATTTGATATCATTTCTTCTATTCTACCAGGATAAAGCAATTATAAGAATATTACTCTCTGATGGTCATAAACAAGCACTGTCTTCTGCAATTCTTTAAAAATGTATCACAGAGAATAAAATGTTCACACCAAACAGCACACATCTCATTGCATTACGGGCACACTGAAATTAGCTTTCCTTTGTGAGCTCTTATTCTGGGTGAATTGTACATGCTTACAAATTATCCTTCAAAGATTTAAAGACATTGGGGTGGACAGCCAAAAAGTTGTGGGATCCGCTTCAACAATGATTTTAAAGAGTAAAGATATCTTTTATATTTCCTTGAAATGGTTTTGTATATAATCCTGACTAAAGACAAAACAATCTTGGAAAAGCACAGAATTCAATCATCAGGACCGTGAATGTGGCAAATTCTGCTTGCTGTCTGCCAAATTCCATTCTTTCCATTCTCTGCTTTTTCCTGGGCATACAAGAAGTCCTCCTTTGCATGCTTCTTTTGCAATTAGATTTGGCCACATGAATGTGAGCAGAAATACCGTATGCCACTTTCAGGACTGGCTCATGACCCCTCCCACAGGCTCATCTACGGGCTCTCTCTCTAGCCAGCGGTATGCCGGGAGTGCTGAAGCTGTGAAGGATGGTAAGAAACACAGGATGGGAGGATCCTGGCACCTGAATGAGAGCAACAAGAGCTGCCCTGCCCCCCTAAGCCCCACTCTAGACAGTGACTTGATGAAAACCAAACTTATTTTTTTAAGACACTTGATTTGGGGGGTTCATGTGTTAGCACAGTAACATCTAAGACACTGCATTGCACCAAACTAAATTGGCAGTACTGGAAGTAAAACTGTCTCACGTCTCACACTCCATCTACCTCTGGACTGAACAAAGTTCCCCACAGAGGCCCAAGTGAAACCCACTAGCGCTCTGGCTCTACCATTTTTCACACTTCGTTTGGTTCCCCCACCCCCTTGGTCCCCTTTAGTTACACATATTTTCATGATTTCATGAAGACATTTCTTATCATCCAAGTGCTTAAGTGTCAGAGAGCAAGTTTATATCACTACACACATTTGTAACTGTTCTGTAAAGAGCAAAAGCCAATCCATTTCTGTTCTGCCTTGATGCCAATCAGAAAAGCTGGAGAGAATCGGTTCAAGCATGAAGTCGACGCATGCATGTGTCTCTGAATCATAGAAGAGATACCGTAAGAAAGGAATCTGCCTCCCTCAGGATTTGGAGACATGCTCCACTTGAGTCAGTGAGGCCTCTGAAGTACCAGACCCAGCTAGACTTGCGTTATTTAGAATGGGATTCGGGGGCGCCTGGGGGGCTCAGTCGTTAAGCGGCTGCCTTCGGCTCAGGTCAGGATCCCGGGGTCCTGGGATCGGGCCCTGCATCAGGCTCCCTGCTAGGCCGGAAGCTTTCTTCTCCCTCTCCCATTCCCCCTGCTTGTGTTCCTGCTCTTGCTCTCTCTCTGTCAAATAAATAAATAAAATCCTTAAAAAAAAATAGAATGGGATTCTGGACCAAAATGCCATTCTGAATGTGTACATTTCTAGGAGTATGGGCCAGAGTCTGTGGGAAAAAATTCTAGGAATATTTCATAGCTTACCCAAATCTAGAATAGAACTACTCTTTACTGTTGTCTAGCTCATTTGCAAGGAATAAGGGCTGAGTTGGTTCTTCAGTCTGGGAACGTTGTGGGTTGAATCAGATGCCTAAGGCCCTTCCTGTTCTGAACTCTTAGACTAAATACAGAGTCAGATGTACTTCTCCAGAGGAAGGAAAGGAAATTACCTGAGGATTCTTTTGGCTACAGAGCTTCTGAAATAATGGAGTGGAGTTCAGTGTTTGGTTTCCTTCACTAAGCTTCAATGTATTTCTGGTTTGAGAAAGCATTCTGTTGTCCCCTTAGAGATCAAACTCAAATGACCCATACATTCTGAAGGTGACGGAATAGGTCACAGAAATGAGTCTCTCCATTCTGCAAATATTCATCAACCATCTACTATTGCCAGATACCGCTGGGGAGGAATGAAGTTGACTGAGAAGACACAGGACTAGTAGTTGTAGTGAGTTTCTGCTTCTAAATTAAAATGGGACTTTCTACCCTCAGGACAACCAAATTCATGGTGAGACTGTTCATAAATCTATTGACTTGCCAAGTCCAAAGCTAAGAGAAATGCATGGCTATTTTCTAAACACATTTGACCTCTTGTCAATTCATCTCAAGGGGCAAAGCAATTCTCTTGCCTACCTCCTTTGCTTTGACATTAACTATGCTTTTGAAAAAAAGTTGAATTTTCCTTTTTTAGCCATTAAAATTCCTTTTAATGATATATTCCACATGTTTAGATATAGTCATCCATTTCTGCCAACTTGCCCATTTTCTGGATAGACTCTGATATTCAACTGTGTATATTTTGTCTCTCTTTTTTCACCTTTATTGATTTTTTTCTGTGTAATGCTGGCTCCCATTTTTGGATTATTTCCCATTTATACTCTTTTTAAAAAATGACTTATGCTTCTCTACTGGAATTAAAATTAAAAAAAGCTTTAAAAAATGACTTAACACTTTTTTGGGATAGGTGAAATGAGTGAAAGGAGTCAAGGTGAAAGAAGTCAAGAGTTATAAAATAAATAAATCATGGGAATGTAATATACAGCATGGTGACTATAATCAATAACATTGTAGTGCATACTTGAAAGTTACCAAAAGAATAAATCTTAAAATTTCTCATCACAAGAAATTTTTTTTTTTGTAATTTTATGTGGTGATAGAGGGTAACTAGATGTATTGCGGTGATCACTGTGCAGTATATGTAAACACTGAATCATTATGTTGTACACCTGAAATTAATTTAACATTATACATCAATTATACCTCTATTAAAAAGAAAAAAGACATACCATTTTTTTTAGAGAGAGTGAGCAGAGTGAGCACACACTCGGCTGTGGGGGGAGCAGCAGGGGGAAAGGAAGAGACAATCTTAAGCAGACTCCTTGCTGAGTGCAGAGCCTGGAGCCCAACATGGGGCTCCATCTCACAACCCGAGATCATGATCTGTGTGAAAACCAAGAGTCAGACACTTAACCGACTGAGCCACCCGGGCGCCCCTGTCTGGAACTTTTATTTACACTTCTGCCATTATCATATGTGTGCCGTAGGGCAGGATATAATAATCCTTAATATAGAACTTACAGGTTATTATTTGTCCTATCACAAAAACAGTGGTCTAATACTTGCACGCATAAGGGACGATGGATTTACAAAATTATTTACTGCAGCAGTGTTTGTAAAAGCAAACTCTAGGAGACAACCTAAAAGTCCGTTGGTAGAGGGGACAGGCAGAATGTCTGGAGGGAGGGGTTGGGAAGGCAACTTTTTTAACAGGGAATCCAAAATGGTACATAGAGCTCTAAGGACAGTATAAACAGGGCCATCTGTAATAATGGGACAGCCTTTCAACATAGCAAAGATTTCTCTAACTGGCTAAAAATGGTCATGCCAGAATTTTAAATATAGTATTTCCTAATAGGCACTGTAAATGTTTTGATTCCTGGCCTGTAAAATATTTAGTACTACATTGTACTACCATAGTGAAATATGTGAATAGAACCTCTATCTCCAGCCTGCCTATATAAATAAGTACCACTGATAGATAATTTAATTTGAAATTTACTTTTATAGAAAATAAATTTTATAAGATAAATTTTATTTTTTCATATATTAAGCTACTGAGAGGTCTAAAAAAAAGAATAGATGTCAGTTTTTTAAACTTAGTTTGGAAGAAAAAACCCCAAATAGGAGTATATACTTTGCTAACTTTGAAAATTTAACTTTACCACATGTTGAAAACAGGTCTAGAGATTCCTGTACTCCACGAATTCTAAATCAGAGTATAAGCATTTATTCAATGTAGGTATCGTTCTTGCTTTTTTTCTATCTTTAGAACTTAAAAAACAAACAAAAAACCTTAAAATGTGACTTTTTTTTACCCTTCTTTATCTTTTCCTATAAAATTTAGAACTAGAAATTAAACTTGACAAGAGGGGGAAGAAATCCAAACCATGTCTATGCTGCTTCTGCTCTTGGCTTCTCCGGACACAGCTGTCCTTTGGTGGGGTTCAGAGCAGGTTGCCCCAGAAGGTGCCACTTTGGCATGTGGATTATTTTAGCAATTAAGGCTAACAGACTCAAGAGGAGCTCTGAACCTCCCCCTTAAGTCCCTAAAAAAAAAAAAAAAAAAAAAAAATGTAGATTGGGAGTCTGTACCAAGAAGAGAGCTATTACCCAAGACAGCTTTCTACATCAGAAAGACACTTGCATGGCAGGGCGAACATTTGTTCTTCTCATCTTCCTGTGGATTGTCTTCCTTCCCTTTGGAACCCCAAACTCCTTGAGTCTTCTTCTGAGGTCAGGATGACATATAAGCCATGACTATGGGAGGCTCCTTTATGGACAAAATTAAATTTGTTTTTCTCCCGTTAATTTGTCTTAAGTCAATTTATTATTGTTAGGTCAGCCAAAAAACCTAGAAGGGAAGAAGGGAAAAGTTTTCCTCCCCCATGCCTTTAAACTTGGAGTGTAATTATGAGTTTGAACACCACGTTTGCCACTAATGTAGCTGGTCCTTCAGGCAGCAGGGAAATCATCTCTCAGGGCACTTGTCTTGTCCATGAGCTCCAGCTGCGCCTCTAATTATGAGCCGGACTGTGATGTCCTGTCCTGGGGGAAACAAAGGAATTCCTGCTGAAGGCCTTTCCCTCCTGTGCTTCTGGTATAGTCCCACAGTGCTTCTAAAGCCCTTTCATAGCCATTGCTCAGTGGCGTTCACACAGTGACCCCGGGCACTCCGCGGTGGGGCTGGGGGGCGTGGATTCGTATCCTCCTTTGCAAAGAGGAAATTGAGACTCAGGAAGGAGGGCGATGGCTGGCCCAGAGTCTCACTGATTTAAGTGGCTGTATTATGATGCACACCAAAATCTTCTGATCTTTGCACTAAAGATTTACATGGAAGATTGAACAACTGGATTAGTTTTAATTCCATAAAGCTTGAAACAAAGACAAATACTTATTCTAATGTCCCCTATTAGAACTCATTGTGAGATAGTATCTAGCTGCCTTGAGCACAATGTTCAAAACCTTTGCGTAGACTGTGACATTTTGCTGAAATGAATGGATGTGTTTACAGGTCTCTAAATAATAGTATGACAAAATCTTAAGAGGGATTATAGTAAGGGTCCTCCACTTTGGTTACCTTGTTAATCATCTTAACCACATTGTGATGACTTACCCGTGTGGTAAATGTTTAATAATACTTGGGGGAGGATATTGCAAACAACAATGTGATTAAACTTATTTAAATACATCACAGACCAGCTTTGCAAAACAAAGACGTTCCTATTTCTTAATCTAAGGAAGTTTTGAGAAAAAAAAAAGGAATCTATTTCTTTATAACAGAAAGACAAGAACTGACCCTGGGCCATAACACTGAGCTGGGAATTGAGAGCCCCGAGTTTGAGTTCTAACTCCTCTACCAACTAGTTGTGACTTTGGCGCAACTTGACTTTTGACAGCTCTTGACTTTTGTGGGATTCAGTAATTTTTAAATAACGTAAAGAGAATGACTACTAGTCATTCTCCGATTACTGATCTGCATACTACTCAAGAAAGACTTTTAAAAACACTGATTCTGGGGCACCTGGGTGCCTCAGTCAGTTGAGCATCTCACTCTTGATTTCCGCTCAGGTCCTGATCTCAGGGTCCTGAGATTGAACCCCGCAGCAACAAGTCTGCGCTCAGTGGAGAGCTTGCTTGAGGTTCTCTCTCTCCCTCTCCCTCTACCCCTCCCTCCGCTTGCATGCACATGTGTGCACACACGCCAAATAAATAAATAAATAATAAATAAAATCTTTTTAAAAATACAGATTCTTAGGCCTTTTGACTATTCCTGAGCAGTAGATCTGGGGTTGGGCCCAGGACTCTGTATTTTTAGAAAGCTGTCCAAGCAATTCAATGTGTTGTCAAGTTAGGAATATGAGATTTGTCTGCAAGGCCCCTTCCAGCTTTAGCATTTCTGTTTTCAACTGCACAGCACTGAACTACTGTTCCTGTACCCTGCTCACTTGGGAGGCAAGGCATTCAGATCCAAAGCTGTTCTCACCCAAAATATCACGCCAGCTTCCTAGGAGGTGTCCCTGCTTACATGTCCTATTGCTCTACACCCTTCTCTACACTGCTGTCAGGATTTTGTATGTCCATTGGCCCCGCTTATCCATGGTTTCTCTATCTGTAGTTTCAGTTACCCAGGGTCGGTCACAGTCTGGACGCAGATGATCCCCTTTTTGACATATTATCAGAAGGTCAACCATAGCCTAATGCCATGTCACAATGTCATTCACCTCACTTCATCCTGTCACATAGGCATTTTATCATTTTACATCATCACGAAAGAATAGGGGTGAGTATAGTGCAATGAGATATTTTGAGAGAGAGAGAGAGCCCATATTCACATAACTTATTACAGTATACTGTTACAATTGTTCTATTTTATTAATTATTGTTGTTAGTCTCTTACTGTGCCTAATTTATAAATTAAACTTTGTCATAGGTTTGTATGTATAGGGAAAAAATAGGGTTTGGTATCATCTGCAGTTTCAGGCATCCACTGGGAGGCTTGGAATGTTTTCCCCCATGGAAAGGGGGGACTACTGTAGTTGAATGGAAGTAAGAAAGAAAGGAAGGGGAAAGAGGAAGGGAAGGAGGGAGGGAGAGGGGGAGGGAAAGGAGAGGGAAGGTAAGTTGAAGTGGTGAGAAAATGTGATTATGTTGCTTCCTTGAATAACTACTCTTGTAGTTACTCAAACTACAAAAGAAGATTAAAATCCTTTTTTTTTTAAGATAAAATTCTTTATCGCAATATTTAAGTTACTTTAAAATCTGGACCCAACCTCCTTCAAATCTAAGCTCTGGTCTCTTCAAAGATACTTTTTTTTTTTTTTAATTTATTATGTTAATCACCATACATTACATCATTAGTTTTTGATGTAGTGTTCCATGATTCATTGTTTGCGTATAACACCCAGTGCTCCATTCAGTACGTGCCCTCTTTAATACCCATCACCAGGCTAACCCATCCCCCCACCCCCCTCCCCTCTAGAACCCTCAGTTTGTTTCTCAGAGTCCATAGTCTCTCATTTTTCACCTCCCCCTCCGATTCCCCCCCCTTCATTTTTCCCTTCCTAGTATCTTCTTCTTTTTTTTTTTACATATAATGTATTATTTGTTTCAGAGGTACAGGTCTGTGATTCATCAGTCTTACACAATTCACAGCACTCCAAAGATACTTTTGCTCAAGCTGTTCTCAGATCTGGAGTATATTTTGCACATGATGAAGTTTCATTCGATTCCCACCATTTCTACCCATGAAATCTTGCTTATTATTCAAAGCTCCAGATGTACTAACCTGACGTTTAACATGTGTCCAGTTCCTGCTCCTGCAATTCCAAACATCTTATTAAGGTCCTCAATAAAGTATTATCTCAGGGTATTGCAACTGGCTTCAGAAACCTTTCTTCCCTTATCAACTGCCCCAGGCCAGCTATTTGAGGTTGGGAGGCTACATACCATTTGCTTTAATCATCATAATAGAAAGAGCATTTATGTAATGCTTTACTATTTACCAAATGCTTTTGCACCTATTATTTTATTTGCTCACAATAAGATATCTATGAAAAACATTTTATTGTCACCCCCTATTTTATGGATGATGAAACTGCAACTCAGAGAAATCAAATGACTTGCTCGTTAATGATGGAGCTCAGATCTGAACCTTGATGCTGTGAATCTTGTGCTTGCCCTACACGGCCTAACAAGACATCAGCAGACAGCAGCTGCTCCATAAATGCATATTAAGTGATCAAGTGAATGAAAGGGGAGAGGAGGCATCATGGGCTAGTGGGAAAATAACAGACTTGGGCGACAGAGAAATTCTTTGCATCTTGAATCTGCCACTTGCTAATCGGAAAATTGTTAAACAACTTAATCTGCCTGAGCTTCTGTTTCCTCATCTACAGCATGAAGAAATAGAACTGCCCTCATAAAGCTGAGTGTGTGCGTGTGTGTGCGTGCACACACGCATGTGGGTGTATGAACTCAGTAATATAAAATCTGAAATGCGTTTTCTCCAGGGCGTGCACAGAGTAAGTACTCATTATGTGCCGGATTGTTTACTTCGTAGGAGAGACAGTCATTCGACTATCAATTGTTTTTGAGCTCTATGCATATGCCTTCCTGTGGAGGGTAACCAGCTTCTGAGAATTTAACCTCTCCTCTTCAGAGAACACTACAAGGGTTAAGAACACATGGGCTAGGCTGTCCGGGTTCCAAACTTGACTCTCTCTCCCCTACTAGCTCTGTGAGCTTGGGTAAGTTATTGACCTCTCCGTGCCTCAGTTTGCTCTTCCACGAAATAGGGAAAATAGTATTTAGAAAACAGATTTACGGTCCTGGCATGTGACCAGGACTCTGTAAACGCTGGCTATTTCCTGTGTCACAGAAAGGCACTTAGCTAATAAAAGGCCTGCTTAGCATAAGGAGAGATTTGTCCTTCGTGTTTCTCAGCCAAATAGACCGGCAACTTCTGTAAACTAGGAACAGAAGTAACACTAAAACCTTGTCATGTCCAGTTGGATTACTAAATAATGTAATTAACGGAGTATTCGGGCAAGAGGTTCGAGCTCACGAATCTACAGAAAAAAGAAATGGGAGTGTGTGTTCTGTACTTCAACACAGTGAAATGCCAGTTCTTGTGGACTGATGAATGAAGTAGGAAAAACAGGGCAACTGCCTTCTGTTGTTACCGCCTTTGATGCCCTCATCCGGAATAACGAGGTCCGCCTCTTCCTAGCCCCAGCTCCACGACCGAAGAGAAAAAAACGAGGAGGAGGAGGGGGTGCTGTGCCTTAGAAATGGTTCCCCCCAATCAGACTGACCCCTTTTGAACACTACAGCAAAGGCTCTACTTCACCTGAGAAATCTCACACGTTTCAAAATAAAAACTGTAATAAAATATGTGCTACCTGAGCTGCCAAAATGCTACGGAGCAGAACGCAACGGCGGCTCTCATTTTCCAGTCTTGCATAGAGCGTGAGGTGAGAGCCAAGGTACTTTTTGACCGTAAGACCGTAAGCAATGTGAGATCGGCGTCCTTGAGGGGAACTAGAAGCCAGACCTATTTACTGCATAGAGATCATGTCCCGTGTCCTCTACTGATGTTGAGATTACCTCAGAAAAGTTATCTTTGGAATGGTGGCGATTAAGTTGCTTCTGGAAGCCAGGCATTCCTGTTACCAAAACAAATACCGCTGAAGTAATGGCAAACATGGAAACGGAACCACGGAAGAAGGGTTTTTCCTATCTCCTTGCTGGAGTCCTGTTTGGTAGAAGAGGCCAACAATTTTGGGAAGCCAGCATTCAAATCTACCCCATTGGGTATAAGTTCCAGAGCTCTGGTGCGTGTGGATACACTCACGCTTTCTTCTGGAGACTTCAAACTTCGGCTGGTGTCCCTGAGAGAAAATGTGGTCTTTAACATCTTTCTTAGCTCTGGTAACAGCGATTACCTTGCTGAAGGGTCTCCACACGGGGGACCTATCTGTCAAGCTCTCCCTAACCCTGCCCTCCGCTGCTGCATTCCCGGGCAGAATTAGAGCTGAGAGCCTAGCAGCTAGCCCTCCCAGACAGTCCCCATGTGGGCAATTCACTGCCCATGGGAACCCTACCGCTCACTATGCTCTGGGCCTTTGTTTAAGGATAACACAATAATAATAGTAGGTAAGTACAAGAGAGAACTTACTATTCTTGGCATTTCATATCCCTCGTCTCATTTGATTCTTATTACTACATTGGATAAAGAAACCGTGCTCATTAAGTAACCTGCCTGAAGTTCATGTTTTTATCCATTATACTTTAGTGCTTCCCTAGGGTCCCTTCTCCAGATCCCTTACTAAAAAATTTGATACAGTTAATCAAAACTAGGTCCCCAGATGCTATTTAGCTCCCCTAAAGTATCACATCTTAGCAGAAACCACGTGGGCTTTGGAATCAGATCTGGATTTTGAATGAGCTCTGTTCCTTACCGGCCCTGGGACCTTAAGCAATAGCTCCTTAGGCACTCTGAGCCTGAGATTCCACACTAGTTGAAATGGAGTATAAAACACTCACATGTAGAAAACCAAAACAGGCTAATGAATGTAAAAGCGCCAAGGTAGTGTTTTCAAAGTGGTACATCAGTTAATTAATTGTTAATTTTCTTTTTATTCTTTCTCCTTTAAATATACTGGAATGTCCCATCTATTTCTTTGATAGTTCAATAAGATGGTCTTTTTTTTTTTTTAAGATTTAAAAAAAAAAATTTATTTGTGAAAGAGAGCTCGCAAGCAGGGGGAGTGGCAGGCAAAGGGAGAGGCAGGCTCCCCATTGAGCAGGGAGCCCGATGCGGGACTCGATCCCAGACCCCGGGATCATGACCTGAGCCAAAGGCAGACGCTCAACCGACTGAGCCACCCAGGCGCCCCAAGATGGTCTTAATTTGGCTCACTGCATGCACCTTGAGACCAGCAAAACACTAAAGAAATGGTCATTTGCAAGCCTTCCAGCCACTGAAACTAATGTCTAACACACAACCTCTTCAGTTCAGACACTCCACCTCTATTTTTAATGGACGTGTTAGTATATTTATAGTTTCTATCATAAAAAAAAATTCTGTGATTACTTTGACTCTAAGACTTCTTTACAGTGGCTGTGCCTTTGTTAGAGCAGAGGGAGGATGTGACTTTGATCCTTTTTTTTTCTTTTTTTATTTAAAAAAGAGGAATCTCACTACTATCAACTAGTTGAAAACTCTTTATTATTGACTAGCATATTCCAATCTATGCCTAGGGTAACAGGCCAGTTTTAGCAAGATAAGATCAAGCTAAATGGAATGCTCCAAATTTATGATTTCTTTGTCCCTGAGCTCACCTCTTATTTTCCTGCATCTCTCCTAGTTCTCTGGATATTTAATGTGGGGCCTAAGCTTCATTTTTGAAAGCTAGTACCAACCTGGTGTTGGGGCCCCAGGAGAGGTGTGGTGAAATGGTAGTGGGAGTGAGCCACACATGTCTATGAAGCACATGTTTCTCAGCT
The DNA here is from genome assembly GCF_011800145.1 of Mirounga leonina. Taxonomy (NCBI): domain Eukaryota; kingdom Metazoa; phylum Chordata; class Mammalia; order Carnivora; family Phocidae; genus Mirounga; species Mirounga leonina. The sequence goes on from NW_023270426.1 coordinate 34,842,246, forward strand.
CCAGACCTGCAGATCTCCCACTATGCAAGTGGTTAAATGGACAGCCCAAGTGTAGACAGCACAAGTGTAGACTACGGAACAGACCGTTTCTGCTCAGGCCGTTCTAATAAAAGTCCATACATACAGCCACCCTGGGCAGAGAGTTTCAAATTTTGGAGATCAGAGATCCCTTTAAGAATCAAATGACTTGAAAATCTTCATAAATATAGGTTTCAGAAAAAAATCATAAGCACACACACACGTACCTTTGGACATAATTCTAGAAAGTTCAGTATGGCCTAGTGATTACGCCTAAGGATTGTAGAGTCAGATAGCCTTGGTAAACACCCTCACTCTGGAGCTATGTAGGTATAGGGCTTCTGCAAGTTATTTAACCTCCTTACATTTCATTTTCCTCATCTTCAAGATGGAAATAAATACAGTACCTATCTGACAGGGCCATTATGAGGTTTAGATGAGATAAAGCATGCAAACTGCTTAGCACACTGTGGGACACTAAGTGCTTTGTACATTTTTATTGTTATTCTTTTAAGGGAGTTACAGCTCCTTAATGCCTATTTATGAACTCCATGGTAAGAATTTCTGCTATGAAAGTGGACAAAGTTCAAACCAATTAAGGACAATCTAACTACCATAAAAGCAACAAGATCCTACCGAAGTAAAACGACTGTCAATAAAAGGGCATGAAACAAGGGCTATCCTGCCTGGCCCTGAGCAAGCAAGACAATGGGTCAAGCCATGTCCCCTGTTCTTCCTAAAGAGCACCAGCCTGTACCAGACACAAAAACTTGGCAGCAGTGGCTTCTTTCTGCACTTGAGCAAAACAGCCTTTTGGCTGCCTGAACCCCATAAGGCTATTGTTCTGTTCCTAACATACTGTTTACAAGGTCCTTGGTGTAAGAAAGGCCTTTAGAAGGGTTTAATGAGAGAATATTTAAGTCACCAGTTTAATGACTGACATACCACAACCTCTCAAGAAATGCTGTCTCTTTCCATGTTTCAGGAGGGAGGGTTACTTGGCTTGACAAAGTCACAGCTCTGGGAGAAATTCCACTGACACTCAGGGGAATGTCTAAGTTATGTAGTTTAACTAAATATGACTTGAAGTAAGTAGGCCTTTGAGAGGGCTTTTCCTTGGGGATTATATAAAATTTTGCTGCTATATTGATATTTTCTCTTAAGACATTTGACTTCTGCTCTAAGGTATCCTATTTTAGTCAAAGTAGAGTCTTTAGCCAAATTAGTCCAACTTAAATTGTTTGGCATATCTAGCAGCCAGCAATTTCAGATACATTAATCTTCACTAGGAAGTAGCCACAAATTGAAAAGTGCCTGAAGGTTCTATATCAGACTTTTTTTGTTCAGAAAACTTATCACAGAAAACAGATGAATTAAATTACTCTAATATATTCATTTCTGTATCCCCAGCACATAACACAGTTCTGACACCATGTATAGGAACTTAATAACTATTTATGGAGTGATTTTGCTATGTAGGGACTTCACTATCCACTTAAAGAAAAATTAGCACTTACTGAATATCTACTATGTGTTTAAGATTATGTTAAATCCTTCTGCAGGGCTAATTTTTTTTTTTTTTTTTTTTTAGTTTTCTTAATCCTCACAACAATCCTAGGCAGAGAAAACTAAAGTTTCCTGACTCTCTTTGTAGATAAGGAAATTGAGGCAGAGAGTAGTTCAGTAAATTACAGATAGATGGAAAGCTGGTGTCAAAGCACCAAGGTCAGCATTCTTCATCATACCCAGTATTTCTAAGAGTGTGGCCATGGACCATCTGCCTCAAAATTAACTGGGGTGCTCATTAAAATGAATGGTTATCAGTCTTACACAGAGCTACTGAATCGATCTTAAGGATGAAGCCCAGGACTCTATATTTAAAATATGAACATAGAGCATTTTTTCAGTACACCATAGTTTGAGAACCACTGTCTGGGCAGCATGAATTTCATTGCATGCTACTGCTACATGAACCAGACTGAATAACAATGATTCTTATTTTTACTCTAGAGGCCCTCCTTATAAGAGTCAAAATATATCACCACATTTAAAATAAAATATTGAAATATTCTCCACCAAAACATGTCCCAAACTGTTTCTCTACTGAATTGATAATATAAATGTAACTGCTTTTGGCCAGGTTTCGAAGATAGATTTTTGTGCTACTCTTTTTTTATGGACTTTGGGCCTTAATTTTCCATCTATAAAACAAGAGTGTCTGACTGGATGACATGTTAAAAAAAATTAAGATTTTATTAAATTCCAATGACAAATTTTTGCTTTTTTTAAAAAAAAGAATTTGCTATATTTCTTTAATCTTTTTTTTTTTTTTAAGATTTTATTTATTTATATGACAGAGAGAGACAGCGAGAACAGGAACACAAGCAGGGGGAGTGGGAGAGGGAGAAGCAGGCTTCCCGCTGAGCAGGGAGCCCGATGTGGGACTCGATCCCAGGACCCTGGGATCATGACCTGAGCCGAAGGCAGACGCTTAACGACTGAGCCACCCAGGCGCCCTGCTATATTTCTTTAAAGAACAATTATCTTTAAGTAAGAGTCAAATCTGTTTCAATAAGTATCTGGCAATATAGTATGTATTGGGAAATTTATAAACATATAAACTCTTTGACCCAGTAATGGCATTTCCAAGAATTTTGCCTAAGTAATTAGTCGCAGATACAGATTAAGATTTCTTTTTTTGTTTGTTTTTATGTTTTTATTTTATTTATTTATTAGAGAGAGAGAGAGCACAAGCAGGGGGAGTGGCAAGCAGAGGGAGGAACAGGCTCCCTGCTGAACAAGGAGCCAGATGCAGGGCTCGATCCCAGGATCATGGGAGCATGACCTGAGCTGAAGGCAGACGCTTAACCGACTGAGCCACCCAGGCGTCCCCAGATTAAGATTTCTATTACAAATATGTTCAATGAACCATTACTCATAACAGAGAAAAAAGGGGAAAACATCAATGTATAACACATAAAAGAAAGGCTCAATTAATCATTTTATTATATGTAAAAAGAAATCTATACCACCATCAGAGTATCAGGTTTTCTTAGAATACTGAATGATATGGGAAAATGCTTATTAAAAAGGTTAAGTAAAAAATGCCAAATAAAATATACATTAAAAAAAATTACAGTCAGCTGACACACAACAAAATATATATGGCAATAATTATGTTTCAAATGTTCAACTTCCAGGACCCAATTTTGTTCATTCTTTATTTATATCTACGTGTGTGTGTGTGTGTGTTTGAATATGGTTGTGTATGAGTACGCGCCTTAAGAAGTGATGCAGGAAATAAACCAACATGTTTTAATAATGGCTATCCCTGATGCTGCATTTACAGGTTATTCATATTTTATAACATGTATTTTCTGTAGTTCCCACTTTTTCCACAGTGAACATGAGTTTATTTTGTACTTATAAAAATATGTTATTATGACACAATTCAGTGAGCAACTACTTTTGGAAATACATTTATGATGCAGAATGGAACCTGTCTGCCTTGCGCTCCTCACTAGCAAAGAGGTCTCCGAGGCACGCCTCACCAAGGTGCCCGGCGACAGGAAATTTGGTGCTAATTGTGCTGTCAGGGCAGCTCCAAACTCACACGCTGCAATTATGAGCTTGGGCACACGAAGACATATTGCAAGTGGCAGGCAATGTCAGATTCCGCCAAAATAATGGCCGAGTGACTGTGTGCTTTTGCCCAAAAAGGAAAGTAATGGGGCTGTAACTGGATATTGTAAATAAGTGGTCAAAGGATCCCTAAATAAGCAACATCACATAAGCCTCCTTGCAGCATATTTTTCCTTCTGGGATCCGTGTCAGGCTCACAGACATGAAGGCAGCCAGAAAACGGTTATCTGTTTACTTCTAATTTATTTTTATAACCGTACATGCCAGCAATGGGAGAAAATGTTTAAGAGAAAAATAAAATTGACGATAAACCCTCTGAGTTTTTGAAAAATTTTAACAAACCCAAACTTCTACTTATCCTGTGGCTGTCAAACCTAGCCTCATCAAAACTTTATTCTCAATGGACTTTGAGTATGTATGTGTGCGTGCATGAGTGTATGTATGCATATATGTGTGTATGTACGTGTGTGTGTGTGGATTGCAATCTTGAGACCTGGCCTCAAATCCTGGCTCTGCCAGGAGCTTTGTGCCTTTGGAGAAGATTTTGTGGCCTCTCTACATCTTGGTTTTGTCATCTATAAATGCAGATAGTCTTATGCGACACAGGGTTCTGGGAGGTTGGGTGAGCCAATGAGAATAAAGTACAGAGCACAAAGCCAGGCACATTGTAAATACTGAATAAAAGTCAACTTCATCCCATTCCCCTCCTAGTATCTGCTTAAACAACAACTAAACCTTTGAAAATCCTTTATTGTCCCTGGTGAGTTCTATTCAGGTGACAATGCTCACTGGTCAAAGAAAAAAAACAATCCATTTCTCTTCTACAAAGTCAGCTTTGTTTAAACAACACAATGGCATCTATTTAGAAAGGTACCCAGCTTATTTCTTTTCAAATATTTCTTTTTAAACCTCTCTGAGGTTTCTTTAAAGCCAATGGCAATAAACATGTTTCAACCTCTGTTTTGCTTCACCATGGGCTCTGTGTGTGGTTAGGTTATGAAATAAAAATGAGTTTGGCATTACAGATATTATTTTAAAATGAAAAAAAATATATACAGAATGATGTTGATAAATCTGTGCTCATTATCCTAATAAAAACACATAAATGTCCAAAAAGAAATACACAATTACCCATTAGGCCTTCCTCCATTATTAAACAACAGTGGTTAACGTCACAGTTCTGGTCAAAACTAACCCCGATCTTAATAAATCTGATATAAGAACATATCGCCAGATGGGGACTATGTTAACCTTATGTATTATTTTCTACCATGACGACTAGTTCTATAATTTGTATATGGACGCTCTTACTGAGAGAAGAGTAACCATTCTGGAGGTATACTACCTCCTTGAAAGGAAGGCCACGCCGACATACATGTCAACATACTAATAAAAAGTAAACACACAATGAAATTAGTCAACAATCTGGATTCAAGGTCATTTTTATAGTTGCAGATGCTGATCTTTATCTAGATAAAGTGAAACTATTTTCTTTCTTTTTCAAAACTGAAAATTAGATATTTATATCAAATACATAGACAAATACTCTATCACAGTGTGTGTATAAACGTGCATGCATGTATGCTTATGTTATGAGAATCCAATTTGATTTTACAAAAATCATTTCAGCTATAAGCTATCATTACTGTATGACACATTTTGTTGGTAAAAACCACCTACAACCACGCACTATTATAAGATGGCTTTTTAAACTATTTCATGTACTTGACTTTATTTGATCATAACAGGAACCACAATCTAATTGAAATAAATGCCTCTGTCATGAAACTAAGTCAGTTAATTAGTGACTGTAAAAGCAGTTGATTTATAGGACGGTCCATTCTACTGCCATGCTAACTAAGCAAATTAATGACATGTGTCATGCAATGCTCATTAAATTAGTGAATGCTTACATTCAAAGGCACACAGTAAAAAAAAAAACCCCTTTAAAGCACAGTTTAAACACTTCACTCAGATAAAAAGTGTAAATAAACAAATCATCTCTCTTACTTTTATACAGAAAACATACCATATGAGTCTACTCTTTGTTACTTACATACATTTTGAGGGTTCTAGCACATAGCACTTGGGTATTAGCACATAGCACTTGTTCAATAGTTTTAATGAATAAAGAAATGAAAGTATAAATACCTTACCTTCTTATAGCAAAATGTTTATTTAACTAAAATCTAAAATAAAGTGGGCAGGCAGTTATCCAACAACAGCCAAAAAAGAACTAATGTTGTTCATTTATTGACGATTTTAATTAAAATCTTTGAGGTTATGCAAAGCAAAAGAAAATCCCAAATTGTGAAAATTATGGGTTTTATACTTTGTCACAGAGTCATCTTAAAGAGTGGTTCTCATGATCTATTGCATACATATGTATATACTATACATGTACATTGTAGTGACTCTAGTTTGGATCACTGGCTACTTCAACAGAGAAATTAGAAGACTTTAGAATGGGGCGCCTGGGTGGCTCAGTCATTAAGCGTCTGCCTTCAGCTCAGGTCATGATCTCAGGGTCCTGGGATCAAGTCCCGCATCGGGCTCCCGGCTCGGCAGGAAGCCTGCTTCTCCCTCTCCCACTCCCCCTGCTTGTGTTCCTGCTCTCGCTATCTCTCTCTCTGTCAAATAAATAAATAAAATCTTAAAAAAAAAAAAAAAGAAGACTTTAGAATGAAGCCTGAAGTTTTAATCTACTTCCGACGAACAATCTGTAATAAAGATCAAATACTTCAGACGTGAAACTCTAAAGTAGAAAATGTGACTAAGTATGTTAAAGATGAATTCATGCTTATTTCCTACAACATCTTATTGTATAACTCAAAGTCTACACTTAATTGATACACGGTCAAAATGAGAAAAAAAATGAAGTCCCTCTGGGGTGCCTGGTTGGCTCAGTTGGTTAAGCTGCTGACCCTTGGTTTCTTGGTTCACCTCTGGTCATGATCTCAGGGTCCTGGGATGAGGCCTCATATTGAGCCCCACGTCTCTGCTTGTGGATTCTCTCTCTCACATTCCCTCTGCCCCTCCCCCTGATCATGCTCTCTCTCTCTCCTCTCTAAAATAAGTAAATAATTTTTTTTTTAAATTAAAGTCTCTCAACCAATGTCTACATAAGCACTTTAGAGTGCATACTCTTTGTGACGGTTATCTTAAACTCAGACAAATACTGGGCATGATTTTTGTGAAAATGGAGTAAAGCGCTGCTTTTCAGGAGGTGGACTAGTACTTTCAAAAAAACGTTTGTGGGCACCATTTAATGCAGAAGAAGTCTACGTTCACTGAGTGAAACAGAAAAATAAGAGGCACTGACCACATTCTCTCAAGGCTAAAGGAAATTTCAGTTTCCCAGAGCTTCAACAATGGGCACTTCAGGAAGGGTGTGGTCAAGATGGTTAGACTGGATCGAATAAAATGGCTTTTTACATTGATAAAATTTGCTGTACAATTTTTACTGATGGACTTTTTTTTTTTTTTAAAGATTTTATTAATTTATTTGACAGAGAGAGACACAGCAAGAGAGGGAACACAAGCAGGGGGAGTGGGCGAAGGAGAAATGGGCTTCCCACTGAGCAGGGAGCCCGATGTGGGGCTCGATCCCAGGACCGTGGGACCATGACCTGAGCGGAAGGCAGACACTTAACGACTGAGCCACCCAGGCGCCCCTGGACTTCTTTTTATAGAAATGGAATATAGCCATAGCCATCATTGATCAAGGATTCCCTCTACTGTGTATTAGAAACATGCCTGAACAAAGCAAAATAAGTCAATCAGAGAAAGACAATTATCATATGAGTTCACTCATTTGCGGAATTTAAGAAACAAAACAGAGGAGCATAGGGGAAGGGAGGGAAAAATAAAACAAGACGAAATCAGAGAGGGAGACAAACCAGAAGAGACTCTTAACCATAGGAAATAAACTGAGGGTTGCTGGAGGGGAGGTGGCAGGATGCGGTAACTGGGTGATGGGCATTAAGGGCACGTGATGTAATGAGCACTGGCTGTTAGATACAACTGATGAATCACTGAATGCTACCTCTGAAACTAATAATACACAATATGTTAACTGAATTTAAATAAAAAATATGAAAATACATACAAAAAATTAAAAAAAATAAAAAACATTGATGGAAAAAAAAAAGAAAAATGAAATTTGATAAACAGGTGCCCTGGACCACAATTTCTGCAACCTGCTCTTCTCTCCACTGTTGACACTTGACCCTTAACCTGATGCTCTCCCTCCTCCTTGGTCTCGAGAAATAATTTGGATTTTAAGCAGGAGAAATTTAGGTACCCTCTTGCAGCACTTTGGGAGATGGCCTCACACCACCCTTGCCATGGTCACCTTGAATAATACATGTCCCATCTCTGTACTGGCTTCTGCCTTGGTTCCTTGTGCCTGTCTTTGCTCTCTAAGAATCCAGTTCACATGACCTTCAGATGTGGGCTTGTTTTCCTGTTCCATCTCTGAATCACAAGCTGATATGTATAAGGCCTTCCTGAGGTCGCATGATCTAGACCTGTGATCTCAAATCTTATGAGAGAGTATATTTCTAAATGCAAGCACCTCCATCATGTATTTATTTTTAATAAGTTAGGTTATATTCTTGTATTACAATACAATACAAAATATTCTACTTCATTATAGAGATAAATTTTGAAAGGTTGAGAAAAAATATAATCTTTTTTTTCCAAATTCCAATAAATTGTCTTGCTACACCCTGGGCATAGATTTCTATGATCCACCTGCTCTGAGCCACTTGTTAGAACACTGTCATGTTTAGTCCCTAAATATCAGTTAGTAGATAATATTACCATCATGTCTGACCAGATGGAACCTCCCTATGTGCCCATTAGGGAAATGTCTTCCATCTACCACCCCCATCCACCTCCACCAGGTCCCATCGATCTCTGCTTTATCTTAGTGAAAGGGCTCATCCATATGGTGCCTAGGTGGCTCAGTTGTTAAGTGGCTGCCTTCGGCTCAGGTCATGATCCCAAGGTCCTGGGATCGAGCCCCGTGTCGGGCTCCCAGCTCAGCGGGGAGCCTGCTCCTCCCTCTCCAGCTCCCCTCTGCTTGTGTTCCCTCTCTGTCAAATAAATAAATAAATAAAATCTTAAAAAAAAAAAAAAAAGAACAAAAGGGCTCATGCAGGTTCCAACCTCTCTCATTTTGCCTTACCTAATATAATTAACTAATCAAGTTTCTCAGACAAGAAAAGATCAAGGTTACTACAGGGGTTAGCAAATGGGCACAAGCAATAAAAAGTGTTCAAAGGCAAATATAAAAATAGACAATTGCAATAGTTTTAATAAAGTATGTTTCAATCAATGGGCTGCACAGGGTTCTTTTTTTTTTTTTTTTTTACTGGCTTCTATTACGACGCTAATAGAAAAATGTAATTTTATACCTAATAAGGGTCCAAATGATAGATGATATATGAAATTTTATATGTAATACAAAGCAGTAAATAAAGTAGAGAGTATTTATTTACTTATTTTTAAAGATTTATTTATTTAAGGAATCTCGACACCCAACGTGGGGCTCAAACTCACAGCTCCGAGATTAAGAGTCACACGTTCCACTGAATCAGCCAGGTGCCCTAAAGTAGGGTGTGTTTAACAAATGGTCCTGGAATATATGGTTCACTATTTGGGAATGGAATAAACTTAGATCCTTATGTTAAAATAAATTCCAAACAGATAAAAGAATTGGATAAAAAATTAATCCACAAATAGAGAAAATGCAGCCAAATACTTATCCGCTCTTAGTATAGAAAAAAAAAAAAAACCCTCATATTGTTAAAGCAAAGAAAGAAGTTACAAAAGAAAAAAATCAATAGATTTGTCTATAAAAGACACATAAATAGCTTTTTATAATAAAAACTGTTTTAATAAAAGAAAATACATAGGGACTAGGGTGTCTCGATTGTAAATATTTTGCACATTATCTGGCAACAAGGTTAAAATTAGTACTGTTTTCCTATTTGAATAAAATAGGAAGGAATCCTCAACAACAGAATGAAGTTAGAACCAGTGAAATATTTTATTTTATATTTGACTTGGGGGCAAGCCATTACTGTGCTACAGTTTGTTTAAAGCACTGTATTAAGGCAGTTTCCCAAGGCAAGTTGTGTGAGATGCAGGACAGCAGAGCGTGAAGGGCACAGGCTCTGGAGTCCAGCAGTCTGGATTGGAGTTGACGTTCCACGTTCCACCACCATGTTCACCTCTGCAAGCCTCAGCCCAACTGACCAGACAGACGTCTCTGCTTTCCCTGCAGAGATGCCTTATCAACCCCACTTTCTTATAACTAAATAATGAGCTAATACGGTAATTCATGTCATCCAGATTGTAAACAGAGAAGTGATAGTATGGAATGGACAGGATGAGATCCAGAAATAAACAAATGCCCTAGTGATAGTCTTGCCATTGTTTTCTTCACTGGACACTGCGCTCCGAGCATAACAATAACGCACAACCCCCACCGCCAGGGTCCCTAGCACTTGCATCTAGATCAGGATTAACAGTACAGTCACATTACATATAAAAATGTCAAGGAATTTTTTTTTTTTTGGTTGAGGTATAAGATTAGTCTACTGAAAGGCTTTTACAAAACAAAATTCTTTGTTGACTCTGTTGACGTTTGGCAAATAAATTACTGGTTGCCTCATGGCGGCAAAATCTCTAGATCTAAAAAAATGCTGTGATTACTCAGTGTCTTCTCTAAAAGTAAACAACGGTCCTGCCAAAGGGAAAATGTATCATGAATTAAAAGGAATAAATTTTATGATGTAAAATATCTCCATATTTAAATAAAATGAAATGTAATAAGAACTTCTCTTTAGTTATGATCCTCTTTATAAACGAATTCTTCAGGAACAGATGTTAAGAGGCAGGTTAACTGGATGTAGTACTTGTTCTGGTAGCATCTTTCTTAATTCCCTCACTAACCCCCTCTCCATTCCCAAACACAGTTACCACACATAGCATATTCCTCATTCTACAGCAGGATGTAAATAATTATTGCAGAAAAATAAACTCATGGTTTTATTCCTCTGAAAAAAACTGTTTAGCTTGAAGGAATGTCCGTTTTATAAATTTCTGACAAAACCAAATTATTATACATCCTTCTTTAAGATTTAATTCTTATAGAATCTTTTCTCTATATCTTGATGTATTTTTAAGCTAATTCATATTGATTGCTGACATTACCTTTTTCATTTTATAGAAGAACGAAGTGAGCCAAAGTCATGTAATTTTCAACATCAGGTTTGGCTTATGTATCTTAAAAAACAAAACAAAACCCTTTAAGGATTTTGACCATTAAGGGATGCTAAATTATTCTTCGTCCAGCTGGAAATCATGCCATCCAAGGTACCAGAGAAGGAACCATCACTCACTAAGGAGTGGTGTCATAGCGGCGTTGAAAGAATACATGCTCAGTGAATAAATGAGTGACTGCAAAGATGGATAAATCAACAAGCAAATTAATGTGAGCACTTTTCTCTCACATAATAAGGCAAGCTAATTTAACCAAAGGCAGAAGTCAGAATCTACTCGTGTTTAAGATATCATCACTATAGGTTTTGTCTTAAAAAAGAGAAAAGCTCATACTACAACAGCTGATTTCGAGCATAGATGAAAGCAACACAAGGCCATTTTAGAGCTAGGTGACGGATGCAGAGATAAGAGGTGTTCCCTCTTTCAGTCACATAAGACTTAGACAGACTATATAGGGAACTGTGAAAGACTCCAGACCAACCAGTCCCACTCATGAACAGAGCATCTTCCATGCTCCATTTGCCCATCCTTCTCTTATTTCTCAATCCCATGGTTCACACAGATGTTCACCCCAGACTTTTTTTTTTGCCTTTTATGTGGCTACGTTTTATAAGACAGTTGGGAAACACTGTATTAGAGTAAAAACTCCCAATGTCTTTCTTTGAAATGATATCATGGCTCTTAAAGATAGAAAAGCAGACATTAAATTTTTGCCCTAACAATTAAAATGACATCAAACTAGGCAGTAAGCAAGAAGACAGGTTGTGTAGCCTCACAGTGCAGGATGACTGATACAAAGCACAGGTCAGGGAGCTCCTGCCTTGTCAACCATTTGTCACAAGAGTACCAAAAAAAAAAAAAAAAATCTACTTTTTTACACTAAGGATTCATATTTTTAATAGAAAAACTGATCAGTGCACTAGCAAAAATCTTCTAAATTCAAAATAGTGAGTATTCAACCCTTTTCCACCTCAGATTCCCAAGCCTGTGGCCACCTTTTCTCCAAAGTTAGCAACTATTACCATTGTCTTGAGAGCACATGCAGTAAAACACTTGCAGGTAAAAACCTCTTCACGTGTGCTGCCAGTCTTTGCATACTTACATCAATGGAAATGTGGAGCCATAACTTTTTCATTTAAAAATATACTCAAACTAAATTAGTCACGATGCAGTTATTCCATGGAATAATATTCTGCAGTAAAACAAGAGTGAGAATACAGCCACTTGGGAAAACAGCACGTTAAACACAGAGGTACCATTTGATCCAGCAGTACAACTACTGGGTATATACCCAAGAGAAGTAAGAGCGTATGGCCACACAAAAAACTTTTACATAAATATTCACAGTAGCACAGTTCATACTAGCCCAAAGCTGATCATAACCCAAATGTCTAATAACTAATTAATGAATAAATAAAATGTTGTATAGCAATACAATAAATGCTGTTTGTTCATAAAAAGGAGTGAAATACTGTTGACTGCTACAACACAGAGGAACCCTGAAAACATTAATCTGAGGGAAAGAAGCCAGTCATGGAAGATTACATATTATTTGATCCTATTTACATAAAGCGTTCTGAACAGACACAACTAGAGAAATAAAAAACATATTAGTAGTTGCATAGGGCTGAGAGTGGAGACCATGAAGGGGAAATGGAGGGGGACAGTTAGATTATACTGGGTTTCTTTGAGGGCGACACAATGTTCTAAAACAGTGATGATGGTTGCACAACTGTGTGAATATACTAAAAATCAATGAATCATACACTCTCAATAGATGAATAGGATGGTATGTGAATTACATCTCAATAAAGCTCCTTCAAGGAAGAGCAGGAAGGCTCTTCATGTACTAGCATGTTGTCAAGTGAAAAACGCAAGCTGCAGAACTAAGTGTAAAGTGTTCTTTTTGTGTAAAAAAGGAGGAATGAATAGAATTCATATTCTCATTGTCTGCATTTACATAAACTCTGAGAGATACACAAAACTAATGAAAATGGATACCTGTGAGTATGAGTATAATCTTTTCAAATTATAACAATAGTAGTAAACGTCACCTGGAGAGAGCTCTGTACCAGAACATAAGAGATCATCCTCAGAGCTACACAATATTCCATTATCACTTCCCATAAACTGTTCGATCAACCCCATCTGACATTTAGGCTGTTTCTAGACTTCTATTACAAAAACTGCTGTAGCATATCTTTGTGCATATATTTTTTCAACTATACACAGGCATACAGGTAAATATTAAAAAGTAAAATTGCTAGATTAATGATAGACCATCTAAGAAATCCTTAAAGTAATGCAACCAAAAAATACCCCTTAAATGTGTTACAGCTGTAGCAGCTGTTAAACTCCAACAGAGTTTAATTACAATTATCGAGCAAAATGCATTTTTCTGAAAAAGATTAAATGAAAATTTAGGATGTTCTCATTTTCTGTTGTGAGTGCATTAAAGAAATAGCACAATAAGCTCCTTATAAAAAAAATTCGGTCAAAACTCAATGGTTTATTCAACATAAGCTCTGGAACTTGAGACAGAGGAGCCTCCTTTTAAGGGGGAGACGAACCATGAGAGACAATGGACTCTGAAAAACAAACTGAGGGTTCTAGAGGGGAGGGGGGCGGGGGGATGGGTTAGCCTGGTGATGAGTATTAAAGAGGGCACGTTCTGCATGGAGCACTGGGTGTTATGCACAAACAATGAATCATGGAACACTACATCAAAAACTAATGATGTAATGTATGGTGATTAACATAACAATAAAAAAGAAGCCTCCTTTTAATAGGCATGAATTTATTTGAATTCATTATGTGGTTTCCCAAATAATGTGCACATTTAAAGTGACCTTTCAGCCTCAGAGTAGGAGGCTCAGAACAAAAGGATGAAGAAAATCTCAGTTTCAATCAACTGTAAGTCCCAATTAGACTACTTAGCATTCAAGAAGGCAAAACTGTCATCAAAAGAAATGGAAAGCATCTAGGCAACAGTAAACTTGATAAAATTTAAATGTGTGAAATTTTGATGGTACAAAGTGATATTACTGAGTGTTCATGGAATACAGGGCTATGTCTGGATGCATTCATCTCTTTTCTTCCTTCCACTGTCTCTGGCTCATTTTGAAGTTGTTTCTGAATGGTTCTATTTAGCTGCATTATAATCTCTGCTTAAATAGACATATCTGGGCAGAATAAACTCTGTTATTCACTGTGGTCAAAGAATGTTAGGATTTAACTAACAAAATGCTAAGGTTGACAGAATATATATACATATATGTATACACATACACATGTAGTGTATATGTATATGTGCATATGTATCTTTCTGTATCTATCTACCCAACTTTCTATCTATCTATAGTGAACGTTAGGATGCCAAAAGAATTAGAATGCAATCTATTTCACACTAAAACCTTAATTTACTTATTTTTGGTTGTTATTGTTCCTTTTACCATTATTACGTTGTTTTATGATGCAGAAAGTACTTGAGTTCTTGGAGGATGAGCAGAGAATGATGGCTGTGGTGATAATTAGTGATGGGTTTTGGTTAATACAGGCCAATAGTGTATTTGCTGTTTGAAGCTAACAGAACTCATTCATGAACTACTTAAGGGTGGCCAGGGAAAAGAACACTACATATGCCGAGAGCATTCTTGCCCATCAGAACTTCTGTCTTTTGCACCATTCATCTTTTCACAGTGGGCACACCCTATAATCAGCTGAAGGCCAACATTATATGCTTTGGGAAGATTATTCCAGCCAGTTTGGACAACTATTGTTTTTACACACATATATCTACTAACCAGTTACATATTGAAAACTCAAATCTTAACTAAATTTAGCCCCTAGCGGCATTAGGACACTGAAACCCATGTACTCATAGCAAGAGACAGTTCAATATGGGTTGCCTCATGGGCAACTTGCTACCTAAAGTTAAAGAAAATTTACCATGAAAAGCCACAGATGTTCCTGTTGCTTTTTAAGAGTAATCACAGGACTAAGTAGTTCTTAGCGATTTCGGGAAGTTCTTTCTTTTCCTTGGCTGGGAGAGGCACTGGAAAGCGGAGATCTTAAGCCTAGTAAAAATGCACTTCGAATCTAGCAAGTCAAATCCCAGGAGGCTCTTAAATTTTGCATAAAGAGAAGAGATTTGCAACAACAAAGCATCCTGAGGGCACTTTTACTCTAGGAGGCTTTCTTTCTATCCCTAAATCAAGTTCACTTTCTCTGACGTTGGCCCACTCGGGCTTGCAGGAACACATTCTAGCACCAGAGGTCAAGGTCAGATACAGACAAAAACAACCCAGACAAAGATGGACACTGAGGATTGACAGTGGGGAACCCATCATTTTGGGATTTTCAACTTTTCCCTGCAAATGTGAATGTGAGGACCATATAAACGCAAGGTTTTTAGAGAGCATTCTCTCATTTCTTTTCTTTTTTAAATGATTGCAAAAGATGGCTTTCTTTCTGTTCCTCATACCTACTAGATAGATATTCAAGGGCTTTGTACTGTAATCCTCTTCTACCCAATTTTTGCTCAACTGTTACTTTAGTTCTCAGCTTTCCTGACTACCTTAACAAAAGTACATCTCCAGGGGCGCCTGGGTGGCTCAGTTGGTTAAGCGACTGCCTTTGGCTCAGGTCATGATCCTGGAGTCCCAGGATCGAGTCCCGCATCGGGCTCCCTGCTCGGCAGGGAGCCTGCTTCTCCCTCTGACCCTTCCCCCTCTCATGTGCTCTCTGTCTCTCTCATTCTCTCTGTCTCAAATAAATAAATAAAATCTTAAAAAAAAAAAAAAAAAAAAAGTACATCTCCAAAACATGCATGCGCACACACACACACACACACACCTCATTAATGCAGTCCTTTGTGTATTATCTTCACTGCATTTAACAATATTGGAAATCATTTTATTTAATCATTTTTGCTCAGTAAGCTCCATGAAGGGAGGGAGGCACTATGATATCTCCAGTGCCTCACACATAAAAGGGACTAAATATATATTTGTTCTTAAGAGAAATATACAGAAACTACCCAATACAAAACTGTAGAAAATTATCCTAAGTAAAAAGTCTTGTTGAACTTTAAAAAAGAAAACTATTCATATCTTTATCTTCTTGTGGCATTGTTGTAGGCTACTAGTGAAATAGATAGGAATCATTCATGTATATTAAAGAATGAAACATAAAGTAACATATTCCTAAATAATACAGTACTTAGAAAATAATATATATTTTTAAGAAGGCTATCTCAAAGAAGTTTCCAGTCTAGATTTAGCTAGAAGTAAAGTTAATTCCTTCCATATTCATGTAAATTTATTTAACAGAACAATAAGTTTAGATTAAGTCAAGATTTACACATATTAATCTTCAAATTAAATGATAACCAGGTTTTACCTACAGCTGTCATGACATTTTCTCAGTAAAATTTCCATTATCATTTCACTTGAGAAAGATCTTATGTGAAAATCACATATATGTCACATCATATATCCTTTTGGAAAGGGCTAAAATCCTTATATCCTTAAATAGTAACTGTATCAAAGCGTGACTTGTGTCAAAACTAACAACTTGATGTTATGAGAGCATAAACAAGAAAATGTTAATGGGAGTTTTCTCCCTTCTGATAATAATAAACTGGAGAATATTTATGTGGTTTGCTGTGTGCCCGGCATTGTGCCAGGTGAGCACTCTCCACCTATTCTTCCATTGAACCTTCATGAGAACCTCATGGGTCGTTTTTCCCCTTGTCCAAAATCACCCAGTTTGTAAGTGGAAGACCCTAGTTTTGAACTTCACTGGTTTCAAGAGCCGCCCCATCTCTTCGGTACCTATGTCCACAATTCCAAACTGCCCTTGAATTTCATGAACTCAACTCGAGGATCTCATACGCTGTTTTCCCAGGGCCTAAAGAGATAGAGATGTTTTGAATGCAGTCAAGCAGATAAAGTCTGGTGTCAAAATGATACCAAAGATTAAAACTACCCCTTAACTTGTACATGGAACAAAAGGAGTATCTACACAGCCACAGAGAACATGGCCATCTGGCCTAGCCCCGGGGCAGGAAGCTTAAACAGGTGACACCAAACTTTCTAAGTGCTTTTTATTTCTGCCTGCAAAAGGGTTAGCAGGTTTCTTAGATAACTGAGAAAAAAAGAACTCACTCTCTCTTAAAGATTCCTGATTAAATATCTTTATATGCAGCATCATTTCCCCCTTCACCTGTCAGTAAAATCAACTCAGACCTACTCAGAGTCCTTCCCCAAATCTCTTTGAAGTCACCAGAATGATTCTGAGGAACCAGCCCTTGTTTCCTCAGTATTACTCCCCATAGTCAGAACTCACTTTACAAGGGATATTTCCTTCTCTCCAGTGGTAGGAATTAATTTACTCAGGATGTTATAAAGAAATCAGAAATTGCTAGGATTGAGACCAAAATCTATAGAAGTTTTCATGGATTTAACTTCCTTTCCCACCAAACGTTTTCACAAGTTCCAACATGAGTTGATACCCAAGATGCTACTTTTTCTTCTATCTGACTACCTGAATCTACTCGATCTTAGTGCGAACAGATTATCACCCATCTAAAAAAGACTGTCCTGAGAGTATTTTTTCTTTTTTTCTCTTCAAGTAGATTCACATTCTAAATCTGGGCACTAATAAATTTGGAAAGTCAAGAAAGATTTTAAAGCAAATTTTTATTCAGAAATATCTGAGAAGACACTAAGGTATTCATTTGGTATTCAATTAAATCTTACCTTGAAGACCAGAGCTTCTTTATATGAGTTGAAATTTACAGGGTAGGTTACACCTACGCAATATTTAGGAAGCAACTGGGTGAACACGAAATGCCTAGAGTGACTGGCGCCAAGAGAATTTGATCCTTTAAAATATTTTGGGAAGCCCAAGATTGCAAGTGTAGGTCTGTATTCTGTATTCTTTCTACATCTCTTATGTAGCCATTCATTAACACACAAATGGCATGAATTATGGAAGCAAATGTGTTTGTTTGGTGCTTTGAGCAAATTATCCAGTTTATTGTAGTAAATTATCTAAAACTTCTCTGTGTGTTGGAAATTCAGGAATTTTTGACTAGAAAAT
Source organism: Mirounga leonina (assembly GCF_011800145.1). Taxonomy (NCBI): domain Eukaryota; kingdom Metazoa; phylum Chordata; class Mammalia; order Carnivora; family Phocidae; genus Mirounga; species Mirounga leonina. The sequence goes on from NW_023270426.1 coordinate 34,860,303, forward strand.
TACACATGTGTGGGTTTTAAAAGAATTATACATGAAATTACCAGCACTTTATAAAGAACGTAAGTTCACCAAAAGGACGAAACCAGAAGTGGAAAAAACAAAAAACCAAAAAACCTTCAAAAGTTAGTTACGTAAGAAGCGATGACTAAGGGTATAAAGTTTGGAGAAAGGGGAGATTCAAGTGTGAAATTACTTTAAAATTTGCTGAAGTCTTATAAACAAAGTTCATGAACAAAATTACACAGTTTTTCTGACTACTGGCTAAAGTTCATAAAAGTTGTTTATGACATTGCCCACAATAGGTACTGAAGAGACAGGGTATACTAAATGGGGTGGGTTCTGAAGTCAGAGCTGTTATAACGACACGGAAATGCCAGTAGTCTAGATGTGTGACTGAGAATCATGGAATAATGTGGCTCATTGTGAAAGCCCGATAATAATTTGACATTCTGTTGGCAAACAGGTTTCCATTGTTCCCTTATATGGCAGTCGTAATCCTTAAGGGCAAATCCTTTACAGTGAACTGCAGTGGGACATGAATGACATTTTCTCCTGATTTTCAACATGGAATCTGTGTTTGACAATTCTCTCAAAAGCTCCTATTAGATCCCTGTTGGATGAAATGCCCTTACTTAGATTAATTCAGTTAAAGCCATGGATTATGCATGACGTTATAAAGGAATATAACTGGGAATATAACTATAACTCAACCGTGGCAATAGTAAAATGAGTTTATTTAGAGAGCAGGCAAACCGGCTAGTAGCGGTTATTTGTGGAAAGGAAAATTTATTTCCCTTATTAGTGAAACAAGGTCCTCAAAGATTTTACAACATTTAACTAAGATCTATAAAAATAAAAGTCTCCTGGAGATTATCTGTAAAAACAAACATTTGACAGTAAGTTAAATTATGTCAAATATTAATTTTATGAGTCATTTTTAAAAGTCACTTCTTTCTAGCTGTTTTTCCTGATGTTCCCTTCTCATGTTCCCTTCCTATATATACATTAAAATTTCCTAGTTTATATATTTTAAGTTGAAAAATTAAAGGCTAAATTCATCTAAATAAAAAAGGAATTTGTTGGTTTTAAGGTTTATTTAAATAAAATAAATTTAAGTATTTAATTTGGCTAGCACAGCCTTGTTAGGAGGTGACTAAATAAACAATGTATTTGGAATGAAAATATCCCTCTAGCCCAGGGAAAATATTTTGGCCTAAAAAATCAAATATTCCAGATTTATTTCCTATTACCCGCCCCCCCACACACAAATTCAAGCAGTGAGAATAATTCTTAAATTATTCTGTTCCCCACTGGATTTCGGAAAGCAAGTGAAACACTTTTAAACCCTAAATGTTCTCCCTTCTAATGAAACTGAAAAGTATGCCAGAGATGTAGTAGTAAGTAAAACTAAAAGTCCTCTGCCTGGCAGGAGTATTTTAGAGAGTCACTAGACTGGAAATTTTATGAAGGTGAGGGCTAGATATTTTATCAATGTCTCTCTAACAGCCAGCAGGATGCCTGGAGCAAAACCATGTTAATAAACATTGTTAAATGAAGCAATGAAAAATGCTCCTTTACTTTTACAACTAATAGAAAAGCTCCAGAGATAAAACTCTCCTTTAAGGACTGTACATTTTAGGCTGCAGAATCAAATGGTCCCATGGCTAGAAAATTTTTTTGTACAACAATAAAAGCAAATCACTTCCTCTCTCATTAAGGATTAGGCCTTAATTTCTTAGCATTCCAAATATTTAAGTCTAGAAGTGTGGTAAAGCTAAAGGCTAACTTAATAATGGGAAAAGTTCACAGTACAAGTAGGAATGCTAACCCTGACTCTGGAGGTCAGTGGTCAACTCCATTTGTTAGGGCTCTAGGACAAGCCTGACCCTTTGACTCAGCATCTGGGCTGTGGAATCTGCCAGTGGTGACAGCTGTGATGAGCTTCAAAATGTTCCCAGTGAGGCTGAAGTGAGCCTGGTGGGGGTGGTTCTTAGCACTTACCTCCAGCTGGTCCCTCAGAGGCCCATGAGAACCACCCCACGGACAGGGCAGACATCAGCCATGTTCCCTGGGTGATTAACGTGGCAATACATATTAGCATTTTCTGTTTGCACTGTTCCTTACTAGTTGATGGTGCTGAGAGGAGTCACTCAGGCAAGGAGAAAATGATGAGGGAAACTGGAGAGTGCAGAATCTAAAGTGAGAGACGTGTGAGGGAATGGAGAGAAGCATTGAGACCGGAATTACTAGTGGGGATGGTAAACTATGGGGGAAAGCCATGGGACAGCAAAAGTCTTTTCAGATACTTTACAACTGCTTGCACAGAGAGTAAACTGTCTCACAACTCACTCTGTACAATTGCTAGCAGAATGGCGTCTATTTAAAAAAAATTAAAATGGAAACAGACTGTAACATTTCCTTTGTAATACAGAACTCATTGCTCTTGTCCCCACATGCAACAGGCCGATCTTGAATGCCCAGGGAGGCAGAGGCACCGTGCTGAGCACAGAGCTACAAGGAACAAGCCCAGGTTCCCACAACACGCTCATGTCCAAGCAGAGAGGCAGCCACACGGTAGACAACTGCGGCAAGGCTCTCATACAGAAATGGACCAGGTTTCATGAGCACACGGAGAAGGCAGTTTTAATTCTGAACGCGGAGGTCTAGGAAGGCTTCCCACAAGAAATGTCCCACTGGGGGCAAATCTAAGCAATGGAGTTTGGCCATGAAATTGTATTCAAACAATTACTATAAACTGACAACAGCTTTAGTGCTCATATAGTCCTATATACCAAATTATGATTTAAACAATTAGCACATCAGGGCCCTGAGTGGCTCAGTTGGTTAAGCGTCCGACTCCTGATTTCAGCTCAGGTCATGATCTCAGGGTCATGCGATTAAGCCCCCCGCCCCCCATGGTGCTCTGTACTCAGCGTGGAGTCTGCTTGAGATTCTCTCCCTCTTCCTCTGCTCTCCCCACCCCCTGCTTGCACGCTCTCTGTCAAAATAAATAAATAAATAACAATTAGCGCATCTACTTTTCACCCTGAATTTATATTTCCAATCAAAGTTTGTGAGAATTTATGAACTACACATACATCAACATGGGATAAATCTCAAACATCATTTGGCAGGAAAAAAAACCAGACAGACACAAAACAGTATGCACTGCATTATTACTTTTAGATAAAATTCAAAAGCAGAAAATAATAATGTGTGATCTTTGAAATCAGGACAGTTGGTACATTTGTAGGGGGTGGGCATGGCTGAGAGTGGCACAAAGGCAGCTTCAAGACTGCTGGTAGGAGTATTTTTAATCTAGGCAGTGATGACAGGGGTGGCCACTGATAATTAAAATCACCTTTTTTTGGAGGCAGGGGGGTTACAATATCCAAAAAGAGTTCTTATGCTTTACAGTATTCACATATAGTGCGTTCTTCATAGGTAACAAATTACTAAAAACATGTCAAAAATTTCTAAAAATTACACACTTGTATGCATATATAAACCCTCCTTTTGCTACAACGGCTTTACTTGCATGCAAATTTAATGGCGGAGTTTACGCATAAAGCATTATCATGAGGTCACCAGGGCCACTTAGATGGCAGGCAGCTACATTACACCCCTCTCCTCTCTGCAGATATCACCAGCTGATGGCAGCAGTCTTTGTCTCCAAGCCCCAAAGCAGCATCCGGTACTTTACTGCATGTGGCTATTACTAATTGACAGAGATGAAAAAGATTAGCCATCTTGGCTTTAAACAATGGGGACTAATTCTTTTGTTATGTACATGAGAAATGCTTTACAATTATGGAGGAATTTCAGGTGCATTTCTAGGGAAGGGTATAATTTCAGGCCTATGTATGTAAGATGGTTTTCCCAATTACAATTACATCTTAATAAAGGCATGTTTCCTAAAAGCAGGCTTGCCTTTTGTGTTTCGTATTACCATAGAAACACTTACTGATTCATATACAGTTAGACTCACTTTTAACAAGAAGACACAGATAAACAATTGGGACTCATTTTTCCAAGCAAGAGACTCAGAGGATCTTTAGTGGGCCAATTTTTTTCCCCCAGGGTGGTTCACTTCACCCTCAACCACACATTTTAAGCTAAGGTACAGTGATTAATTATGACAAAGTAATTTACACATTCTTATTGGTAACTATTCATGAAAAAATAAGTAGGGGCACCTGGGTGGCTCAGTCCTTAAGCATCGGCCTTCAGCTCAGGTCATGATCCCAGGGTCCTGGGATGGAGCCCCAGAGCCCAATGTCGGGCTCCTGCCTGTTTCTCCCTCTCCCACTCCCCCTGCTTGTGTTCCCTCTCTCGCTGTGTCTCTCTCTGTCAAATAAATAAAATCTTTAAAAAACAAATAATAAGTAGACACTAGAGACCACGGAATGCTAATTGCCGCTCTCACTAAGCCACGGCATTCTCCACATTTCTAGCCCCTCTGCCTCAGAGCCCATATCCTGAAATAACACTCAAGGCCCCAGGAACTGATCTTCTAATCAGATGTCATTTTTTACCTGTTGTCTTTCTAGAAACGGAGAAGGAGGCTGAAACCCTTTTTTGCTGAGCTAGGAGGAAAGGGTAAACTAAACAGGATTCCTACCCAACCTGGGGCCTGCAAAGGAGGAGGAGATTCAGGCTGAACAATGTGGAAGCGACACAACCAAAAATAGGAGAGGAGCAGTGGATCCGGACAGGTAGGGAAGGCCTTGGCCGTGAGAGTACGGTAAGACTGAACCACCAGGCAGCCCCGAGTAAGGAGATTCCCGGGAGAAAGTCTTCACAGATGCACCCAGGGATAAGGCCCAGGCACCGGCCCTTCCTTTCAGATTCAAACCCGGCTGGAACTCCTTCTCTAGAGGATGCTGACCAATTTTTAAAAGACAAAATCAGAGCTGTTTTAGCTTCCAGCTGACCAGTTCTTATACTCCCACCTTCTCGGTGTCCTTTATTTCTTTAACCCATTGGAATAGAAGGAAGTCTTCTTTGAATCACAGTGCTGGTGTGATTGATTCACAAGACCCAGCTTTGTGTAAGTGCTCAGTTCTGAGATGTGCCCAAGAAGGCTGCCTTATGGAGAAAGAGCCCTTACAGATGAAATCAGTTTTCATATGCAGAGTTCTTGATTTTTTAAAAAGTCACACGAAAAGTCACAAACTTGAAAAATGCATCACACAAGCTAACATTTCCTAGGTGCTCACAGAAGTCAGCCACTGTGCTAAGGACAGTGGGTTTAGTAACACAACTGACATATGAATATATGTATCATCCTTAAAGGTGATATTTTATAATTTTTCAGGGTACATGAATCCATGAAATTCTCTTATTTTCCACGCAACCTTGGGTAAGTCAGTTTACTTCACAAGGCCTCAGTGTTCTCATTTATAACATGAGAAAGAGTAACAGAAACCTCATAGGATTGGGGCGCCTGGGTGGCTCAGTCGTTACGCGTCTGCCTTCGGCTCAGGTCATGGTCCCAGGGTCCTGGGATCGAGCCCCCCATCGGGCTCCCTGCTCCGCGGGAAGCCTGCTTCTCCCTCTCCCGCTCCCCCTGCTTGTGTTCCCTCTCTCGCTGTGTCTCTCTGTCATATAAATAAATAAAATCTTTAAGGAAAAAAAAAAAAAAAGAAACCTCATAGGATTTATGATGAGGACCTGATGGGACCATTCCTGTCAAACGCACAGCAGAGCATTCAGTAAATAACAATTACCACCCTTTTTTTGCCGTGAATACTATATTGGGGGAGCAGAAAGGGGTGAAGTTAGAATTTCAAGACATAAATTTTAGCTACTTAGTTAACTATGTGCGTTCCAAAAAATTTAATGATCAGGTTCAGTTGTCTGGTGAGGACTTTGGTCAAAACAATGTCTTGAGTTTCCTTCAGGGGATTGCTGGGGCCTCAAGCTCCACACCTCTCTACGCATAATCCTCCAATCCAGTTTGTGAGAAGTGATGATATGCTTATCATGGTATTAGTTAACTTCACAGACACAGTTTAGAATTAAAGTCCCATACAAATTATAATAGCACTGCCTTCACACACTTCCCTGATAGACTAAGTTTTAACTCTTTACTTGACCTCAAACTTCATTTTTGAGTTTTTTAAAAAAATATTTCTCCAATATAAACCTTTGCCACATAAGCACTGACATTGTTTCTAACAGTTTTTCTTGACCTTGTTTGACTAGAAAAGTTAAAGACTAGCAAAACTTTTCTGCTTCCAAAATGGGGTCAGGGATGGGGAGAATTAGATTATAGGTTACTCTCTGTGGTCCCTTTCATTTCAAAGGGTTTATGGTTCTACGGACTGATCAAATGCCAGAGAGGAAGAAGGCAGTGCAGTTTATAGTCTGACTGAGGGAGAGAGTCAATAAACCGAACGTGTCAGAAACTAGCTAGATTTCCAAAGAAGGGAGCTGTGTCCAAGTCCATTTTCTATTTCTTGATACATGTCTATGGCCCATGGTTAAAGGCTTGTATGCAAATCTCAAGAAAGAAGGCAGACAAAATATAAAGATGTTCTTGAGATGCACAAGGGTAAAAGGAGAAACGACCAAGCTAGGGCAGGAAGGAAAGGTATGCGTCACAGCCAACTGACTATTTTGGAATACTACGAGGCAGGACACTGTGTCACCAAGGCAGTTCAGAAAGTGGAGAGAAGTCAATAAAACAAGGACAACAACAGTGGTAACAACTAACCTGGCATTTAGAATGAGACCACATTTTTTCTTTAGCTCCGTGATTTATAAGCTGTGTGATTTCAGTTGTACCTCCTATGGTGCTTTTGAGGACAAAAGGAGCTAAGTTGTGTAAAGCACCATGTCCAATGTCTGACAAACAGTAGATACTCAATATATTGTAGCGACCGTCACTACAACAGCTACTCCTCGGACTATGACTGGAGGCCTGGGAGCTGCTGTCCTAGCTAGCCGGTGGTCCAGGCACCAGGCCGTTACCTGCTGTTATCCTACAAAGCTGTAGGATCGGAGCGACCGTTACGGCAATGCCCACTCGCAATCTCGAATGCCACTGCTTAAAAGTGGACGCACTTTGCAGTAATTTATCCTAACTAAAACAGTATCAGTCATACAAATTCCTTGACACAAAGAGAATTCGTTGCCACATTGCAATAGAATGAAATCATGGATGTTAGGAGGTATTATTTGCTCTCTTCCAGATATATATGAGTATTTCATGCATGTTAATTAAAAGGAGTTGAATTTCTCATCTTGGATGTATTGCAAACAAGAAGGAGAATTAGGTACAATGGGAACACTCTTGTGTGTGAAGCCTGAAAACAATTACATATTGAAACTATGTTTTACAAAACATTTTTTTAACAGGTCACACTGGCGCCATCTACTTTACAATCCAAAATGAACACTGTGCAGTATGAATCGAGAAAAGACCACAGCCACTTACTAGCAGTTTTCACGTCTTAAAGAAGAATCTACTTATTGTTTGATTCACTACCCCTCTATCCACCGATAACTAGGAAGAAGTGGGTTAAATTTTAAGCAAGGGAGATTCGAATTAGATATAAATAAAATGTCTTAACTGTGTGGATTGTAAAACATCAGGGCTGTTTGCTGTAAGAAAGTTCCAGAAGCTGCAGTCCCGATGTGCACATATTCTAGTCTCTCCTTTTCTAATTTCTTGTTCTCCCTCATGTGTGGTAGAAAAATAAGAAGATTTGCAGTTGACTCTGGCATAAAGTCTTTTTTTTTAACATTTTATTTTTTTTATTATTATGTTATGTTAATCACCGTACATTACATCATTAGTTTTTGATGTAGTGTTCCGTGATTCATTGTTTGCGTATAACACCCAGTGCTCCATGCAGAACGTGCCCTTCTTAATACGCATCACCAGGCTAACCCATCCCCCATCCCCCGGGCATAAGTCTTTAAGACTGAGATATGAAGGGATAAAATGTCTTCGACATTCAAATCCATTAATAACAGCTTTTGCCCGGAAGGTGGCAGTGTGATTAAATGGGGTAGGGCTCTGCGTGGTGGAACTCTGGTGCAAGACTGGCTGGAGTTCTTCCATACTGGCCTCCTTTCTGATCTTCCCAACTTCTCTAGCCACACTTCCTCAGCTCTTATCCACAATGTTTCCTTTATATTTTTTTCTAACTTTTATTCTGAAGAACAGTTTAGCTTAGCTTCCCCAATTCACATCTTCACCCATCCCCCAGAATGCTCCTAGGAGAGACAATTTCCTTAAAAGGCTGAGGGTGAATAATAAATACATATAGTTGATATTTCCCGGTTAAGAGAAACTGAACTAAGAGACTGCATACGTGGGTTCTGGCTTCTCCCTATTCTCCATTCTTTTGAAGGACTTCCTATTTTATGCTAAACTTGACCACGGAGCAAGGCATTTTGAGAGGCATCTGCACAGCCTCCCATTAGTTCACATGGTTACACTTAATAGTACCCTACCCAGGCTCACTGTCTTCTGCCCCTGTAATATCCCACTCCTTTCTGTAGGCCCTGATCCCTGGAGAGATTTGGTGCTTTTGGCTAGAATATACCATACTTCCACTATCCATTTTCTAATAAATCTTAAACCTCAGCTTCATCTCTTGAGAAGCTGGATAATCTCTGGGAGGGCTCCTAAGAAAATCTATGTTGGCTTTTAACTAAGACTATACTTTCTTTGTGACTACATTCCTCACCAACCTAGTTAATAGCCCCCAGGTCCCATTCTTGATATCTTCATCCAGGCTTTAACAATTCTATATGTTTAATACTAGTATTATTCAGAACACTTATACTATAAGTGTTATCTTTTCCTAAGAAACATCTCCTTGAAGACCTCATTAACATTCTTCCTTTCAGCTTCATCTTAGAATCTACCTTTCTCATCTGGCTAATGACAGTTGGGTGGACACACAACTAACCACTCCTCTGGTGGTTGATTATGAATGATTACATTCATGTCCTCATTTCTTCTGATTTAATAAAATTTACTATATGATTAGAATGACTGACAAAGGGATTAACAAGTGAGCAAAACTTTACCTCTCCTAAAAGGCAAATTTCACTGGTGGGGACAAAACCATGGCATGCTCCAGCTCAACAGGGAGGAAAAGAGGAGGGCCAGAGAGAGGAAAAAGTGGGAACTGCACAGATAACCACAACTAGTTCGATTAATGTGGAGCCTACAGAGTGCAATGTCCCTGAAGAGAGTGTCGCATGGGGCAACATTACCTATGAACTTTATTCACCAGTGACATGACAGAAAAAGTGGGTTGAGAATCCCATTATGAAATGCCCAAACTAAAACACCTTTCTTCAGAAGCATTCGCTACCGATTCAGCATTTCCTTACCAACCACCATGCTGAATTCCTGACATTCCAGCTATAGCATATATTTAATCAGTGATGATTTTCCCATCTGAAACAAGTCTAAACAACTCTTCTGTGATTTCTCCGAAATGAGAATCGTCCCATAACTTTACAGTCTTCTGAGGTAGAAATATGTGAACTGTTGTTATTTGAACTTCCCAGAAAGTTTTACTACCAGCAAGTTTATCCTAGTCCATGCTGGGGTACAGAAAACACGAATGGCTCTTCAGTGGAAGGGTAACACTACAGAAAGTAACACTAAAAAGGATCTTAGTAGTTTATTAGCTTTCAAACAGTATTCCTTGGAACCCTAGGGCTCCCTAGAGGTATTGCGAGGACAGGGATTGGATTTGGGATGGGGAGAAAGGTGCAAATTCAGTGGTGATTTTGTTATATATATGTTTATGTATTCTCACCTATGTATTTCATAAATATGTATGTTTTAACAATTTTACCTCTATGTATCAAACATACATATAATTTTAAATCTTCCACATATACTCACTTTATTTACATTAGCATTTCATTTATAAAAAGTGTTCCATTGAAAAAAGCATATTTGAAATTCATGGATCTAGCTCATCCCTTTATTTTACAGTGAGTGAACGTGGCTATCAAGGGACTAGGTGGCTTCTCCAGGGACACAGCAAGTTGGAAGTAGGGTGGACAAAGGACAAAGGGCTTTTTCAGGGAATCTCATAATTTACGACTTTAAAGATTATACATATCTGTAATCTGTGCTTCCCTAGTTATGTTTTAAATGATACTCAAGGGGGGCACCTGGGTGGCTCGGTCGTTAAGTGTCTGCCTTTGGCTCAGGTCATGATCCCAGGGTCCTGGGATCGAGCCCCGCATCGGGCTCCCTGCTCTGGGGAAAGCCTGCTTCTCCCTGCCCCACTCCCCCTGCTTGTGTTCCCTATCTCCCTGTGTCTCTCTCTGTCAAATAAATAAATAAAATCTTTAAAAATAAATAAAAAATAAATGATACTCAAGGGATCTTAATCACTTCTCTTAAAAGCTGTGTATCTTTAATTCTATTATATAACAGAGGTGATACAAGCTTAAGCAAGAGGATCAGAAAAGTTTATCATATGGTCAAAACTCTGAGCCAACCTAAGTCATGTCACAGAGTATTCTGCACAGGGAGAAAGTATGCAAATTCCATTTGTTTTCCCCTTCATAAATGCTTCTAAGATAAAAGGTATAGGAAAGAAGATTCTGTACCTTTTTCAAAGCTGACTTAAAACAGTAAAAAACTTCATACAAAGTCTGAAATATAGTATTTATTTCTAAACTGAAGCCTTACAGAGCTTTCAGAGAACAAAGAAAGATCATCTATTCAAAACTGGGAGGCATTGAATTTTTGCTCTTTATTTCTCTATAATAGGGAACTTATTTGCCACCAAAAGAGAATATCTAGCCTAGAGGCTATAATTGCAGGCATCTTTCGAACAGCGGTTTTCAACACCCATCATCAGCCCTAAACTTCACAGGCTATCATACATCTAAAAAGACAACTTCCAATTTATTTCCTCAATATCTAACCAAAAATTTTCCTGCGTTTAGATATATTCACAAGATGGACACTTTTACAGTCATTAAAACGATAATTGCATAGACAGTAGAGGGAGGCAACATGCTGAAGTAAAAAGAACAGTCTCGGGAGCGGGCCCACTAGAGTTCTGATCCCAGCCTTCCCTGAAAACTGAATTGCCTTGACCAAGTTATTTCATATTTTAGGCTCATTTCTTCTTCTGCAAAATGTAGATCGACAACTCTTTCCATGTTGTTATGAAGACAAAATAAGATACTGTATATAAAATTCTCCGCAGAGTTTTCATTCACAAAACACACCCAATAAAATGAAAGCTACAAGTATTGTTATAAGAAAAGTAAAAAAATGCCACTATGTTAAGTGAAGCAGAGCACAGAAACGGTATTTACAACCACTGATTAAAATATGCAAGTTAAGTAAAAAAAAAAAAATGGAAACAGTTGAGGATGGGATACTGGCAGTTATGAGTAACTTGCCCTCCAAAATATTAATCACATCTTTTTATTTTCAATTCTAAAACTGGTGGTTTTAGTCCACTCAGTGCTTTTCACTGGCATCTTGAGGTCAATATAAGAATTCTCAGCCAGCCTGAATTTTTACCTTAGGAGAAGAGAGTCGACAGAAAAAAAAAGCAGTAATTTATTGATCTGAGCAGCAATATTATTCAGAAAATCTAATCTGCTCAGTATTGAAACGCTTATTCCCCATATTTTGGACACTGAGCACATTGTTGTTTACCAGATGTGTAGACATCTACACATAAAAAGATGAGCTTGCTACTGCACATGGTAGTTCTTTTTTTTTTTTTAAGATTTTATTTATTTATTTGAGAGAGAGCGAGAGAGATCACAGAGTGAGAAGGAGAAGCAGACTCCCCACTGAGCAGGGAGCCCAACATGGGGCTCAATCCCAGGACACTGAGATCATGACCTGAGCTGAAGGCAGACGCTTAACTGACTGAGCCACCCAGGCGCCCCTGCACATGGTAGTTCTATTTTGAATCTATTTAAACTTAAAGGTATAATACCTGCTTGAGGAAAACATTCATACAATATCGAAGTACAGTGACAAGAGAAGAGAAATTCTCCCTTACCTCCCTTCCTGTCATTTTTACCCTCACAGTTAAGCAACTACTCTGAAAGGCTTTGGAAGAGCCTTCAAGACTTTTTATATATCTACAATCCTAAGTATAACTTTTACATATTTAATAACCTGTTTCAAAATTTGCTTTATAAAAAAACTCCAGTTATATTTTAGACAGTAGCATCTCTTTTTTCCCCAGTACACATAATGAACAATCTTAAATATAACAAGTATATGCCAAATAATGAACACCCGATAGCAGAAAAGAACAAAATCCAGTTTTACAAGCCAAAATTCTCTTTATATTTATATTTGGAAAGTTAATCATTTCTTATTTAAACCAAATTACATAAGTCTTAATTAACAAAAAGTATTTCTGGGATAGGTTTGTAAATGGCAAAATGCTATAATATTACAGTATTATTATAATATATAATTGCTGACTAAAATTGAATTTAAGACATGAACAATTAAAATATTTATGGAAATGTAACTCCATCAGTGCTTTCTCATATAGAATTTAAAGGTAGACTATTGTTGGTGCCTGGGTAGCTCAGTCGTTAAGCATCTGCCTTCGGCTCAGGTCATGATCCCAGGGTCCTGGAATCGAGCCCCGCATCAGGCTCCCTGCTCCGTGGGAAGCCTGCTTCTCCCTCTCCCACTCCCCCTGCTTGTGTTCCCTTTCTCACTGTGTCTCTCTCTGTCAAATAAATAAAATCTTTAAAAAAAAATAAAAATAAAGGTAGACTATTGTTAATGAAATGACCAGAAAGGCAAACAATGCCCCAACCAATGAGCTTGCTAATTTTATTAACTTTATGAGCATAAAAAAATACATATATTAAGTTTTTCTCAATTTCATGCATGCATACTTTTAAAGGAAAGCTAAAGGACAAATGCCATAATCATATTCTACTAAAACCTGGCACATACGATGTACTCAATAAATACCAGTTAAATAAATAGAAATAACCTAGTATTTATTCTTATTATATAATATTCTAAATTTCTGATACCTATAACTACAAGGAAACAAATTTCAAGATTGATTTTATTTTACTTTTTCAAAATTCATAAAATTTTAACTATAAGGCTTTTCTTCTAAGTCTGTGGATTAAAAGGAAAGGTATATGCATCATTAGGAGTTTGTATGAAATCCCTTTTAAAAATGTGACTGTATCTCACAGGGATTTAATCAGGGCTGTAAACAACAAGTTGGTATGGATTTTCTGGTACTGGCTGGGGAGAAACAGATAGGAAAAAATAAAGGAAAGGTAATCTGAAACGTTGGATTCTTGTAGAAGGCAGTTAGAAAACTTCCAAAGGTAGCATTTAGCTTGGAGGTGTCTGAGAGGAAAGTAGACAGTTTTGGAGAAAGCAGGCCAATGGAACAGAAAATAGATTTAGAAAAGCAAAATGAAGATGGTAAAGCCAAAAGATGGGTCCCCAAGAACAAAGTACTCAGATGTCCAGAACGAAATAAAATAATCTGAAATAGGGATTAATGGTAAATCAGGGGGTCTCTCTTGTGGGTAAGTCAACTGTTAAGAGGATGAAGTAGTCTTTGGCATTTGAAAAGGAAAGGAGGTGTAGGGTGGGGGATGGTGTGATAGAGAAGTTAGAACAGAAAAGCTGGTAAGGAGAAGACATTGTCCCACAGAGCTCTCTGGGGCCTGTAGGTGCAGAGGCACAGGGAGAAAAAAGCTATTTTTTTTTTTTAATTAAGTAAATATATATAGGCATGTATGCATCTATATACACATATATATTTCCTCTAATAATACCTAATCTATAATCTATGGAGATTTCACTATATATAACTATAAGTATGCATAGTATTTGAATTGATAAAAGGGGTAATAAAATGTTAAAACTATAATTATAGCACTTACAACCTCAGGCCAAATGATTTAGAGGCAGCAGTGATGTACTCAAGCAGTTATGTTGTTAGTAAGTCAGATATAAGATTAATAACTGGAGAGGTATTACCCTAGTATGCTGTTAAATCTAGGAATCATTTAGCTTAAAGAGACATCTATTTCTTACATGAAAACCATTCTGACCCCAACACTGCAAAATATCTAAACTTAAATGGAACAATATACACATTCACAAGTTAGTATTTTTTAAAATATATTTTCAACTGTCTCATTTGTTTACAGAAAATAACTTATAGAGTTTAGAATAACAGAATAGTTGTGGATAAAAATAAACTGTCAACCTCAGAGGAGTAAAGGATGTCAATGTTACTAGACACCTGAAATGAACCAATCATTACCCATTGAACCTGGAATTTAAAAATAAGTCTCCTGGAAGTTTAGGCAGAAAGGGAAATAGGTTGGCTAAGTACTATTTATTCAAGTATCAGATTAGTTTTTCACATAGGCAGGAGAGAAATCACAGATGAATAAAATGCACGTATTGAATAAATTCTGATTACCCATTTATTTTGGTCAGTGATTTATATTAGTTATGGTAATTAATAAAAGGATTATAAGTATTTCCCAGTATTCATTATTTGGCATAAAAGAGCTGTACAAATTAATTTGCAGATGCGAGCTTTTCTTTAAATAAGCTCAAGGAGGAACTTATTGCATATATTCTTTAAAACAATTTTTTGCATATATTCTTTTATGAGGAATCACAAGTAATATAAGAGAAAACCTGCATCTATAGTTTTTAAAACACAGAAATACTACTGAAGGGACAGTTCTTGATTCTAGGTCCCTATGAAACACTAGTACAATAACAGCAAATGATAACCCAACCACATAAATGTGGGCTGAATTCCTTACACAATTATCATGAGCATTTGCATGTGTGTTTGACTACTCGTATAATAATACATAATAGATTTTGCCTGCCTACTTCTATCCTATCCCCAACCAAACGTTTTCACAAGTTCCAACATGAGTTGAGACCCAAGATGTATCTTTACCTATACACCTGTTTGTAGGCTGAATTTATAATTTTTATAATTTTAAACAGATACTTTTCATTAGATTGAAAACACTAAAGTTACCAAAAAAACATTACCGGGGAACATTATTAATAAAATAAAACATAGAAGATGACTGAATGATAAGCAACTTGATATACACTTAGCCACATAGTTAAATTCAAGTTAGTCATATGATTAAAGATACGTAACATTATTAATTTCTCCAACATATCTGTATCTGTGCTAAAATCCAAGACATCTTCTGAACACAATGGCAAAGACTGCCAACTACCCGCCTGCTTGCAGCAGGCAAGAAACAGGAGAAAACAAGACCAAATCAGACAGTGAAAAATGACAAGTTTTCATCTAAACTCCCAACATACATGCAAGTTTCTTTCCTTCCTAAAAATTACCATCAAATGAATCACTGTAGTCCACATGGAGTTAAAATAACGTGGGCACCCCTGTTTTTAGAACAGACAAAAATGGGCACAAAAAAGACAATGAAAGTGCTCCCAATCCTGTGCTTTCCTCCAAAGACTTAACATCACACCTAACTCTTGAACCTCATCAGCAATTACTAAAGACTCAAGTGTTACGTCAATCTTAAAAGGGGAGAAGCACGAGAGAAAAGCACATTACCAAGCTGCCTCTGTAGTCCTTAAGGAACTTGTAGACCGGGATCTTGGCTTCATAATAATGCTCATTTTTGGGGGGAAAAAAAGAAGAAAAAGAAAGGAAAAAAGAAAAAGAAAAAAAAGAAAAATGTCTTCAAGTATTCTAATACATTTCAGCTGTCTTTCTACAAAGATGATTTTAAATATATTCCATTTCCAAGGGAGGCTGCTTGAAGAAATCCAAATTTCTCAGAGTCCAGCTCAGGCCCCCAGTCTGGAACATAAGGAAGCTTCTAAGACACAGGAGCTCTTTTCCTCTTTCATGCTGAATTTACTCCAGCACCAGGCTGTTTGGAAGTGAACAGTTTCTTTTATGTTTTGCATTGCCAAGGGAGGAACTGAATTTTGAATCTATTCTTCATCTGGTCACAAGGGAAACACAGTGAAAGAGCCTCTTGATCTTGTCTTTTCTGCAAATCTCTCTTAAAGATTTCCAACACTCTCCAAGTACTCAGGTAGAGTGAAAGGGAACGAAAATGACTGCAAGTTACTGAACACCAGAGAGCTGTCAGGGAAGTTCCATTTCAGGGCGACCACAGGAAAACACTCTTCTCTGGGGAGCCAAGAAGTCAGGGAGAGAAGAGAGCTCTCCACACTTCAGCTGGGCTCCGTGCTTTACCTGTGAATGCAATTTCCGCTGTGTCCCCTGCTTAAAATCTGACTCCAAGCCTTTGTGAATGAGAACTATCATTCAATCTCGCCAGGCAGAAACTATTCCTCAAGGGCTGTATGACGTCTGTAGGAAGGCAGTTCAAAACATCGCAGGGAAGTGAGAGAGGAAAAAAAAAAAAAAAAAAACCCCAGCGCCCAGCCAGGCAGCGTCAATTGCTGAAACTTACAAAGCGAAGGGGCAGACAGACCAGCGCCAGGGACCAGGACTGTAAACCAGCCAGGCAGACAGACCTCTCCAAACTTATAAAACTGTTTCCTCCTCTGGGAAATGAGGTGTCTGTATTATTCAGGGTAAGATTCCCTGACCACCTTTATGAGGAACACACCCCTTTGCAACTGACTTGTTTGTTTCTCTTCCCTTCAACAAAAAGGTGATTTTCTCAAAGTCCCACACTGAAACTAAAATTTCTCATCAGAAGCAAAGTTGAGAGAACTTGAGGGCTTAGCAGTTGTTATTCTGAGCCTATTTAATGAAATGTCACGCTTCGAGTTTGGTTGTAGAGACGCAAACTGCCTCTTGAAAATTAAACTGTGTAGCAAACATCGCTGCATCAGATTGCGCTGGAATGCTTAAACTGAAAACTCTAATATATTACTGCTGGACAAGTGGCTACATGTACTAAGGCTGTTCCCTTGCACAATGTTTTCTAAATCTTTTTGAAAATCATATGCAAATTTTATTGATCTCTATACACTGAAGGCTCTGCATTTGTTAGGTCTTAACCCCTCTTCAGTAAGGAATGAAGCTCTTATCATCTTAACATTTCTTACTATTGTGAAGACCAGTCCCTGCCATCTGAAATGAAAACTGTTCTATTATACTAGACATAATCTACACTGATTTGAATTGCTCCTAGGAGAAGAAACATTTGACCACCCTGGCTATCCCCCTCTGAACATTTGCATACAGGATATATATATTCGTCAGGGTGTGCCAACTTGTTATTTTGCATGTGAATTATCGACTGAAAATAATTTAAGGATTCTGATTCTTTAAATGACATTAGTTAGTATGCTGGTTCTCTAGTCTGATGTGAACTCGGTATTTATTTAGCATTTGCAGGCAGGATGTAGGAGTGCAACTGTGACCCACCCAAAGGATTTGGAAAATTAATGTAGTAAGGCATCCCGCCAGGGACTCTGGCTGCTTACTGCAACAAAACCTCCAACTCCTCCTCTGGTCACACTTCAAGGTACCGTTGTGATTTTTGTCTCCTCTCAGTGACCCTCAGGCCGCTTAAGGTAAATGCTAATAAACTACTTCCCATATCATTATTTCTTTAAGCTTTTCAGTGTTTCTATGACTGTTCAGGGATAGTCACACATTCCCAGTTCTGTCCCATGTTTAGTGCATTTCTGGCACTGTAAGGTAGGTTCACCAATCACGTATATTTAGAAATTCAAAAGCAGATTTGTGAGACTACTCATTTTGCGGGGGGAAGGGGTTTACGGGAGGAGATTTATCTTTTATCTCCTTAGAATTTTAATGTGGGAAAAGGAAGAAAGAACAGAGTGCAAGTAAGCAACTACTATTACTTTCGTGAAGCACCGTTCTCTTCTGTGTAAGGTCTATCAAATATCCTCTGGTTGCCATTTCAGCAAGAAAATGATAATGATCACAGAATGTAATGTCTGAATGTTGTGTTAAACTTTCCCAAAATAATCAGCCCTGTATTTTACCATCTCCCAGAAGGCTCTCTGTCCCAGTGAGATTACTTAGCTCACTGTCACTCCGTTGGAGTCACATACACATAAGAGGTTAGTGCTGCCCCAGGAGCTTTTCCTTACTTACTTGCTCAATGTTCTGTGTATTCCAAGAATCTATCTCTGAAAATCCTAACCCACTTACTGGGTATCTCCTAAACACTGTATAACAGTCCTATAATGACGAACATATCATCCTTGTCCCCAAAGAAGACAAATTGAAGTAGGGTATCTGATAATGTACTCAACTAACCAGAACACTCAAAGCTTCTGGGATGGGTAACTCAAGGTTGCTCACAGAGAAAGAAAGATGCACAGTACCATCAGGTCACTGAGATTTGAATTTTTATTTTACTTTTACTTGTAATATTTAAGGTGGTGACAGATTAAAAAACTAACAGTACTCATTCAATATTACAGTGTCTTCTCCATTCTGTCAGTTTTTCACACATCCATTTCTGAAATAATGTTTTGTAAACTGACAGTTGTCTGTTTTCCTCTGAAAAGCTTCTCAGAATGGAGCAGATACCGCACTGCTCCCCAAATTCCTGTTAGTAAACACGTATATAATATTATACAGGCTGACAAGGATGTCTGAATCTAGGAGGACTGGACATTAGGAACCATATGTCTCTTGTCTAAAGAGCTTTGGAGAATATGCATTTGATCCAGAAGCTGCTATTTTTTCTAGCATTCACCTGATGTATTCAATCATATAATGTTATATAGACTTCTATTTGTCTATTGTCACCACAACATTTCAATGGACCTCAGATGTATAAATTCCTTTGGGTCATTTATCCATATGTATTTTTGTTGAATTAAACCATTATGTAATATGATGTTTCCTAAACTTCTGTCATTTGGACATGATTTCCACAAGTTTTGCCATACTGGCACACAATCTATACAATTACTTACTTGATATTTTTCTTGACTCAATTTTTAACTTAAATAACATAGATTTAAAAGGTAACCTTATACTTATTTGGTAAATGTGTTTGATATGTTGGTTATTCCCAGCCCCATGATCCAAGTATTAATAGAAAAAAAAAAAAAAAAGAGTCCAAATACCACCTAAAATCTCTCCCATATCGCTAATAGGGTCCGTAATGCAATACGGGCAACACACATGTGGAAAACACCAATTGCATACAAGTAAATTAGATGCACCTTAAAATATGATTTCCCCTTCTCTTATCATTTAATGGTGAGCATGACTTATGGGACTGTCATTTACCAAGTGCTAAGAACTAAATATGAAGCAGTAACTGGAACCAATTAAATGAGGTGTTAAGGAATGATTTTGCCATACAACGCAAGTTTTCTCAGATATTGTTACTTTGAAATACTCTGCCCATTTTGAAATCTTCTGTTCTCTGAGTCAACTCTTATTTTCAGATTACAGTAGATACTCTACACTTTCCAAACTGTCATGGGCAAATTTTTGAGAACCACATTATGAACGAACAGAACATTCAAGCCTGTCAAGTGTGCTTAAATTCAGCACCTCAGATATGTCCAGTAACATTTTGGGAAAAATGACCACGGAGCTGCAGTTTTTAAAAATTTCCTGGTATTCTATATTGTATTCTAACATTCGTAAGAACAAGTCACTTTGAAGTCTTATATCATTTCCTCATTATTGAGAAATAATGTGGTATTTTTCTTATCTGGAGGGGAATTTTGAGCAGATTCAAGCAGTTTCTCATCTTATTACACTCACTAAGTAAACAGTTGGATTCAAAGACTTTCTTATATGTGTGAACCATACATTACATCATTTTTGATGTAGTGTTCCGTGATTCACTGTTTGTGCATAACACCCAGTACTCCACTCAGCACGTGCCCTCTTTAATACCCATCACCAGGCTAACCCACCCCCCACCCCCCTCCCCTCTAGAACCCTCAGTTTGTTTCTCAGAGTCCATAGTCTCTCATGGTTCGTCTCCCCCTCCGATTTCCCACCTTCATTCTTCCCTTCGTACTACCTTTTTTTTTTTTTAACATATAATATATTATTTGTTTCAGAGGTACAGGTCTGTGATTCAACAGTCTTACACAATTCACAGCACTCACCATAGCACATACCCTCCCCAATGTCTATCACCCAGCCACCCCATACCTCCCACCCCCCACCATTCCAGCAACCCTCAGTTTGTTTCCTGAGATTAAGAATTCCTCATATCAGTGAGGTCATATGATACATGTCTTTCTCTGATTGACTTATTTTGCTTAGCATAATACCCTCTAGTTCCATCCACGTTGTTGCAAATGGCAAGATTTTGTTTTTGTTTTTGTTTTTTGATGGCTGCATAATATTCCATTGTGTGTGTGTGTGTCTCTGTGTGTGTGTGTGTGTGTATACCACATCTTCTTTATCCATTCATCAGTAGATAGACATTTGGGCTCTTTCCATAGTTTCGTTATTGTGGACACTGCTGCTATAAACATTGGGGTGCGTGTACCCTTTTGGATCACTACATTTGTATCTTTGGGGTAAATACTCAATAGTGCAATTGCTGGGTCGTAGGGTAGCTCTATTTTCAACTTTTTGAGGAACCTCTATACTGTTTTCCAGAGTGGCTGCACCAGCTTGCATTCCCACCAACAGTGTAGGAGGGTTCCCCTTTCTCCGCATCCCCGCCAACATCTGTCATTTCCTGACTTGCTAATTTTAGCCATTCTGACTGGTGTGAGGTGGTATCTCATTGAGGTTTTCATTTGGATTTCCCTGATGCCGAGCCATGTTGAGCACTTTTTCATGTGTCTGTTGGCCATTTGGATGTCTTCTTTGGAAAAATGTCTGTTCATGTCTTCTGCCCATTTCTTGATTGGATTATTCGTTCTTTGGGTGTTGAGTTTGATAAGTCCTTTATAGATTTTGGATACTAGCCCCTTATCTGATATGTCATTTGCTAATATCTTCTCCCATTCTGTCAGTTGTCTTTTGGTTTTGTCGACTGTTTCCTTTGCTGTGCAAAAGCTTTTCATCTTGATGAAGTCCCAATAGTTCATTTTTGCCCTTGCTTCCCTTGCCTTTGGCGATGTTTCTAGGAAGAAGTTGCTGTGGCTGAGGTGGAAGAGGCTGCTGCCTGTGTTCTCCTCTAGGATTTTGATGGACTCCTGTCTCACATTGAGGTCTTTCATCCATTTTGAGTCTATTTTTGTGTGTGGTGTAAGGAAATGGTCCAGTTTCCTTCCTCTGCATGTGGCTGTCCAATTTTCCCAACACCATTTGTTGAAGAGACTGTCTTTTTTCCATTGGACATTCTTTCCTGCTTTGTCGAAGATTAGTTGACCATAGAGTTGAGGGTCCATTTCTGGGCTCTCTATTCTGTTCCACTGATCTATGCATCTGTTTTTGTGCCAGTACCATACTGTCTTGATGATGACAGCTTTGTAATAGAGCTTGAAGTCTGGATTTGTGATGCCACCAGCTTTGCTTTTCTTTCTCAACATTCCTCTGGCTATTTGGGGTCTTTTCTGGTTCCATACAAATTTTAGGACTATTTGTTCCATTTCTTTGAAAAAAGTGGATGGTATTTTGATAAGGATTGCATTAAATGTGTAGATTCCTCTAGGTAGCATTGACATCTTCACAATATTTGTTCTTCCAAAAGCCATCTATGAAAAACCCACAACGAATATCATTCTCAATGGGGAAAAACTGAGAACTTTTCCCCTAAGATCAGGAACGTGGCAGGGATATCCACTATCACCACTGCTATTCAACATAGTTCTAGAAGTTCTAGCCATAGCAATCAGACAACAAAAAGAAATAAAAGGCATCTGAATTGGCAAAGAAGAAGTCAAACTCTCACTCTTTGCAGATGATATGATATTTTATGTGGAAAACCCAAAGACTCCACCCCAAAACTCCTAGAACTCCTACAGGAATTTAGTAAAGTGGCAGGATATAAAATCAATGCACAGAAATCAGTCACATTTCTATACACCAACAACAAGACAGAAGAAAGAGAAATTAAGGAGTTGATCCCATTTACAGTTGCACCCAAAACCATAAGGTATCTAGGAATAAACCTAACCAAAGAGGCAAAGAATCTCTACTCAGAAAACTATAAAATACTCATGTTGGGTTAATTTTTGTGAGTGATATAAGATGGGGATCCACTTTCATTCTTTTTCATGTGGATATCCAGTTTTCCCAACACTATTTATTGATGAGATCATCCTTGCCCTATTGTATGTTCTTGGCTCCCTTGTTGGAAATTA
Source organism: Mirounga leonina (assembly GCF_011800145.1). Taxonomy (NCBI): domain Eukaryota; kingdom Metazoa; phylum Chordata; class Mammalia; order Carnivora; family Phocidae; genus Mirounga; species Mirounga leonina. Next base: position 34,882,546 of record NW_023270426.1, read on the forward strand.
ACTGACCATAGATGGCACAGCTTTACTTCTGGACTTTTTATTCTGTTGCATTGATCTATAAGTCTGTTTTTATGTCTGTACTAGAGCTTTGCGTTTGGGTTACTAGAGCTTTGTAATATGGTTTGAAATCAGGAAATATGATGACTCCAGCTTTATCCTTTCTCAAGATTGCTTTGGCTGTTTATGGTCATGGTCTTTCATGGTCACATGAATTTTAAGATTTTTTTTTTTCTATTTTTGTGGAAAATGCCATTGGGATTTTGATAGGAATTGCAATGAATCTTTACATCAAGCTAAAAAGTTTCTTCACAAAGGAAACCGTCAAAAAATTCTTTTTGGTTCTGTACCCAATTCTAACATGTATGTGTGTCTGCGGGGAAGTGGGCTTCCTCACACCAACAACCAATTCTTTGACACCAGTAGAATGTCCCAGAATTCAAATCAATTCTGACCACTATCTACTCAAGGCATCAGATTCCAGAGGTTAGGGACACAGTCCCATAAGAATGCACTCCCTCCCCTTCAGATGCCAGTCACAAGCCTGAGCTGTTAACATGTTTTTCTGAACAGCCAGTTATAGATTGGCAGTTCCCACAACCCCTTCCTTGGAATCAGTTGTTACCTGTACTTCTGACCAAGTGGCTATAAATCAGAGATTACCCCCCTTTGATCCCCTCCTTGCGTTCGATTAATTTGCTATTTGCTAGAAGTGTCTCCCAGAACTTATGAAACTTATTTATTCACTAAATTATCAACTTATTATGAAAGGATAATTAAGGAACAGCCAGCCAGATGGAAGAGGTGCACAGGGCAAAGTATGGGAAAATGGTCCAGAGCTTCCTGGTTCTCTTCCCTTTACAGCCACTCTGCCCCCATCTCCACATGTTCACCAACCTAGAAGCTCTCTAAACCCAATCCTTTTGGGTTTTTATGGAGACTTCATTACATAAGCAGGATTGATTAAATCACTGATCATTGACCACTGATTCAACCTTCAGCCCCTCGCCTCTCCGCTGAGGTCACAGTCTTTGACCATGGTTGGGTGGGGCTGAAAGTTCTAACCCTTTTATCAAGGTTGGTTCCCCTGGCAACCAGTCCCCATCCTCGGGTTACCTAGGGGCTTTCCGAAGTCACCTTATTAGCATAACATAGGATACTTTTATCATTATTATCCCGGGAAATTCAAGGGTTCTAGGAGCTGAGAGCCAGTAACCAGTGGATTAAGACTAAGTATATATGAAAAATACATTTTGTTCATCTGAATAACTAAATATATATTTCTCACAAATCACAATATCACAAATATCAAAAGGCAACCTATGGAATAGGAGAAGACATTTTTTTGCAAACCCCATATCTGAGAAGGGGTTAATATCCAAAGTGTATAAGGAATTCATACACCTTAATAGCAAAAAAAATCCAAATAATACAATTAAAACACAGGCAAAGGACCTGGGTACACATTTTACCAAGACGTACAAACGGCAAATAGGTATATAAAAAGGTGTTCAACATCATTAATCATCATAGTAATGCAAATCAAAATCACAATAAGATATCAGCTCACATATATTAGGACAGCTTTTATCAAAAAGACTAGAGATTAGTGCTTGCTAGGGTATGGAGAAAAGGGAACCCTTGTGCACTGGTGGAGGGAATGTAAACTGGCGCAGCCACGTGGAAAACAGTATGGAGGCTCCTCAAAAAATTAAAAATAGAGCTAACATATGATCCAGCAATCCCACTACTGATTCTATATCCAAAAATAAATAAATAATTAAAATCAGTATCTCAAAGGATATCTGCACTCCCATGTTCACTGCAGCATTATTCACAGTACCCAAGATATGGAAACAACCTCAGTGTTAGTGGATGGATGAGTGGATAAAGACAATGTGTATATGTATATACATATGTGTATCATATATAATATGTATATATCATATATGTATATTCATACATGTATCATATATAACATAATAACATCCATTATACATACGTATATACATGCATGTCTATATATGTATGTGTATATGTGCGTATATATAATGGAATATTATTCAGCCATGAGAAAGAAGGAAATCATGTCATTTGTGACAACATATATATGGAATCTAAAAGAAAAAAAGAGAAGTCAAACTGTTAGAAACGGAAAGTTGAATGGTGGTACCAGGAACTGGTGGAACCGTGGGAAATGGTGGGATGCTGGTCAAAGCATACAAGACTTCAGGTTCCTGCAGATCTAATGTACAATATGGTGACTTTGGTTAATACTGTCCTGGATATTTGCAATTTGCTAAGACAGTAGATCTTAAGCATTTTAACCACCCCCCCCTTGGTTAGCTATGTGAGGTGATGGATGTGTTAATTACCCTGATTGTGATAATCACTTCATAATGTATTTGTATATCAGAAATCATCACATTGTACACTTCAATTTAAATATATAAAATTTTACTCATCATTTATACTTCAATACAGTTGGGGGAAAAGGAGAAGGATTGACATTTTACTTATATAATATCAAGAAATTAAACTCTAACAGAATAAAATAAAATATAAACAGAGTACAAAACAATGACACACAAGAAATGTATATAAAAAAGAGAATCATCGATCACCACACCAAAAACCAATGATGTATTGTATGGTGACTAACATAACATAATAAAATTTAAAAAAAAAAAAAAAAGAATCATTAATGCCAAAGCTGCTTCCTTGTAAAGAATAAGAAATTGACACACACCTAGCAATTCTGATCAAGAACTAAATTGAGAAAACACAAATTATCAGTATCAATTCCTACAGACATAAAAAATAATGAAACTATATTATGAACAAGTTTATGCCAATGAATTTCAAAATTTAAGCAACATGACCAAATTCCTTAAAAATTGAAAAAAGAAACAAAACAGATGAAAAGAGGGGAAGGGAAGGAAAAATAAAATAAGATGAAAATAGAGAGGGAGGCAAACCATAAGAGGCACTGAACTCTAGGAAACAAAGCAAGGTTGCTGGTGGGGAGGTGGGTTGGGGAAGGGATAATTGGGTGATGGGCATTAGGAGGGCACTTGATGTAATGAGCACTGGGTGCTATCACTAAACTCTACTCCTGAAACTAATAATACAGTATAGGTTAACTAAATTGAATTTAAATAAAGAATTAAAAGAAACTGAGAAGACATGGAAAAACTAAATCATTCTGCACTGATTAGATATTAAATCTGTATTTAAAAATTAATTAAGAACAATAAAGCCTTCCTCCTGAGGCAAGGGAAATAAAATACATTTAAAAAAAGAACAATAAAGCTTTCATACACAAAAATAATAATAATCACTATTATTTATTAATCACCTGCTAAGTATATTAGATATACTTTATTATTCATTCATAACAACAACCCTACAAGTCAGGTGTTATAATACTAATTTTATGAATAAAGAAAAGTAGTGATTTGTTCACAGTCACATCACTGGTGGCAGAAAAAGTATTTGTATCCAGATGTATCTGGTGTGTGTGTGTGTGTGTGTGTGTGCGCATGCACACTGCACGTGCATGATGGGAGGAGGAAGGTGGGAGATTGCTACTATGTTATTTGGAATTGTTTTTTTTTTTTTTTTTTTTTTTTAAGATTTTATTTATTTGACAGAGAGATAGCGAGAGCAGGAACACAAGCAGGGGGAGTGGAAGAGGGAGACGCAGGCTTCCCGCTGAGCGGGGAGCCCGATGCGGGGCTCGATCCCAGGACCCTGGGATCATGACCTGAGCCGAAGGCAGACGCTTAACGACTGAGCCACCCAGGCGCCCCTGGAATTGTTTTTAAGCCACCTATCCCCTTCAGCTGGACAGTGGCAATGAATAAAGATCCATTAAAAATGGAGTGTAAGTTACAGGTATAACGATAGACATATTTAATAGCCAGCAAACTTTAGAGTTTTAAAGATATCCAGGATTAAACAATCTAGCTCACTGTCCTTGTTTCTAATTTTTAGGTTCGTAAAGACTATGATTAAGGTATATATAACACTATCACAAGTCTGTTAGCCATAAAATGTGATAAGGTCTTCAGACATACTCATAACATGGGTACTGGTGGTTTGCTGTTACCTACACAACAGATGGCATTTTGATGCCTCATTAGATAATACCGGCTAACAAATGATCATTTTAAAAGGTAACAATATGTGAGACCTCTGATAACGTATGGACTTCAACATTTGTCAACAAATTACATTTTCTACTAAAAGGGCAGAAAAGCACTTTTTAAAACTGAATCCAACTTTTCTGCACGGGATCACTAATGTGGACACGAAATGTATTTTGTAACTGACTTTCAGAACTTTGCACTAATTCAAAATATTGGATAAAGAAACCACTGCAGGGATCAAATAAATGATCTAACCCAAAATTTCATAAGTGATGTTGTATTTCCTTTCTATTCGATCTCTTCTCTTCTTCCCGTTACTCTTGAGGTTCTTTCTGATTCTCAAATGCATCTTTGCAAATTTAACCTCACTTTTAACTAAACATTTGAATGTTATTCAAGAAATGCATGCAAATAGACCACCAAAGTGATAAGAGCAGGATCCTCAAATTCCTGCATTGGTCCTTGACCCCAGTTCATAAATGGAGGTGGGCCCTAGAAAGGTGAAGGGAAGCTCTGGGTGCGCAGGTGGGGCTTGTGCCCTGGGAGCTTTACTACAGCACACTCAGGGGCCCAGCAAGCATTCTGTCTGGGCACCCCAGATATCACTGGATGATTCCTTCCTCTGGGGTAGCGTGGCTTTTTTTAGAGATGGATGTAGATCTGCTTGCTCACATTCTGGTGTGGGCAGAGAAGGGAGCAGAGATCTTGCTAATCAGTTTGCACATGGTCATTTAATTATCCCCTTTTCTCCCCTCTGCCAATTATTCCAGAATATGTTTTTTGTTGGGAGGGATGTGAGGTATAGAGACTAAACTGAGAAAGAGTGAGGGCTGGCCGATAAGTGTATGTTATACACACTTCTATACACTCCTTATTTTCAGAGCTCACTCATCTTCCAAAGTACTTTCTGGGGCCCTGGGAGCAGTTCAGCTTACTTGTCTGCAGTATTTTACCCTTATTTGGTTAAATCATTGGCCACTTCTCCATCCACTTCTATCTTTACTCCTCATGGCTTGAAGTTACAGAGAGCTCCTAGTTTCCTCAAATATGGGATCTTCCTTTCTGTTTCTTGCACTAATTATTGATTTGGGTGATGTTTTTAGCGGAAAATGGAGCAGGGAGGTCTTTTATCCACCATTTGAAACCTAAAAATCTATATATTTTACTTTAAAATAAAGGAATTGGCTGTGTCTATCAAAGCCCAAGTATTAAAAATTCTTTTTATCAAATGCCTAAATACATTTTGGTTCTCTATAAGTATGTGTCAAGATTATTTTTTTGTTGTAAAATATATATAACATAAAATTTACCATTTTAATCCTTTTTAATGTACAGTTCAGTGGCGTTAAGCACATTCACATTTGCTGTATAACCGAAGTCACCATCCATCTCCAGATCTTTCTCATTTCACCAAACTGAAACTCTGCACCCATTAAACAACAACTCTCTATCCCCACTCCCCCAGCCTCTGACAACCACCATTCTACTTTCTGTCTCTGTAAATTTGACTCCTCTAGATACCTCATATAAGTGGAATCAAGAAGATTAAAGTTTAATGGTAGATTTAAAATCTGATAGCAAGTCTTGTTCTAGATGTCTCATTCTTAAGGAGAGAAAGCATTAGAAAGAAAAGGTTTAAGACAGCAATTCTCACCTCAAGAAATCGATATACTTGCTTTATTCAGCACTGATTCTTTATAAAATACTGCTTGCTATGATATAGACACAGACAAAACCAAGAACAAAAATATTGGCCTTGCCCAACATCTGGTGTGTTTTCTTTTAAATCATCTCTTTATCTGTTATTTTGTTTCAATGTACACAAACGTCATCAGTGCATATCCAGATTAGTCATGTCAAAACTTTAGTTCTGAGGGGCGCCTGGGTGGCTCAGTCAGTTATGCATCTGCCTTCAGCTCAGGCCATGATCCCGGGGCCCTGGGATGGAGACCCGAGTTGCTTCTCCCTCTCCCTCTGCCCCTCCTGTGCATGAGCTCTTGCACCGTCTCTCTCAAATGAATAAAAAATCTTAAAAAAAAAAAACAACCAAGAACTTTAGTTCCGATTTCAAATTTATAATAGCCCCAATGTTAAATCAAGTGGTTCCTAACTATACCTAACCCAAGAGTTAAAGTAATATTCTAAAATTAAATTGTATTGATAAAAATCATTTTTAGAAGATTTTTTGAAAGAGACAAAACAACTGGAAAAATCACATTGCCACGTTACCTCTTTGTAATATTGTGAAGCGAATGGAGGTATTCATTAAAGTAGGGTTTGGAAAATAGTCTGTCAGAAGCGTGTGCACACAGAATGTGCTCTAATGATAATTTAATGACTGATGCAAGAGACAATGCCAAAAATGGATTAGAAAGCAAACTTTCACTGGGCCCATTTAATTTACATTTATGTGACAACATTTTATCCTGCCCATGTTAAAAGTAATGGTAAAATAATCCAGGCAACACAAGCAATTTCTCCTTGACCACATTACAAATAAGTTCTATTTAATATGAAAGATCTGCTCTTTGAGATAATGTCTATTAATTATGGAGGGCATACAGGATCAAGTTAAATAGTGGCCTTTGGCATCAGGCTGCGTGCATGCAAATATAAGTTCCACTAATGACTAGTTGTTTGATCTTGAACAAGTTACGTAGCCTATCCAAGCCCTAGTTTCCTCCACTATAAAATGGAGATAAAACAGGACTTTGTGAGGATTAAATGAGACACGGAAAACGTTGGCAAAGTGTTTGGCATATATTAAGGGCTCAATAAATAATACTTTTATTAAAGATAAATTTTAAAAGAGTCCCAGTGAATATGGAGGAAAGCAGTTTTAAAACTGAGAAGTATGTGATACTATAATACTTTGATTTAAAAAAATTATTTTGTGTTTTCATCTTAGTTTTGACCCTGACCCCGACTCCCTCTACACAATGGATTGTAAATAGTTTTCCCCGCCCCCCTTGGTCTCAGACTTTGAAGGGTTAGTGTCTGCATTGTCTCTGGGTTATTTTTCAAAGACACAAGCCTTAAAATGTTAAATTCCCTGCTTAAAAACCTTCAAGAGCTTCCCATTCCTTATAGAATCGATGGCAACCTTCTCTTTGTGTTAAATTAAAACTTCCACCATTTAGATGCAATTTATCATTCAGCCTGGCCTAATTTTTCATAACCTAGCATGGCAACCACATAACAGCGCATGCCTTGCTTCAAATCTGCCTGGGCTGTTTCTCCTGCCTGGGAAGTGCTGCACATTCTTCTCCCTTCTCTGCGAGCAAATGTCCTACTCCTCCTTCAAGGTCTAGCGTAAGTAGTAGTAAAGGCCACTTAAGTCCAAGGCAAACTTAGAAGTTCTGTCTCCTTGGCTTCATTCAATCTATGAACATTTTGGGTTAATTTTGATGATGATGATGATGATGATGATGATGATATTCTGGAAATTATAGGGACATTGGAGTTCCTTAGTCACTGCTGAGCCACTGTTTTGACTGTGTTACCTTCAAAAACAACTTAATCTCATTAAGTCTCAACACCTTCTATAAAATGGGACAACACAAGCACCTACCTTCCTCCCAGGGTTGTTTTAGGATGAATGAGAAAACATACTGGTTTATCTGCACTCCCGTGCTATCACTTTCAGATCTTTGCACATGCTTCGCTGGCAGCATTATGCTTCTTCCCTTTTCCTTTTTTTTTTGGTCAGGAATTAACTCAGGGGTCAGCTCCTCTAGTCTCACTGCTTTGCAGTTTGAATGAGGTGTCCTGGGCCCCGCAAATCTCTAGATTCTGAGGCTAATTCCAACCAGGCTGCTGGTGAACACTCAAGTGTGAGCTTCTCATTTGGCTAAGGGGACGGGATCATGGCTTCCCATGCACGTGTTCCCAGTGTCTGGCCCCGAAGAGACACATGGGCCTCGCAATATGTGAGTTCCCTGAAAACGGAATGGGGTTTATTCACCTTTGTATTCACAGTACCTAGCACAATACCTGGCTCACAGCGTGTTTGCTTAAAAACAGAATAAATCTTCGGTCAACAGTGGCAAAGAAACCTTTTACAGATTTTCTTCCTGTGCCCTTTTGTGGCATTTGCTTCATGGTTGGAATTTCAAAAATTGAGTCTTGTCTGTTTTCTTTTTCATAAGCCTCTATCCCTGAAAGCTACTCTTGACACCTTCTTTGCCAAAACAGAGTTCCCATATCCTTATGATAAAAATTTTCTCCCAAAGAAAAAGGAACACAGTAAGAAATACACTGGGAAAAGTCGTAGGAAAGCACTGAGTGGACCTGAGCATCACTGTTAAGGAGAGGAAGGTTCTTTCCTAAAATTTAGGAAAAACAGCCTTAATCTGGAGAAAATATTAGGTAATGTACTGTTCAACCCAGAGAGAGTATTTGAATTCTCCTAGGTACCTTTTGGAAGCTCAGTTCAAAGGAATAACTTTTCCAGGAAGAGTTTCCCCACATCTGGCAGGAAAATGCTTACGGCATCCTATAAAATCTGCCCAATTCAGGCTACCTGCCAGCCTCCGAATGAGATGGCTGTGCCTCTGAAAGGGACAGCTACATTCCGGCCAGTGCTCTGAAAACCTGTTTGGAGTCACTGAGTGTTTTACACGTGTTGGCACATTCACTTCTACGCTAATCACATGAAGCCTTTATCTACTCATTTATCAGATGATGGAACTCAAGTACAGAGAGAGTGCTGGCCCAGCTACTTGAGTGGGAGAACAAGACCAGAGAGAACTCAGGGTTTCTGGCTCCAGAGGAAGGAATCTGAAAACGATAGGCTCATCACGTTCCAGGCACAAGGTAAGAGGCTCTGCACACCCGTCATGTCATTTAATTTTTAAAATAGACTCATGAAATAGGTACTATAATTTCCTCAGTTGAGGAAGCTGAGGTTCCTACGAAATTAAGTAACATGCTCAGGGCTTTAAGTTGGGACTTAGATTTGTCTTTTGTAAGAGCCAAACATCATTTGGGGAAAATGAGGACCTCAAGAACTAAACAGCATCTCAAAAAGAGAATTATTTATTTATTTACGTATTTTTAAAGATTTTATTTCTTTATTTGACAGAGAGAGACACAGCGAGAGAGGGAACACAAGCAGGGGGAGTGGGAGAGGGAGAAGCAGGCTTCCCGTGGAGCAGGGAGCCCGATGCAGGGCTCGATTCCAGGACTCTGGGATCATGACCTGAGCCGAAGGCAGATGCTTAACAACTCAGCCACCCAGGCACCCCAAAAAGAATTATTTTTTAACTTGTTTAAGCAATTGTTAGACAAATATGACAGGATGGGTACACTTAACCACCTCTGAGCACAGTGTTGTTTTTGTGGACATGACACTGGAATCATTAGAAATTAATCATTATTTCATTCTAGGAACTAAGACTTACAAATATTTCAGGTATTTACATACCTGACTGCAGGTGTATAGAAATGTGGTATTCAACAGCAACTTTTGAAAAAAATGCATTTTTACTTTACTATGTTGATTCTTTTTTCAAAATTAAGACTACTTTTTCCTTCCTTACCCAAGAAAAATTTCTATAGGTATATTATACTTCGTTAAATTTTGTTTTTAGGACACAGCTCCTAAAGAAAGTAACTTAGACACTGTTTAACCTGACCTTGTGTGTCCATCTGTGATCTTCTAGGAAGAAAGACAGCCTGTTCATTCCAGGCATGCAGTGAACTCTAAAAAAACACTTGCAAACAACACAGTACTGGGATTTTCAGAGGAACTACTCTAGTGTGTTCCCTGTGTTCTTAAAGAGAGTGCTTTGTTTGATATTTTTGCAAAATAGTTGAGTCTTAAGGATAACAGCTGGCAGGTACTGCTTTATGGAAAACTGAAAGCAAATGAGCTAGAAGAGATAATGCCAAAATGCTTTGTACTTTGAGGGCAGATTGTTATTCCATATGGGTAGAGAATATGAAAGTTTCCCCATCCAAGTCCATGAAATTTAAGCTGAATTTCATCCAGCAGACAATTCCCTCTTTTAATTTTTAAAAATTTTTATTTTTTTTAAGATTTTATTTATTCATTTGAGAGAGAGAGCAGGAGTGGGGGAGAGGGGCAGAGGGAGAAGCAGGCTCCCTGCTGAGCAGGGACACCCTCCACACCAAGGCGGGGTTCAATCCCAGGACCTCAGGATCATGACATGAGCTGAAGGCAGATGCTTAACTGACTGAGCCACCCAGGCTCCCCTCCGCTGACAATTCTGTAAGATTCCCCCAAGACCTAAGTTATTCTCTGGTTGACTCACAGACTTCTCTACTGATGGTTAATCTTTTTCTTAAGAGTTACCTTACAGTAACTCTGAATTATAATTGATTTAAAATGCAGTCATTTAAAATAACAATAAAATAAAAAAAACAAGTTATTTTAAAAGTAACAATTGTGCAAATAGGTAGTAGCTTAAGCAAGGCTGTTTTAACACCTTTGTAGCCCCCCACCACATCATATCCAACAAATTAAAATGCACTCACTTCTCACATTCTACAATATGTTTGCTATAAAAATCTGGAAAGGATCTTTATATAATTTTGATTTTAAAATTACTTGGTTAAAATAACAATAATAATAATAATACTTGGTTAATATTAAATTCATTTAACTAATGATTGGCCCTAGTTTCTCTGCAATCATCCAGCATGCTCGAGAATACCTGCAAGATGACAAAAATTCAGCCCACAAGTTTTCCTCAAATGTAATAAAGTTTTTTATGAATAACTTGTTTGACAGTTATTGAAGTTGACAGATGATACTTCGAATATTTCACTAAACTCTAATCTTAATTTTGCCATTTCCTTTTTGCATTTTGGAGTCAATTGCTTCATTTTCAATTCTCACGTATTTTCATAGGCCCATTAAAAAGCCCAAATGCTCTCAACACTGAGGACCATAATATGTGCCATGGACAACAGGGCCCCAGAAGATGGGATCTGGGAGGAAAGGGAATTCTTGTAAGAAGTGATTCATGCAAGGCGGCATGTTGAATATTTCCAGGTAGTGTACTATTTCCTGCTAGTGAGGCGAAGTAAGGCATCAAGCATTCCCCACAGGGACTTACTCCTGATTTAGCTCATACTAGAAATCGTAGGTGATGAAAAAGCACGAGACATGGTTGCTACCATTAAGAACCTACTAGTTTAGTTGGGAAGAAAAATATTACACTCCTTAAGGTTTTCTCCATAATAACTGAACACATGAGACTGCAAGATAATAAATCCAGTGTTTGGGTACTTGAATGACCAAATTAAAACGATAATATTGCTGCATGGTTGTGGCAAAATAATGTGTTAAATTGCCCTTTAAAATACCTGGTTAGTGACTTGTGAACCAAGATAGTTGCTGGGGCCCAGCAGTGTCCCCATAACCAAGGAGGAAGTATTAGAGTCCTTATGAGGGCCAATTTTATTTTCACTCAGTCCCAGGAATATAGCTTTGAACTGGGGTTGCATTTCTACTCAATTAGAGAAAATAGAAACATGGAGAGCAGATTTTAGCCCAAAGTGAAACAGGTGTATCTAAGTTTAAACCTCTGACTGCCGTTCTGCTTGATGGCTCAGTGAGGATGGTCAATACTTTTTCTCCGGGGTAGACTTTGTTTTCTAAGAATAACTGGAGTGAAGTGTTTTGAAATAGCATGAGATATTCAACAGAGGCTTCAATTACCAAATTCTTTTTCTCCATTGTTGTTGTCTTCAAGGGCCCTATAATGGAAATAATAGAGCTTCAGGAATGCTGAGGAGTTCTTGCCTTTTTGTAACTGGGTCAGTGCACGTGCACAGGGGCCACCGGGTCAAATTTTAGTGCTTGAGCGACTCTCTCGCCTCAATGGGAGTCACACACCACTGGGCACACGCTGGGTCACTGGGCGTTCTGCCGGAGGACGGTGAGTCACCATTTTATACTCAGCTCTGCAACGGCATGGAAAAGTTACCGCCCCACTGGCCCATCTCAGGGAAGCCTGGGAGCTCCCTGCCTCCAACTCCTCAGAGGTCATTGCTGAGAAAGTTTGTCTTCGACTGTTTCTTGACATGACTGGCCGCAGAAGAAATAGATGTGGAGGATTTCACTTCACCCTGAGGAACTTGCCAGCACTCTTGAGAGGATGTAAAACCAGCTGTAGGAACTTAATGCTGTTCTTTCATTCCTGGCATGAGGAGAGACTAAAGTAGAAGCTGTTACCCAGGGGCTGCTAGTATAACTAAGAATCATTTAAAGGAATAAAGAGGAAAACCCCTTGGTGTGAGGGGTCATTTGAGCAAGGCTACTACATGTGCGTGCGGGCGGTCCACTGCAAGCTCCAGAGGCTACCACTGACACGAGCCACAATGTGAACTGGACCTTCGGAATCACGCAAGATGGTGGTCCGACCTTTGTTTCTCAAATGATGGGACAACACAGTGATATTTTTCATCTTTAAATAAATCCCAAAAGCCTAAGTTGGAGCACAGAGGCTAATGCTCTGAGTGCTACAGAGAAAGCAGTATCAGCCGAGGAGTGGTTAGAAACGCCTTATACACAGAGTGGCACGGTGTAAATCCCTAACTTGGTCCCCTACCCCAGTCATGTTAATTAACTTTTTTTTTTTTTTAAGATTTTATTTATTTATTTGACAGAGAGAGACACAGCGAGAGAGGGAACACAAGCAGGGGGAGTGGGAGAGGGAGAAGCAGGCTTCCCACCGAGCAGGGAGCCCAATGTGGGGCTCGATCCCAGGACCCTGAGATCATGACCTGAGCCGAAGGCAGACGCTTAATGGCTGAGCCACCCAGGCGCCCCGTTAATTAACTTTTCTATGCCTCAGGCTTTTCAGTTGTAAAACGGGTGTAATCAGGGTGGTTGGGAGGATTATATTAGATGTTGCAGGTAAAATACTCGTAACAGTGCTCAACACACAGTCAAGGGCTCAGTACATGTTAACCTTTACCATTAAAGAAGATGGTGTCTCCCTTTTGTTCCACTATTAGGATTCTGGAATGAATAAAAATGATCACCGCTGTATTACTATGATTCTCATGTTTCAAGTGTGTTTATGGCTCCAGAGGAAACACTGTCTGTGTCTTTTAAGGATAAAAACTAGGAACAGCTTAAAAGGACACTTTTGGAGAAAATGAAAAATAGCATTTTCATTAAGAATGCTAAGAAGTTGGGATGCCTGGGTGGCTTAGTTGTTGGGTGTCTGCCTTCGACTCAGCTCATGATCCCAGGGTCCTGGGATCGAGCCCCACATCGGGCTCCCTGCTCGGCGGGAAGCCTGCTTCTCCCTCTCCCACTCCCCCTGCTTGTGTTCCCTCTCTCGCAGTGTCTCTCTCTGTCAAATAAATAAATAAAATCTTAAAAAAAAAAAAAGAACGTTAAGTTTGTTGTAGGACTTTTTGTCCACTGTATACTTTCAAATGTAGTTACTGCTAAAGGCTAATAGAAACCCAGAAATATTCAGATGTTGATAGAAAATGATAGGCATTCCAAAAAATGAATATGAGTAGAAACTACAAGAATAGTATTACGCTTTCCCTGCCCTTTTGTTTTTTTTCCTCTCAAAAGGCACTGAAAGCAAGGCCAGGGATCACTAAGCAATTTGAAGAGTTTTAGATATTAGGATAATCCCCCAGAGAGCCCAATGTGACCAATTTTTCTCATTTGTAAAGAGAAATTTGAAATTATATGAGACATCTTCCCATCTTAAATATTGGTGCTAACTCAAACTCTAAAAAAAATCTGTCTGGACAGCAGTGTGAAGCCAAACAAAGTAAGTTTGGGGCACGGGTGGTGGTGGTGTTACCAGATTTTCTTTGCATCACTGTTTAGGACTACTCACCGATTTACTGTTCTATTAATCTCTGAGAAACTCCTTTATGTGAAGTAGCGAATGCATCAGCAGGCTATCAGGTATTTATATTTTAATAGTACATATGGTAAATAACAATAACTTAACACAGTGGAATTTCCAATGGTAAACATTCCAGGCCTCTAATGAGGAAATGTTTGAACTGGAGAATTAATTGTGACGAAATGTCAAATGCCTATTCCATCCATGCATAAAACCAACCAATCCTAATGACTTAATTAAAAAAATCTGTATTGTTACTCTTTAGCTAATCATTAGTCAAAATCTGAGTGGCTAGTTGAATGAGTATTCGGTTACATAAACCAGAGAAGGTGGAAGAAAACTAGCATTTATTCAACGCTACTATCAACTTGGTTCTTTATCGATATTTTCTCTTCCCATATTCAAAATGACCCTCTAAAATAGTTATAATTATTCTTTACTTTGTAGCTGTAAGTTGATGTCTGGAGAGGCCTAACTCCTTTAGACACTGCTATTCCTTTATACAATTGATGCTGATGTTGCCAAATACTAATTCAGAAACTGGTTCAGTAAGCAATCAGTAGGGTGTGCATGCACACACACATGCACACACACCAGCATTTAAGAAAAGGTTAAATTCACCAGGTGAAACAAGGTCAGCTGCCATGTAATTCAAAGGGAAGAATTCCATGCTGATAAAAAGAAGCTTTTTCACCTAATTGGAGTCATCATGTGTCATTGCTGGGCTCTGTATGTATTCATTAACTGGGAACTGGGACTTCCTCATATCCATCACAAAGATTAACACAGGGCTAAAAGTGAAATTAAATATAAGTAGGTGATTTAAGATTTCAGATCTTTCTAAAGGAGAGATGAGGCTCTGATGTGTTGCTGTGGGAAGGGTCAATGGAGATTAGGGGGATTAAGGAACCAGGAGGGTCTGTTTTGATTTCAAAGGAAGTAAAGGGTAGAGAGTTGAAAGGGAAACTAAGTATACATCTCCATGACAGCTTCAGATGTAACCATTTATAACAAAATCTACCAACTGTGACATTGGCTAAGGCTCCCACAAGTGTAAAATGTGTCCTTCCTTGCAACAGCTACTGTAGTTATGACATTATCAACTTAATCCAACTTCACATAAATCCCAAATTGTCAAATAGGATCTATTTAGAAGAGTATCACACACTTATGAAGATGGATCAGTAGATATTTATGGGTCACGGTGGTAAATACGAATAAATAAAAGAAGGAAGTATTGCTTCAGGGAGGTTATAATAAAAATAGAGATGGATAGTAAAAGACGTACGCCCAGGAAAAACAGGACGTGACTTTGTTTTATTCACTTCATAGGTCTTATCCTATCTGAAAAGGTTTTGTTCTCCACTGTAGGTCTCACCTTCCAGGGCAGTTCTATGTCTAGAACTAGTTCGAGTTCTAGTTCTAGGTCTGTTCTAGGTCAGACCTAGAACTAGAGCACAGGCATTGCCTGTGTTGTACCTTCCTATGTCTTCAGTAACTACAGCAGTGCCTGGCACATGGGAATCCCTCAGTGAATAAGGGGCAAGTGGACGAATGAATGAATGACACGGATCATGAATATTACGACAAGCAAGTGGAGAAGGAAAATGCCTAGTGAAGTGGTCAGTCAGAAGATTTCAAGGAGAGAGGATCCTCTTAGACATGGGGCTTACAAGCTGGTGGAAGAGAAAGCCATTCTCTCGTGAAGCATGGCAGAGACAAAAAGCATGAGCGAGGTGGAAGAGGTACCTGCAGCAATATCAAATGTTACCCCATCAGTAAATCTTGATGAAGAAATTGGGGTTAGATCAAGAACTTTTCAACAAAACTGGAATGGGCTCTACAGGGTTGGTGGAAGGGACAATTTGTGAGAGGAGCGGTGTTGGGAGATCTGGGTAGACGACTACACAAGGAAACTGTGGTAGAAGGTGGTCAGGCCCTGACCTGACAAGTTGCCTCTGACCTTGGCATTCCAGGCCTCTGTTTTTGCCTTATTGCTGAAATGATTTAGGAGAACTTCTTAAAATCCTTGAATTAGTCATAAATAGAGCCTTGCATTTTTCTTCCTAAACCAAGAGAAAGTTCAATTAACCACAGGGCTATTTGATCTTGTATCTGGTGAGACCACATTTCAGCCAGTAGGGAAACAGTTGTTTTACCACTTAGCTCTGGAAGTGGTAATTGAATGTGACATTTAAGAAATATTTCCTACAGATTTCACAAGATGATTAATCATTTTGTTTTGAAGGTTTATGATATGATAAAGTATTTTTAAAGCCCCTTATAATTAAACAGCTTACAGAAAAATACCTTTAAATCTCACCCTATGGAAGCTCTTATTTCAAATGGCAGTCTACAGAGAACTCCAAATAAACCGATGACTGTACCTCTGATTTTGTGATAAATAAAACAAATCTGCTCTATATTAAGATCATCTTTGGTGTTATAGATTCAAAATCCAAAATACCAATACAAAAACAATAATAGTTCTTTATAATTTCTCAGACACATAGAACGAAGAGAGGCCTTGATTCATAATACTCATACACACATGCAGATAGAATTGACTCAGTGTCTATGACCCTTAAAACTGGTTCTCTCTCAAAACCGGTTACTCCAAATACCTGCAACTCCCTGCCTGAGGGTTTTTGGTTCTCTTTCTTTCTTTCTCTCTCTCTCTTTCTTTCTTTTATACCCATGAGTCTCTGCTTAAGGGCTATATTCTGGCCATAGTTCCATGCTTAGCCCATAGATAAAAAAAACAGAATCAGTGGGTTGTTAATGATCCCCAGAAACAGGTGACGGATGGAGGGTTGGCAGATAAGTACTCCAGCTTCCTCACCCCTTGGATGGGATAACTCTGAGGAGTTCTGCACACATTGCCTTGCCGAGGCTGGGAGTCAGGCTGGGCATCACTTTCCCTGTGGTAACCGGCCTGATGAAGCATGATTTGTGTTCTTCCATTCCAGGCCTGACTTCCCTACACTCCTTTACTTTTTTTTTTAAGATTTTCTGTATTCATTTGACAGGGTGAGGGAGAGAGCACAAGCAGGGGGAGCAGCAGAGGGAGAAGGAGGCTCCCCGCTGAGCAGAGAACCCAACTCGGGGCTCGATCCCAGGACCTTGGGATCATGACCTGAGCTGAAGGCAGACGCTTAACTGACTGAGCCACCCAGACACCCCTCCTTTACTTCTTTTATATGAACTTCCTAAATAAACTGCTTATACTCCTTGTCTTGGGGTTTATTTCTAGGGGAACTCGGACCAGAACATGTTCTTCCACTATTTTGTGCCACTAAAGAAGAGTTTTAATTGAGACTTGGGAACTATAAATGAAAGTTGATTAAAGTGAGAGTGAGATTGTTATATTTGTTTGTTCTTTGTCAACCACTGAATTTGCTATCATTTTAATTTAATAAATTGTTGAATTTTCTCAAGTCCCTCCTTTCTTTTCTATATCCCCTCTCTTTTTTGTCATTTGGCCTTTTCAATATCTGGCACATACATATGAGCTAGGATGCCACAGGGGAAGGTTAATGAGAAACAGTGAAATGAAAAAAAATTACAGCCTCACAGTGCTTACAACATGAACCGATAATACAGTTTACTATTTTTGTGTGTTAGGGGGTCATATGGATAGATCATATATTAGCAAGTGAATGTATTATTTCTAGAAGAAATGGAAATATCAATCTGTTTGCCTGGGTTAAATCAGTATATTTTCTTACATGTGAAACCAACATACACAAATGGAAACAGACACACACACACACACACCTCTGTACGTGCATGTGCACTTGCTTGACATAGATTCCTTAATAAAATGAACACACTAAAGATACTGTCAAATCAAATCAACAATAAACCTTAAATTCAGAGTTATTGCCTGAATCATGTCCCTCTTCTAGCAAGGTCTAACTGTCTAAAATAAACAAACAAACAAACACCAAACCTAGCGCCACCATGACTCATATTATGTCGCTCATTAGTAAACACTGTTTAAAAGCCAGCTATGTCAGAATGGCTTCGGAATCTCCAATTATTTATAGCAAGTATTCTAACTTGGGGAGAAGAAAAGGACAGATTTTCTTCAGATATCTGAGGCCAGTAAAGGACCTTTTTGACTCTTTTCCTCGCTAAATCCTTAGGAAGGAAAAAGCCCATCTGAAATGTTAAGTGGGGAGACGGGAGTAGAGAGACATTTTGGTGTGATTTGGATCTCCATTTGTAAGCAGAAATAGAAAGGAGTTTTTTTTTTTTTTTTTAAAGATTTTATTTATTGATTTGAGAGAGAGAGAGCACGAGTAGGGTGAGGGGCAGAGAGAGAAGCAGACTCCCCGCTGAGCAGGGAGCCTGACCCCCGGGACCCTGGGACCACGACCGGAGCCGAAGGCAGACGCTTATCTGACTGAGCCACCCAGGTGCCCCTGAAATAGAAAGGAGTTTTGAGGTGGTTTCAATGTAAGAGAGAGAGAATAAGAAAAGAAATGAGAGAACAAAGAAGGGTAAGACGTTTCCAGACTTTTCATAATCACTTAAATATTTAACCAAAAGGTAAATACAGATAACGGCCCCAACCCCGACATTATAAATGCTTGTAGCTTCAGATAGACAAGGCTCTGCAATCACAAAGGCATACTGGGGATCTGTATTTGGATTTGGAATCAGTATAACCATAAGGTTTATGCAGTACTGAAAACGACTTTTTCTTACATGTTTATGATCACTAAAGCTAGCCCTTTTTAAAAAAAAATATTATCTGAACTCCGTTTTTGAACACTGAGTGTGTTTTTTTATGTTATAGAAGTAGCTTAAATATTGACACTAGGGTAAGAGCTTCCTGGCTTTGGTCCTGGCAATGATTTTTTTGGATGTGGCCCTCAAAGCACAGGCAAAAAAAAGCAAAAATAAAGATAAATAAAAATAAAAACATAAAAATAAATAAATGGGACTACATCGAGCTAAAAAGCTTCTGCACAGCAAAGGAAAGCATCAACAAAATGAAAAGGCAACCTACGGAATGGGAGAAAATATTTGCAAACCACATATCTGAAATGGGTGAATATCCAAAATATATGAGGAACTCATACAACTCAATAGGACAAAACCCTAAATAATCTGGTTAGAAACTAGGCAGAGAATCTGAATAGACATTTTCCCAAAGAAGACACACAAATGGCCAACAAGTACATGAAAGGGTGTTTAACATCACTAGTCATCAGAGAAAAGCAAATCAAAACCACAGTGAGCTATCACCTCACACCTGTTAGAATAGTTTTTATCAAAAAGTCAAGAGATAAGTATTGGCAAGGGTGTGGGGAAAGGGAACACTTGTGCACTGTTGGTGGGAATATAAATTGGTGCAGCCACACGGAAAACAGTACAGAGGTCCTCAAAAAATAGAACCACCACATGATCCAGGAATCCCACTATGGTACAGGATATATATCCAAAGGAAATGAAAGCACTGTCTTGAAGAGATATCTGTACTCCCATGTCCATCGCAGCATCATTCACAATAGCCAAGACATGGAAAAAACCTATTTCCATTGAGAGATGACTGGATGTAGAAAATGTACATAGCACAATGGAATATTATTCAGTCGTATGAAAGCAAGAAATCCTGTCATTAGAGACAATATTGATGAACCTGGAAGACATTACGGTAAGTGGAATAAGCCAGACAGAAAAAGGCAAAGAGTGTAGAATCCTACTTATGTATGGAATATAAAAAAGTCGAACTCATAGAAACAAAGTAGAACAGTAGTTACTAAGGGCCGGGGTGGGGGGTAGGGTGGGAAAAATGGAAATATGCCAGTCAAAGGGTACCAACTTTCACTTGCAGGATGCATGAATTCTGGAGGTCTCACAGGCAGCATGGTGACTATGGTGCATCTTGTGCTGTATGCGTGGAATATGCTGAGAGAGTAGGTCTTAAGTGATCTTACCACACACAGTAAAAAAAGGGGGGACTCTAAGGTGATGGATGTGCTCACTAACTCGACTGTGAAAAAACAGATGATCATGTTCTAGAGCAAGTGATGGAAAGTGTATTTTGGTTTAGAAATGGGGAAGAAGGAAATGTATAAAGGATTAGGTACCTTAGCAGGTTAAAAACATCATAAAGCTCAGAGTAAATTTCCATCTTGCTGCTGATTTGCATACAAACTATACTCAGGTAGAGGGAGAAGTGGGGAAATCATCTGGCTTACATGGAAGAGGAAAAGGCTACATCCAGTTGATTTTTCAAAACTCCTTATTAACTTATCTGCAGACACAGCTTTGCATAATGAACTCTAGAATGTGGGTAGTGTCAGTTTCAGTTGTGGATGGAGGAAGCAGTTTTCACCAAACTTAGCTGATGATGTTTGTAAAAGTTGGCACAGCGACTGGACTGAGGAGAACAGATGCCAGGATAACCACTGGCCACCTGTCTTTCTTGGCTCTATGAAAATATCTGCTACCTTATACATGGGCAGAGGTAGAGAAATGAGAAAGCATGTCCTTAGACACTGAAGTCCCAAACCTGATGCCAAGTTCAAGTGCTGTCTCACTGGAGTATTTCCAAATGTATTTAGGGATTGAGACTATGGTCACTCAAGAAACACTGGTCACAGCCTCAGGGCTGCAGGACAGACAGGTACCATCGCCTCAGGTGTCAAGCCATGTTGATAATTTGAGATGTCGCAGCTGGTGATACTCCCTCTCCACTCACCAGCTGCCTCTTCTAGGCCAGTGCACATCTCAGCCAAAGGAGATGTTTTTGGCGCTTGTCTAGACGTTGAGAGCACCCGCTGGCTTGGCGGACAGCAACTGGCAAGAAGGGAAACCCTCGGCCCAGGAGGGTTGTGAGAAGGCCCTATTCTGGCCTTTCAGGAGTAGCTGCATTCATACCACTCCCTAGAGGAGGCACACAGAGGCGCTGTGCATGCGTTCTCTGCCTTCTTCAGTCAATGGGAGGGAGGCCAGTTAATGACTTTTTTCAACTCTTTATCAAAATCAATTAACACACTGCCACACTTAGATACTAGCATCTACGCAGGGGACCACCAGGCTTCCCCAAGAGCCTTTTCATTAAGGAGATACATTTTAGGTCATCGTACCCTACATCTCTGCAGCATAATATGACACCCCAAATTACAGGCCTGTTGGTGTAACAAAGAGTCACAGTCCCTTCAGGCAACAGAGTCAACTTAAGTCTGACTTAATCTGTTTTTTACTGTCATCAACAACTGAAGACTGGCTCAGGCACAGGCAGAGAATTAGCAGGAAGACACGATGTGAGGACATGGGGATATGAATAGAGAAGGGGAGGGGATGTCCTGCTCACAGGAAATGAAAAGCTCTAAAGCCCAAAGCATCTCCTTTCATTTTTTCCATGTAGTTCCCTTGAGGTTATGCAGCTGAATAGTCTCAGAGCTAAGAGCAGACTGGCTTATTATAAACCAGTCCTCTCTACCTTCTGATATTTCCAGCTCCTCTGTTATGACGGTTGACTCAGCACTCAGTTATTCCTCAAATCAAAGCAGATGTGCGTCTAAGGTGTCCGATCCTAGTGTCTTGGAAGGCAGCAAGATTAAAGAACATACGGAATTTTGGTTGTCACTGACCTTACTTCTTCCTTTAAAGACCATTCTCCTGTTTATGTAAACTAAGCCTGGAACAATAGAGTGTTGACAAATGAGAAAGAGAAGAACTTCTAAGTTAACAAATGACATATACCTTGAGAAGGAATACATAATAAATATTTCATAAATAAAAATACATAATAAACATTTAAAATAAGTCACAGTTTCTTCTGGTCTGGGATATACTGAAGACATTTCAAAAAATGTCACGTGGTTTACTAGCAAATCTAGTGCATTGTCCCAGATTGGTCTTTTCTGTTAGATCAGAGGAAATTTTAGACTAAAAATAATACTTACAATAACAATACAGCATTTAGCCATTACCGGCTCTGTATATTATCCACATTTTACAGATGAGAAAATTGAGGTACAGTACAGTTGAATAATTTGCTTATATCACATAACTAGAGACACATAAACTGGCAAGGATATGAAACTGAATTTAATGACATGCAGCCATTAAATTAATTTAAACCACAAAATTCTCTGTATTCTCTTCCATTTTTGAAAGAAAAATCCATCTGTTCCCTGAGGGGCAGCAACTTACAGAATATACACAGTAGAGTTAAACTGAAATTGTTTAACTGAAACATACCAAAGAAGTCATTAAAATACAAAAAAGATTCTCAACGAGGGGAATTCTCTTGTAGTCAATGAAGCAGAGCCAAAAAGTACATTTGTAGATTGATTATAATTCATGGAAAAATAAAATATATAAAGAAATGTTTAAAAAATTGTTAACTAGGGGCACCTGGGTGGCTCCGTCAGTTAAGCGTCTGCCTTTCGCTCAGGTCATGATCTCAGGGTCCTGTGATCAAGCCCTGTGACAGGCTCTCTGCTCAGCAGGGGGTCTGCTTCTCCCTCTCTCAGCTCATGCTCTCTCTCAAATAAATAAAATCTTTAAAAAACTAAAATAAAAACATGTTAACTATAATTATTGTGTACTTGTGTTAGAACGATAGGCAAGATTTCCTTTAACTTCTTGTTCTACAATTGGGTGTATGTGTGTGTTTGTAATTAACAAGTGTGTTTACGAAATAAACTATGTAAGGGGCGCCTGGGTGGCTCAATCGTTAAGCGACTGCCTTCTGCTCAGGTCATGATCCCAGGGTCCTGGGATTGAGCCCCGCATCCGGCTCCCTGCTCCGCAGGAAGCCT
The DNA here is from genome assembly GCF_011800145.1 of Mirounga leonina. Classification (NCBI taxonomy): domain Eukaryota; kingdom Metazoa; phylum Chordata; class Mammalia; order Carnivora; family Phocidae; genus Mirounga; species Mirounga leonina. The sequence continues at coordinate 34,905,331 of NW_023270426.1, forward strand.
GCTTCTCCCTCTCCTACTCCCCCTTCTTGTGTTCCTTCTCTCGCTGTGTTTCTCTCTGTCAAATAAATAAATAAAATCTTAAAAAAATAAATAAACTATGTAAGCCTAGCCTCTTTCTGCACAAGATGGCTGTAGATGTTATAATATTTTAGCTCAATCTACATATAGATTAATTTTTATGATCTTTTATCACCGGTCATGAAGTTGGGAAATTCTTCCTTTATTTTAAGAAGATGGAAGAATATAGTCTTTATATTCATTTTGGGCAGTCGTTAGTTAAGACAACACACAGAAAAAAGAGAACAAGTTATTAAATATGAAGGGTATTTTATCTAAAAAAAGCAAAGTCCCTGCTTTCAAAGTGCTTAGAATCTATTGAAAGACAGGTTAAACTCAATTGTGGGACTGGTGTTCAGTACCCTTAGACTGCATGCTAATTTCAAATATGGGAGAATATGTATACATTTTTTTTCCAGAGGCCCTTCCACCCCATTTTTAAAAAATATCATTTTGCCAAGGGAAAATAAATGAAACGAAATGGTTTGGAGTTGATTCAAACTGTGAATATTTGAATTCTAATTTGGCTCTAAACTCAGGAAAAAAAGTCTACCCTCCTGGTATAATACTTTTAAAGCAAATGGAATCCATCATGCATGAAAAACTAATCTCTGACCTTTAATGGTGATTTTACCAATTGAAAAGTTTCAAACACTCAGTTGTGAAAAGGAAACAGACATCTGCTCAGTCTGTAGACTCCGGCTCAGCTGAGAGTAATTTTCCACTGACCGGGAGAAATCATGGAAATGACACAGCTATGGCCAGCCTTAGGCTGGTCCTATATAAACTTCAGCCATGATCCCGTGTTTTTTCTTTTGTGTGGGTAACATACCAGCCAAGTCTGTGTAAAAGGACGTTACTAATATTTCTGAGGTGACCTATACTTACGGTATGCTATATAGTTTTGTCTCTTAGATTTAATGACTATATAGTTGATGCACTTGCAATACTACACAAGCAGAGCTAAAATTCTGCTGGGAAAGCAAAAGGTGCTCTGTTTTGAAATTGTTTTTACAAACCGTATAGAAAAGTTTTCAATGACTTGAAACTTTCCATATCAGACGGTGTCGAAACGTATTTTTCCAAATGCAGAGGTGGGAGGATACCTTCTAAACCCTGAGCCGTTTCTGTAGGTATGAAGAGGAACATCAAAGAGTAAAATAAAACAAAAATCCACCCCCCACTTAGAAAGCAATGAAATAAAACTACTGCCAAGGATTGGTGAGGAGCCAATCACATAACTGTGGTCCCCACGCATAAATGCCAGGATAGTCCTGATGACATCCCCAAGCACATCTTTCTGAATCTTTGTGGCCAATCGAGCGCTCTCATGTTTTAGAATTCCACAAGTGTGTGTGTGTGTGTGTGTGTGTTTAGGGAAACTCACTTTTAGGGGTGAAGTGTTGATAAGGCTACAGAAATACTAACCAAGCAGCCTAAATGAATTAACACATATAAAGCACTTAGAACAATTCTTGACACTTAATCTGGAAACACAGGTGACTACACATAATATCAAAAAGGACATCTTTAGTCTATTAAAATATAAACTTATCTGTGTTTGCAGACTTTACAGACACTCTGTAAGATATTATTTATGAGACGCCTTTAAACAAGGGGAAAGTAGGGTGAAATACTTTTAATCATAACAACTTACTGAATTTTAACTAAAAGCACTTACTTACAATTATACTTATTTGATATAATTTGTTATCCGTATTTTGTCTTCCGCAACCTGTAAAAAAACTTTGAGATGCTAACATTGCTAATCACCTATTTAAAATCCAAAAACCATTGAGATGTGATGAATCTAAGTCGTGAAGATTGAAAAAAGTAGTATGAGATTTGATTAGAGGTTATAATTTATTAATGATAAAGTGTGGCTTTCAGAAACAGTAAAATCAGAGTCCTATTTTCCTTCCTGATCTCCTTCCCTTGCTTCCTGTCCTCCTTCATTTCTTTCCATCCTCCCCCTTCCCTTCCTGACTTTTTGTTTATTCACTCCCCATGCAACCCACCAACCAAGCAGCAGTAATTTGTTGAATTTGGTAATTTTTCATCAAGACAAACCAATTAAGTAGTCCACCAGTTTTTCAACTGATAAATTATTTGAAGCAAATAAATAAAGTTCTTCAATTTCCAAAGTCTGCTGCTTTAAGGACTCACCCCAGCAGGAAAAGTCCTTAACCCACGGACGGAACACAGAGTCTCACAATGTTCATATTACACTTGACCTGACTCTATCTGTACCTTGTTCAGTTCCCATTATGTCAATTGCGCTTTCATACCCTCTTCTGACTTCTCTTCTACTCTTATTCATCCATCCCATGGCATCCTCATGGGTTCTCAAAATACATCTGCTATGTTACCTAGACTACGTCTTCTTTCCCACTCCCTGGGAGAGCACTCTGGGGAACTGGCTTTGACTAAGACCTCCTCCTATGACAGGTGCAGTGATGAATCCTCAGATGTACAAGATATTTATGTTCAGGGCTGGAATCTAATTTTTCAAGCACAATCCCTGGAACAGCTAATATTCAAGGATCTCAGGAAGATTTAATTTCTGAAAGATTAAACATGAATATATTTTTTAAATATGGCCTCTCGCTCATCTTCTTGTTTTCGTGTTTCCCCTGTTCTTTCCTCTCTCTCTAAGTCCTCCAACACCAAGAAAAGTCTGCAATGGAAAAGTAATCATAAAAGAAAAGCAAGAGCTTTGTTCTGAAATGTCTATGGGATGGAGAGAAGAGAAGCAGTCACACGTTATCGTCTCTGATGTGAAAAGGAATCTCAGGACAGAACTATACCTGGAAAGAGGCCACTTTTTTTCACTGGATGTGGTTTTCTTGAGTCCCTGGTCATTGCTAGCAGCACAGAAGCCACAGAACGAACTGAGAAAAGTGCTGAGCAGAGTTTCAGAAGTGAAGAGAGACAAGAAGTGAGCTCCCCTGGCGTATTTTATAACTATGTCACCAGTATCCATATTAAAAGATGATCTTCTAAAAATAGGACACACACGCACAGACAGTTCTACTCAAGCACCATGAGACTATTTGGGCTTGAGAATTTATGGACAAATTAATGCAATTATAGTCACATATCTTCAACTTAGGAACTCAAAAATGGCTAAAATCTCTTGCTTATGAAGCAATTAAGGAGAGCTTTAGAGACAGCATAGTTGGAGGATATCTACAGGTCTAACATACGTAACTTAGCTGTGCCATAATGGGAAAATTATGTCACTTCCACGGGCCACATATTATCTCAGAGATAATTAAGTCACATTATTAGTATAATAACCAGCACAAGGCCTTAGCGTGGCTTTCACAAATGTGCTACATTTTTGGAAGAAGTCCAGAAACTACATATTAAAGAAAATAGTGAAATCATTTTTTTAAATGTTTTAGTTCTTATCACTCACATGTAGTGCTGGTGAGGGAGGTAATATTAACCTCTAACCAGTCCTTGAGGAATAGACTGATACTGTTGCATGAAACTAAAAGAAACTAATCATGACCATGAGATGGTCATGAAGCATCTGATTCTGATTCTGACCAATAATTAATCAGCTCCATAAGCAGTTTATGGGCCCCTGTCATCCCTTTGGAAAGCATAAGTATATGCAAAAAAAGGAGGCCACTCAAATTTGGTTGCTCTCCTGATTTAGTCTAAGAAGCCAAATGGATACTCCCCAGTTAAGAACCCTGATGTTCCAGGAACTGTGTGGCGGATGGTCAAATCCCATGACAATTCAAGTTTCTATCTATTCTTGTGTCACAGATTAGATTATTATTTAGCAAATTATTATTCAGCAAATTATTCTCTGCCTTCCCTGTCCTCTCCCTCCCCACCAACTCCCTGAATGATATTGGGCTTGGCCATATTGTACGTTTTGACCAACAGAATGTGGGAATGAATGATACTGCCTATGTCAAATTGAGGTCCTACAAGTTATAAAATGTTTCCACTTGCCACTCTGGGAGTTCTCAACTCTGCCATGAGAAGAACAGTCCCTGGGAAACCAGGGATTGAAGAAGGAGAAACAGGAGGAACAAACATGAAGATAACCTGCAGCCTGAAACAGAGCCACCCCAGCCCACTAGCAGACCCAGGAGCATGAAACAATTGCTTTATTGTTACATGCTACTGATATTTTATGGTTGGTTGTTATGTAGCATTACTGTATCTATAGCTAACTAACACACCTTGCAATAAAGATCATTATAGGTAATATGTATAAATTTTTTCTCCTGGGATCCTAGGTGTTCTGACCAGTACAAACTGCATTTTATTGTACCCATTCGAACTTGCCCTAGCAACCCAGGAAATTGCCATGCCTCGTAGAGAGTGCAGTGCTCCCATCCCTCTACAATTCCCATTTGTCTAATTTCAGATTCTCCCGTTCTTTTATCCCTCAGGAAGAAGCATTTCCTTCTTCTCTAAACCATATCTGACTTTTTTCTTTTACTTTGCATCTTTAGCTATAAATTATATAGTACCTCTAGAAAGGTCTACATCACTTACTGGGGAACATATCCCTTAGCACTTGAAAGTACTCTAAGAACAGGAATATCTCTCTTGAATTTCAGACAGAATAGGCCTCTCAAACTAATTAAGTACAATGTAAATTAGTCCATCTCCCCTCCAAATTGGCTTCTCCTTTGTTATCCTAAATAAACATCGTCTCTATCCTTCTAGGTGCCATGTCAAAAATCTGAGTAATTATGGATCTCCACTTCTCTCCTCTCCTATTAACCAAGTCTTGTTTAGTCAAAACTCCCAAATACCAATTAAATCTATCCACCTCTCTGCAGCTGCATCACCATTTTTACCCCTGGGATTACTGTAATTGATTCTCACCCGTTCCTACCTCCACTCTTAATCATATACAAACCAATTTCTCACAGCAGCTAAAGAGATTTTTTTTTTTTTGAGTGCAAATCTGATTATGTTATTTGCTACCTAAAATCTTTTATTGGCTCCCCACTGCAGCAAAATGAGGTATAAATTTCTATATGACTTATTAGACTTATTATTTAGCTTAGTATCCTTCTCCACTCTGATTTCAGATCGATGCCCTCCTGTGCTCTATACCTTAGGCAAACTGAATTTTTTGCATTTTCCCAAACCCACTATGTTCTCTCTTATCCCCAGTCACTTGCATGTGATATTCCATCTGATACTTTCTTTCTCCTCCCACCACCCTTCCCTTGGTTATTTTCTCTCACCCTTTATTTCTCTGGTCAGGTAACTTTCTTTAGGAGACCACTCTCTCTGACTCGCTCTCTCTTGTTCTCGTAACCCTAGCTAGATGTCCTTCTTGTGTGTTTCTATAGTGTCCTGAACTTAGATGCTTCCCCTAGCACTTATTACCCTATACTATTCTGATTCCATTGTGGCTGACTCTAGAGGGGTCCTAATCAAGAGCCATTTCTCCTTCTAACTAGACCCTTAATACGATTCAAATATCTACACACCATTGCATGTACGTACAGTGAGGCGAGTCTCAGACCCAGCTCCCATGAGGGAAACCCAACTGTCCCAACTAATCACGGAGGTATCATTTCTGCGGTAGTAATTGGTTAGGACATGTGATACAATTCTGAAAAATGAGATGTTGAAGAGAAGTCAGACACAGGAAGTCTGTTTGGGAAACATGTTTTTTCATCTTAAAAGAAGACTTAAAAAGAAAGATGCTTTTTTTTTTTAAACCTCTCATAATTATCTGAATTTGATAGCTACAACTGTAACAGATATCTTGAGATCATGGGGGAACAAGCCAAAAAAAAAAAAAAAAAACACCAGTACTTGAGGGTGGCAAAAATTAACGAAGGACAGGACTTTCATAATGTCATTGAATTACTTATAGTGACTTGAGTTTCCCACTTTGGGGTTGCTTATGTTTTAAGCCAGCTGAGTTGCAGTTTTCTGCTACAGCTACAAAGATTCTAACACACTTGTCTATCTTCCTCACTGCACTGATATTAATAACAATCCATGCTTGTATATAGGAACTGTAAAAGAACTAAGAATTAAAAAAAAAGAAACAACCAAACATCTTGGAAGGCTGCACGGCCTGATGACAGCTGAAAAGGAAGACATTATTAATGTGGTACCATGTAGAGAACTGGAGTCAGCGTTTGAGGAAAAGGCTGTAGAAGTCTACTGATTTATCCCCTGGGCCAGAAAATAAAATGAAACTGTGATAGCCGTTTGAAAAGCTGAGTATGAAATGATCACAGGGATAATACTGTAGCAAATTCAGAAGCCTAGAGAAATGTCACCTGGCTTTTCTGTTCTGCTTCCTGCCTTTCCCTTTCTTTCTCATGCCAGCTCTGGTTTTACTTCAAAAGCTGACAAACGTAAAAGAGGAAAGCCTCCCCAACATATTCACCTAAGCTCTGAGCAAAGATCCAAGAAAAGGTCAAGGTGACAGCCAAACCCACAATTACATTAGCTTTTTGTGGACTGAACATCTAATAATGCAGTAGACTCTACTGCTGCAGAATTTCTCATTAGAAACAGGAATTTGAAGAATAGGGAGAAAGAGAAAACCTCAATTTTTGGTCTATAGATCTCTAAAAATAATTGGCAAGCTTAGATTCCTCTGACAGATAACTCCTTCCTACTTTCTTTCTTCTTTTTTTTTCATTTCCTATGAAGTGTTAGGCATGGAGGGCTTATTTATACAGCAGTCTGTTAAACAGCAGCATCCTGCCATTTATCCATAATAAAACTAATCATCCATTTTCAATTTTAGTATATGTGCTGCCGATGCGAGCACTAATCGCCCATTTTCAGAAGGAAGTGAAAAATAATGATAGACAGTATGGATAACTAAGATTATTGTCTGATCACATTTAAAAAATTAGTTAACAATTTAAGCTTCTACTGGTACTGCAAAGGAAACTGTATACTTAAGGATAGTCACTTGTAAAATGAGACAATTTGTAAAAGGTACAAGTTCCGTCTTCTTTGAAAGTTTGGTAGAACTTGTAGGTAGAATGGTCTGAGTCAATACTTTCGATGACTGGTTTATTTACTAATTTGGAGGGGGGTGGTTAAAATGGTACTGATTCAATTTCTCTAATGGTTACAGGTCATTCTAATTTTTTTTTTTTTAATCCTGTCAAGTCAGTTAGGTAGAATTTTACTTTTGTGCCTTTACATTAAAATCAAACTTTAAAAATAAGCAATAATAAAAAAAAAAACTGTAGCTTTAAAAAAGCATAGTAATCTTACCCCTGTGATACTAGAGCTATATTGTCTCATAGGGTAGCCCCAAGCCACATGGACCTACCTATGAAGCACTTGAAATATGGCTGGTCCAAACTGAGATTGTCAAAAGTATAATATATACTCTGGATTTTGAGAACTTAGTACAAAAAAATTTAACATAGCCAATTAATAATTTTTATATTGATTACATCTTGAAATTATATTCTGGATATATGGAGTTAAATAAAATACATTCTAAAATTAATTTCACTTTTTGAACCCTTTAAAAGCGGCTATTAAAAAATTAAAATTGCGGTATGCATTATATTTTCTTTTTTTTTTTTAAGATTTTATTTATTTATTTGACAGAGAAAGACAGACAGTTAGAGAGGGAACGCAAGCAAGGGGAGTGGCAGAGGGAGAAGCAGGCTTCCCGTGGAGCAGGGAGCCTGATGCGGGGCTCGATCCCAGGACCCTGGGATCATGACCTGAGCCAAAGGCAGATGCTTAACGACTGAGCCACCCAGGCGCCCTGATTTTATTTTCAGTTGGTAATACTGTTCTAGGACATTCATCAGCTCCTCTCCCATGATGCTCTGTACCGTAGACACTGACATATAGATGTAATCTCAAAACACATCATGATGATGAAAACAGTATCCTCCCAAATAGATGTGTGTTCTTGGAAAATTCATACAATTTGCCTGGGTTCTCCACTGCGTCATCTCTTAAAAATAAAAGGGCTATATGAGATGATTCTTAAATTCCTTTATGATTTTCATATATTTCATGAATTCATAAGTTCCTGAATAGATACCAAGGCAGGGGGATACAGTTCATAGGATAACCCATTTCAGCTTAACAAGTATTTCTGGAGCATCTATCATGTGTCAGGTCCTGTGATAAGGTAATTTTACATCTAAACATTTCCCATTATATTTAGCACTATTCTTCACTCTTGGTAACTCTTTGAGAAATATTTATGAATGAATAAATACATTATTATGCTGCCCTGTCTTACATGTTAATACAGAAAGGAAAAATTTATACACATACACCCTGATACTCCAAGAAACTGGCTGTAAATGAAATATCAAAAAAAAAGTTTTTTGAAAAACTGAGTTGTGATTCTTAGCAGAAACTCAAGTGCTCATACAACTGAATGGTTTCTGAACCTCACAGCTAAAAATGCCTTGCTCCTTCTGAAAAATGGAAAATGCATTTTGATTGTACATAAAGAGCACTTCAATTTTATCTGCCTTTGTCCTCTTAGAGGCTTGCCTGGGTCAATAATTACTAACACAGCTTCTGGGGCTGAGTGAAGGAAGGGAATGATAAACAAGTACAAATGAGCTACCTTAAAAAAGCAATAGCATAAAGCAAGAGAGCACTCGAGACTTGTCCTCTCAAGGTGTTCACATTAGCTGGACAAGAAATGAAAATTAATAAGCCGGAACTGAGCTATATGCACTTAACTTGACCTAGCCTGCCGTTAACATAATGTGTTTTCACCTTCTACTTTAGTGAGAACTAAAATTATCTAAAATTATTCTAAATGTTTCTCACAAAATTGTTCACCAGTTTTGTTAGGATTCTTAAACTTCTCACTTTTTTTTTCTTCAAACTATAATACAGAGAAATGAGGGAACAGTATGACATTCTGGAAAAAGTGCTGTATATTGAGAGCCAGGAAATCTGATATCTGGCCTTAGAAATGCGACAAACTTGTGATGTGAAGCTGAACAAACTTTAATCTTTCTGATGTTTCTTCATTTGCAAAATGAGGATAAAGCCCGATGCATTCTAAAGACTAATGAGGGGATCAAATGAGATAATCATAAGGAGAAACATTTAACAATACATAAATGTTCTACAAATGTAAACTATTTTATGTATGATCATCAGAGAAGTTTCTTATGAGCTAAAATCTTTTTTATTTACTTAATTAAATTAATTAATTAATTATATATAATATTATTTATTTATCTAGGACCATATTACATGTGATCCTAGATCCAAAGAAGACAAGAAATATAAATAACAAAAAAACCTTACATCTACTATTAGAAATAGCACAATAGTCATAAACCAATATTTTTTTTTCTTTTCTTTTTTTTAAGATTTTATTTATTTTTTAGAGAGCGAGCGAGAGAGAAACAGCATGAGAGGGGAGAGGGTCAGAGGGAGAAGCAGGCTCCCCGCTGAGCCGGGAGCCCGATGTGGGACTCGATCCCAGGACCCTGGGATCATGACCCGAGCCGAAGGCAGACGCTTGATCATCTGAGCCACCCAGGCGCCCAATAAACCAATATTTAAAAGCATATGGTAGAGCAGTTAATTGTACAGACTCTGGAGACAGACCAGTAAGATCTGAGGTCTGACTGCTGTTCACTAGCTGTGTGATTTGGAACTCACCACTTCATCTCTCTATTCTTTAGTTTTCACATCTGTAAAATGGGGGTAATCGTAGTACATACCTCATATGTTTATTGTTAGGAATAAAGTACTTACTATATATAAAACATTAGAATGGTGTTGGCATATAGTAGGTATTACATATGTGCAGCTGCTTTTTAGTTCATTCTATGATGCTTTAAACACTAGGCTAACCTAGCTAGCATTTGTCTCACATTGTTTGAAAAAGTGCACAGATTTCCCATGTGCACAGCAGATGGTGGAAGTATCGCAAGGGCATGTTGTAGAACAAAGGAAAGCGACTTCAATACTCGGTTCACAGATCGACAGCCTAGATGAGCTACACGTTCTAGATGCCTGCAGTAGATGGGAAAACAACGCTATCTCATGTGGGACCTTGTAAAATTGGTGGCTCTCTTTATTTTTACATTCTCCTCAGGTACTGAAATAATGACTAAAAGTTATCTTGTACTTGCACTGTGATTTCAAAAAGCGCTTTCACATCCATTACATCATTAGAACCTCAGGGCAATTAAAGGTCAACAGTGACCTCACTTTCACCCGCACATAGCTCTTTGAGGAATCGAGTCAATTGAATACTCGCACTGGAGAAAACAGGTGGGCTCTGTGCCAGACACTTTCTGGCAGCTCGCAAGACTGAGCTTTTCATCTGAGCCAAGTGCAGGCCTGGAAGGACGCAAAGGGGCAGCTTATCTGCTCAGCAGATCTTGCTGCCCTTGTACGGTGGTGGGGCCACACTTTCCACAAGCAGCTTTCTGTCAAGAGGTGAATCATTGACTGCATCTTCCTCTAAAGGAAGGACATTTTGAATATTTTACCAAGTTCAAGAGTGTGAGGCAGAGAAGACTGACCAGTTGGGGACTTCCTTTAGGATTTTCCCATTGGCTACACCCAGTGGCATCATTCCATCTGTTGGATTCAAAGGTGATTTTCCATGAGACTATACCTACTGGAAAGGAAAGTCTTGGGCTGTTGCTTACCTCATTTGACAACTGTTACATCAGCATTGTTGATTTAGAGCCCCAAGATGAGGCAAGTATGGCAGAGTTCCATGCCAATGTTTTCATGGAGTCATACCTTAAGAAACCTCCCTAGAGAAAAGCATTGACATAAACCATTTTGTAAGGCCCAGGTTAAATCTAATCAGAATGCTTGCTTCATAAGTAAATTGTTCTCAGAAATTACACTGTCTGATCAAGTTTCTCTCTTTTGTCTAAACACTTATTGAAATCCTTAAATATACCTTGACAATGAAATGTACTAAACACAGGTTAATCTTTTATCATGAAACACAGCATAATTCTGAAGGTCCAAGATTTGGATTAACAATCATAAGACTTTAGGTATTGAATGTATAAAATTGAGCACATCTGTATTCACTCAGGAACAAAACAAGGTGGTTCTAAAAATTCTTTCATCATCTTGTGTTCTTTGATTTTGGTCCTTCCTCCTATGATTTGAACTTAGACCTTTAAGGGTTAAACAAGAACGTAAAAGAATGTAAAACACCTAAAGGAAATTACACATTTTCTACTTATTCAGAATCTTTCCCCCAACACCTAGAGCATTGCTTAAAATATAGTAGTTATTAAAAATATTTATAAAATAAATAGCTCTCTCAGAAGTTCGGGTCATTCTAACCACCCTAACATTTTTATTTATCTATAGACATTAAGGGGAATTGATCACTATTAAATAACAGCAGCGAAAATGTTTTCGTTTGCAGGAACATAATGCTAAATTGCACAAAGTCAAAAAGTAATCTACAAATTAATTACAGAGCATTATTAAATGAGTCAAAACTGTTCTATAAATAAATAATGCAGTACTTTGCCAAAGGTTGTTGCTATTATGTGTAAGCCCTCAGGATGAAAACTACGAGTCCTATTTTTAATATGTTCGTCACATTAATTAATGAACAATATAAACAATTTATGCAAGCACATCAGCTAAGCTTTACTCTTGGGAACCAGCGGGACATTTTAGTAACAAGAGATAAAAGCAGGGAACACTCTTTTGACTTGGAAAGCTAATTCCAAATTCTTGATTTTCCCCAATGGGTAGGGTTTAAGCAAAATATGGCACAGAAGTGAAATATATAATCAAAGCCAACTTTCCCTTAGTAGGGGAAATATGATCCTTTCACTATTTTGATTTGGATGCTGTCTCCAAACTGGCCCCAAGCAACCTCTTCTGTGTGGTATTCACGGCACCTCCTCTTGCACCATATGCTCTCTTGCAGAAGGAGGGGGAGCATGTCTCAATGCTTCCCACTCCCCACTAATGCCAATTAAAATCTATTCTCGAGAATCTAATCTCATATATTCATACTTGTATGAATTCAAATCATCATTTGACCTTTCCATGAAGCATTTGCCTTTTTGGTCTTACCTCTGTGCAGAAAAGACCAAAATATAAAAGCTTTAGGGTTGTTGTTTTTTTTTCCTTTTCAAAAGAAATTTTAAGCATTAGACATCAGAAAGATAAGGTTTCTTAGTTGGTTTATTTTGTTTTAAAATCAAAGAGCTTTGTCTGTCACTGAAATGATATATAAAGAAATTTAGTCATACATGTTTCAGCTATTTAAAAGGAACTGTACAGTTCATTTTTTGGTGGTTCAGGCTCTGGCACTTTGATTATACTCAATACTGGCTTACTTGGCCATCTCATCAGTTTCTTAATGTCTGACACACATTTCTGATTTCTTGATGGATGCCTCTACCATAAGGATCCAGCACCTTCTGAATGGAAACACAGCTGAAACCATATCCAACTTTTTCTCCTACCAACCCACTGTCACTTTGGACTTGCCCATTTCCCAGTCTTTGCAGCTCAGTCACGACTGACCTTTTATCTCCATGCCCCACTGCATTAGTTGTGAATTTCAGTGATGTTCTACCTACACAATATGTCCAGAAACTTCCTTTGTTCTAATTTTACTTCCACGAATTTAGTCTATTATTTCACTACTTTTTTTTTTTTTTTTAACAAAAATAGTATTTGCTCATTGTATTAGTTTGCTAGGTCTGCCATAACAAATAGCACAGACTCTGTGGCCTACACAACAGAAATTTATTTTCTTCCAGTTCTGGAGGCTAGAAGTCCAAGATCAAGGTGTGGACAGGATTGGTTTCTTCTAGAGGCCACTCTCCTTGTCTTGTAGATGGTCATCTCCCTTTAATCTTCACAAAGTCTCTGTGCCTGTGTTCTAATCTCTTCTTATAAGGACACCAGTTATATGGGTGTTATATGGGTTAGGTTATATGGCTTATATGGGTCCTTCTTATAAGGACACCAGTTACATGGGTTAGGGTCTACCCAGATGACCTCATTTTTTACCTTAATCATGTCTTTAAAGGCCCTATCTCCAAATATAATCACATTCTGAGGTACTGGAGTTAGGACCTCAACATGAATTTTGGGAGAACACAATTCAATCTGTAAAACTCTTATGTTTCCTGTGGCACATGCCCTCATCCCAGAATGTTGTAGTTCTCCCTTATCCACGGGAGATACGTTTCAAGACTCCCAGTGGGTGTGTGAAACTGCAGAGAGTACTGAACCCTATATATCCTATTATTTTCTGTACATGCATACCCATGATAAAATTTAATTATTTATAAATTAGGCACAGTAAGAGATGAACAACAATAACTCATAATACAATAGAACAATTATAACAAGATAACCAAAATAAAAGTGATGTGAATGTGGTCTTTCTTTCCCTCTAAAACATCTTATCGTACTGTACTCCGTGGTCACATGAGATGGTAAAATGCCTATGTGAGGAGATGTCGTGAGGGGAATGATGTGGGTATTGTGACGTAGCGTTAGGCTGCTACTGACCTTCTGAAGATATGTCAGAAGGAGGATCATCTGCTTCTGGACTGTGGTTGGCTGTGGTAACGGCGACTGTGGGTTAGGGCGGATTACACTAATATTTTTTCCCAGGACCATTTTGATAGTCTTTAGAAAAACCATGTTCTGCAGCCATAGACACATCTTTTAAACAAAGCACCACTCAGGGCTCCCGGGTGGCTCAGTCGTTAAGCATCTGCCTTTGGCTCAGGTCATGATCCCAGGGTCCTGGGATCGAGCCCCGCATCGGGCTCCCTGCTCCGCGGGAAGCCTGCTTCTCCCTCTCCCACTCCCCCTGCTTGTGTTCCCTCTCTCACTGTCTCTCTCTCTCTCTCTCTGTCAAATAAATAAATAAATAAAACCTTAAAAAGATAAACCAAGTACTGCTCTTCAGAATGCCCCATGTTTATTTCCTCATTTCCTCATTTAAGGACTTCTACAATTCAAATTTCCACCTTCAAGTTTTCTTTCCTATGATTCCAGTAAAACGCAGTCACTCTGGATTACTCACACATAGACCTCTATATCCTATATCTGTTGCTTCCGCCCATTTTTCTACGAGTGGCATCATTCTGCAAGACTCTAATCGGATGCTAGTATACTTTAGCATAACCCTTCTCAAACTTATACACACCCTTCCAACAACAATTGTTCCCAGTTCCTTGAGCCACAGCCCATCTATTCGACCTTGTTTCATTGATCATTCTCTGCCAGTTTCCTCACTCCCCAAATCCTAAGTATTCCTTTAGCAGAAGACTTGTTGCATCATGGGTACTGAATAAACCATTGATTGAGTTGATTAAAGCCAGTTTATTCACCATCATTTGTTTCAGGGGATAATATGATTAAAATGTCCAAAACAATTATTATTCTTGTGTTCATCCTATAGACAGGGCATAAATCATGGTTGATGACTAAGAGACAGCAATGGTTATTTTGGTTGATTGTTTTTCTCCTGCAAATAACAAATTTTTCACCTTAAATAATTACAGGTTGTTAATTTTATATCTATCCATTTATTTTTATAAATTTATATACTTTACCAAAATTTTTTTGGTGTCATTTGTGAAAACTAGGAGAAATACTCTTATTTTCTACATTATGGGTTAGAGAACCTCAGGGTCCATTACTGACTGGCTTACCTAAAGTTTTGTAAGATCTGGTGTCAAGGCACTTTTTGATCATTTCTAGTTGATTTTCCTTTGTACTTCACTCTTTCCAAGGTTTACTTCGCATTTGGCACGAAGATTTTAGCTCTTCTCTATCATCTTGTCCTTGAGAAAGCTTAACAAATTAACTTAAGGCTTTGAAAACAATATATGAATATAGAGCAAATGTGTCCACCTCTGATAGTCTTGTTCATATAGCCTTTTCCATCTCCCAATCATCCTTGCTGCACTTATTATAGAGACTAGAGAGTAAATATTAACTTTCCAATTTCCTTCCCATTAGAGATGGCCATATGGTATGGTTCTGGCTAATGGGCTATAAGCTGAAATCTTTTAAGGGCTTTGAGGAAGGCTTTTGTGTTTCTGATAAATGGAATAGAAACAACTAGAGCTGCCTCTCCTCCCCAGTCCTTTTCCTTCTCCTCATCACCACATGTAACACCAACATGGTGTCTGTAGTCACACTAGCAACTTGCTGTCGTGAAGAAAAACCAAGAAAACTGCATAGACGCTGGCCTTCTGTACTTGGTGCTAACATCATAAACAGCTGAAATGCCTCCAGTGGTCACTTCATCAAAAGCAACGCCTTTCTGTTCAAGCCATGTTAGGTCCTGGTATCTCATTACTTACAGCCAAAAATATTTAAAACGAATACAACAAAGTTAGTAGTTCGAGTTTTTCTTCTGTGGCCACAGAATGTGCTTCCTAATCAAAATCCAGTTACAAACCCGCAAATTCAGTTCCCTAGGTAAAAAGGAGGCAAAGGAAAGTGAGCTGGCTGTTTTCACATAAATCGCTCACCAGTAAGAGAATCTCTGTTAGCCTCTTCCTTTTCCCTCAGGGATTATTGCTATTTTTTCTACATATTGGAAGACAAGGAAAAAGCTAAATTAAAAATTAGATGGAGAGGAGGAACTTTGTGAGTTATCCATTGATAACCTTCATGTAAGGATTATTATCATCTGCTTCTCATTAGTGAAGGAGGCATAGAATGGTATAGAATTTTGTTGTCCCTCTGTTTCTGTTTTGTTTTTTACATTCCCCATACAGAATACCCCATATGGTATGTCGGGGTGCCTCGGTGGTTCAGTTAAGCATCTGACTCTTAATTTCAGCTCGGGTCTTGATCTCAGGGTCATGAGCTCAAGACCCATGTTGGGCTCCACTCTGGGCATGGTGCCTACTTAAAAAAAAAAAGAATACCTCATAACTGATCCATAGCTGACAAGAATATCATTCATTTCTATTTTTTTTAAGGTTTTATTTATTTGACAGAGAGAGACACAGCGAGAGAGGGAACACAAGCAGGGGGAGTGGGAGAGGGAGAAGCAGGCTTCCTGCCAAGCAGGGAGCCCAATGCGGGGCTCGGTCCCAGGACCCTGGGATCATGACCTGAGCCGAAGGCAGACGCTTAACGACTGAGCCACCCAGGCGCCCTGAATATCATTCATTTCTAAAAGAAATTCAGGAAGCTGAGTGTGCCTCTCTTGAGCGCACTATTAAAACAATTAAAATCAGCTGTTATAATGCTGTTTTAGGGTTCAGATTTTGTAATTTATGTGGCGTGAGGCATTGTTCATTTTTATGGAGAGATTTTGGTTCCAGTTCTGCTAAGTCCTAAAGAGTTCCAATTAAAGACTCCTTAGGGAGTTTTTCCTTCATCTGCTGGATTCGAGATTTTTTACTAAATAACCTAAGATTATTTCTGGTGGGGATAATTTATCTTTAATTTTAATGCCTTAATTGTTTTTTACACACATCCTGAAACCCAGGACAGTAATCTCATTAAGAAATACAAAACTGTATTTATAATATATTAAAATGAAAACAATACATTGTTTAAGGATGTATGCAAATTGTTAAACCTGCAGGTCTTGTTTATGCTGAACCAAAGCTGAAAAGTAATATTGCTGCTTATCTGAATAATAGATACTCTCATATGTTTAATGCTACTTATAGTTTTCTTTCAGGGACAAAACTTAAACATAAAATGCACAGAATCATTATTATGTCTCTGAGCAGTTTCAAATTGAATTGTGTCCTTTCTCCATATGTCTGATAGCCTTGTAAGACTGGTAACTTGTCTGACAAAAGCAGCTTAATGTAAGGAATTAGAGGAAACAAGTGGGAGGAGCTGACCTGGAGGACTTTCCTTGAAGCTGTGTTTGCATAGTAAGCACATTGGTTGCAAGGTATTTACATTTTTATGTTAGTTGTCAGCACACTGGGAAAACCAGTGCCTTCCAGCAACTCCTTGATACCACTGTTTGACCGAGGTTAACAGGGAGGAGAGCAGAACTGTATCAACACAGGTGTATGACATTAATGAGGCTCTCTCCTCACCTCATTCCTTGAAACAAATCTCTTCTTATATTCTATTAATTACATTGTACATATATCATCTGTGGAAGAGATAAACCAGTGAATCCGTCACTCCTTAGTAAAAATAATGGAAATCACCTGGCTCTTCCCACCTCTTCCTGAAATGTTGCTGGTACGTGTTTTTTTCCCTTTTCTAAAACACTCTTCCTTCTGTTTTTCGCTGGGCTAGTTCCTATTCACCCTTCATTTCTCAGCTTTTATATTATTTTCTCCCATAAGCTTTGATTTTCCAACCCCATGTTAACTGGTTTTCCCCTTTATAATATCTTTTGGGCTTTTTACTTCTCCTTTGATGTGCTCTATCTGATTATGCATTTAATTTTGGTATGACAAGTTTAACGTTTGTCCTCCCTACTCATCTGTCAGGCTTGTGAGGGCAGAAACCATACCTGTTTTATTCACCGATGTTTTCTCAGAGCCCAGCCCCGGCCAGGATAATATAAGTGCTCTATACACTTATCAACAGTAAAGGGTTCCGGTTGCCTTCCTGGACTGAGAGCATGGGAACCAGCCCTGAATAACAGCAACAACAGGAGTCTTCAGACAGTAGAACAACCATTTTGCAGGGGAGAAACCTGAGAAGACTGGAAAGTGTCCAGACTCTGGAACTAAGGAGGAAGGGAAGGAAGAATTGCATTTTTTTCACAGTCTTGCTCAGGGTCATGGTGGTGGCTAATAATCTTTGTTACTCAAGAAACATATACTTTTTGCCTCCATAAGGAGGGGAGGGGGAGGTCAATGCTTAGTGATTGTAAATGGAGTTGAACCATACAACATGCATTCATCATTTTTACCCAAAGATCCACTTAAAATAAAGACACAAGTAGAATAATAATGAGAGCTTTTTTTGTTGTTTTATTTCTTTTTACAGATTCTGTGGTACCACTATAAGTGTCTCCCTCTCAGGGATGAAAGAAGAATTGCTTCTTTAACACCTACCTTTCTGTATGATGGGGGAAATGCCTGAAAGTGGAAATGGGAAAAACTAGATGGTAGCAGACTGCTTTGGTCTTATCATAAGCTTCCCATACCCTTATTAATGAACAGATAGAAGTAGGCTTACAGTCGATGCGGTATTCACATAAACATCAGAAACAGTTCAAAAGATTCCAAAAATAAATTCTGAAGCCACTCCCTGCCATTTGGAACAAGTATGGTTTGGAATGTTCCCCGTCTCTGTAATTCTGAGAAAAATGGTCTAAACTAGATGGTCTATGACTATATTCAGATGATCCCAATTCATAAAATGAGAACAGAAGAGAACCGGCCTCTGTAACAGTGACACCACAGGGAGAACAAATTGGCTCAAGAAGCAATAAAACAACCGGGAAGGCCCCTTAAGGTAATCAATTTTGTTGTATCGCTTTTTGCCATGACTCTGAAGAAAGCTAATTTAGTTTCTTTCTTTCTTTTTTTTTAAAGATTTTATTTATTTATTTGAGAGAGAATGAGATAGAGAGAGAGCATGAGAGGGGTGAGGGTCAGAGGGAGAAGCAGACTCCTTGCTGAGCAGGGAGCCCGATGCGGGACTCGATCCCGGGACTCCAGGATCACGACCTGAGCTGAAGGCAGTCGCTTAACCAACTTAACCAACTTAACCAACCCAGGCGCCCCGCTAATTTAGTTTCTGAAAGTAGTATCTTGCTGCCTGGAATTGGTACCCACAAGCTTCAAATAAACTCTGCCATGAACTGTAAGCTGCCCTTGACAGAAAGAAGGGCACACTCAGCTGCCAGCCACCAGGGAAGGTGTAATTTCACAAAGCCAGACAGCCAGGGAAAGCGATCCTCAGAGGGAACCCTTGCAGGGAAAAAAAATCTTACCTTTCTTTTTGCCTCTCCATCAGTAACCTCAACAGAGCTATTTTTGGATTATTTCTCTTTATCCCTACTTATGGCTATTGTCGTATTTTCGGCAATGTATTTTTGGTGCTTGTTGTCAGAAGTAGGTATAGTCCATAAGAGTTTAACTGCAGAGCGAGGCATCCCAGGGTTCAAACCTCAGCTACCTAGCTCCTCATGAGCCAGCAGGCCCCTTACCCACATGACTTCCGTTTTCAGAGCCGTTAACAAAAAGTACGTGTACGACAATAATGCCCACCTCTCAGAACGGTTGTGAGAATTAGTCACATTACCACTGAAAATGCCCAGCACAAGGCCAGGCGTACAGAATGGACTTAATACATCGAAATCTTGTTCCCTTTAATTTTTTTGGCCTTCTCTCCCCTTCCTGTATTTTTCCGTCTTCAGCATATCAGCCTCACTAGTAGAGGATTATCCGGCATGCCCGCCAAGCCTGCTGCCCACAGAGAAGTCCTGTGTGCCTGACACAGGATGCAGCCCTATGAGGGATTTAGTCTGTTCACTCAGTGCTCAGTTCATGTCAACATGCAAATGCTCCTGAGAGAAGAAAAAAGCACTAATTCTTGTCTAATGATTTATTTACACTTTGAAGTCTTCTTCATTTGTTCACAATTTATGTCAGCAGATTCTGCTAAGGGATATATAGGAAGAAGAACAGCTTTGCGGACATGGGGCTGTGCAGGGGGCACAGAGAGGAAGAAGGGAGAAGGGGCTGTGAAAAGCAAGCTGCCGGCGTCAGTCACTCTGGTTGAATCCACCCACGCCGCCCCTGCCCAATTCCTGGGTGAATCAAACGGGCGTGCTTTTTAAACTGCCTACTGTTAGTTTTCATGTTTAATGGCCAAAATATTTAGGTGTAATATTTGTGAATGGCAGTGTTTCGTTTTCACAGGTGCTGTTTTACAGAGTCAACCAAAAACTAATCCTCAATCCTGCCTGTTCCAGTAATCTGATCCATTCCTGAAAGCTCTTCTAGGTTAGGATTCCTTGAAACTATTTCAGAGATTGGTACATTAACATTGTATTAGTTCTGGGACGCCAGGGTGGCTCAGTCGGTTCAGTGTCTGCCTTCGACTCAGGTCGTGATCCCAGGGTCCTGGGATCGAGCCCCGCATCGGGCTCTCTGCTTGGCGGGGAGCCTGCTTCTCTCCCTCCGCCTGCCGCTCCCCCTGCTTGTGCTCTCTCTCTGACAAATAAATAAAATCTTAAGAAAAAACACTGTATTAGTTCTAGGGGTAGTTATATTAAAAATTAAAAACAAAGTGGGGACAATAAATTGTATGTATTTTAAATCTATGGATCTAAAAAATAGGAATCTTATCTTTAAAAATCTAGCAGCCTATCTAAAGTTGGAGTGGGAATCTAGAATGTCCTACATTGAGATAGCACCCAGAAAGATGCTATTAAAGTGAAATGTCTTCCCTTTTGTTAAAAGAGTACTAGTTGACACTTATCTCCCAATTATTTTTAGAATAAGTTGCACCTATATGAGGCGAGCACATCAATGACTGGATTCGTTAAGGGTTTACAGGTTTTAAGAGCCTCATTTTCTCCATCCTTAAGATGTAGCTCATCTTTATTATATATTTGAAGCGGGCATAAAATCTATGTTAAGTTTTGCATTATTTATGCTATTTTCCTGACACTTGCAGACTGTATTTAATGCATTCGATAGGAATTTTAAGATTACATATTCAAGCAATACTGTTACTAAAGAAAATTTTTTAAAATTCTAAAATGCTGTTAAAAGGGCACTTCTAATCATCAAGAAAATTAATTTTAATATTCTGAGAAGTAAACAGAAAAGTATGAATTTCATTTGTTCATAGGTGTGTATTGAGAATGACTTCAGCAGTTATGGTAGACTACTATTCTTTGAATAAAAAGAAAATATAAGAGGTGTAGGACCCTTAGAATCCAAGTTACTCTCTTCAAGTATAATCACAGACTTGGTGAATAGTATCTTGAGTTTAGCCAAAGTTAATTATTTTGTTTCCTAAACAGTATCTTGAAAAAAATATCACCTATATAAACTTCTCTTAACCCTGAATACAGAAGTGTTGACTTGCCAAAAAAAGAGGTAACAGCCATTATTCATTCTCTATTCATTTTTATAATACAGGGAACATTTCAAACAAGTTGCAGTTTTGCCAGAACAGAATTTAGTATCCAAGAGCCTACTGTCATTTGCAATTATTATTAGCCCTTTTATAGTCTCTTAATGGAGCTACTGGTATTTTTTAAAGGAATTAGTACAAGTCAAGGGCATTCATAAAGCCCTGTCTTTAATGATGATGGTTGCAAACAGCAGCAGCAGACGTAGTAACAGCTAATGTTTCTGGGGTACTTGCCATATGCCAGGCACTGTATTGAGCATTTTACAGTACTATCTCACTAATTTCCACAGAAACCTTATGAGGTGGGTACTACTGTTATTTCCACTTACAGATGGGGACACTGAAGCCGAGAGAGGGTTCACAGCTAGTAAGTGAAGGAATCAGCTAGTAGGCAACAGACCAAACCCAGTCTGACTCCAGAGACCAGAACTATGCCTCTCTTGGATGAACTCAATAGGACCTGCACATGATTCTACCAGAACATTCAAAATGATTTCATAAGGTCATTTTTTTTCTGCCTCTAAAGTGATTCTTAGGCAATTCTGAGAGGGCATGGAGAAATTTTAAGAGGTCATAGGATGATGAGCTTAAATCTAGGAATGGCATGAGAATCCTCCATCTTCTGGACTCTCTTACCTCTTACCTCCATTCCCATCTTCATTCATGTTACACAACACATTACTGTAAACTACTTTTTTTTGGTAGTGGGGAGGGATGTTGTGAGGAAGAGTCATGGGAGATTTTATAGGTTAAAAATCAGGAGAACCACTGGTTTTATATATAATTTCACATGAATGTTTAAGACAATCTCTCAAGGATTCTTTAAGGTTCCATAATCTATGATGCCCACCAGCAAATGTTGTTTTTTTGTTTTGTTTTGTTTTGGTTTTTGTTTTTTAAAGATTTTATATATTTATTTGAAAGAGAGAATGAGCCAGAGAGAGAGCATGAGAGGGGGGAGGGTCGGAGGGAGAAGCAGGCTCCCTGCCGAGCAGGCAGCCCGATGCGGGACTCGATCCCGGGCCTCCAGGATCATGACCTGAGCCGAAGGCAGTCGCCCAACCAACTGAGCCACCCAGGCGCCCTCCACCAGCAAATGTTGTATCACATGATAAAACTTTATATTCCTATGTTATTTCACAAACAAACCTCATTTGAGTACCTCTCACAGAAAACCTCTGAGCTGATGAGGAAAGAGAAATATAGCCCTACTTCACAGAGACAAAGATAAGGATCAAGGCTACATGGTGCGGTACAAACAGGATCCAAAGCTAGCATCTAGGTTCTTAATCCCAATCAGTCTTTCATGAGTGCAAAGGTGTTCTGCTGTATAATAGCCTATGGCTTGGTGAAAACAGTCTTCTCAGTGAACTGCACTTTGCACAAGGAAACCAAGGGCTCAGTAATCTCATATCCTTGTTTAGTGTATCTCAGGATTCACTGAAGTGTCAAATCTAAAGAAGCTGGCTATCTCAAAAGAATGTCTGATGAAGCAGGGCTGGAAGAATGCATGTCATTAACTCTTGAAACTTGTTACCACTGAGTTTGTGTTCCTAAATGGTTTCTTTCTGGGAGGAAGCTGGAGGATCATGTTCTGAACCCAAGATAATCAAAGTCAGGTAGACAGGACAGGAATGTGACCAGGATACTAATCAGGAACTCCACGGTAAGTATGGAGCTCCCGAGGTCCCAGAGACAGAAGTGCCTCTGAGAAATGCTCAATTTCCAAATATAGAATAGCTAAGTAACAAGATTTTGCTTTTTGTTTGAACCCTTTCAAATTTCTCACTGCTGTAGGAACTCTTGACAACAGTCTGTTTTCATGATCCTTGATGGCATTTTTTGCACAATTTATAGAAGAAAAGTCATAAAATAAAAAATAATGTAAACCAGGAAATACATTATGAAACTTTTGGCATTAGGTAATCAATACCAATTGTGGGACCATTACACTTTGATGGCAATGATGTATTTGTTATGTTGCCAATGCTTCTTCAAGTCCCAAGTTCTTACTTAGAAGTGTAATCTTATTAGAAGCAAACCCTACCTATGTCCCCTGAAAACAGACTCCTAGACAGCGATGAGTCTAAATACAGCTTTCTTTGAATGTCTCTGGATCACATGCTATGGATATAACTAAGAAATGCATCCAAGTGTATTTTTAAATCCCAGGTTTGATTTTCTGATCAAGCTAGAAGGGAGCCATCTGAACATGACATGATACATCGTCCTGAACATTTTATATTTTCTCAAAGTCACCTTCACTTGTAATTCATAATAAAAATCAACAATGACAGATATAATAGGAAACAGCTGAATATATTTCAGCATTTCCAAGTCTTGTTCTCGAGATGAGTTCCGGCATATACAGCTGATATGTGATATATAAATGCACATGAAGGGGAAGAGGTGCTCTGTGGTAAAGTAAGTTTGAGAAAAAAATGTAACAAAGTTCAATAGATTTTCAGTACTTCCCAGTGCCTTTAATATGCTAACGAATGGATAATGTTCCACAGGGAAACAGAATATGCAGCTTTTCTGAAAACTACTTGAGCATAAAAGCATTATTTTGCAGAGTAGTTCCAGGGACCAAGGTCTCAAGGCTATATTTTGTCACAGGAGCCTGGAAATCACACAGGGGTGGATTCCTAGTATAGCTCAACATTGCTGTGCAACCTTGAAAGAGTTAATGAGATACAGTAGCCTCTCCCTTTATTCGAAGTTTCTCCTTCTGCAGTTTCGGTTAGCTGTGGCCAACCACAGTCTGGAAGCAGATGATCCTCCTTCTGACATATATTCAGAAGGTCCGTAGTAACCTAACGCTACATCAAAATGCCTATGTCATTCATCATTCACCTCACCTCATCCTGTCGCATGGGCACTTTATCATCTCACACCATCACAAGAAGAAGGGTGTTTATTACGGTATATTGTCATAATTTCTCTATTTTATTGTTCTTGTTGTTCATCTCTTACTGTGTCTAATTTACAAACTAAACTTCATCATAGGTATGTATTTATAGGGAAAAAAAAGCAGTATATACAGGGTATTGTACTATCTGTGGGTTCAGGCATCCACTGGGAGTCTAGGAACATATCCCCCATAGGTAAGAGGGGACTACTGTATTCTAAGCTTTGATGTCTTGAGGTTAAAAAAAGGTTATAAAATTAAAAGATACTAGGGAAAACCACATTATATTCTTGACATTCAAATGCATCTAGGATCGTCACAAATCCCCAAATTTATTAATATCACCATAAGATATACTTTTCCCTTAGAAAATTGACTAAAATAAATACTCTCATTGCTGCTTTCACCCCATCACTTTATAGAAATGTTTTCAGTTTTCTTGCCTCTCCTAGAATCTGACTTCCATTAACAGCTCTAGTTTGCTAAAGTTTTAATTCTCACTTGGTAAACAATTTTGCACTGACTGGAATACTATATGAAATATTCAAAATCTTTTTTGGGGGGAACACAAGGATATTGCTGACTATGGTGGACTTATTCATAGAAGTTATTATTTATCACTTTAAATTTCATACTTTTTATCATTTTTCTAAGAATTATTTTCTTAGCTGTTTTCTTTCTTGTCACTTCTGTCGAGATCGGTGCTATTCAATAGAAATATAATGTGAACCATGAATGGGGACCGTATCTGTAATTTTAAATTTTCTAAAAGCCACATTACAGAAAGTTTTTTAGAGACCAGGTGAAATTAGTTTTTTTAAAGATTTTATTTTTAAGTAATCTCTATACCCAACGGGGTGTTGGAACCCACAACCCCTAGATCAAGTCACACATTCTACTGACTGAGCCAGCCAGGTGCCTCCCATGAAATTAATTTTAATAATATATTTTATTTAACCCAATATATGCAAAATATTATCACATACATGTAATCTTAATAAAAATTATTAATGAGATTTTTTTCACTTTTGTTCATACCAAGTATTTGAAATCTCTGCATTTTACACCTACAGCACATCTCAAATGGACTAGCCACAGTTCAAGTGCTCTGGGGTTAGCAGCTACCTTGTTGGACAGCCCAGGTCTAGATTAGCAATCAGCTTTCTTTGGGGGCCGTTTTTCTACACAGATACAAGATACACTAATAACACAGAGCTACTGCATTTGCGAGGAAGGATAGAGAAAGAGACTACCATACTGTGATGTGGATACTGGGTGATCTATAGGCTCATTCAATAATAGTTAAGTACCTTACATCCACTGAAGAGCTGAGCTGTACATGGGCTCCTATTACTACTTGACACGAAGCCCCAGAGTCCTTTATAATAACTCAGTTTGCTAAAGCCAAGGGGTTATTGTAATTGATTTGCAAGTAGAAAAAGCAGTAACAGTAATTTGAAATGTAAAAAAAAATTAAATTCTGTAAATAAACACCATTTGCATACATAACACCTGACTAGGTCCTGACATTTTGGAATAGTTATTAGATATAAGAAGTTCAATCTCCCAGGCTGTGGTATGTATGTATGTATGTACACAAGCACACACACATACCCAAACATACACATAAATGCACATAGGCACATATGTATGTTTGGTATAAATCCCACATTTTTATAAAGAAGAGTATTTATTTATTTGACAGAGAGAGAGCGCGCGAGCGAGCGCAAGGGAGCACAAGCAGGGAGAAGCAGAGGAAGAGGCAGAAGCAGACTCCCTGCTGAGCAGGGGCTCAATCCCAGGACCCTGGGATCATGACTTGAGCCAAAGGCAGCCGCTTAACTGACTAAGCCACACAGGCACCCCTAAATCTCACTTTTTAAGGGGTCGGTGGTTGGTGATTGTTATTTCTCTTTTTTTAAATAACGGGCACTACAGAACAGAAGGCAGAGAATCATTCTTGTTCCCTAGACAAGCTTGCTATTCACACTTAAGCTTGCCTTCAATGGAAAGAAATACGCAGCTTATTCTTGCAAGTAATGATAATTACCGTAAACGGACGGCTTCTATATGTCACAGTGGTCTAAGGGTTATGCGAGCATTCTCTCAATACAGCAGTTAATGATGTATGTGCAGAGGCAACTGAACAGAGTCCCTTTAAGAAGCTTAATAAATGCCAAACAACCCATAAACGGAACAGCCACGATTTGAACTTAGGAATCTCTGCTCAGCCATGAAGCTAAACTATTCACCTTAAATGCATAATGTTCTAAACACTCTCTTTCTAGATACCATTTTTTATCTAACCTGAATTAGGTACTTATAAGCAATACCAATATTTCTTAGGACTTAAATATCTCTGAAGATCTTAATGGGAAAAAACTTTGTAAATACCTAGTATTTTTATACTGAGCATAACCTCTCATTTTATTCTATTAGAAGACCCATCCAGGAATAGGCTCAGTTCTTTCCTTATCTCTGACAAATACCAGAATCTATAACATATGGTGCCTTTTCCTGGCATCATTTCTTCCAGTGCTTGCATTCATCTTTAATGTGATTATTTTGTGGTCTGCTGGCTCTTGAGATGATAAACCACCTTCTCCTTTGAACTGTGAATTACCATATTTGGACTTGCTTCTTCATATGCTTTTTACTAGTCCTTTTTGTTTCTCTCATTTGTTAAATTGAAACATTAAAATGATCAAATTTATCCTAATAGTATCTCAATTTTTGTTTTGGTAATGCGACAGAGTTTAACTTACTAGTAGTTGCACATAAACTGGCTCAATCAACTAGACAAGTAAAGAGCCCACTGATTTCACAGGAATCCAGCATTAGGGAGGTTTCTTTCTTGGAACACCAGAATATACAATATAAGGTAAAAAACTAGTCTTCATTTTCACAACTATCCTCTTGCTTGCACTTACCAGCATTCAAAAGAATAATTACTACTGTTCAGAAGAACGATGTTACCAATAGGGTCACTTTTGAAAGTCTGCCAACCCCTGATTTAAGCAACATATATCAGAATTGAACATATAAAACTTGGGGCTTCATATGTCTAGCAGATTATACATCCCCATACATTGGCTGAATGAACGCTTGAATTGCACATAAGCTTATAGGGACATTGAACTCTTCATTGATCATTCTTTGATCTTTCCTGAGCTTGGTGTTAGTATCAGGAATACCTGCTTGGTTATGAAGAAATATTTAGGCAAATACCCTGGGTCATTTACAGTTTTTTATACTTCTGTAATGCTATTTCTATAAACTTAAAGAGATACAGTAATTGTATAGTTTATACATTCAATCTCACACGAGGAGGCTGAGGTCTATGGAAGTTAAGTAACTTGCCTGATATTGTATAATGAGCCAAGATAAGAGTGGAAATCTAGTAGTGCTGACCGCTGCTATTCCAAGCAGAAATGGTATAGTTCATATTATGATTGCCATAAAAAATAACCTCAGTAAATACTGCATGCTGGGACTTTACCACTATGATAATAAAGAACATTTATATCAAAAATAAGAAATTATATTTTGTGTGGTGTTACACAATAAATAGTAAATAGATGAAGTCTGATATTGGATTTGAATATGAAAACTTACATTAGGTCTTCATACGGTATACAAAATAATTTATGGAAAGGATTTTTTCCACAGGTGTTATAATAAAAATCCCTTCTATCCATTTACTCATCCCTTAGTTGCCATTTTAAACCAAGGGAAATTAAAAAAGGTCCTGGCTCATGCCTTCTCCTCTCCCCATAATTCACTGTCACTGATATTAAAAGATGTGTAAAAACGCTTGAAAAGTGATCACTAAGTTTTTAACACAAACTTCCCGATATTTCCGGTGGTACAGGATACTCGTCAGCTTCCTCAGAAGCATTACAAATTCGTCACTGAGGATGGAGACAATATTGGTGGATGGGGATGGCTTCCAGACTTGGCCTCTTAAATTCTTACTTTAGCTATGTCTCAATGCTCTGTTTTAGTGGTTTAAATCATTCACGGAAAAGCAAGTGTTCTGGCAATCTCATTCTGCACATCTCAAGAAACAAAACAGCTTAAATTCTCTATCTTTCCTTCTCATCTTCCCTGTCAGTGGTGTCATCTTAAAACTATTTCTATCAATTGAACCTGGAGTACACCATTGAAAGCTGTGGATATGTATTTATTTTAAGCATTTACAAAAGTTCCCATGATTCATTTTCAGTGTCTACATATTTTGTTAGTGTATCACTGCATTATGTCAGGAAGTCTCTCTATACTAACAAGAATGAGGATTACATCTGGATTCTACTAGGGGACCACAATTAAATTTTGACTGATTACACACGGAAGCAGGCAGGTGTATTTTACTTGCAAGATTAACTCTATCTTAAAAATGTACTTTTTTTTTTTTTTGTAGGAGAATCTTTATTACTTCTATTACAGAAAACTGAACAGCATACACTCTGCCTAGTTTTTCGGCTACTTCTTCAGCCTTTGCCTTTTCCAGCTTGGCACTGTGAGCCACTGATTTTGGACCCAGGACACTGTCTTCCCAGTGATGGCAGATCTCATCATATCTGTCATTATAATTGGTCCTGATGGCTTCTACCAGCTTAGCCAGAGCTCCTTTGTCTCCCGAGTTAACCTTTGTGAAGGCAATGGTGGTGCAGATCTTCCTGTGGACCAGATGCCCCAGCTTGGCCTTTCTCTTGATAATGCAGAGGGAACCCTCATCTGATGACACAGGCCAGGTGGGAAGACTGTCGGCTTGATGGGATCCACATCATGTGCAATCACTACCAGCTGAGTCTTCTTGTTTTCCACCAAGATGGGACAGTATTAATCCCTGCTGGAAGGACTCTCAGTGGGGATGTGTTCTTTGCACTTCGTATCTCTTAAACCCTTTCTACTCATACTGGGATCCGAGGAATAGTAGCAGTAGCACCATCCTGGAGCTTGGTGGAGATGCAGAATCTCAGGCCTTACTCTTGACCTACTCAGTCAGAAGCTTCATTTTAACAAGATCGCCAGGAGATGTGTGTGCATCCCATTTTTAGAGGCACTGGCCTAAGGCATGGTATTCAGTAATTACAAACTGTCTTATTCTTTGCAGCAAAAGTGTCAGTTCTTCAGTTTCTGATACTGAGCCTAACTAGATATTCATTCAAATATAGTTAAATGAGGGGCGCCCGGATGGCTCAGTTTGTTAAGTGTCTGCCTTGGGCTCAGGTCATGATTCTAAGGTCCTGGGATCGAGTCTTACATCGGGGTCCTTGCTCAGTGGGGAGCCCTGTTTTTCCGTCTGCCTGCCGCTCCCCCTGCTTGTGCTCTCTCTCTCTGACAAATAAATAAATAAATAAAATCTTTAAAAAAAAGAAATATAGTAAAATGATTGAAAACAAAGAAGAAAAGAAAAATCTAAGATAAAAATAAAGCCTGAATAATATCATGTCCTTTGTTTATTTTACTTTCCGAAGTTGTGGTTTGGTTTTTTGTTTGTTTGTTTGTTTGTTTGTTTGCTGTCAGATTCTTCTATAAAGCACTGTCTCAGAATAAGTTCCCCAATAGAGGTTGAATGCTATCATGCCTGGTGGACCCGTCTGCATTCGATGACCATTAGGCTGATCATCTACTTAAAGGATGATCCTTATTCCTAGAACTCCCCTTTCTGTTTGAATTTGGATATTTCATATCTTGTGGTCACCCCTGGCAGCAGGTAGGACAACAGGGAATTGAAAACAAAGATAAGCCATTCTGCTTTTCTTCAGCAGTTTTGCTAAAAGATTCGATAGTTTGAAATATTTGATAGGTTAAAATGAATTCTGTGGACTCTTATTTACCAAGGCTCAATGATATATTTTTATTTATCATTGACAAAATGATTAGCGATGGTATATCCTGGAAACAACATTTCAGTGACCTGGAAGAATTCATATGTGTTCCAGTGGGACCCAGGGAGTTTTAGGCACTGGGAAAGTTTGATTCCGAGGATTATATTTTTAGTAAAACCTCATTTCTAAGGAATCTAAAAGTGAAGCTCAAATATAACAACTTCAGGAGCCCACAAAGGTAGAGATTAAAATTTAAAAGAGAACATTATAAATCCTTAATGCCTTTCCCAATTTTCAAGTCAGGTGACCTTATGTAGAAACTCTTATTTTCAAAGTTCATGATTTGAAGTATCTGTATGGTAATAAAGTATACATTGTTTCGTATCATGAAACCCGCAAGATATATTTATACTGCCTTAACTTTCCTTTTTGTTCTATGGAATATGCCACCAATTAGAGAGACTTAGGATTGGATTTTGAAAACTTCAAGAAATAGGACCCACAGTTATTGCACACGCTAAATTTCTCCAGTCATCATCTAAAATTAATGATCACATTTTGACATGGTACAAATTGAACCTGGGTCAGCTTACTTACTTGATGTACCAATAGTCAGACTGGTATCATAAATCAGTTTATGACCAGCTTTAGAGGGGATGACATACAAAAGAGGATTATATGTCACTAGGATCTTGACATTAAAAAAAATAAATCTTGGGCACCTGGGTGGCTCAGTTGGTTAAGTGACTGCCTTCGGCTCAGGTCATGATCCTGGAGTCTCAGGATCGAGTCCCGCATCGGGTTCCCTGCTCAGCGGGGAGTCTGCTTCTCCCTCTGACCCTCCCCCCTTTCATGTGCTCTCTCTCTCTCATTCTCTCTCTCAAATAAATAAAATCTTAAAAAAAAAAATCTTGACATTAAAAATAAATAAAGACAAAGAAAGAAGAAAAAGAATAAAGGGAATGTACTGTATCATGACTTACATTGTCTATGTATTCAATAGTGTGTTTACACAAGTTAAGTTGGCTCGGGAAAAGCCCTAAACAACTTTTCCAAGAAATAATTTATGGGACGGAAAAACCTCATTTAAAGTGAGCTATATATAGGATAAAGTGAGGATATATAGCTAGAACTGAAAGTAGGAGATGGTCATTTTAAAATAGAATAAAAAGATTATTAATTGGTTTTGCTCACAGTGGTTATTGTTGGGTTGACAAATGAATCTGAATAAAATGTAAGAATAAGATTACAGACTTACACTGAATATGGGTCAAAGACAGGGTCAAATCTCTTTCTACACAGCGAGTCAAGTTTTCCACTAGGGGCACTCATTTCATACGTGTGGACTATTTACCATGAGGAGAAGTAGAATTTGCTTCACTATTCCTGGAAAAAGAGATCCCGTAAATCAGAATATCCATCTCCTAGGTAATCATTTATTAAGATGCTGTCATTGAAAATGGAATACCTAGATGGCCTGCCCTTTGGCAAGGAGGTGGAAAACTGGAACACAGCTTTGGGAATTATATAAATGGTACAGTCACTTTAGGAACCTATTTGGTGGTATCTAAAAACATGTATAAACGGCAACCCAGAAATTCTACTCTTCAGGATACACCCAACATATGTGTATGTATACAAACTTACACATACTCCACACACACTTGTTTATCAAGTGACATATCCTAGAATGTTCACAGCATCTCTATTCATAATAGCCTCAAACTAAAATACCCAACTATCCATCAACAAATTAATGACTAATTTGCAGTATATTCACTTGATGAAATATAATCATGAGAATGAACAATTTACAACCACACAAAACAATATAATGAATATTACTATCACAATGTTGATGGGAAGAAGCCAAAACAGAAGAGTTTATATTGTATAATTTCATTCATTAAAAAAGTTGAGAAACAGGCAAAACAAATCTATGCTCGTGGAAGTCAGGATGGTGGTTATCTTTGGAAGCATAGTGACTGAAGGGAGGATGAAAGGGTATCCTTGGTCATGTTTTATTTCTGGATCTGACTGCTGGTTATATGAATATGGCTAAGCATTTTTTTCTCTCACCCAGTTGCATATTCGAACCTATCATCTACCCATCAGATTCTCTTAGAGGGCTAAGGGCTCCATATAAATAATTTAACAAGGAAGGAGAGTCCCTTCCCTTTTTTACCAATACCGGCTAGGCAAGACACTTATTTTTTAAGTTCTATAGGGCTGACACAAACATTAAGCCTTTCAAATTCATTTCAAAACACAAGATAATTGTTTACCTCGCCAGAAATGTCTTCTTTCCCTTTCTTGTCATTTCTGCGAGATCTCTCCGATGATTCTGTTGCCTCAGTCCAAATGGATTTTCTTTAGGAAGAGACATCTGAGGTTTTTTTGTCCCTGAGTATCACAGCCAAGGGTCAGGGGAGCAGCATACACAACAGAAGTTGTAGTAATCCTCCTCCTCCACCAGGGGAGACAGAACGAAAATGTATCCACCAGCAGCACCAGCACTACTCGCAACAGGCAACTGCCTTTGCTCAAGACATTATGAACTTTATAGCAAATAGCTAGAGAAGGTTATGGTAGGAAAATATCTAGTCATTTTATAGGCAGTGGTAAGATACAGAAATAAAACAATTATATGAGTATATGAGCATATGAGATATATGTTTTTTAGTTCATCTGAGATTGGGGCAGTGATACTTTGTGGAACCCACAGATGGGAACTTTTTATCAAGTATGACCCAAAAATGGCAAAAGGATTTTTTGGTCATGTTTTTCTCTCCCCTACGGTGACCCCTCTTTCACTAGGGAATGTACTTACATCATCAAACTAATGTGATTCTTAAACAGGACATAAACCTTCCCTTTAGATGAGAACACTAATCAGATTCAGCTAGTTTTTCATTTTCCATCTACCTAAACACTGCCATTACATGGAAACAAAAATCCCTGAAAAACCAAGGCTACTTTACGGAGTTAGACCTCTCTTCCCAGCCAATCCATTTTATTATCCTATATAAACAAATTCTGCCATTGCATTCCTTTATCCATAGCAACTTCAAGTGGATAATCTACAAATCAATTAAAGAAAAGTTAATTGCCAAAAAGGATCAAGGAACAAGCATTAGAAACATAATATTTACAGGCACCATCCTAAAAATTTATGTTAGAGAAAAGTTGGTCTGACTAGCTTTCCTTCTAATCCAACATTTTAATTTGTATGATTGCTTTTAAAAATAAAAAAGTCATCACACCATTACTCTTACCTTATGACATCTATGTTTGGGGGCTGATGTGGACAGATAAGCCAAGCCAAAAAAAAAAAAAAAAGGTACTACTATATGATATGCTACTGCTATTGATTTTTAACTTTAATTTTTTTATCTTTAACATTTTCTATGTTTGGAACTTTTTGAGGATTACATGAAATAATGCAACAGAAAGTACGATATCCACCCCCCTTTCCTTCTCCTCCTTACATGTCTACAATAAAGGAGAAAGAGAGGCAAATTCAGTGAGGAGAATGGACTCTGATCTGCCCAAGAACACAGTCAGTGATGAGGTCAATATTCATATGTTTCCATCAACTTGGTGCAGTTCTGAGTTATGTCTTGTCTGCCTAGGACTGCAATGTACTTATAGAAATACGGAATGGATACACTTCAACTTCTATGTAAATAAATTGTTGTTTTCTTTAGGAAGCCTTCCTTGACTTTTCCAAGCAGAATTTCTTATCTCAGTACCTACGTTGTTTTATTTCATTGTTAACTTGGTTTGTTTTCTGCCTTCTTCTACCACAATGTAAGCTTTATGACAGCAAAGACCTAATCCATTTTATTCATCATTCTATCCCTATTATACGGTCAATAGTTTTAGGTGGCTAAGAAAGCAGGAGGCATGGTGGGGTACGAGAGCTGTCCATACCAGCTGACAAAAGCAGACTCTTAAATTGGTTGTTAAACCTAGCAACTATAAAAAGTTAAATTACATAAACTTATAATTTAAAAAATTAATTTAAATAAATAAATTATGTTATAATTACATAATAAATATTCAAGATTCCTCACTTCCTTATAGTTTGCCTACATTGTGATATCATGTATGTTCTTGAGGTCATTTACATCTACATATCTGTATGGGCTATACTGCTTGCTAATTCTCTATTTAGTGCCCTCTATACCTTGAAATGGGCCGCGGGGAGCATTTTTGCCATGGAAATCAGCAAATACTACAAATAGACTTTGTGTGTGTGTGTGTGTGTCTTCACAGAAAGCTGGCTGTTAACATTCACCAGCCCACTAATGAAAAGGCTTATCATAGGCATTCAAAAATAGTTTCTGAATGAATGTATTCAATCTTTTATATGAATTCTGATTACATTTGAGTGATTTGTTCATGGTCACATTAGTTCTTAGTTTATTCCTTTAGCCCACCACAAAGCTCCTCTTTTTCAGGTTCACTCTCAAGCTCTCTTTTCAGAACAGGGCGTACGGACTTGTTGCTCTTGGGAAATGTCTATCTTTTGCATTTGATTGACTTCACAGAGTTAAAGTAGTGCGTATCTACTCTGTTCACAAATCCATCTTTTCTCTTTAACATTTGAGTTGTTCCCCTGCAAATTCACATTATCATCAGGTATTAAATTACACAATTCGACAAGTTTATTAGTTCCATATTGTCCTCTCCCTTGCCAATGGAATTTTCTTTTGCTCTGATTCACAGTAACTCTGCATAGTTCTCTAACTCAGCCTTACAGGAAGTCAGAGGCTTTCTTTAGCCCCTTGTCAAGAAAACTAGAAAAGCTTTCCAATTATGGTTCGAAAGTGAAAAACAAAATGGAAGTTATGATGGGGCATAGCCAAGGCAGGAGGTGGGTAAATGGCTGGGGCAAAACACATCGGGGCTGGGGCCTCCACAATGAGAAGCAGCAAAGGAAGGGGTACAGAAGCAAATGTTCCCTGTCTCGTAAAGTGTTCATTATTTGCTCTGCTCAGACTAAACAAGTCTTCTCCGGGCCGCTCACTAAAGGTACTATCCCTTAAAATTATGTGCTGGGGATTCCTCAGTTTCATGACTCACAGTCAAAATACTACTAGCTGAAAATCATAAAATCAACCTTATGACAATAATATAAATTTTATTACCCATGAATTAAACGTGGATGCTCACTTCCATTACACATTCAGAAATGGCATAATTTAAAAGCATGGTATGGCTCTCACGTGGACCATCAGAACTCTTCACAAGCATAATTACAAGCTCTCAGCCCTGGGGGGTGTCTTTGCTTTTTCTGCCACCTTGATTTCTGCCTCTCCTGCCTGTCCACATTTGACAGTGCTCCATGCCGGTTGGTAGCCCACAGCCACGTCTTAATCAGTACTTTTGTAATAATCACACAGTTTTATGTCTTTTTGTCTGTGGTTGCTCCGTGTGTCGTCTTGATAGTACAGAGAACTCACAAGCCTTATTTCTCCTCTTCATTTCTGTTTCTGGTCAGCATTGCTTTGCTAATTGCACAGATCCCTTTGAATGCTCGAGATAGGACTTTCTTTCAATTTAGGAAATCTCAGCTAATGCCTTCCATAAAAATTCTATTTACAAAAAGGCCCCTGCAAAAACGCTATTGCAGCTGTTGTAGGACGGGATTTTTAGACTTGTAAGTAAAGTGTCTAAGTTTAGTTTTACTTGAAGGAGTCTTTCTAGTATTTAAAAGCTCATCCTTTTGTGGTAGCTGCCCAAATCTGACTCTTGGACTCCTCATTGCAGAAAGTGGCAACCATTCTGTTTGCTGCCTTACCAAAGACACTGAATAAGATGGGATCTACACTGAAGTGAGGCGCTGGGACACTGGAGAAAAAATTCGTGCAGAAGTGCACAGAGCCATGGTTTCAAGCTCTGGCTATGATACTCTCAAATTTCATGACCTGGGCTCTCTGTAGGTCTTGAGGTTTTTCTTTTTTCTTTTTTTTTAGAGTTGGGGGACGGGGCGTAGGCAGAGGAGAGGGAGAATCCCAAGCAGGCTCCACACCCAGCACGGAGCCATAGGCAGGGCTTGATCTCACAACTCTGAGAATGTGACCTGAGCCAAAGTCAAGAGTCTGACGCTCAACCAACTGAGCCACCCAGGCGCCCTGGTCTTTAGGTTTTTCAATGTAAGATGATGGGTTCGAGCAGATGAACTCTTGGGTCTCTTTAGCTTTTGCCCTCTGCTCTGTGAATGTGGGGAAAGGAAGTGGAGTGTCCCCATTCTTGTCAGGGGTCTAAAAACATTTGTTGATAATTTCATTCATTGAAGGCATATTCCTCAACCACCTACACCATGTCACAACCCTTACAGGCATTAAAGATAAAGAGGTGGAAAAGAGAAGGCAAAAATCACTGTCACATGGAGCTTATATTCTAGTATTAGTAACAGCTCACATTTATTTTAGTGTTTTCATGTGCCAGGAATTCTATATGATTAACAGGCTTAATCCTTACAACATCCCATTTTACAGATCAGAAAGCCAAGGCAATCAAGTTCAATACTCCACAGCACCTTTCAAAGACGCAGCTGCTTATACATGCAAGCTGCCGGTGTATTGCACTATTCGGTAACCAAATGTGGCCCCAGTGACAATCGCTAACCTATAAACCTATTTGACAAAGAAGCATCACAAAATTGGTGAGATGATAAGAGGATGGTGGAAAATGCTGTAAAAGAGGGGGTTAGGCAACCCACTTTTCTGTACATATTCTGAGGGGCGAAATGGCCTTTTGAAGTAGGCATTAATATTTTCCATTTATAGACATGGAATCTACTAATACAGGTTAGGAAAAATTGCCCAGTCAAGAAAGCAGCAGAGTTGGATGCAAACTTCATCTGTTCAGCTCTAAAGCCAAAGTCTTTCCCCAATACCATGCTACCTCTCCCCACGTGTGCTATGATTGTTAGCCTTCCTGTTATTCCTATAACGATTGTTATGTTGCCTTTACAGTAACTATTTTTCCCATTTTCAATTATGTTAATATTAGTCCCAATTTGGAATATCATTAAGAAGGCCCATTTAATATTCAAAACAATGCCACTGGCATGAAACGGCATGAAGTTGACCTCTTTTGCTCAGAGAATCTTCAGGCTCCACTGAACAGCTGGCCAAGGAACAGCATTCTGGCACTGAAATACAACCACATGACCAATGTTTCTGGCCAGATGAAATGAACCAGATGGAAGCCCGTGGAGCGAAATCCAGGGAGAGGGTAGAGCCAGGCCACTTTAATCACGGATTCGTTTTTTTGTTTTTGTTTGTTTTACTTAAGAAATCCTTTTTTTTTTTTTTTTTTTTTTTTAGAGAGAAAGCGAGCAGGGGGAGGGGCAAAAGGAGGGGGAGAGAGAGAACCTTAAGCAGGCTCCAGGCCTAGTGAAGAGCTGGAGGCGGGGCTCAATCTGAAGCTCCGAGATCATGACCTGAGCCGAAATCAAGGGTCAGCCGCTTAACCGACTGAGCTACCCACCCAGGTGCCCCAAGAAATACTTACATTTTGATGCTCTTGTTTAACACTGCTTTAAACCAGTATCAATTAGGTTAGATGACAGTTCAGATATTATTTAGTAAGTTTATATTTTAATTGACCACTAAGCCATGTTCTACATCAAATTACAAGGTGCTCTTTCTTCAGAGAAAGATTCTGAGGTGAACCGAGGAGGATAGTGGATCTATTAGAATAGCACCTCTCATGACGGAACTCCTCCTGTGTGGTCATGGGAAGATGTGGTCAGGAAACTGGAGGTAGCAGAGTGACTATTTAGAATTCTAGGCTCTAGGACAGACTGCCGGGGATCAAACTTGGGCACATTTCTTAAACTATGCCTAGTTTCCCCAGCTGTAAAATAAAGACAATACTAGATCCATCTCGTGGGGTTGTTTTGTGCGATGAAATGAGATAATGTGTGTACATTACTGGGAATGTGGCATGGCCCAGAGTAAGTGTCTGTTAGAAATTAGATCTTATTACTTACTTATTACTTATTATTACTCCAGACTTGGCTGCCCTCCTGTGTCTGTGTGGCCTCTGATCTCTGAACCTTCCATTCTTTCTCTCCCATTTAGTGGTAAGTGTTCCCATTCTCTTCCCTATAGAATTAAATGAGATGAGCCGTGCATGGGGCACTAAAGACAAGAGTCATTACGCCTTTTACATCTGGCAAGTTTTTTAAAAAAATGCTACACAATGGGAGGCATGAATGTGGTATCTGGGAAGTTACATCCCAGGGTACTGATTCAATGTTGGTGGCACCCACTTCCCCTCCTAAAGCCTTGGCTCCGCCTGCATTTCTAGTGCATACTGCTAGGTTTACTTTGACAGCAACTGACGTGCTACTGCTCAGGTTTTCCTGGTAACACAGTGGAAACCACACTCCCCTCTTGCCCTTGCTATTGTCTGCTACTATCAGATGTCCAGATCCGAGCTGCAGGTCTGAACATAACTTTCTAAGAGCACAGGGGATGATTTAAGGTCATTGAGGGCTTTTGGTTTTAGTAAATATGGCTTTATCTTTCCATGGCTCGAAATCACTTAGGCTTTTTATTTCTCCATCCGATTGCTTGTTAATCCTCCTTTCCACTGATGGGTCTGTTTCCCACTAAAAAATTTACTTGTTAGCCCTTCTACAACAGGTACAAGTATGCTTACATGAATTTAATTAATCACCTATTTGGCAGCTCTGTTAAAATGCTGGGGGAGGGATGTTGATGTTGATGTTGATGTTGAAACTATTGGCAAAAAAGAGATCTGGAGAGTTTCTGAGTATCTCCATTATTTAGTGTATCCCACAACCCCTATTAGTATAAGAGACGGGAAAAACTAGAACTGCTTTCTGCTTCTGGCCTGCAGGATGCTAGTGGAATCATCTCTGCCCTAAATGTACCCTGGATGACTTTCTCTTCTATTTGCATACCACCCACCTCATAGTCACCCCATATTTTTTCTTTCTTTTTTTTAATGTCCCTTTCTGAGAAGAGAGAAAGCAGACAGTTTTGTGATTTGTTTTGGTTGGAAGACAAGACCACCTCTTGAAGAGTAACTTTCTATTTAAAGTTTCCTTAAATGTTACTATACTTTTAAACAATAACATTTAGAAAAACAAAATGTCCCAATGTAGTTCCCTTGGGGAGTTGGCAGAGTCCACCAACCTGCTAAGTCTTACTGCTCATTCTTTCTTTGCTTCCCAGATCATTTTCTTTCCAATTTTTTTTAGGTACTATATTTAAAACTCCAACATAAATTCACTCATTTACATTATCTCCTCAAACCTAATGTGATAAACACACCATTCCCTTCTCTCTCCTCTAAAAAGATAGGAGAGGTGTGGCTCTAAATAAGGATTGACACTCATTCCAGATCCACAGAGGAAAGTTAGCCTCCTGAGTATGTAATCCTCTCTTTCTCTCT
Source organism: Mirounga leonina (assembly GCF_011800145.1). Taxonomy (NCBI): domain Eukaryota; kingdom Metazoa; phylum Chordata; class Mammalia; order Carnivora; family Phocidae; genus Mirounga; species Mirounga leonina. The sequence continues at coordinate 34,944,616 of NW_023270426.1, forward strand.
CTGTATCAAATCAAATTTGGCTTAATAAGTTATATATTAATCATATTTGGCTTTTTATAAAAATGTATTTTACCCACAAAAGACAAAAATTTGTCACTGCCGAAAAACCACTTTCAAATCAATTTTAAGCATTGCATAACAGTCCAAAATCGTATTTCTCAGGGATGAATACTCATCCAATGTATATGATTTGCTATTACTTTAACAAAGCAGACTCTTTAACTGAATTTCACATATTATAGACTTGGCTTTCCTTTACCCTGAATGTTATAAGAAAGGGAAGACAATCCCAAAGAAAACTATTCCAGTTTAAAGTTAAGTGTACCACATGTCCATTCTGTCTTCAAAGAAAAAAATTATATTATACTAGACACATTTGAGGATTTTACAGACCAACAGTCTCATAAAGAAGAAATTCAATAAAGAAATATAGGTTAATGCCCAGTTATTTCAGTTGCTTCAATAGTAAAATCATATCCAAAGCCTCTCAAAGGTCAAGGTAAGCTTAAGCTACTCCCATGTTTTAAGGATCTTATATATATATATATTTTAAAGATTTTATTTATTTATTTGAGAGAGAGAATGAGATAGAGAGAGCATGAGAGGGGGGAGGGTCAGAGGGAGAAGCAGACTCCCTGCTGAGCAGGGAGCCCGATGCGGGACTCCATCCTGGGACTCCAGGATCATGACCTGAGCCGAAGGCAGTCGCTCAACCAACTGAGCCACCTAGGCGCCCAGGATCTTATATATATTTGAAAAATGCAAAAACAGAATTGCAAAATTGTGGGGAAATTTAAATGTTCACATCAAACAGTTTAATACCTTTAACTCTAGGAATGCTCTGCAACAAAAATGTGCTATTCAAAAGATAACTGTAGAATTTAAGTGTGTGTGTGTGTGTACACATACATACATATATTGATTCATGGTTCATCTGAGATGGTGTGGCCTGTTAAAAGTTTATAGCTATACGATAAACATTCTTTTTCATTATTATCAGTATATTGCTGTAGTTGAATGCATTATCTTTTTGAGCACTGACAGACCTCTGAAAATATGAGACCAGAGTGGCCAACTGCCCTACTAGTTCCCTAACTTTCTACTGGACTCTTTGCCTGTGATAGGCCCTGATTATTCAACAAGTTGACTTTGCAAATAAAGGGGTGATACCAACTAAGACAGTGGAGCAAGAGGTCTCATCAAATATACATTAATGGCACTCCTGTCACATATAAGGGAGCCTCTGGCATCAAAGAATTTACAGTCCAAATGGAGAGACAAAAGAGGACCCACAGAACAGTAAAGACAGTATGTATAAATAGTTTAATTATTACATGTGCGATTCACATACAAATTAAAATCAAATCGATGAGGGACGAAGTCTCTCAAGCTCCAAAGGAGACTGGCCCAATGATGGTCACTCTAACCTCTTGTTAGGAAAAAGGCATGTTAGAACTACCAACATGGGCACTTAAATGCATGGAAAACTCATCCTTAGACATCCCAGTGGCTTGCTGTATTTTGGAAAGGATCAGAACTTGACCAAAGGACAATGAAATAACTTTGCCAGATGAAGGCAAGTTTCATAATGTATTTGCAAATCATACAGCAGAGCTTAACCTGCATTTTTTTTTTGGAGATTTCTGAAACACTAGTGCCACATGCTATTCCTTTCACACTATTCAGTAGTTAGACATGTACGATATCCCAGGACTTGTTATCAGCTCTCATTAATGAGGAGAGTTCAGAAATCACCCTCTATTGGAAATAAGCACTGTAATGCTTACAAATCTTTGATGAGCATACAACTCAGTAGAATGCAAAGCATATAGTAGGGTGTATCATTTCTAATGTTGAACTGTATTCATAACTAATAAATTAATCTAATTAGTAAAAATAAATGGTATTTATTTTGTTTTGAACTAGAAATAAATGGAATTGCTACTTACACTTTTGGCTGCCAATTTTTATCCTTTGTCAAAGTTTGCTTCTGCATTGTTACTATAAGTGAAGTATATAATTTGATTTCTCTGATTTTACAGTTCCCTAATAAGTCCCAAGGGCACTATCTTCCATACTGTCTAAAATAAATAACTCTCGTGCATTATTTTAAACCAAAACTCAAATGTTTTTTATGCAAGTAAATCAGAATACATTATAATTCAAATTTAATGCATACTTCTATATAGGCCAAGTAGTCTCCAGATATGTTGCATTTGGTCTAAATAAGAAAGATATTCTCAAGACTTTGCAAACAGTTTCAGCTGTATTTGCTTTTCCTGAAATAGCTTCCATTGCTTACAGACTAGCCAATCAGAAACAAATAAAAAAAGTGTGAAGAATCAATCTTTTCCTTGTAAATAGCTAGAATACTTAAGCAAAGAAGGAAATCAAAGATTTTTTTTTTTCTCACTGTCTTCTTTCTTTTTTCTAGTTACTTGGTTAAAATAAGCTAACTTGGGTGTAAAACAAAGTTGCCATTGACAATTTATTGAGATTGTGAAGTCAAGATCTTTCATGTGATTTCTATAGAACTCTTCAGAAATAAAAGATTAATAGAACATCGATTTTGATTTTATGGTGTCTAATTCTCCTAGACAAGATTAAAACACTGAATTACCGTCTAGATCCCAGAGATAGTTGCCACTTTTCCACGTGAATGTGCCCTGGAAACCCTTATGAACAAGATAGTATTGTTTCCTTTTTGTTGTTTGATTGCCTGTTTAATCAAGCAAGACACTTTTCCTGACATTTAAAGGGTTAACTGAAAGTTTTAGCATGACCAATATTGGCTCTTTTAACTCCAGCAGGGATGCTAATACCCTTTTTTTCCAGATGCTAGTAATAGGAATGCTGTTTTTTTTAAGTTCACCATTTAACACTCAAAATCAGCTTTTAGAGTTAGTCAACTTCTTGCTACTTCTCAGGTTCCCATATACCCCCTCACTATTTTAAGGTTCATCTCTTTGTCACTCATATTTCATATATTGCCAACTTAACGCCTGTTAGGAGTTAAATAGATCAACACAGGGCAAAAGCATATTTCCGGCGGCGGGGTGCGGAGGGAAGGGCTAAAGCTATAGAGACTGATTTAAAAAATTCTTCCCGGCTACAAAAAGTAAAGAGTGATACCTGTAGGACTTTGAGAAACGCAATCTTGTTCTGGCTCTGGGAGATGGTCCTGGCACTGTGACTCCCTGAGGATCCCAAGGAAAAGCCATTTGTAAGGAAGGTGCCAGGATTGCTGGAAACCGCAGAAAGTCAGAGTTGGTGCAGGGCCTGGGGGCCGGAGGGCCCCGCGCTGAGCAGGAGGCCCTTGTGGCTGAGGGAGGGCATTTCCTCTGTGGGGTGGTATGCACTGACAAGGAGGTGGCAGGCTGGCTGAAGCAGGGGTGGAAGGGATGGCCAGGACTTCCTGCTGTGTGACACTTGCCCTTTGCGACAGAGCTTGCTTCACTCAGACCTTATCTCATTAATAACATGAGCAACACTCTCTCACAAATTTGTTTTTAAATATAGTCCTGATTAAACAACATAGTCATATGCCACTCCTGAAAAGCACAACACACACACACACACACACACACCATGAAAAGTATGACTGAAATGTGGGTGAACCTTTATATCAAGTGTGAAGTTCAAAAAAAAAAAAAAGGTAAACAGAGGGCCTTTGTTAAAAAAGAAGTAATTACATATCTACAATGGGGAAATTCAACAAAGATTACTACATTTCACACAACTAGCTGCCAAATATAATTTTCCTTGCTCCAACTTCTCTTAGAAACAGGGATGGGCATCGTTATTTGCAAACCTTCCACAAGAATTTAATCATCTTGAAATACTAGCGCCTCCCTGCAAGTCAGTGTAAGAAGAAAACAGGCAGATCACTTTCAAAGCTTTTGGCAGCTTTTCCCTCACGGAGATGGTGCGTCACCTTGGAGAGTGAATTATAATGCATGACTTTGACAACAAAGATCAATTTTCTTGTTCATTTTCTATTCCCTAGAAACATTTCTTAACTCTCTGATAAATCCCTTAAAACAACTTTCTTTCAAATTAAATAAATGACGAAAGCCAAATAGAGCCCTTCGCATGTTTTATGAGTCCAGGACATTTCAGGGAGGCAAATATTTCAAGATATTGTACGCAAGGAGTCAAAGGACCCCAATGCCGTCATCAGTCCTCACCACGGAGTGGTATTTAATGTTAACAGTGCAGCATAATTCCATCAGTCCCTGTCTAAACACTGCCCCACGGGTGACCTCAACTGTAAACCAAGGCAGAGCTCCACTCCTCCTGGATAAGATTAGGCAGGCTTGGAGGGCCCGAGAGTGAATTTAACCCACTCTGAGCGGGACAAAATTGGCTGACAGCTGAGCTTACTGATGGTCACCACATCTGCCAAATTTTGAGACCCATATGACCCTGTCTATCTCTTACACAGCCGAGAGGTCCAAAATATTCATGTACTTTCCATGGAACCTCAAGTAAGGAAACAGGACACTTATTTTCCCGACAGCATCCGGCACACCAGGGGTTCTTGAGAGCGCGACAGGTTCCATATCGGCTTTGTGACTGAGTAATAGAAATATTTTTGGGGTTTCACCTCTTTGTTATCTGGCAGACGGACTCCAAGAGCGGGCAGGCGAGAGCTAACTGAACAGCAGCCAACTCGGAGGAACCAAGAGTTCATAAACAAACACGTTCTCTCTGAATCAATCAGCAATATCTGAATGCTTCACTAATCACACCTTTCTGCTCTTGTACGCGGATCCACACCTCACAAGAGCAAAATCGGAGGCCACCTTCCACGTATTCTTTGAGAAAGACCGAGAAAATGCCTGTGTCTATACCCATGCGAGTCTGCCCTTCTTAGTGGATGAAATTCCAACTATTATCATTTCATTCTTTTATACTATTTGATTTCCATGTCAGGACAGCTCGAAGAAAACGCAAACACTCCTGGCAGAGTTAACAAGCTGCTCAACAACTTGGTATTTAGTAGCATGGTTTATCTGAAACTGAAGTCAGAAAGTATAGGAGAATGGGGAGTGAGGAGGAGCCCCTGAGAGCAAGTGCGGGGAGACAGTGGGGGGTGGGGGGGCCACAGACAGGCATGAGAGCAGGAGGGGTGGGACTAACTAAGATAACTCCTCTCACCTTCCATGCAGGACAGAACTCTCTTTCTAACTGGTGGCATTTTACATTTTACAGGTGAAATAGCCTCAGTGTGCCCTGAAAATAAAAGCTGCAGTGCACATATATGACTTTGGGAGCAAAAAACCATGACTTGCTTTGTTATCCCAATTATACTGGTCATGGCCAGATGGACCCTATCTCCCTGTGCAAGCTGAAGCCAGTCATAGGTATTTTAGCTAATATCTGTTTTTGTCTCCATTCCAATTTACATTTTTAAAAGAATGTTCTATTAATTGCTATCTGATAAAATATCAGGGCATAATAATAATGCAGAATGAAAATACTGTGGAATGTCCAACTTTTTCTAAAAAAAAAATGTACAACGAAGGAGATGCAAAGTTGTCTTTTTCATTACTGCCAAAGTATTTCTTCCTTCTTTTCTCCCTTGATTCTTGACATTGGACAACTGGAATCCTGAAGCAGGATAAAAACAATGTAAATATAAGTGGAGCCTGGGTGGCTCAGTCGGTTGAGCATCTGACCGTGGCTCAGGCCCTGATCTCAGTGTCCTGGGATAGAGTCCTGCATGGGGCTCCTTGCTCAGTGGGGAGTCTGCTTGTCTCTCTCCCTCTGCCCTTCCGCTCATGCTCTCTTCCTCTCAAATAAATGTTTTAAAAAATAAATGTAAATGTAAAATGATGACCAGGGAAATGGAAAATTTGGTCCTTTTTCCTAATGTGAAATTAGATATGGACACAAAAAGTGTCTTCCAATGTTAATGTTATTTTTTCCTTAAATAATTACTCACTTTCTCCTTTTCATTTCTTCTGTACAGCTATACATAATCCCCCCAGAGGTTCCCAGGCCTCAACAAGGTCGAAGAAATAAGCTACTTATTTCTGACATTAATCATGAATAAAATTAAGACTTGATTTCAGGTATAAATACCAATATCCTTTGGAAGGACTGGCTAGTACTTCATAGACATGAGAATTTAGACAACTGGAAAAAAATAAAAATTAAATAAGATGTTTGCTAGGATGAACCTTTGCTGTCATTTACATTTTAAACAGTTGTTTATAACTTTCACTGCACATGTATTAAAGGGTAGAAAAAGAAATAAAGTAATATTTTGCATATTTTAACATGTCATTGTTAAACACTCCTTTACCCATAAGAGTATTAGTAGAAACAGGATTCGGTGGCAGAGAAGTTCCATCCCCGAGACAAACTCTTCTTCTACAATTTGGAAACTAAACTTATACACCCAGGAAAACTAGATTCTGAAATCTAAACTTTGCCTCCACCAAACTGCTATCCAATAATTCCTAACCTCCCTAAAAGCTCAACAACTTGCCCACCTCCTCCCAATAATGCAGATCTTATGCTCTGCCATTCTATATAAGTCATCTTCTTTGCCTCTCGAATATTTCTGGGATTTTGGTTCCAAGATCCCAGATGTTACAAGTGGCAAATTTAGGGTTTGGTGTCTGACACAGAAACTCAGCATTTCCTTTATAGGAGATAGCCTCTATGAATCAAATTGGAAGTCCCAAATTTAAAAGTGGAAGACTTTAAACATAACCCACATAGACATTTGCTTACTCCAAGGCACTATATTTTGACAGGTGGGGGTTGGTGAGCTGAACTTGAGAGAAACAAAGAGTTACATTAGTGGGGTTGCATTATGTTGAAATACATCGCCTCAGGAAGCCAGAGCAGGCAGAGATAGGGTCCAGGATAATGCTGTATTTTGAAATCGTAGCTAGTCACAGACTCAAACGTGGCAGAAGTTAACTTGGGAGCAAATAACCTCATTTCATGTTCATTTATCAGCTGCCTCTGACAGGAGTTTCATTGTAAGAATTCTATTTTCACGGTGATCAATTGCAAAAGAGCGTGCCAAAAGGAAATTTAACAACCGGACTTGCATACTTCTCTAACCTAGTATTCATACGTTATCATTAACTGTGGTTTTTATTACATTCGTGTATTATCAAAATCAACTATCAATTTTTTTTAAAGATGTATTTATTTATTTGAGAGACTGTGTTGGGGGGGAGGGGCAGTGGGAGAAGGAGAGAGAGAAAATCTCAAGCAGACTCCCCGCTGAGCATGGAGCCCAACTCAGGGCCCTATCTCACAACCCGGAGATCATGACTTGAGCTGAAATCAAGAGTCAGATGCTTAACTGACTGAGGCACTCAGGTACCCTTCAGCTATCAATTATTACTCCAAATGGAAATGCCGCAAAATAACGCTAGCCTTTTTTTGATCTGCTTTCAAATAGTCATTCTAAACCTTACATGTGCCTACTTGATTTAGAGGTCAATTCTTCTGTGTTCTAAAATGGAGGACAATTATCTTATAAGTTGTAACACTAACAGAATGCTAACAGAATTGACAGCACCCATGGCCTTAAGAGCATTATGCTTGGCGAAATAAGTCAATCAGAGAAAGACATGTATCATATGATCTCACTGATATGAGGAATTCTTAATCTCAGGAAACAAACTGAGGGTTGCTGGAGGTGGGGGGTGGGAGGGATGGGGTGGCTGGGTGATAGACATTGGGGAAGGTATGTGCTATGGTGAGCGCTGTGAATTGTGCAAGACTGTTGAACCACAGATCTGTACCTCTGAAGCAAATAATACATTATATGTTAAAAAAAAAAAAAGAAGATAGCAGAAAGGGATTTGAAAATGAAGGGGGGGAAATCGGAGGGGGAGACGAACCATGAGAGACTATGGACTCCAGGAAACAAACTGAGGGTTCTAGAGGGGAGGGGGGCTGGGCGATGGGTTAGCCTGGTGATGGGTATTAAAGAGGGCATGTACTGAATGGAGCACTGGGTGTTATACGCAAACAATGAATCATGGAACACTACATCAAAAACTAATAATGTATGGTGATTAACATAACATAATAAAAAAAAAGAACATTAGGAAAGCATGCTCTGTATTTTAAACTGCTACAAACACATCCTTTATTCATTTATGTCTCAGAACACAAACAGAAACAAAATGTAATTAAAGAGCTAACATTATTAAGACATAGAATAAAACAACTGAAAAGAGGCATGATTAAATATCAGGATAAAAGATAACTAAAACTGGATTGTGAACCCAAATGCTTTGCTATACATTTAGGGTTCCCATCTTCCTTAGAGTATTTTAGGATTCTTTTTATCAATTCAGAAGATAATTAAGTCAAACCCTTTCTAACCAAAAAAGCACTGAGTTCGTTCTAAATACTTGGGTAAACGGGGGTTGAAGGAAAGAAATCAAGGAGGAAAAAACTAGCAGGAAGGGAAATACATTTTATGTTTATTAATCATCTACTAGATGACCGATAAAATCCGAAGAGATTTTTCTAAGCAGTCAACAGGAAATATTTTAGAGTTAAATTCTTTAAAAAATTTGGAATTAGTATATGCTAATCACTTGAAATTAAAAAAAAAATACGATGTTTTTAATGTGTGTAAAAGTATCCTGGAGTCAGTAATTGTTCAATTGTCCAGTTTTCTGTGCATGAAATTTTTAAAAGTCAGAAAACCTTTTTCTTTTCCAATATTACATTCATGCGTCCAGACTGAAAAAACAAAAACAAAAATAAAACACCTCTCCTTTGTCTTAACTAGTAAGTGAAAAGGTAGATTACAGAATTTCATTTTGAAAGCTACTTCCTCTGAGAAGCTTTCTGCTTTCCCAGACCAAGGGAAGCCTCCACAGCACTCTGCACATTCTTTTTGTCATCGTCAGCACATTTGTAATCACTACTTATTCAACATCAGGCTTCCCTGATGGACCTAGTCATCTAAAGGACATAGACTATGTTTGCTTTTCCACTGGATGCCCAGTGCCTGGCAAATGACCCGAGAAAATAAGTCACGATAATGTTTGTTTAATGAATGAACAAACCAATAACCTCACGTCCTCTTGACAAGAAGATGCATCACCTTTATTATATTCTTTCGTGTTCCCAAATAGGGGCAAAACATTTTTGCCATGGTAGGACTTATTTATTTTCTCTTTCCTTACACGTTCCCTTTGTCAAAGCCATAATTGTAACAACAAATAAATAAATAAAACAATAAAACCAGAAAAAATACTGTCACTGTTATGACCAAATGAATTACAGGCCTATCCTCAGATTAGGATTTTGTTGTTGTTGTTGTTGTTGTTGTTTTGTTTTGGTTTGTTTTTTGATGAATCATCATTGGGCAAATATGCAGGGCAATCCTGATAGAGGGTATTAGAGCAATAGTCGTGCCATAAACTTGCCACGTGACCTTGAGCACTGTTACCTGACCTTACTGAGTTTCAGTGCCTCACTTACCCAAATGAGAACTACTGCAAAGAGGTTTGGAGAAGAATGAATAGGGTACTTTACACAAGTTTTCTGAAAAGACCACACAAGGTTTTAAGCACTACTACTGACAATGTCAAGCTTTTTGGTCAGCTGGGAAAATTATTTTTTTTACTGTTAGAAATATTTCCAATGTTCAAAATTGTACTGTAAAATGGGTCACCTCATAAACATGGTAAGTAGCAATACCATTCTACCAGTTGCAAAAGGGGTATCAATCTTCAATTTTGATGGGTAATTTTTTTTTCTATTTGAAATCTTTTTTATCCTAAATGTAAAGGGACAGAATATCAAGTTAGTCCTTTAACAAAATCTTAATGTTTTATTTGCAGAATGAAACCCCTCTCCTTGTTCTGTGCACTAGAGTAAAAAAAAAAAAAATAAATAAATAAGGGACAAGAAATTCTACTAAAATTAGCTAATGGAATTTTTCACAATTGCTCAAAATCCTGGGCTTCACCTAAATATAGAAACATTTCCATTTATTTTTTGAAAACTTAAGGGATGCTGCAGACAGGTTGTTTAACTGAAAAAACATTTGCAACACTAACTCCAACTCATGCTGCTCCCATTTTTGACCACATACCAAATAAGGACAGAAATGGCCTCTTTTCAGCTTTTTAGAACTATGTTAACAAACAAGTGAAAGCAGTGATGGAATTATCAGGCTGAGAAACAAAATCACTCTCTGGGGAGAAAGAAAAAGACCCCAAATACCACGAATCTCTAAATAACAACAATCTCATGTGTTCAACTTTGGCACTGTGATTTTTTTCCATGACAGTGTTCAATATCTCGCTAAATCTGGATATCCATTTATTGGAGACAACATTCATGGACTTTTCCATTCCTGGGTACTGTCATCCCTGTTACCCGCAGACCGCCTTTCCTCACCCTGACACTCCTTATGTGTTGACTGAGTCTGTGAAGCAAATGTTACCACAAGGTCAGGGTATCCTTTTGTAATTCCTTATTTTACTATGATGGTATCAACCACTAATTTGGTATTTATTCTGTGAGAAGGGCATAACATACCTTATATCATTCCCATAATACTGTATCTATGAGTTTAGTCTATTTTTTTTTTTTTTAAGATTTTATTTATTTATTTGACAGAGAGAGACGCAGCGAGAGAGGGAACACAAGCAGGGGGAGAGGGAGAGGGAGAAGCAGGCTTTCCCCGGAGCAGGGAGCCTGATGCGGGGCTCGATCCCAGGACCCTGGGATCATGACCTGAGCCAAAGGCAGACGCTTAACGACTGAGCCACCCAGGTGCCCCGAGTTTAGTCTATTTTTATTCTGTTTTATGACAGAAGAAAAAGGCTTAGAAAGTTGAGGTAACTTGCCCCCCTGATCATGCAGCCAAGGAGCAGCAGATCTGAGACCAAGACTGGGGTCTTTCCAATTAGAAAACCTATGCTCTTAGCCAACAGAGGCCTAGAATGTAACTGAGGATGGAATGAATGAGCGCAGGTCCGTTTCTCCGGAGAGGTAGGTCATGGCGGAAGTTTTGGATTTTCACAGAAGGAACAGGCAATATGTACAACAGTTATATAATCTTGTTTAATCTTAATCCACCCTTTCAGATAGACATATTGTTGTGATTTTATTTTATTTTTTTAAGATTTATTTATTCATTCTATAGAGAGAGTTTGAGCGAGGGAGAGGGAGAATCCCAGACTCCCCGCTGAGCACAGAGCCCCAAACAGGGCTGGACCCACAAGGCCATGAGCTGAGCTGAAACCAGGAGTCAGACATTCAGCTGACTGCGCCACCCAGGTGCCCCTATTGTTGCCATTTTATAGATGAGAACCCTGAGGCTCGCAGAGGTTAAGTAGCTTGGCTGGCACCACAAAACTAATATACGATGGAGATGTGTGTCCGAGTCAGTTCTGCCTATCCCGAATCTTGTCTCCATGGTAGCTGGCTTCCCCAAGTTCTTTAAATTCCTAATTCTAGGGCCTGAGGACTGAGGCTGAGGACAGGGCCGCGTGGGCTCAGCTGTGATAACCAGAGTGTTACGGAGGCAGAGAGAGAGGAGGCCTGGCAGAGGATGGCAAGGCTTGAGGAAAAGTGACAATGTCAGTGTTTTTGAATGCCCTGTGTTCTGCTCTGCATTTTCCCTCTGTATAGTTTACATCAAGAGAAACAGAAAGACTTTTCAGTCTGTCTAACCAATGGCAGCAATTCACTAGGGGCTAAAATAGAAATCTGGGTTTTTCAGTAATGGTGAAAGAAAGCGAAGTGTGTTTATGTTATTGGTTTTTATTTTGTAATAGGATGCAGAAAACTTAAGGTACCATTTTCTAGCTGTCCCTCAAAACCACCTAAGAAATTTATAACAGACATTTATACAATTAGGGCATAAATAAGAAAATAGGGCACATTCTGGCCCTTGCTTCCACTGCCATCACTAAATTTACTTCTATTGGTTCAGTGGAGTTAAGTGACTTTCCCAAGTTTGGTTAAGTGGTAAATAATGAGCCTTGATTGAAACTTCAGCTTACCTCTAAATTTTGGAAAATAGGCCATTTCTAAATTAGGGACTTCCTCTATTAAATTCACTGCCTTTAAAATGTAGAAGTAAATTGGAGAAGGCACAGTTGCTTTTCATTGGTCAGATGATATCAAGTAAAATAATCTATAGCAAATTCTGATTCAAATGCTGATTTAAATTGTACCTATATTAGTTTGATATGTAAGTTATACCTAAGTATTAAGGGATTGAATTTACATTTGAAAATAAAATAAATTGCAGTCAAAGAAACAAAACCATAGCCGTGGGTTTTCAAGCACTACTGAATACTAGATAATGAAATATTTTGTGGCAGAATTTTTCTTGATATTCTAAGAGTGAGCTTAAATCACAAAATCCTAAAAGATATGGCCTATAGTAAAGTAGTTTCCATATGAAATTTTATTCAACAGGTAACTCTTCCTCCCTTCCTTCCTTCCTTTCTCCCCTCCCTTTCTTCTGCCTTCCCTCCCATCCACTCATAAATACCTACTAGGCATCTACTATATACCAAGTGCTAAGCCATATGCATGCTAACAATTAATGGTGAAGATAATCATGCCCAAACAGACCTTAGAACTGCCTGAACCAAAGGCTGAAACTTCAGCCTTATAAGAAATTGGACTGGGGTTTACATTTTTAAAAAGTGTCAAGGAAGTAGAAAGAGAAGGGATATAAAATATTTATAGAAGTGCGAGGGCACCTGGGTGGCTCAGTTGGTTAAGCAACTGCCTTCGGCTCAGGTCATGATCCTGGAGTCCCGGGATCGAGTCCCGCATCGGGCTCCCTGCTCGGCAGGGAGTCTGCTTCTCCCTCTGACCCTCCCAACCCTCCCCCCTCTCATGTGCTCTCTCTCTCAGTCTCTCTCTCTCAAATAAATAAATAAAATCTTAAAAAAAAAAATTATAGAAGTGGAAAATGGCTTGAGGTCTTGTTTATGAAAAAAAAACAATTAAGGAGAAGGTGATTCTTCAGATGATCAACATTAAAAACAGATCAAATGAGATATTTTTGGTGAAACACTTTCCTCAGCAGCTGACCCAGGGGAAACACTTCTCTGACAGTCAATTCATAGTATTATATGAAACTGGGAGGGTGGTGGGAGAGACACATTTATAAAGAAGCTCTTGTCTCATGACTAGTGCCAAGCATGGGTGTAAATCCGTGCTAGGTGGTTGGGAATACAAAAGAAAATGGAAACTGGTCCCTCTTTGGAGAGGCTTGCAACCAGGAAAAATCTCACCTCATAAAAACATTTCTGTAACCTATGCTGGTTAATGTTTTCTCAAGAAAGCATATCAATAGTGCTCACAACATTAAAACTGACAAACTGTCCCTCGGCATCTTTTACAAATCAAGAGAAAAACAAACATGCCTTAAATAGGGCAATCATCACTGCAGTAATCCAGAACGAGCCAAATTACAGATGTTTAAAACACAAACTTGACGGGGCACATAAAACTTGTTTCAGAAAAAAAAATGCAGAATATGGTTCTTGCCATATCAAAAAGGGATTTTTTTTTCCAAAATAGTATTATGAAAATTTTCAAAAATACCTAACAGTTGGAAGAATTTTACAATGAACACCTGGGTATCTACCACTTAGATTATGCTGGTAACATTTAAGACTTTCTTTCTCTTTTTTTCTTTCTTTCTCTCTCTTTCTTTCTTTTAAGATTTTATTTATTTACTTGACAGAGAGTGAGAGAGCACAAGCAGGGGAGCAGCAGAGGGAGAGGGAGAAGCAGGCTCCTTGCTAAGCAGGGAGCCCGATGTGGGACTCGATCCCAGGACCCTGGGATCATGACCTGAGCTGGAGGCAGATGCTTAAGGACTGAGCCACCCAGGAGCCCCTTAAGAGACTGTTTCTTAATAGGAAATTATCATATTGGACTTGAACAATGAGAACTGTGCTGTTATAGTACTATTCATCTGAATAATATTTACAGATTGTTTATTATGTTAAACCTAAATTATAAGTCTTTGTGCTTTAATATTCAGTCTATTTTAAAGGGTGGACTTTGTACAGGCAGACAAGGTGGAGTTTTTTTTCTATGTAATATAAAGAACATAGTAAATTTGAATTCCTAAATCTTGCTAAAAAATAATGATAAAGTAAATGTTAAAGATATGATCAAAGATTATGAATTATCAAAATCAATATCCATTTAAGTGATAAAATGGTCAACCATGAGGTTTTTCTCCAGTTTAGATAATATGTTTTCTCCAGTCCTAGGTAATATGTTTTCGGGATTGTTTCATACACAGTTATTCTTAGAAAATTATGAGTTCAGTCAGGTGATTAGAAATGGGATAATTGGGAATATTCCAGTTACTAATATGACACAAAATATCCTATAAAATCTGTAAATTAGGTGCTCTGTGGGAGGAGGGGAAGAGGGGGAGGGAGAGAGAGAGAGAATATCCAAGCAGACTCTGTGCTGAACTCGAAGCCCCACAAGGGGCTCGATCCCATGACCTGAGCCAAAACCAAGAGTTGGACACTTAACCGACTGAGCCACCCAGGCGCCCCTTGTTATATTTTTTTAATTAATATAATATAATATAAATGTCAAGTCTAGTTCATTAAGGACAAGAAAGAGACTCTGCGTCAGTAATAAATGAAATAGTAAATCCCAATATCAATGAATCCGTTTTTCACTTACTATTTCTGATGTGTCTATGACCTTCTCAACAATTTGATATACAAGTCAAGTTCAAATGACATCACCAGAGTGACAGAGGAAACCTAATTTTAGTCTCCATGATACTGAAAGAACACAAATAAGTACTGAATACTCTCAGCTCATGTTTAGAGTTGATACTTGAAAAGGAATCCAATCAAGGAGCATGTATTGCAGAGTGTTGTCCAAAGCTGGGGCTCTCAGGTGCTCCAAGGACTGTGGAGCATCTCAGATTCAGAAGATCAACTTTTCATGTACATTTAAGGATGTGTATTTTCAAACTCTAATACCACCTCATTACAGCAGTCCAGTGAGAATAGCAAATATAGCTATAAAAAGCATGCAGTGGCCTTTTCAAGATGTTAGTGTTAATACTTTGTTAAGGAGTGCATCATGAAGTAGTATATATACATAATGGGATATTATTCAGCCATGGGAAAGAAGGAAATACCACCATTTGTGACAATATGGATGGGCCTTGTGGGTATTATGCTAAGTGGGATAAGTCAGAGAAAGACAAATACTGTATGTTATCACTTATATGTGGAATCTAAAGAAGTCGAACTCATCAAAACAGAGAGTAAAATGGGGGTTACCAGAGGCTGGGGGTGGGGAATTAGGGGAGGTGTGGTTGAAAGGTACAAACTTGTAACACCAGTTAAATAAGTCCTGGAGATCTAATGCACAGCAGTGATTACAGATAACAATATTGTATTATGACTATCAAACTAGCTAACTGACTGGATCTTAATTAGTCCCAACACAAAAAAGAACTGACAATTATATGAAGGGATAGAGGTTTTAGCTAATGCTATAATGCAATCATATTACAATATATAAATGTATCAAATCAACATGTTAGCCACTGTAAATTTACACAATGTTATATATCAACATATTTCAATAAAAGAGAAATGCATTATGAAATTGCTAATACTAAACAGACTCTAATTACTCACGGCAAGCATTTTACAATTAAATCCAATTAATTAAAATATACACCAAAGTGCTGATAGTGCTGGCTATTAGGATTGCAGGCATTTTTAAACTTTCTTTTCTACAGTGTTCAAATTTTCTACGACAAATATAAATTACTTTTACAATAATATAAAACTAAATATAGGCTACTAGAAACTCAGATAGTAAAATTTCTTTTTTCCCCACCAGGAGTTTTTTTTTTATTTTGATTAGATTTCAACCAAAGGTCCATGAATAAAAACTTCTGAATTTATATTAACTTAAGTACGTTTTATAGTTTACACATTGCCGAGATGGTAAAGGGTCAGAGAGAGAAGTGCTGGAAAGCCAGGTAAGCATACACATCATTTAACACCTATGATGATCTGATTTAAAATCCAATGAAAAACAGAATGATGCGGTCTGCAGACATTTCACTAGAGAGGACAGAGGAGTCTGCCCCCTAGAGGTAGAAGAGCCAGGGCCAGAAAAGAAGCAAGAACGCTGCGGAACTCGTTATAAATTCCAAGAGGCTCTTCATGCCAGACTGTGAGAAAATGTTCTTCTGTGAAAAGAGCTAGATGTTTGCACAGTGCCCCCTTGTGAAGAGAGGTTCTCATGACTGTACCTTCATCCAAAGAAAGAGCCAAGAGCTTCTACTAGCCATAAAAGCATCTGCTTAGCCTTCATCATCTGATGACTGACTTCTAAACCTTACAGAAGACACATATGTGCACAGAGGTGATGCACACACAAGGTATCCTACATGTTATTAAAAGTGTATATAAATATTTCACATAGTTGTATTTTTTAATGGGAATGCTTTAAAAATAACTTCTTAAAATAGGAAATCAACATTATTTGCCCCCATTACTTCAGAAAACTTGCTTTTTTGCTCTGTTTCTCAATTTGACAAAAGAAAATTGAGTATGGAAAATTGGGAAATACATTTAAAAATCAAATATTGACTATCTTAATAATATAGAGCCATTTATTTATAAAAGGTTTGTATGAATGTGAGTACCATTTGGAAATGTATCAGTCACCTGAAACTTCATGTGAGAGCCACTGATAAGAATATTACCATCTTAGTAATGTGAAAGTGGGGGTACCTTTAGGTGTTGGAATTAACTATTCAGTTAGAATAAAAAATCTCATTCATATAAATGATTTCACTAATTTAAAAGTGTCTGAATAACTGTTCATCAGGAAAAACCAAATTCTGGATGATGTTCCGTGCAAAGGGGAAATTACTCTGAAATATGATACAATGTATATAGGAAGAGTTGTGCCTTGTTTGAGTCAAAACAGGAGAGAGAATGATTTGTTTTCACATTCAGTTTAACAACTGGTTGGAAATGAGTACAGTCTTCACATCGCCTGTTGCGGGCTACACTATGCCATAGAAGAGTCATGCTTTTGAACCCTGAGCCAAGGTAGTGAACAAGTATAAGTTAGCACAAACCACCAAAGGATGGCGTTAGGTAGCCCTCCATAATCTCCATCAGTTTTTCCAAAACCACCCCAAATAAACATATAGGGAAAGTAAAAACAATGTCCTTCCCATGCAACTGCAGATTCAAGACGAGTCCTCAAGAACCCCTTAAGTGCAATCAAATTGTCATCACTATTCAAACTACTACCATCTAGAAATTCTGCTGTAGCTTCTGCTAAAAGCTCAGACTGTTCATTGACGAGCATCATTGTGTCCATGTGGAAAACAGAAATGAAGCACTGAGGAAGAAACAAGTATGTGTAGGAACCTACCCATATTCAGATCTTGGGCAAGAGGCTTTCAAATAGGCTTGTAAAAGACTAATCCTTCCCCGTTTTATCTCCATCCCTGACATTTTACCTGATGTCCAAAAGAGTATTTCCACCTCCTTCTTCGATCTCTAATAGTGTTAGGGTAAATTCCTCCCAGGCAGACCCTGCGAAGTCTTGGCATGGGTGCTTAATTTGGAGAGGAGGTGGGGAGCTAATTATATGAAGTTAGGGCAGCGGGAAGAGAGGAAAGTCAATAAAGTGTGCATTAATAAGCTGTGGGTAAATGGACCTCAATCTTCTTGGGAACTTTCCAAGTGGTATTGACATGCCTTGGATTGTCCCTCTGCAGAATGTGAAACTTGGGGTGTACTAACATTCCCTAGTCCCTCAATGCATGCAGGTTACCCCTGGGAGCACTTAGTCACAAACCCTTCTAGGCAGCCCACACACAGTATAGCAAGCTCCTTTGAACTGGAGAAGGTGTTCGGATGCCTCAGATGAGAAGCTGACCTGGTACACAGAAAGCGGCCCTCACACACACAGGGGAACTCTGGGGTCGGTCAATAAGAGATGGGGTGGGGCTTGAAGCCTCTACCACAAAGAGGACGCTCAAACTTAAGATGCCCAAACTGAATTTCTAGTTCATGTCTCCATCATCCCATCACTAAACCTACTCTTCCCTTGTTCTTTCCCCAACTCAGCAAATGAAAGCACACGTTTTTAATATTTTCAGGCTAAAATCCTTGAATCATCTTTGGCTCACTTACTTTTCTCTTACCCCATGTGAAATTCCATCACTGAATACTGTCAGCTCAGTTTTCAAATTATAGCCAGAATCGGTCACTTCTTACCAATTCCACTGCCACTACCTTGGCCCAGGTCACCATTGTCTCCTGCCCAAATTACTGCAATGGCTTCTTAACCCTTTCCCCTGCTTCTGCCCTTGCTCCAAGGCCATTCTTCACAGAATACCAGACTACTCAGAGTGACCCTTTGAAACGGTATATCACTTCTCTCAAAACCTCTAGTAGTTTCCCACTTCACTTGGCATAAAATCCCAACTCTTTACCATGGCTTACAGAAACCCTTTCCTATCTCTCTGACCTGTTTTCCTTCTCCTCTCCCTTTTGCTTACTTGCTTCTACCCATACTGGTCTTTTTTTTTTTTTTAAATTGATCTTTTTCCTAATCCTTGAACACAAGGTAGCTGCTTCTACCTCAGGACCTTTGCACTTGCTAATTCCCTTCCTGAAATGCTCTTCCTTCAGATATCTGCAGAGTTCTTTCATTTTGTTAAGATCCAAATGTCAGTTTAATACAGAGGACTACCTATTCTATTTGATCTAAAATAGCACTGCCATCACTCTCTTTCTTTCCTCTGCATGATTTTTCTTGATAGAACTTAGCATCATGACATAGTTATTTTGTTTATGTTTGTGTATTTTACATTGCTTATTCCCCTACAAAAAAATAAAGTTACACACACACACGAAGAGACTCTGCTTTTTTCACTTCTGCATGCCAGCAACTGGAATAGGGACTGTTAGTGGTAGGGGTCCAATATATATTTGCTTAGTGAATGAAATCACTGATCTGATAGCCATAGGAGATAAATATTGATACATATTAATCAAATATTTATCAAACACTGTGACTGCTATTGTCCTATAGTAAGTATAAGCAGCTGAGGCTCTTTAGAAGCAAGATACAGCCAGTGCATGAGGACACAAGACACATCCAGTGCATGGTGAAATCAGTGGCGTTCAGAGGGGAGGTTATTATAGACAGTGATAGCTAGGAAAAGGTAGGAAAGAAAGGCTGAGACTGGACTGTGAAAAACTTTGAATGTTATGTTAGGAATGGGGAACTTTGTTCCATTTAGAAGTGAAACGGCCTCCAAAGTTTCTGAGCAAGGGAGTGAAATAATGAAAGAAGAATTTTAGAACCATTAATATTTTATTCTATTCCCATAGGGATTTGAGCAGGAAAGACTGGAGTCAGGGAGACAGTGTCATGAATTTTTTCCCTCTCAAATCCTCCTTTTTCTCAATATCCAAGACATTGACATACATAATAACCATAGTTAAAAAAACCTCACCTGTATAGTGGTATAATTGGTACACAAAATATGCACATATTTGATGTATACAATTTGATGGGTTTAGACATACACATGCATTCATGAAACTATCACCACAATCAAGGTAACAGACATATCTCCATCACCTCCACAACTCTTCTTGGGTCTTGTTGGTTTTGGATGCATGTGGGGGGGGGGTGCGGTGGGGGTAATTACACATTACATGAGCTCTACCATCTTAAATTATCAAGTGTACCAACACAGCATTGTTAACTATAGGCACAATATTGCACAGTAGATCTCTAGAACTTACTCATCCTTTCAACATAGTTTTTATACTGCTGTATCATTCCATACTTTTCATATTAAGTTAGGAAACTTTTTGTCCTTACTGGGAACGTTAACCTTAGCTGAAAAAAGATCTGTCCGTAGTTTCCCTGGACTTTTAACATGAACTTACTACAGGTGTGAAAAAATCTTAGATCCATTCTCCTTCAAGTTATCTGAGAACTAATAAATAAGGCAGTGAAAAAAGATAAGGCTGGACATGAATGAATGTGCTATGGTTTATCTGGTGAGATATGGAAACGAGTAAATGGAAATAAACATGTCAAAGGCGTCTATGGTGAATGGCAAGTATTCTTCACTTCTTTAATTTTTTTCTTATCTAGGGCATAATACACACTATAGTCTCCCTTTCTCTCTGAAGGAGTGCTGAGAATAAAATGAGAGCAATATGCTCAGTGTCTACTGGGCTGCGAACTTCTGGGGCAATGTATCCCTGGGACTGCCCAGTGCGGTAGGAGCTAAGTAAACATATGTTAAATGAATCCCTCCAAATCTTTATAAGATAGATTCCAGGGGAATTTCATTATTTACCTCTAAATTCTGCTATTCCTTCTTCTAATGAATATTTAATTCTGCTCTATTCCAGAAAGGATTAAAAGCTTCTCTATTTTCTTTGGTAATTAGTTTAGATAAGCCATATCATCCATTTCTCCACATACCCAATGGCCAATAGCTAATACTTAAATATTTATAGCTTTGTTTGCACCTTGCTATGTTTGAGAACATTTCATATATATAAACCAGTAAGTATCACTTGAGGATAATAAGCTAGCAAACTTAAGAATGTCTGACATATCTTCATAAACAATTCCAAATGGCTGATTCTGTCAGTTTATGTTAAAAGACAATTTGGTTCAAAAATTAAAAAGAAAAAGAAAATTGTATGTAGAGAAAATTAAGTCACAAAATTGTTTGATGGAATTAGCTAGTCTCAATTCCATCTCATCACATAGTTCTCATTCTCTTAGGTACTAGGGATTAAAGGCTCTGAGGAAAATGTTAAATAGTTCATAGTGCATTAAGAAAAACAATTATTCCATGTAGCTCAAACTTTGTGCCTTTGCTTAGGCCACGTTCACCCTTCCAGATATCTTTTTACAAAATAAAAAAGGAAAAAAGCTACATTTTTAGCACATCATTCCTGCTACTAAAAGAGTCACAAGGAAAAGTTGAATTGAAACTAGTGACAAGCTTTTGCTTTGTTACATGATTGTGGCATTTTTTGTCAGTATTATTTATGGGACTCCTTCCAATATTTAATGCAAAGCCATCCTGTGGAATTTTGTGTTCAGAGCGCAGTCCGGTGTGGCATTCTCCAGGCTCCTGTTTCTATCTCCAGCCCTAGCCATACACATTTCCCTGAGGTCCATTTTAAGGAAAAGCAAGGGCAGAAAGCAGATGTTGAAAGGAGAAAAGGGTGAGGGCGATGTGCATGTGTGCACATGCTCATGTGTGTTTTGCATGTGGCCTGCTTTACCACAGTCCAGGGAGCTTCTGGGGAAGTCCTGTGCTCAATCTCAGCACCACTGGCCTTTGCAGCAGGCTTTTGCTTCCTTGGTCTGCTTCCCAGGCCTCATTCCCCTCTTCCTGCCCCGGGGCACGGCAGCTCACCCACAACACAGAAGCAAGACAAATTAGCTTATCCCACAAGGTTGAAAAGGTGACTGCGGTTAAGAGGCTGCCTTCAGCTCAGGTCATGACCCCAGGGTCCTGGGATCGAGCCCTGCATTGGGCTCTCTTTGGCGGGGAGCCTGCTTCTTCCTCTCCCTCTGTCTGCTGCTCTGCCTACGTGTGCTCTCTCTCTCTCTGTTAAATAAATAAAAAATCTTAAAAAAAAAAAAAGAAAAGGTGACTCTACTGATGTACCTGCCGAATAATCAATAATTCATTTAAATGCATTTTCTGATGCATAAAATAACATATTTTTCTTATAACTGGCTAATTTTTACCAGCACTGACCTAAGAATCAGACCCAAAAAAGGGCTGTGAGATGTTGAAATCATTTTCAGTTTGAATAACATTTTTTATGACTATATAAATGATGAATGAATATAGAAAATTTGGAAAATGAAAAAAAGTAAAAGAAGAAAAGAAAAATCATTTATATCCAGAGGTAATTGTTATAAATCTCCTGGCTCATTTTATTCCTTATTTTTATGTGTATACACATAAATTTATCCATCTAAATTTAACATCTGATTGAGATTTTAGTATATATGATTTGGAATTCTGCTTTGCATTTCATTTTATCCTATAAACAATTTCCCATATCACTTAAAGTTATTTGAAAATCTTTTTAATGGTTGATAAGACTCTACTGGCTGAGTCTAATATCAAAATTTATTTAAATGTTAGCTTATCTGGAAAACTTAGAATATATGCAGCTTTTCAATAATATAAGTACTTGTGTGGCAATAATTCAGTGTAAATCTTTTTATTATCTCACATTACTTCCCTAACCAAAATGCCTATAAGCAGAATTACTAGAGAAAGGGTATGAGCATTTTTGAGACTTGAGGTCTTGAAGAGTTTTAATCATTTTTATGGAATAAAACCCTCCAACTAGTTCAAAAATCAATGGAACACACTATATTTGTACACATTATTTTCTTATGACTTGTTTTTAAGATTAGAAAAAATAAGGTAATTGAAGATAACTTGTTTTACTGCCAAAAGGACCCATACCACATGAAAATCAGAACCTACAGCAATTAAAAAAATGATTCTTCTAAGATGGGAAAAAAATTCCACTATATAAATCTGTAAGTTTGGCCACATTGCATGAAAAGGTCAAAAGCAAGCATTAAAAAAAAAAAGACATATGGCTGTTATTACAGCAACACACAGTTGGTCAACCACTTCAAGATCTTGCAGCCTCAGGCGGCCATTTCTGACAAATTATGCACACTGAGGT
The DNA here is from genome assembly GCF_011800145.1 of Mirounga leonina. Classification (NCBI taxonomy): domain Eukaryota; kingdom Metazoa; phylum Chordata; class Mammalia; order Carnivora; family Phocidae; genus Mirounga; species Mirounga leonina. The sequence goes on from NW_023270426.1 coordinate 34,967,388, forward strand.
CACATTGCTCTCCTCGAGGCAGTTTTTCATAATTGTAGAGTTCTGTTTACAAAAATATCCTTACTTAAAAATATCCTTTTGTGCCCTCTAGTGTTTAAATTCATCAGAGCTTTTGAGAAATGTATTTCTTATTTCTAAACTACAGTTGAACACTGTTTCATTCCTATTTACACAAAGGGTTAACCTCTATTAGGAGATGGCCAAAATACATACCTTTCCAAAAATTTTTTAATTTGCTTAAAATTTTTCATTTCAAGGGGAGTTAGAGCAGGGGCTGGAAACCTGCCACAGGGCAAATCCCCCCCACCTCTTTCTGTAAATAAATTTTTCCTGGGATGGCCCTGGCTCATTCATTACACATTGTCTGAAGATCCTTGCATTTACTTTAACGGCAGAGTTGAGTAGTTACTTCAGAGAACTTCTGTCCTGCAAAGTCTAAAATACTTACTATCTTGCCCTTCACAGAAAAACTTAGCTGACCCATGGGCTACAGAATTTCTCTGATACTTAGATTACTAGAAAGACAGAAAAAAATACATATATTTTCCTAAAGATGTCATGGCATTTTACATGTCCTTTAATTCTAATTTTTTCCATCAACTACTGAAATACTAGTTAAAATGAAGAGAGCTGCAGGCCAATTAGCTTTGTGGTTCAAGTGCCAAATGGATATTTTCTCAGTGAAAACATCTGCAAGTCCTGGCTTTTTGTAAGATCTACTCAGGGTGATAATATTGACTCCATCATGACTTTGACATTGATAACGATTATACTGGTGAAAATATAATGAGATCAAAGTTCTCTACCCCTCAAGGCCAGGGGCCCAAGAACATTTTTAACAACTGAGCTATATCAACTCTTATTGATTAGGTGGAACTTAAAACTAGGAATAGATTTAGTGTTCCCACCTCTGTTTATTTTTATTTTTTTTATTTTTTTATTTTTTTAAAGATTTTATTTATTTATTTAAGACAGAGAGAATGAGACACAGAGAGGGAGGAGGGTCAGAGGGAGAAGCAGACTCCCTGCCGAGCAGGGAGCCCGATGCGGGACTCGATCCTGGGACTCCAGGATCATGACCTGAGCCGAAGGCAGTCGCTTAACCAACTGAGCCACCCAGGCGCCCCTGTTTATTTTTAGACATTTAATAATAAAGCTTACAATAACCTTTAAAGCCCATACAGTCTGTTAAAAAGAAAACCACAGGCCCCAAATGGCATCACTTGGGCGGAGGCCCCAAACTGGGGCTTCATACAAAATCCAATTGCAGTTTCAACCTGCCCGGAAATAATGGTCTTAACCAGACAGTCAGGAAAATTCTGATGGGGACCAAAGAGTCCACCACTGGGAACCTCTGAACCTCTTCATCCCCCAAGGGAAGATGAGGTAAACTGCATGATAAAACCCTCTGCTCTTCTCCCTAAGGGAAAGTGACCTTGCCGGGAACAATCCTTTTCTTTTGTTAATATCTTTCTTGCCTCATCCTTCTATAAAAGCCTTCCATTTCGTACAATTCCTCAGAGCTCCCCTCTACTTGCTGGGTGGACTGCTGCCCAATTCATGAATCATTTAATAAAGCAATTAGATCTTCAAATTCACTCGGTTGAATTTCGTTTTTTAATAAGTCATCCTACAATAAACATACCATTTATAACTAACATGGAGTTTACTTCAGTTATGTGCTTCGTTCAATCTCACACAATCCCATCCTTCATATATGAATGAAAGCACAGTGCACAATAAGAAGGACATAGACCTATGGAAGCAATTTAACAGGCTGCCTTCCTTCCCCAGTTCAAATCCCACATCTTAAGTGCCTCTGGTATTTTATCTTCTCTTTTGTGTATCTAGAAGCTTTACTGAAATTTCCTTCCTCTTTTCTGAAATGGTTAATATGTTGTTCATTAGAGGGGTTTTTTTTTTTTTTTCTTTTTTCCTTTCTCACATGGTTTCCAGGGGTGGATCTATTTTATTGTTTTCTAACTTAAAATTTGACTTTGGTTCAAAATGGTACAGCCATTCCTTTTTCAGAGATACAGATCAGCAATAGCCTGGCCAGAAATTTTGCATGATAATAGAAGAAAACACAAAACCAAGGGCTTAGAAGAGTGAATGAAAACAGCTTCTGCTTGATTGCCTGTGCTCAGGAAGAGGCATCTTATTCTTGGGACACACATTCACAGCCATCGTACATTATATGCCTGGAGCTGAAGGTCGCTGCCCTTCTCAGCTTTACAGACTCCCACTGCATGCATATTCTTCGCTCTTCTTATATTTCCCTTATCCCCGATGCAATCCCCCTCCTTGTATCCGACACAGAAACCCAAATACATACCCTGCACAGGCTTACTTTATGGAATCACAGACTAAAAACACCTGAATCAAATACCTTAAACCCATAATGTCACCTTCAAAAATTTGCAATAACGACAGAGACAAGAACAAGAAAAAAATGCAGGTTGAAACGTGTCATCTCCCATGCCCCATGTTAAAAGCAATTAAAATAAAATGCAAGAAAAAGTGACATCATACCTCTATTCCATAAGCAAAATAAATGATTTCCAAACTTACCTGCAAAAGAAAAGAAAAAAGCAGTAAATCTCAACTCAGAGTGCATTTTAATTCATTTTTCTCTAGTAAATAGGCAAAATTGTCATCCTAAACACAGTTCATTCTTAATTCTCACTGGGAATCATTCTTTGTAAATGATGCTTTCTAGTTCTTGTAAGATGCCAGTAGGGCTGCTGGTGACATTCGCTACAGACCAATTGTCGCTATGAATAGAAACACTTGCGGTATTTAGTCTGAACCTGGCAGGTGAATTTTTAGACCAAAAACTTAGACAATTTCCTGGACCCGGGAAATCCGTGTGTTACAAGACATAGTTTTGGGAGTCAAATGCAGACAGCGGGGCAAATGGTTTTAGAGTCAGAACAACGTGAAGTTAAATCCCAGTTCTACTACAGCCTGATAACTCAAGTCATTTTACACTCCTTAAGTCTCAGTATTCTCATCTGTAAAGCGTGAATGTTGTATTTAACTAACTGGATTATTCTAAGCATTAAATAAAGTCATGTTGTAGAAGCTCAAGAAATACAGTCTTTTTGCCTTCCTATTACACTTCACTTTATGCCAATACTTTACAGAAAGATAGTGTTTTGTTCAGTACATGCCCTTATTTTATTTTTTATTTTATTTTTTAAAGATTTTATTTGACAGAGAGAGAGGGGGAGAGAGAGAGCGGGGGGGGAGGAGTTGGGGAGAGGTAGGGGGAGAGGCAGAGGGAGAAGCAGACTCCCCGCTGAGCTGGGAGCCCCATGCAGGGCTCTGTCCCAGGACCCTGGGATCATGACCTAAGCCGAAGGCAGCTGCTTAACTGACTGAGCCACCCAGGCGCCCCTCCATGCCCTTTCTTTTAAAACTCTCTATTTAATTATGGATTATATGAGCACATATGGTCAATTTGCCACCACTGATCACAAGTTCATTGTTTTTAGATTATTGGTGCAATTCCTCTCCTCTATTAACATGGAGTAGAAACCATTTTATCTATTAAAAGCAGAAATAGATATAACTTTCCCAAACTGTTGCATAGAATACTCATTTTTTAGATGTTAAGTGTTTCAGTTGAATAATAAAAATAAGGAAAAGACTACAGAATCACCTAATTTGGAAAATATTGGCTTGACAGTTTTAAAGAAAAACAGTTTTATTGCAGGACTTCTAAAAGCTTTGGGTAAATTGATTGGAATGTGACTACTCTAGAAGGTGAAGAACATGTGCAGAATAATCGAACCATTCTATCCCGGACACCAGTGAATATCAGAGTAAGTCATCTTTAAGACTACTACTTGGGAATTACAGCACAAGGCATCTTTTTTTTTTTTAAAGATTTTATTTATTTATTTGAGAGAGAGAGAATGAGAGAGAGCACATGAGAGGGGGGAGGGTCAGAGGGAGAAGCAGGCTCCCCGCCGAGCAGGGAGCCCGATGCGGGACTCGATCCTGGGACTCCAGGATCATGACCTGAGCCGAAGGCAGTCGCTTAACCAACTGAGCCACCCAGGCGCCCCAGCACAAGGCATCTTAAACTAAGTTTTATACCAACCACAGTGTTTCTATTACTCCTACAAGAATTCTCTTACTAACTGGAGAGGTAAAATAAATTGCTTGTTTAGTTTGAATAAGTTGCTTGAAAAACAACGTAACTGTACTGAGGAATAAAGCATGTTAACTCACTTTTAGGTGAGTGCTTTAGCTAGCATATCAAACTGCCTACTAAATTAAAATTAACCATATTTTGAATTTTGATCATTTCATGTAAAATTTCCTTTCCCGGAATACTATACAATAGAAGTCAACTTCCGACCATCCTGAGATTTGGTCAAGCAATCCTGTGTATATTTTATTTTATTTTTAATTTTTTAATTTTTTTAAAAGATTTTATTTATTTATTTGACAGAGAGAGACACAGCGAGAGAGGGAACACAAGCAAGGGGAGTGGGAGAGGGAGAAGCAGGCTTCCTGCGGAGGAGAGAGCCCGATGCGGGGCTCGATCCCCAGACCCTGGGATCATGACCTGAGCCAAAGGCAGACGCTTAACGACTGAGCCACCCAGGCGCCCCATATCTGTGTATATTTTAAAATCTATCTTACTACCACAGTGGGTTATATGTAGGATCTGATATTTGAAGACTCTGGCCCTGAGGGCCAGTGCAGGGCTTATTTCATTCCGTTTACCACAGTTCACGAAGTGTTGACATAATCCACCCTTAAAATACGAGATCAGTTGTTACTCACATATGGAAATAAAATGAAAAATGGAGCTTTTCCATGAACTTTACACTGTCCAGCACTCTGCTGATCATCCAGGTCAATTCAAGAAGTATAGCCGGAGTACCTGCTGTGTTTGAAGTACTGTGATCAGCACTATAGGATTCTGCTACCTTTACTCAAACTGCCTAGGAAATCGATTCTACTTTCAGCTGTTCGTAAATGCGACAGACAGTGTAATCCGGGGCTGCTCACCTGTTCCCGGTTTGCTACTCTATCTGCTCTCCCTGCTGAGAAACATTGTTTGTTATTGTGCTTTTCCTGGGAGTCCGTGTATGATGTCACTGCCTCTTTTTTAAGTCTTTAATTGTTTTGTGTTCATTTTAAGGAAACCCACTAAATCAAGTTAATATTAAAGGAGTACCACTCATTAAGAAAAAAAACATAAAATCTATCTTTGTATCTCTAGTTCAGCTTCTGCCAAAATGTTTTCTAAGAAGCACCAACTCCATTAGATATTCTGAAAACAAAAAGTTCCATCTTTAATGAAGTTTGAGATATTTACATGGTATCTCTTTCTTGGAGATTTAAAATATTTATTCAGTCTGTTAAAGACTTCGGGAAACTTCCAGTAATGTATCAGTTTAACTTTGTGAATCTCAGCTTATTTGACCATAGAACCATTTTGTGTGTTGCCCCTGTTACTATGATACGGAACTAGCATTCCACAGAACCTACTTTAGGATATACTGACTTAGGCTACTTAGGGTTTTTGATCTTAAGAGATGAAAACATAAACTACTATAAATGTTGAAGGAAAAAAATAAAGAGTCCCAGTGGTCCTGACTAAGAGAGGTGATTTTTGTGAATGCACCCGGTTTCTTAATGAAAAAGGATGAGGGAATAGAGAACTAGCAGTTTGGCTGTATTTATGTACTTAGGGTAGCATATGGCTCAGGACCCTTTGCTCAAATGTATCAACCTCATAGTATCATGGCTTAATTTACCCATGATTGTGGGTTCAAGGCTAAGCTGTAATTCCAAAATACGTCTCTTATTTTGGATAGAAGAACATCAAGGATCTTTGACATATCATGAATGATATGAGCTTAATATCAAAATTTTATTTTTGTTGATATCAGGCACATTAAGAAACTAAAAACTATAAATAATAAGATTTAGCTTAAAGACTCAAACAATATAGCAAAAAATATTTCATCATGATTTTGTCTATTTTATGAAATTGTGTGATCATGGGGTTTTGGGGATAAAGAGATAATGGAATCAAAATTTAGTTTTCAACCCCAAACCTTCCAGATCTTCCTTGTGTATTACGTATTGTAGGAATTTAAAGTATGAAGTCCACGGGCGCCTGGGTGGCTCAGTCGTTGGGCGTCTGCCTTCAGCTCAGGTCATGATCCCAGGGTCCTGGGATCGAGTCCCACATCGGGCTCCTTGCTCGGCGGGAAGCCTGCTTCTCGCTCTCCCACTCCCCCTGCTTGTGTTCCTGCTCTCGCTATCTCTCTCTCTGTCAAATAAATAAATAAAATCTTTAAAAAACGTAAAAAAATAAAAAAAAAATAAAGTATGAAGTCCATGAGCAGGTTCTTGAGTAAACTGCAGAGGAGTTGGTGAAACATCTGAAATTATATGCAAAATTGTGTGTATATTTGCATTTCTCAAGGGAGTGGAATGATAGATTTAATCAGATTTTCAAAGCACCCCTAAACTTCCAAAAAGTGATAGATGATTTGAAGAGATAATCTCTAAGGGCTCTTTTTCTTTTCTGATCTTTATAAGATATTTTATGGATGATGTATAAGTCATGTTTTGATATTTAGTACTTTCTTTGCTGGGATCCTCATTTTGAGACATTCAAAAAATTTAAAAAATACTGTAAAGACTACAATTAGTCTATGGGAATTGGTTAAAATATGCTTAGTTATATAAAATTTTAATATAATTTTTTTTCATTTTGCTTATCTAAAGATCTTATTTGAGTGAGAAACTGAATTGCCCACAAGATGGCTCTCCATAATCTTAGATATATGAATTTCCCGAACCAGTTTCTCACAAAGTGATTTCTAATGTCTTCTCTTCCCTTAAAAATCTTATATTTGCAGTAAGTCATTCTCTCTTTTATTCCCAAGCTTGAAAATCCAGCAATGCCTAACAAACCATTTATTAATATTTTTTTGCGTGAACAGTTTAATTGAACAGATGTTTCAGACATTCATGAATCACTCACTGCATTATTATTACATTATTATTTATCTGCTACATACATAGCCTGGTACTATGCACAGCTGGTAGATTTAAAAAGAAACAGAAAGAATTAAAGTTTAAAAAGCAAATCATGGTTCTCATGTTTGAGGGAAGGTAAGATTTTCATACCAAAACATTTCAGAGAACATTTAGATGAAAACTGATTGGTAAAGACAAATTATAGAAGTACAAAGAAGAGGAGACATCAATGAGGGGTTCAATTAGATAAAAGACCTTAAGAGGTTAGTTTGGCCTATAAAGAACCGCAAACTTCATATGAGAAGAAGGTAAGGGGGAAATATTTCCGAAAGGGCAAATAGAACAAGAAAAAAATTGGAATTATGTGGTCATCCATACAAGAAAATGGCCTCTCCGTAGTTAAGACTGGGTGAGTCATAGAGTGTTAAAAGTCATTCCAAGGGGAAAGAAAGGCAATTAATATTCATTGAGGACATACTGCATTGTGATTAAATGATCCCTCTACTATGACAATATATGTGCCTCTTATTAAATACTGTAACTGCGGTGCTATATTTGGAAATTTTGAGGGTAGGTGGTTCTTTCCGAATTGTTGTAGTAAATTGCAGTATACAATCACCAGAGCAAAAGAAAGATCCTTAGCGGAAAACCCAGAATTAAGGAGATGGGCTGTAAGTAAGCAGAAAAGGAGACTAAGCTTTTCTGTCTTGATTCTGGATGTCTTGCATGCAGATGTGTCTTTTAGAACTCTCTCTTGGGGTAAGGTTAAAAATGGCTTCTGCTGCCCAGTGTGGAGTGGGGGCCAGAAGGAAAACTTTCCTAAGGGACTGAATTTGAGGAAAATATGTCCTATAAGAACTCAAATTCTCTAGTTTCATGGTATTTTGATTTCACATACTTCCTTTTGTCAGCGAAGTCTCGCTTAAAAATGTCTGCTTTGTCTTAGCTGCTGATACCAAAGAGAGGAGGTTTGTTTGTTTTTATCCATATTTGGATCAAATTGGGTTAGGAGGAGCAATCTCTGTCTCTCCAAAGGATGACGATAGTGACAACAAAAAATTAGAAAGGAAAAAGAGTTCATCCTAAGGGAAAGAGAGTTGAGGCATGTGGTCTAGCTACTTCACTCCAAATTGAGAATTTCCCTCCATTCCAACCTTGAACTTCAAACTTAGGTGTCAAAAGGTCTACTCAACATCCCCTTATAAACATCTTAATTTAATATGTTCATAACAGAACTTCTAATCTTCCCTCTCCAAGCCTTCTTTTTCTTTTCTTTTTTTTTTTTAAAGATTTTATTTATTTATTTGAGAGAGAGAATGAGAGAGAGAGAGCACATGAGAGGGGGGAGGGTCAGAGGGAGAAGCAGACCCCCTGCTGAGCAAGGAGCCCGATATGGGACTCGATCCCGGGACTCCAGGATCATGACCTGAGCCGAAGGCAGTCGCTTCACCAACTGAGCCACCCAGGCGCCCCCAAGCCTTCTTTTTCTAACACCTTGTCCCATCTCTGTTTTTGGCAACTCCATTCTTCTAGTAGCTCAGCCCAAAACTTTGGTCAGCCACTATCATTTCTTATGATAAAGCGCCCTCCTTGGACTCTACTCCTTCCTTTTCTTCCAAATTAGTAGTCAGAGTGATCCTGTTAAAACCTGTTCAAAGCTCCTTTCTAGCTTATTGTTTCACTCAGAATTAAGGCCAAAGTCACTAAGAGCCACAAAGCCCAATAGGATTTTCCCACAATCTGCCTCCCAGCCCTGCCCCATAACCCCGTTATGTTTCATCTCCCAACTTTGTCTCCTCTTGATTTCTACTTTGCTACTTCCCCTCAGCCCTAGGGCCTCCTTACTGTTCATCATGGCAGCAATACTCCCTCTAGGACATTGCCTAAGACACTCTTTCCTCACATATCAACCTCCTTCATGTATTTACTGAAATGCCACCTTTTCAGTGACATCTTTCCTAACCACCCTACTTAAAATTTTACTACATGCACACATACTCAAGAACCTCTTTTCTCATATACCTTTCTTCTAAGCATTTATCACAAAATCATTCTTAATCTTTTTTTTTCTTTTTCCTCTAACAAGAAGCATCATGAAGGTAGAATTTTTGACCGTTTTGTTCCGTGTTGTATCTCCTCTAGCACATAGACTAAAGTTCAGTAATAGAATTCCTTCAATAGATATTTATTGAATAAACTTTTTCTTTAAGTCTTGATTTCTGTGTTCTGAAAAATGAGAAAATCTGCCAACACTGGCCTGTGTTTCCACATGGCAACAACCGGTAGGGGTTTAGACAGATGTAGCTACATCGGCAGATGAGGATGTACTTTCCCATTGGCCAGGATCGCCACCTGTGTGAGTTGTGCCCTCTGCGGGGAGAGCTCTGATAGAGAGTGACAGGATCCAGTGTCAGTGTACCAGCTGGGAGGCGGTGGGTGGGACTGATGTAGTGAGCCTGGATACAGACATGCTAGTGGTGTCTATTGTCCAAGTCCGGGCAGGAATGCGTGAGGACTTGTGTGAGGGTAACATGGTGCAGAATGAAGGACAGAGGGAGCCAAGTTTGAAGGAAAGGTGAATCGAACTTGCGGATGGATTGCATTTGGAAATGAAAGAAAAGTGAGGAATGATGACTGAAATTTCTAACCTGGTGGATTAGGAGAATGGCAACCGCTGATGTTAAAAGAGAATTTGGAAAAGAATCAATCTGGGAGATCAGAAGGCCTACAAATGCAAAACAATATAGCGATCTCAATGAATATAACTTGAGTTTGATGCTACAGATTCAAAGGTATTTGATAACAAAAATGGACTTTGAGATCAATGTCAGAGATGAGGACTCAGGATTCGATTTTGCATACTGTTTATATACTACCTATGAGGAGGCACGTTATTGTAAAGACTATCTCAAGAATAGAGTATCTAGAACAAGAGATAAAAAATCAGGGACAGAAGAGAAGATTGCCAATTATAGGTCAAGTGGTTAGAATGAGATCTAAAGGTGAAACTCCTCTCCTTCCCCGCACCAAAAGCACAGACTTACACAAACCTAAGTGTCAATGATTGAGTGTGTTGAAGGCTGCCATTTCCACACTCTGTGTGTGCCCACACTTCCCCCACTCCATATCCAGGATAATCTCACTGTAGCTAAGACAAATTATAAATGACACCATGGATATCTGAAAAGCTTCCCTCCTTCCTCTTTCCTGACTTTGCATTTCCAAACCATATATACTCTGTGGAAATCTCTGAATAAAGAGAAAATAGTTCTACGTGCTGGCTTTTAAGTTATTTAAAAAGAGACTGGTTATTTTTAACTCAAATGCCATGTGAAATTCTTCTTCAACAAAGGGCATATACCAGGTCCAGCACCACGAGTCTAACAGGTGGTCTGGTTTCCTTCCCTTTCCTCTGAAGCTTGAATAAAGCTAACATTGTATCATTCCAGAAAATATGTAATTTAATTAAAAGTGGAAGGAAAAAGTGATGAAAAGTTTTCCTCAAGCTCTTTCAAGCAAGTTCAATCTACATAGGTTGGAAATATTATTTTTACTCTGTTATTAAGGGACATTGCCTTGTGGGGCTTAATGTTTCAGATTTGGGATACTCATTTCTTTGGATTGAAGGTATCGTGAGGTATTTTCCATCCTTAATGCTCAGAAGTGGCTTCCTTTGAGTTGCTAAAATATAGTCTGTCATTTTGGCTGCCAAACAGACCCACAGAGGCCTGCTATTTGTATTGGCAGATAAATGACAGCAGATGGAATCAAGCATGCATCCTGTCTCCTTGGCAAGCTTGCAGCCTTAGAAAAAGGGATGTGTCCCCGAAGCATTATGCAGGTTGTTCGACTAGCATCACTGTCACTGTCCAAGCTGGTGAAAGGGAAATTGGCAAAGCACTATACATAGTAGGCACACCGCCACCCTCACAATTCCTGGAGGCATTTTTCCTCACTCACATCTTGTCTTTTTGCCGAGGGCAGGCTTCTGGGCCAAGATGTCTTGCCATCCTAGAACTTTTTTTGCCCAGTGTGTAGAAAGATCATTAATATTATCATGAAAGTATGTGCTGCCATTAATATTCCATTAGGTGCTATCAGTGTATTAGGAAACAAACACAAAAGGTCTTAATTACAACTTACTGGGCATATGCTGTACTATCAGCTTACCACGCTATACAATCACCTTTTTTATTATTATTTTTAGAAATAACAAACAAAAGTAAACACTTTTATAGTGCTTATCATAAACAAGGCATAGTTCCAAGGCTCTCACAAATATTAGCTTTTAAAATCCTTACAGCAACCTTATAAGCTTAGCATTGCCAACCTCATCTTAGATATAAGAGAGAACTATAACAACAGTTACTGCTTATACTAACCCTAGTGATAATGATGGCTGACATGAGTGTTTACTAAGTGTTCGGCACTAGTATATGGATGCATGTTATATATATATGTGTATATATGTATATATAAAAGTATATGTATATATTCATATGCATGTGTACATATGTATATACGTGTAGATAGTATGTGAATACATATATATGAAATATATGCAAACACACACACACACACACTCTTTTAATTCTCACAATAACACTGAGTTTGGCATCATCATTTTCATTTAGAAATGAGGAAACTAATAATAGTAATAATAAATAATGCTAATAATAGTAATAATAGCTACATATCAGCATATTAACATCTGCAACACAGATATTATCTCATTTTGTTTTCGGAGAGGTCGACATTACATCCTGGTTCTAGAGATGAGGAATCTTTAAGAATTTAAGGACAAATAACGAATAAGTGGGGGCTGGGTTTTTATATTAGATAGAGTCCAAAGTTGACTCCTTCACCAGTATGCTAGACCACAGGCAATGCATTCTGGAAACACAGAGTGAGTGAGACACGGAGTTAATACAGAGTGAAGGGTGTTTTACAACATATTACATCAATTGGAAAATGCAATTTAAAATCTGTTTTTTGAGGGCCCACTCTGTGCAAAACTAAGAGCTAAGCCATGGGAGAAATGCAAGATGAAAATAATGCACGGGCCCCACCTTCGTAGGAACTTGGGATCCTATAGGGATAGAGATATGCATGTGAATAATGCAAGAGAGTGACTGAAGGGGGCAGAACTGTGAGGGGAAGTGAGAGCTGAACTCTGTGCTGGAATGCCAGGCTTATGGTGCAGAACGCCAGGGTATTACACTAAAATACTCGAATTTCTCACTGGGCTATTTGTCTCTCTCTATTGACTCCATTTACATTTAGCTCTGCTGATGTTGCTCTTGCAGCCGCTGGTTTTCTCAATTAACAGAAAAGAGAGGGAACAGTGGGAGGCCATTGGTTCTTGCTGCTCAGCAACGGAACTGCGCTGCTCTGGATGCTGTGTGGTTCGGTTTGTTTACTGCATTGTTGACACACCTGGCTTTCAGGAAGCCTGGCAGTTGGATATGCCCAATGAACCTGAGCTGGAAAGCCCTCCGTTTGGACAAAGCACAGGACTTTTCTGTTAAATCAAGGAGCTCTCACAGTGTGTGTTCTGCCAACCATGCGGAAGGTCACAAAAACTGTCGGGATGCTTTTGAGGCAAAGGGAATTGGAAACCTGCAAAGAACAGCCTGGGTCATGGTAACTCTGATAGACAAGATGGGACTGAAAAGGAGCCAGATGTATTCTGCAAAGCCCTGCACAGAAAACCAACCTCATTATGCTGCCCTTTCACTCAAGTAGGGTCAACAATGGCACGGAAATCATGGGTTTTATTTTACTCTTCGTAAAGATTACTTAATTGATGTGTGAATTCAACAATGCATAGTGGTATAGTGACTTCTTTCTATCTTGATTATTTTACATGATTATCTTGCTTACCAGTGAGAAGACTAGAGGTGGAGAGTATTAGTGATGTCATCTATAGAGAGAGAACTGCACAGGATAATCTAATACCTGAACAACCTAACTGCCTTCAATGTCTACAACCTCATTCATCACCAGCACTAAATCTGCTGGTGTGGTGGTTAGCCAGGTGTTCATGTCTCCTTTCTTCTGATAGGTCAGGGGAAGCCAGTCCTACCCCTGCCAATAAACAGTACCACTGGTTCCTGCTTTACAGGAAGTAACAGTATGAAATCTATCAAGGATTAAAGGGGAAATAGAATATTCCATTCAAATATTGAACAAGCCCAATCCAAGACATTTAACTGTGATCGTGCTAATTAACACAGGACACTTATCATATTGGGAAATTTGATTCCTTTGGTTCCTATCAAATTTACAAAACAATTGTTTAACTATTTTCCCCCCATTTGTACTACACAAGCTTAGAACAAGAAACAGGGGTCCTGTGTGCCACTCGTCTCACTCTCTGAAACTCTTTTAATCCATTCTTCTGGTATTTTAACTCCACACGTTTATTAACTTCCCATTATGGATGATGATGATTTCACACTCCTTCACCATCTCAATTCCCCCCTTCCTACCTTCTATCCTCCTACTACAGTTAAGTAACAATTGATGGCTAATAAAAATTCAGGTTTTATCTTATTATCCCTGGGAAGTAAAGTTTATTAATAGGTTACACAGTGTGCCATGATTATGTTTCACTTACTGAACAAGCTTTTCTTTTTTCTGAAGTCGTAAATTGCCTCCTTTTAAAAAAGAATTTGCTTAATTTTATGTGGCATTATCACTAATTCTTCCAGAACTTCCCAGTATGACTTTAAAAAGCCTTTTGAAAAATATTTTCTGCCTGGGTCAACACATCAATTATTTTCTCAGTTGCTCACGCTTGATTGATGATTTAGCTGGGGTTAGAGTTCTGGGCTGCAAATCTTTTTTACTCAGAATTTTGCATACCTTGCTCCATTGTCTTATAGGCATCAATGTGCTTTTGAGAGAATAAATTGATACCACATGAACCCCTATGAAAAATGTACTGTGGGTTTTTTTTTTCTTCTCTTCTCAAAGCTTTTGGGACATTCTATTTGTAGCTGTGGTCTGAAATGTCCAGATACGTTTTTCACATGGGTCTGTTTCCTTTGTTGTGATAGTACTCATGGGCCATTTTAATGAAGAGAAATATGCCTCTCAATTTGAGGAAATTTTTGTATTCTTCATTTGATGAGCTTATTCCCTCTATTTTCTGTTTTACAGTTTTTCTTTCTCAAACTCCTAGTAGTTAGATCTTAGTCACAGAATTGTTTTTCCATTTTTCCTAACTTCTATTGTCCATCTCTTTGTCTCTTTGTCTTACTTGCTGGAAGATTTCTTTCTTTTTTTTTTTTTTCTGATAAAGGAAGCAACTACAGAAAGCTTTTATTTGTTCAAAGTAACCAGTGCTACAGATGCAAAAAAAACCCAACAACTCCCCCAATACTACTTCAAAACAAACGTATCAAACGTGATTTTCATTAGAATGTTATTTCTTCACACTAATAAATCAAAAAACAAAGACCCAGATTTTATATATATATATAAATATATATAAAAAGCAACGCAAACAATTATTGAGCTTCATCTTCTGGACAAGAATGCCAAGTTAGTCTCTCTTCATAAAAAGCAATTACAATCTGAGGACACTTCATATTTGCCTCTTTTGCCAGCACCAAGTCTGCCTCATCTGAATCTTTCCATTTCATGAGAAACATTAATTCTCCACTGCTGTCTGTGGCACCAATTATTTGTTCAGGATCAAGACCTCTGGCAAAGCCTCTTGGTTTATCAGCAGCGTCTCTTTTCTTCTTTGATTTGCTATCATCAGATTCACTGTCAGATAAAGATTTTCTTTTTGTACCATCTTTTTCTTTACCAGCTTTTTGAGAATTAAGAAATGCTTCAATTAACTCTGGACAATCTAAATTTTCTTCAGGTTCCCAAGTATTGTCAGCATCTGTAAATCCCTTCCACTTCAGGAAATACTCCACCTTCCCATTCACTACACGTCGGTCCAGTACTTTTTCCACCACAAATTCTTCAGGCTCTGCCTCTTCTACTTTTTTACTCTTTCCATTTTGTTTCTTTCCCATTTTTTGCAATGTAGTTTTATTGGAGGCCATTTTTTATTGCAGACTTGAAGAGCTATTATTCACCGCCTCCGAGTTGCTCCGGGTCCCGGGTCTGCGGCGTCTCCGGCCCTGCGCGCCTCAAGCTCCAGCCACATCCGAGGAGGAGGGGGCTTGCTGGAAGATTTCTAAAACTATATCTTTCAGGTCTCTCATTGAGTGTTTATCTATCATTGTTTTAAATTTTAATGACTTTTTATTCTTATTAATTTTGTAGGGTATCATTTTGTTTTATGAATGTAGTAAGTTTATTATATTTTGTCTAAAATGTCTTTTTGTTCCATAAATTGTTTTTATATCTTTTTATTATTATTATTATCATTTTCATTTGTTTGTTTTAGACTTTATGTTGGAAAGTTTCTTCAAGGTTTGTGGGGTGTTGGCTGTCCATTCATTTTAAAGAGAAAGACATTAGAATGCTGCCTGGGAGCTCTGCATGACTTAAAGTGTGCTTGTAGAGTCCTGGCATTCACAGCAGGTTACATGGGGAATTAAGAACCTTGCCTTTTTCACTAGGTAGCCACGTAGTGCTGGTATCTGTAGGTCTCTTCCCTGGGTGGTGATTCCAATTTTCTAGAGAAGAATTCTTCAATCTCCTGACTAAGCATTATAAGCCTAACTGACACAGTTCCTATTCCTAAGTGCTACTAGAGAAATCAGGTCTTCCCTATTCAATTGATAGACTTTTATTTAATCATCCACTTTCCACTGTGCCTGGTATCTCCAAGTCGGAACCCCTCTCGTCAAATAAATTTCCAGTCTCCTGATGAGGATGGAGTGGGATTGGTCTCTAGCTGTGCAGGGTAAGAGGAAGATCCATGGAAGAACTTACTTTATGTGCAGACTTTCCATCAATTTCTGCCTACATTTAATTATACTCTGTTCCTCAATTCCCAAGTCTTCCCAGATTTCCACAAAGGCAGTTGTTTCCTTCTCCCAACACACTCTTCTTTGAGCATTTTATAATTAGCATCCCCAACCTGGCTAATTTCCAGTCTCTATTTTCCATTTCTAAAACACTCCTTTCTCATCTCCAGTTGTCTCCTTTCTCATCCCTCTACTCTTGGGGATTTATACTCTCCTATTCACTTACCATCATTTTAAGAGAGGATTTTCAAAGGTAGCAATTTACAAAAGGTTGTGAGTTTGCTTAACCTGCCACAGCAAATACCACAGACTGTGTGGTTTAAACAACAGAGACTTGCTTTCTTAACAGTTCTGGAGGCTGGACATCCAAGATCAAAGTGGCAGCAGGTTTGGCTTTTTCAGAGGCCTCTTTCCTTGGCTTGCAGATGGCTGCCCTCTTGCTGTGTGTTCACATGGCTCTCTCTGTGTGTACATGTCTGGTATCTCTCTTTGTGCTTCCAATTTTTCTCTTCTTATAAGAACATAAATTATACTGGATTAGGACCTACCCTAAAGACCTCATTTTAACTTAATCGTCTTTAAAGACCTTGTCTCCAGAAACAGCTACATTTTGAGGTCCTGGGTAATAGGAGTTCAACATATGAATTTGGGGAAGATATAATTCAACCTATAACAAAGGTCATGTTTTAAAATTATTTTAAGGGCGCCTGGGTGGCTCAGTCGTTAAGCGTCTGCCTTCGGCTCAGGTCATGATCCTGGAGTCCCTGGATCGAGTCCCGCATCGGGCTCCCTGCTCGGCAGGGAGTCTGCTTCTCCCTCTGACCCTCCCCCTTCTCATGTGCTCTCTCTCATTCTCTCTCTCAAATAAATAAATAAAATCTTTAAAAAAAAAAAAATAAAATAAAATTATTTTAAAAATTCTTAAGAGTACTCCAAGCATTCAAATATCCTGTATCTTTTTATTAAAATGACACTAGAATCACCTATCCAAATTAACAGTGTTCTCTCTGAAATAGCACATCCTTCATTAATTCATTCACTCATTTATTAAATAACAATGATTGGTCATCTCTTTTTGCAAGGTTTTTAGTTTAGCAGCACAAGGGATATAAAAGTAAGTCAGACCCAATCTCTGAATATCAGAGAGTTTCACTAGGAGTGATAAGAGCTAAGGGTTTGCAGCACATGACAAAAGTTCTAACAGGTCTAGCACATGGTTTTTCTCACTTGGCAAATATATGGGGTTGAAGAGCATGGCTGCATCTTTTGCTTCTAAGGGGTATTGATCCACAGAAAAATATTAATGATTAACCTAAACTGAAGCAATGAGAGGTTGTTACTTTGTACCAGCGATTTTTTGCCTCGACCATCTATATAAATTTCCTGCAGAATTAGAATAAAGCAATTAAGTAAATGATAATTTCTTTATGGGTAAGTTATCCTGGTCCTTTACCAAAATAGGAGGACTAACTTTAGTCTGACCTGAGACTCCCTAATGAGCAGTCCTAACTGCTAACCCCAGAATATTCTGTGCATATATCTCTCGGGTCCTCCATTGGCTATAGGGGATTTTCTGTGTGTGTAAATTTAAGCTTAAAAACAATAATTATGCAAGGGTTTCTTTGCTCTGTACCTCTTAACAGGAAATTTTCTATGTTTCGGCATGACTCTTGCTGTATTATGGTACAGATATGAAATTCAGCAAACCTTAAACGTTGCTGATACTAGAGAGCATTTGGGGAAAATATAATCGAAATTTTAGGGTTTTCCAATCAAAAGACTGTTCTCTTCAGCAAAGACTTTTTACATATTATGTTTAAGTATTAATTGTATTTACCTACAGACTGTTCTTACTTTTTTTCAGGAAAAAGAAATTCAAGTGTCATCTGTCATTCCCGACAGCAATGCTGAACATTGGGAATTTATACTCTATTATTCCCTTAACATCATTTTAGGAGAGGATTTTCAAAGGTAACAATTTAAAAAGGTTGCACATGGGAATGTGGGAAAAAATAGAATTGAACAGATTTGGACAAAAATGTGTAAACGCTGTTTGAATTTCCTGTCTCTATCACTTTAAGATCTGGATTGATTTGGGAAGGACTCAAATCCTTCAAGTGCCAGTTCTTTGTGGATAAAACAGAAACATTATCAACTTCCACATGGCATGGTGCCTTCTTGTGGGGATTAAATGAGTCAATACACACGAAAGCACCTCTCTTTCTTCTGATATCTGTAAGTATCCCCATATGTATCCGCTTGTGTATGTGTGCCCACCATTCAACTAGGTGCTAGTTGTAGCCCAGAAACTTGTAGTCTAGTTTGAAATAAAGCATATATTGTAGAGTGATCCAAATGACCATGAAATCCTACACTAAAAGATATTTTAGAAGCTACATGATTAGATGCCCTATGATCATACTGAAAACAACAGAGCTCACATACTCCCTCTGAACCCTCACTGAATACCAATATATATATTATCCTTAATATTCATGATAACCTTGAAACTGAGGTTTTGTTACTCGAATTACACACAGTAAGAATGTGAAGCTCATAATGGGTAGGCAATTTGGTCAGCAAAACAGACAGATCCACTTGGACGCCAAGTCTGATGTCAGCCTTAATCCACAGCCTTAATCCACAGCCTTAATCCACATGCTCTGTGATGTCATCATGGCAGAAAGATGAACTAGACCTTAACAAAAGGGTAGAATTTGGGCAGGTCAAGAGGAGAGTGGGGACACTTCAAGAGAGGGGATAGTGAGCCAAGGCATGGAGAGGGAAAACAGAAAGCATATCTGAGAGAGTTACATACTAGTTTGACTAGAGATACACTGTGTGGAGGAGAAGCAGAGATAGGACCAGGAAAGTAGATTGGGGCTACTTTTGGAGGCCTTGAATGACAGACAAGGAGTGTGATTAGCTAGCTCATACAAAAAATGAGAATTTACAGAGGAACTACTGTGGTGTATTGTAGAGAGATCAAGACATAAAAGAAACAAACAACAACAACAAAAAACCCATAAAGCAAAACCAGCAACAAAACAGCCTCTGTCTTTGTGAGGCTAAGGGCCCACAGTGACCCCATTGTATGGAATCAAGCTCTGGGGCTTTGGTAGATATTTGAGTGGAAGATGCAATGATACATGCAAGGGGATTATCACTTGGACCCCCTATCATGGGCACAGAATTTGTCAAGAAAGGCTTTATAGAGGAGATGGTTTTATTCCAGAAGTCAAGGGCAGTGAAGAAAGGATTTAAACAACGGAATTGTATGATAAGAATACCATTTTCAGAAGATTAATTCAATAGCAGCATATGACAGCCACAATGTGATGGTTAGAGAGTGGCAGCTGAAGTTCAGTAATTAGGGGAGCACTGCAGCTGTCCAGGCAAGATGAGGGGGTGGTGGCAGTGGATATGAAAAGGCAGGAAAGCATGAGGTTCTATGCTGAAAATCTGGGGGCACCTGATGATTGCTCACAAGGGTGAGGAGAGAGGAGGATTCAATGATGATTCTAAGGTCCTGGGTTTAGATAAATGGAAAAATAGCATTGTTCTGGAGAGAGATACGTGAGTTTTACTCAGGAAAGCTGATGTAAGCAGAAAGGGGAGTTGAGGTTAGCCAGGCTGACACTCTAACAGAAGGATATCTAAGCAGTTGGAGATAGGGATCTGGAACAGAAGGGGCTTATATTTCTGCATGTGGTCTAGCATCTATCTGCTTCACAAACCCAAAAAATGAGAACTTGACTTCTGCCAGACACTCAAAGTTGATAATGTTACAAATTATGAAAGCAAATACATGACGACAGCACAAATAATAATAATAATAATAATAATAATAATAATAATAATAAAAGCTAATATTTGTTGAGGCCTCATTGTGTATCGGGCACCGTGTTAAGTGTTTAGCTTTATTATTGGTATTATTTCACTTAATCCTAATATTAACCTTCTGACGTAGGTACTATTATTATCTCCATTTTAGAGATGAGGAAACTAAGCCAACAAAAAGAGAAACCAACACACTCAAGATAATGCAGTCAATGAGTGGCAGAGTCTGAGGTCAAACCCAGACAGTCTAAACATGCACTTTCCAATATGGCAGCCACCAACCACACAAGGCTATGAAGACTTGAAAAGGGGCTGAAGAACTAAATTTTTAGTCTTATTTAATTTTTACTAATTCATACCTAAATGTTAAAATTGATAATTGATTCAGTTATTGGAGAACTTTTAAGTATATCTGGAACAACCTGAGTAAGTTGAATCTATATTTCAGATTGTAAATTTATGAAATCTAAATATAGATTAAGTACAATTAATGAAAAGTTAGCATCCAAGTTGATACATATATAAAACACACAAAGGATTTCCAAGACTTTAGGATGGGGAAAGAATTTTAAATATCTCAATGATAGTTTATTGTATATTGATTGCAAACTGAAATGCTATTTTTGTATAGTGGGTCAAATAAAATACATAGTTGAAATTAGTCTTGCCTATTGCTTTTTATTTTTTAAATGTGGTACTAGAAAATTTAAAGTTACAGGTGTGGCTCACCTAATATTTCTATTGGCCAGCATAGGCCTAAATACTGAGAAATAAATATATAAGAGGCCAAATGCATGACAAAACAATTGACATAGTTAATGAGACACAGGTTATTCCTTTTCCTGTTCTGGGTTCCTATTTTTTGAGGATGTCTGTAAAGAATACAGAAATTGTCTTAGTTCAATGCGATAGTGAGCCCTCGATCTGATGGCATTGTTGATCTTCCCACTCTTTTGTCTAGGTCAATGCCTCCATGGTTTGTAGGGAAGACAACTGTAACTACCTTCTTTTATGTGTGTGTCTTATATTTGTTTACTTCACAAAGGTGAATTATTTTGCTCACAGCTGTTTTCTATCTTCCAACCACAAGCTTGATCTTCATGTCAGTCTCAATCTAGAACCCAGAAGAGAGCCCAATAGAGCCTCTTGGAGCTGTTCTGAGAAAATAATAACTAGAAAACTTAGAGTTATTCAATATTACCGTACGGCCTTCTATGCTGGATTTTTTCGGAGGGGGGTTATAGTCTGATAGTGTGTACACACATAAATGGTGTGTTTGAGAACTGTTGATAATAATTCAGATGTTTGCTCTTCTAAGAGTTATATGTGTGATAGATAAAAGGTAGACGATTTTAACTAAATGGAAAAAAAGGATGATAGCTAAGCACTTGTGAATCTTTGGGTATTGCAAAAATTAAGGCAGCATCATTTATCAAGAAAAGAAATCTAAAATTCTACCAATTTTCAGGCATTCAGTGTATATAAAGCAATATGTCCCCAAAGTTAGAATCATCCAGATGTTTTAAATTGGTCAGAGTAAACATTCGATTCATCACAGATTCACCAAAGTCAGAAGTAGAAAATTCACATCTCTTTGCAAGCTAAGGGGAGTAGTGCTTTTTGCATTCTCTCAGCCAGCTGTCTTGACATACTTAGCATCTACCTCACAGAGTAATTCAGGTCAGTGGATTTGGAGCCAAATGCCATTATAGGAAACTCTGAGAAAATTATATTTCCAGATTTATACAATACATGTATGGAATATTTCATCCTCCATGAGATCTTCCAATTTTTTAATATATTGTGTATTAAGTCTCAGTGAGACAGATTAAACTGATCTACTTCACTCCTTTCTAAGGTCTAGTTATTTTTTTTTAAAGATTTTATTTATTTATTTGACAGAGAAAGACACAGCGAGAAAAGGAACACAAGCAGGGGGACTGGGAGAGGGAGAAGCAGGCTTCAGGCCAAGCAGGGAGCCCAATGCGGGGCTCGATCCCAGGACCCTGGGATCATGACCTGAGCCGAAGGCAGCCGCTTAACGACTGAGCCACCCAGGAGCCCCAAGGTCTAGTTATTATTTTAAAAAATAGTATAGACTAAGCATCCTTTGTGACAATTCTCTATAAAACAGATCTTTTTCTTTTTTAAAGATTTTTTTTTAATTTATTTGACAGAGAGAGTGAGAGAGCACAAGCAGGGGGAACAATAGAGGGAGAGGGCGAAGCAGGCTCCCTGAGATCATGACCTGAGCCGAAGGCAGACACTTAACCATCTGAACCACCCAGGCACCCCTATAAAACAGATCTTAAGCATAAACTCTTCACAAATTTTAATTGTAAGTTATATATAATTCATATTACATTACAGGTATGAATGGAATGCCAAAATGCCATAATCTATGGGTTATAGCAGTGAGGTCCTCACATTATAAGGCAAATGAAAATTAACTTCCCTGGGCAAGTGAAAAGAGAGCTTCAGGAAAAAGATAAACAAATCCATTAGAGAGGACATTAAATGCATTTGAAATGGCCTCAATAAAACAGGTAAGCTTCTGGGAAAATAATGTATCTAAGTACTGATAAAAGTGCTTTCAGAACTACTAAACGGGAAGGGCACAAATACCCACATCTAGTCTATTGAATTTCCAGGAAGACATGTTTGGTTAAAAAGAAAAGCCTGTTTTAACATTTCTTTTTTTTTAACAAGCAACACAATAGAAATGATAGAACACAACCTCAAAACTAATTTGCACCGTGTGACTACAAACTTCTTTCCGGTGACTGGGGAATGGCACACTATTTTTTGTTGGTCCCTTCTCTGTTCTCTTCTATAATTCCAAAATCAGGTAATTCCATTCATAATCAACAAATCCCTAACTATCAGGCCAATTTTGGTTGATATCTGGAAATTGTGCCACTTAAACAAATTCTCATTTAATATTTATTGCTAAGAATGTAATAATAGTGTTGGGTCGGTTGTCTTATTAATATTTACTTTTTGTAAGCATTTGTTGGTTCCAAAACATTTCAGGATTCAACAGGATGAGTTGATTTGAAATTAATGGTCAGTTTAAAAATGAATGCCATTTCACAAAGCACTTGCAATTTATGTGTCTTATAATCTAGCCAGCATCTGAGTGATCTCAGCAATAAAATATTTAGAAACAAAGTCTGATTTATTTGGGAAGTTTCTGTAAATTATTTATCTTCTATTCAAACTGCATTTAGAGGTCTGCATGATATATTACAAGGCTCTGAATTGCAAACAAATAAACAAAAAAACTGATTGTGACTTTGGGGGGGAAAAAAAAAAGCTTTGCTAAATTAAGTCTAACTCCCAAACGTAGATGTTCCTAAAGGATCTTTCCTTGGCCCTCTTCAGTTTTCATCTCCAGTTCTGACTTCTTACTCTTGGTTTGAAAATTGTTGGCTCTTCTTCATCTATTTGTTCTGACAAATTCTCAAGGTCAGTTTATCCATCAATAAATCATTATCTTTCCTATCAAACCTGCTCCTCCTCTTCCTAGTCTGATTGATCACTGTTCACTGTACAACTCTCCTGCCAGAAATCCAGGACTCAATGTGGTGTCCAGGTATCATCATGGAAACCACATCCTCTTTTCCTTTCTTACACAAGTTTTCAAGTCTTGCCAATCCTTCCTCCCTATGTCTCCATCTTATCCAAATTTATTACTACATGCATCACTCTGTTTTAGGCCCTAAATATCTGCTCTCTTTTAAAAATCTACTTTCCCTCATAAATTTTTATATAGTCACTGCAGAAAATATAGAAGATACAAAAAAAAAATAACCAAAATTAATACTGTGATCGATCATCTGATGTTAACTGGCACTTTCTTACCTCTGAAGTACATTACTCTTCTAACTCCTCTACTAGTTTCTTTAGTCTTCCACTGTTCCAAGTTATGTCTTCATTAATGTCATTTTCGTCTTTCTTAAGCAAAACTAAGACCGTAGGATTCCCCTGTTCAAAAATCTTCAATAGCTCACCTTGGTCTAGAAAATACTTCTTAGTTTGGTTTTCATGACCCTAAAAATGCAATCTCATGGTCTCTTTCCAATTTCATTTCCCATGATTGCTTCTCAGCTTTATTTAGTTTTGGCCAAAATCATCTATTTTCCTAGAAATGTTCCCTTATTTTCCTATATCCGTATCTTTGCCAGATTCTCAACTCCACATAACTAAAGACAAACTGCCACACCCAATGCCATTTTGCCCACAAAGCACTCTATGACCTCCGGTTAGAAGTAAACTCTCCCCCTCCAGAGCCATCAGAGCATTTCACTTCCACTCTCCCTACGGTGCTTAATATAAGAAACTAGAGTGCAGATGACTGGGGCTTGGGTACTGATTCTAGCATTTAAGTAACTCTATGCCATGAACAAAACCCTTAAGCCCTTAGGGTCTCAGTTTTCTCATCAGTTGATATGATTTCAAAGAAGATGATATAGGAAAATCTCCTTTCTAAACTATAGAGTGCTGCTGTATAATAGAAGTTCCTTCTCTGCTGAGCGTTCCCTTTCAAGTACTGCCTTTCAGGAGAATTCTTCATCCTCTTTCAGCACCTCATTTGTATGATCTTCCCTGAATGGCCCCGCTGCCGGTGGTGTTTGGCCCTGTGTGCTCCCAGAGGACTCTTAAAGTCCTTCTGCGGTATAATTTAATTTTTCCTTGAAGTTTTGCTTGAGCAATTAGACTGTGATCTCTTTGAAGGCTGGGAATTTGTCTTATCCAGTTTTGTAATCCTAGCAGAGAGCTCTGAACTCAGTATCTTGTTCAGCAAGTATTTGTTGAATGAATGAATGCGTTAGTGAATGAATACATGAATGGATGACATGACAATCCTATGGAACATTTATTTATGTGTAGTATTTGTCATCTGTCTTTAGACTCTAAGCTCCATTAGGGTAGGCTCTTTGTGTGATCCATCTTTGTATCTCTATAGTTCCATGTACATGATATGAAATAAATATTTACAGAAAATTGAATAGAAAAATGCAGCTAAGCTGGATCATGAATTGGGATGCTCATGCATGTAAAGCTTTCCTATACGCCAGGTTTTTTCCTGGTGTGCATGTAATCTTAATATCCTTTTAACTTTGCAAAAGAAGCTAATTACATTTACCATCAATATCAGAGTTCCTTCTCAAACTGAATATAAGGATGTTCATAAACATAGATACATCTTTCAATGATACAGAAATAGAAACTTCAGTGGGGTCATATCTTAGTTTAAGTTCTAACATCAACCTTTGTGGCAAAAATCTAGTATAGTTAATATTACCATGCAGAATCCCTTAAATAACCCAAATATAAGGCAAGCTGTTCACACTGTGTCAGGCCTATGGGAACTGAGATGGGGAAAGAGCATATCCTATCCCACACTAGTGGACATAGATCCATCCACTGTGGTGGCACATGAAGAAAGTGGAACTGCCCTATTTACATTGCTATTTCTCTCTCATTTATTTCTTCCCTTCTGCATAGTATGAATATTTAAATTTGCATTATTAAGTGCTCAGATAGTGTAACTCTATTGAATTGTTCTTTTATAGCTTGTCCTTAGTCACAACAGCCTGGAAAGATGAATGAGTCTGTCTAAATCTCATTAGTCCTTGACTAACTTAACCCCAATCATCCCTATACTAACTTAAATCCATATCAGACATGGAGAGTATTGTGGGGTGTAGTCAAAATAGCAATTTAGCATTAAAAACTGCCAGTAATGCGAAGGTTAACTTTCATTTTCCTACTTTTTTTTTTTTTTTTAAGATTTTACTTATTTATTTGAGAGACAGAGAGAGAGAAGGAGCAGGGGGAGGGGCAGAGGGAGAAGCAGACTCCCCAATGAACAGGGAGCCCAATGTGAGGCTCGATTCCGGGACTCTGGGATCGTGACCCGAGCTGAAGGCAGACGCCTAACTGACTGAGCCACCTGGGTGCCCCTTCTTACTCTGTTTTTGGGTGATTTTGAAGATATCCTGGAGTCAGAGACAATGGTAACCCCAGGGCTGGGATGTCCTGCTTCCACAGGACTCATCATACTGAATTTCTGACTTCTCTCAGCCTTAGGATTCAAATTATTTTTCCCCCGGAGGGAAGAAAACTTTACTAACAACAATAACTCCCTTGCAAACAAAATCTCTTGCAAGTCAAAATGACTAAGAACTCCCTTGGTAGCAGAGTATGACTCCAACCACAAGCAAGAGAAAGGGAAAATGGGACTGTGTTATTCTTTCTGGATTCCAAAGAGAGAGAGAGAAGTGGGTGAAAGAGAAAGAGAAAGAAAGAGAAAAGGGCCGGGAGGAAAGGGAAGAGAAGGGAAGGGACAAAAAGAGGAACTCTAAGAGAACAGAAAACTGCTGGTGTTCTTGACTTTCTTGTTATTTACCAGAGGAATTACCATGGTAACACCAGTATCATATAACTCATCTTACATCGGATACCAGTACGTATTGTTCAGAAATAACAGTACAGGGGCACCTGGGTGGCTCAGTTAAGCATCCGACTCTCAGTTTCAGCTCAGGTCATGATCTCAGGGTTGTGAGATTGAGCCCTGTGTCAGGCTCCGTGCTCAGCGCGGAGTCTGCTTGAGATTCTCTCTCTTTCCCTCTCCCTCCCCCTCTGCTCCTCTCCCCACTGGCGCACTTGCTCTCTCTCTCTCTCTAAATTTTTAAAAATCTTAAAAAATAAAGAAATAACAGTACAAACAAAAGTACATATTTTGAATTAAAGTGGCAGGGGCCAGAGGAAAATTACAAATTTAGGAAAATTGTATGCCCACCTCAAGAGCAAGTTGAATAATTTGTGACTGTTCAACAGACTTTGAGGATTCTGTAGCTGTATATATATATATATATATATATATATATATATATATATATATATAATGTGTTTTAATATATTGTATATACTATATATAACATATATTTTTTTTTCTAACTTTTGCCTGGATTAAAAATCAATGACTAAATGCTACATACTTACAGTAATCTTTCATGTATTATGATAAACCGAAGGCTACATGTTTGTGAGATGGTTTACTGTGAATTCTCATAAAATCATAAGCTCAGATTTCAAGAAATCTTAGGGGAATTTTAAATGTTTTCCTCATGCATATTAGGCAAATTCATTATTTTCTGACTCAGCCATTGCTGAGAAAGAAATACCACAGAGGTGGAATTTGTATTTTTATACTTGGGGTCAATTATAAAATTTTGGAACTGAGTATCTACCACCCAAAGGGTTTTGTTGTAATTTACTGGTATTGGAGAAAAGTGAATGTCAGTGTAATAAAGAAAAGAAAACCAACAAACACACATACAGCCCTTCTGGGTAGAGTCTACAGAACCAGTGATGTAAAGATCACTTAAGAAGCTCTAATCGTAGATCACATTCATAGGCTGTATTAGTTAAGACAGAGTGGAAGTGACTCACAGAAGGATTTAATAGCAGATAAAGGGAATTCATTGATGATGGAGGGAGTTGAGATAAAGGCAAGCAAGTAAGGTGACTCCTGTGTTTCTGGTTTGGATAAGTGGGTAGTAATCAATTAAGTTTTCCAACCAAGGAACAGGATAAAAGGAATAGATTTTTTTAAAAAGATTTATTTATTTATTTTAGAGAGAAAGAGAGAGCATGGGAGGAAGGGCAGAGGGAGGGAGAGAGAGAGAGACACGCAGACTCTGTGCAGAGCACAGGGCCCGATGCGGGGCTCGATCTCACTAACCTGAGATCGTGACCTGAGTGGAAACCAAGAGTCGGATGCTCAAATGACTGAGCCACCCAGGCACCCCCAGGAAAGGAAGAGATTTTAAGAGTAAGACAATAAGTTCAATTTTGGCCACAAAAACACCCTGATTTCAGGCAGTGAGTATCACACACTTTTAAATGAGAAGAGTGGTCGGGGCTTGAGATGCAGGTTTGGAAGTTGCTGAAATGAATTTAATATGTTTTCCAAAAGGCACACATTTATTTAACTGTCTCTGATTACTTTCTTATTCCTAGTTGGAAAAATGAATTTCACAAGAACTGCTTGAATGTCTATTATATTTCAGGCCCTGTACAAAGCACTTGACACACTGTAAATTAAAACACAGGGTTAGACCCTGTTCCCATGGTCCCATGATTGACTGTGGAAGGAGGCTATTAGGCCAACAAAATACATAAATATATGATTACAATTGTGAGAATAGCTAAAAAGAAGATAATGGTGCAATAAGAGTATATAAATAGATGCCTAACACTGGGCGTTTAGGGATATTTCCCTGGGGATGTTAAGTCCTGAAGAGTGAGTAACATCATGTGCCACCAAGAACCACATGAATGGAGCCCTGACCATCTTTCAAAATTCAGAGCACATTCCACCTTGTCTGGGAAGCTGATTATCCTTCCCTTGGACATCTGCAACTTCCTTCTCATCAAACTTCTCTCCAGGGTACCTCTCCTTCTCACGACTGGCAGAACTATCTTCTTTGCTGGAGTAGCCTTCCTCTTAGGGCTGTGGAAAACATAGCATTATGGATCCAGGCCAAGGTCATCACTCTTGTTTCAAAGGCTTTTGGTAGATTGACTGACCACCGCTCTTTTTTGCTTTTTTTTCTTTCAGATATTCTATACTCATCTCTAAACTGTTTGATAACCAGGTTCTACCCTAAACCTGGAATGCTTTGTCAGAATTCACTACTTCATTCATCACAGTTTCCAATGTAAAATTAACAGTGATAATAGAAGCTTTCCTTTTTCTGCACTAGTTTACCTGTGTAAATAATTTTGTTCAGTGCAAGAGTGAAGCTATGGAAAACTAAAAATTAACAGCAACTAAACAACAACAACAATAATGAAAAAAATTCCAAGTGTTATGTAATTTAACATCTCTAATTGGATGTAGAAATATGACTAACACATGAAGGTCACTGTGATTACATAGAGTCTTCTGCACTTCGCTGGCAGTAAACATACTAAGTATTCTTAATGATCCCATTCTACTCCTTTTGGCACAGGTACAGTTAGGTGATGGGTGAATGCAGAAGGACAAAGGTTAATGTTTATGAATGTTTTTATTTATCCCTTGCAGTTGGCAGTGGATAGGAAAATTGACCTTTTTTTTAAAACTTTGGTTGGAAGATATGATCTGCTGTTTATTTCAATGTTTTAAAATCCTAAATCATAAATAAGACACTAATAATATATTCTTAGATCTCATTTCCAGTGAATAAATTAAAAAACTATTTAATGTTTCTCTCTGAAACAAAATGAAGAATTATTTAGTAGATTCACCTTTAAAAAAGAGCCATCTCCTTCCCTATCTTCTCCACTTGGTTTCTGCCACTCTCCTCCCTGTCTCATAATATTTCAGACACCTTATCTTTTTAGTTTCTTTAACATTCACATCAGGGCTTGATTCACAGTTCTCCACAGAACACGTTGCTCATCTTCAGGCCTCATCATCCCCGGGAGAATATTTTCCAAATGTGCAGACTATATTAGGTACCTATTCATACACTTTTAGTGCGCCCCTTCCTCCTTTTGAGCAGTTCTCACAATTGTAATCACATATTTATGTATTTTGTAATTGTAATGAAACTTTCCCTGCCAAAATTTTACACCACTTGCTTCTACTAAGATAGGGCTTAAGTCTTTTCCATTTGAATTTATGTTGCGTGCCATAGCCAAACTATTCTCCCTAAAACAGCTGTTTCCCTCACATCATTCTTAAGGAGCAGGAAAGATATGAAATACACAAATGATTAAGGTTCATTATGAGAAAGCTGTGATAGACGTGTAAGAAAAGGAAGAGCTGCGAGCTGAAGGAGAAACTCCCATTTGGCAACAGGGAATTGGAAAAAGCTTAATGAAAAAGATCTCAGGAGCAGTTGGAGTTCACAAAATGTGAGGAGGGGGGACTTGCAGGCAAAATCAGAGGTATGGTCAATACTTCTTACATCCAAAATGCAGAGTATAGTGGGTGATGAGCAATATTTACAAGGATAGAGAAATCAGAAGAAAATAGATCATCATCATTTGGAATTTAGACGTTTTTTGTAGGCAATTAAAACTACTGCTATAGGTGTGGAGGTACTGTGAGGAAATTTGAGAAAATTAATCTGTGGATGACGAATCAGAACAAGGATGATAGTAGAATAAAGACACCAAATATGAAATGAGCTGTCTTTCAGGCAAAAGAGCACTAGGGTTTGGAATAGGGTGGCATAGTGGGGACAACAACAAAGGGAAGAGGGAAGAATGCACCAGCCACCAGCTAGTAGTGGAGCAGTTAGGCCAAAGGGAGGAAGCGTGGAGGAGGACTTCTTGGTCTCGCCATGGATCGCTGAGGAAATGGAAGATAGTGAGGATCTCTGGGTCATTTTAATTTCAAATATATTGAACTTAGGTTCTCTGGAGGACCTCTGGATCATAGGTAGTTGTATCTACTACTCTGGGACTCAGGAGAGAATGAGGAAGATGGAAATATGTTCTAGTTTGAACTGTTACTGCCAACAATTTTTACCTAGATATAAGGAGGGTCAGAAGACATCCTGATATGGGGACCAGACAAAGACACCTTCAAAAAGGAGAATTACATGAACATGGATGCAAAAATTGTCACTAAAATACTAGCCAATTGGATCCAACAGTACATTGAAAGGATTATTCACCATGACCAAGTGGGATTTATCCCTGGGCTGCAAGGTTGGTTCAACATCTGCAAATCAATCAGTGTAATACAATACATTAATAAAAGAAAGAACAAAAATCATATGATCCTCTCAACAGATGTAGAAAAAGCATTTGACAAAGTACAGCATCCTTTCTTGATCAAAACTCTTCAGAGTAGAGGGATAGAGGGAACATTCCTCAAGTTCATAAAAGCCATCTATGAAAAACCCACAGCGAATATCATTCTCAATGGGGAAAAACTGAGAGCTTTCCCCCTAAGGTCAGGAACATGGCAGGGATGTCCAATATCACCACTGCTATTCAACATAGTACTAGAAGTCCTAGCCACAGCAATCAGACAACAAAAAGAAATCAAAGGCATCCGAATTGGCAAAGAAGAAGTCAAACTCTCACTCTTTGCATATGATATAATACTTTATGTGGAAACCCCAAAAGACTCCACCCTAAAACTGCTAGAACTCATACAGGAATTCAGTAAAGTGGCAGGATATAAAATCAATGCACAGAAATCAGTGGCATTCCTATACACCAACAACAAGACAGAAGAAAGAGAAATTAAGGAGTCGGTCCCATTTACAATTGCACCCAAAACCATAAGATACCTAGGAATAAATCTAACCAAAGAGGCAAAGAATCTGTACTCAGAAAACTATAAAATACTCATGAAAGAAATTGAGGAAGACACAAAGAAATGGAAAAACGTTCCATGCTCATGGATTGGAAGAACAAATGTTGTGAAGATGTCAATGCTACCTAGAGCAATCTACACATTCAATGCAATCCCTATCAAAATACCATCCACTTTTTTCAAATAAATGGAACAAATAATCCTAAAATTTGTATGGAACCAGAAAAGATGCCGAATAGCCAGAGGAATGTTGAAAAAGAAAAGCAAAGCTGGTGGCATCACAATTCCGGACTTCCAGCTCTATTACAAAGCTGTCATCATCAAGACAGTATGGTACTGGCACAAAAACAGACACATAGAACAGTGGAACAGAATAGAGAGCCCAGAAATGGACCCTCAACTCTATGGTCAACTAATCTTCGACAAAGCAGGAAAGAATGTCCAACGGAAAGAAGACAGTCTTTTCAACAAATGGTGTTGGGAAAATTGGACAGCCACATGCAGAAGAATGAAACTGGACCATTTCCTTACACCACACACAAAAATAGACTCCAAATGGTTGTAAGACCTCAATGTGAGACAGGAGTCCATCAAAATCCTAAAGGAGAACACGGGCAGCAACCTCTTTACCCTCAGCCGCAGCAATTTCTTCCTAGAAACATCGCCAAAGGCAAGGGAAGCAAGGGCAAAAATGAACTATTGGGACTTCATCAAGATAAAAAGCTTTTGCACAGCAAAAAAAACAGTCAACAAAACGAAAAGACAACCAACAAAATGGGAGAAGATATTTGCAAATGACATATCAGATAAAGGGCTAGTATCCAAAATCTGTAAAGGACTTATCAAACTCAACACCCAAAGAACAAATAATCCAATCAAGAAATGGGCAGAAGACATGAACAGACATTTTTCCAAAGAAGACATCCAAATGGCCAACAGACACATGAAAAAGTGCTCAGCATCGCTCGGCACCAGGGAAATCCAAATCAAAACCTCAGTGAGATATCACCTCACACAAGTCAGAATGGCTAAAATTAATAAATCAGGAAACAACAGATGTTGGTGGAGATGCGGAGAAAGGGGAACCCTCCTACACTGTTGGTGGGAATGCAAGCTGGTGCAACCACTCTGGAAAAGAGTATGGAGGTTCCTCAAAAAGTTGAAAATAGAGCTACCTTAGGACCCAGCAATTGCACTACTGGGTACTTACCCCAAAGATACAAATGTAGGGATCTGAAGGGGTACGTGCACCCCGATGTTTATAGCAGCAATGTCCACAATAGCCAAACTATGGAAAGAGCCAAGTTGTCCATCGACAGATGAATGGATAAAGAAGAAGTGGTATATATATACAATGGAATATTATGCAGCCATCAAAATGAATGACATCTTGCCATTTGCAACGACATGGATGGAACTGGAGGGTGTTATGCTGAGTGAAATAAGTCAATCAGAGAAAGACATGTATCATATGATCTCCCTGATATGAGGAATTCTTAATCTCAGGAAACGAACTGAGGGTTGCTGGAGTGGTGGGGGGTGGGAGGTATGGGGTGGCTGGGTGATGGACATTGGGGAGGGTATGTGCTATGGTAAGCGCTGTGAATTGTGTAAGACTGATGAATCACAGACCTGTGCCTCTGAAACAAATAATACATTATATGTTAAAAAAAAGAAGACGATAGCAGGAAGGGAAAAATGAAGGGAGGGAAATCGGAGGGGGAGACAAACCATGAGAGACTATGGACTCTGAGAAACAAACTGAGGGTTCTAGAGGGAAGGGGGCTGGGGGATGGGTTAGCCCAGTGATGAGTATTAAAGAGGGTACGTACTGCATGGAGCACTGGGTGTTATATACAAATAATGAATCATTGAACACTACATCAAAAACTAATGATGTAATGTATGGTAATTAACATAACATAATAAAATAAAATAAAATAAAAAAAAGAAGACATTCCGAGGATAATCAGAAATTTTATTTAGTGAAAAGAAGGACCTTTCATCAAAGAAAGCACTCCCTTTCCCTCAGAGTTTTCCGTTTATGAAACATGCTCTTTGTTATCAGGATGAGCTGGTTACGAGGAAAACATACATGTGTCTCACACATTCACAGTCAATGTGCCCGGGCTTGTCAGTGTGGGGATGGGTGGCAAGGGTCCAGCAGAGCTTCATTATACCATGCCAACAGCACGATCACTTAATATTCGTTATCTTCTGTGTAATTTCACCTAGTATTTTTCACTTCACTTTGAAAAGCAGATCAATGTTTAGCACCTAGCCTGGAGCTCTAAGAATGTATTAGATCATTTATTCTGCTTTCTGTAATGAAATCTCAGTAGTACCTCTACTGAAAGAATAATAGGCCCTGACAATGCAATAAAGCCACTAATTCAGACAAATCAGAAGATTGGACAGTTTGAATCACAGAATATTTTAGACCATTTTAAAAGTGTGGCAGGTGTCTTTTTTTAACCAGGCTAAGAGAGTATTATCTATTGGTTACCAGGAGAAAGAGAAGAGAAAGTGTTTTTATGAATACATAAAAAATATCAGTAGTCTGCATATAAATAGAGGCTTTCAGAGAGCTTCGAAGTGCTCCCCAAGCCAATCCGTTTACATAAGGGTTTCTCCATCTCAGCACTAGGAGACTTGGGGGTCAAGCAATGGTTTGTTGTAGACGCTGTCCTATGTGTTGTGTGTTATTTAACTACATCCCTGTCCTCCACCTATCTTGATACCATTAGCCAGCCCCAAACATATGAAAATAAAAATGTCCCTACACATTGCCAAATGTCCCTGGGAGTAAAACTGCCCTAGTTGAGAACCACTAGCTACATTCATAATTAATTTAATACCCATTTAAAATAAAAGAATATAGGGGGGCCTGGGTGGCTCAGCTGGTTAAGTGTCTGCCTTCAGCTCAGGTCGTGATCTCCAGGTCCTGAGATCAAGCCCTGAGTCAGGCTTCCTGCTCAGCAGTGAGTCTGCTTCTCTCTCTCTCTCCCTCTGCTCATTCTGTCACTCAAATAAATAAATACAATCTTTTAAAAATAAAAGCCTATAGAAAAGCAAATGCTGGTCTAGGCTCTGTTTGAACGATCATAGATTCCAAATGAAAGAGGTTCCATTTGATGAAGATTAGTTGTTCATAATGTGTAACTGTTTTCTTTGGTACAAAAAGCGGGAAGTATTTTTTTATACTCTGTAATGCCTCACTCCTGCAGGTTCAGATTTACTGATGAGACACATTTTTAGGAACACAAGGACACTGATTTGGAGGAATCATAGTGCAATTCCTATCCTCCTCTATAGTCATTACTAGCAAATCATTTCTGTGGATACAAGTTGCTATGTGCTGAATTGGGTCTCCCCAAAATTCTTATACTGCATCCCTAATCCCCAGTACCTCAGAATGAATGGGACAGTTTCTGAGACAGGGTCTTTAAATAGGTAATCAATGAGGCCATCAGGGTGAGCTTTAATCCAGTCTGACTGGTGTTCTTATCAGGAGAGTAAATTTGGACACACACAGTCACCAGGAACGCACACACCGAGGAATGACCACGTGAGGACGCAGGGAGAAGGCGGCCATCTGCAGGCCAAGAAGAGAGGCCTCAGGAGAAACCAACCAGGTTGACACATTGATCTTAAGCCATGAGCTTAAGCCACTCTGCCTGTCGTATTTTGTTATAGCAGTCCTAGCACAAAAATACACCATTTGAGTCAATGAATAGCTTGACAATTGGTCACACATCTAAGTTCGCAACTTTGTAATTTTTCCCCGAAGACAAATGGACTGATTAACTCATACTCAACTTGTTATTTTTATTCCCGTCTTTTGGCTTTTTGTATCCTGCTTTTGCCTAATCCCAGAGAGAATAGATAGAACAAGCCCACCTCCAGGATTTAGATACAGAGAGGCCAGAGCATGTATGAGAGAAGCAGATGGGAACAAGAAGGAGCAGGAGATGCGGGTAGAAGCCCTGAATGTCTGGGCAGAGGGCTGGCCTAGACCCAGCGCTGCACTTGGCTGTGAAAGATGGTGTGCTAGAACACAGAAGCTTTCCACAAGGTTGGGGGGCTAGTGAGCTCTGGCTCATCTCTTCACTCCCCCTCATTTTGTTTTCTATTTTGATAAACATTTCTGTGAGTTTTACATTACAGCAGGACAAACAGAACCAGGGCTTACACTTCATAATTTTATTTTATGAATTTATGTGCTTATATTTCATTTCTTACAGTTGTGAGGTTTTTCCCCCTCTAGGAGCTCCCTTCTGCCTGCTCCCACATTGACTTTTCCTCCTCCTTTCTACCACATGGAGCTTTATATATATATACTTATGAATACAGAAATGACTTTCAGGTTCTGCTTTGCTGAACTGGTAATAACAAAAGCTGTGATCCCCAACCACTTGAGTCCATAGTCACTGCTGCATGTAGCTTCTATAGGTAAATAAGGAAGGAGAATACAACTGATCTGGAAGAATAGCAGAGGCAAAGTCTTGCCAAATTCTCTGTATGGTAGCACCCAGGGGAGTGATATGTATGTCTGTGTCAAGATGGGTAACGTACACTTTCCCATCATTTACTTATTAAACAAGCATTTATCCTCTGATGTGTGCTGGGCTCTTTGGTGGGCACTAAAAATATAACAACAAACAAGACATGATCTACGCGATCAAAAACCCTGCAGCCTAATTGGGTGAGGAGGGAGTGGAAAAGCCAGATTAAATCTCATTACTCAATTTCAATGTATTAAATCAAGACATCAAGGTTTTATAAAATTAAAAGGAAATCATATTTCTTTCAGGAGTAAAAATAGAGCTCTAGAGTCTGTGGAATCTACAAATAATTAAAAGGAAAAAAAATAAACCCAAAAATATGGAAAATCATTAGGATCACAGATGGTAGGATGGCCATTCTCTTCAACACTGAGCTTAATTAAGATTTAACAGTGTTAACTGCTTTTTTAATGTCTTCATTGATGCTTGAAATAAAAATTAAAAACTATTAAATGACCATGTGGTCACACTTCTAATACAGCTAATTTTTAATTTGGAAATTATTTCCCTGTGTTCCAAGAAAACATGCTGTTCTTTCAATAAGGTATTATAAATAAGGATATATTTGTATTTAAATTGAGCTATATTTTGGGGTGCCTGGGTGGCTCAGTTGGTTAGGTGTCTGCTTTTGGCTCAGGTCATGATCCCAGGGTTCTGAGATCGAGCCCCACATCGGGCTTCCTGCCCGTCTGGAAGCCTGCTTCTCCCTCTCCCTATGCCCCTCCCCCTGCTTGTGCTCTCTCCCTCTCTCTCAAATAAATAAATAAAATCTTAAAAAAAATAAATACATCGAGCTATATTTTGCATTTATGGTTAGAGTTCCTTCTTTAGCCTCCCAATTCAGTAAAAAGTCAAATTTCTTTTTATCACCTCAATTTTATGCTTCACTGAAATAGGTTACAACATCAACATATAGTCCCTCTTCTTTAGATATCTTTCTTTTTATCTCTCTTTCCTTCTGTCCTTCCTTCTAGTAATTAAGAAAGCAATGTCCTTTTTGGCTAAATAGCACAACTGTGACTACATGACAATAAAACATGTTGTTTTAGACAAATCTTGGATGAGTCCTAGCAAGCATTCCTGAAAACTTAACTGGTTAGTTTGGGGTAGATTTTAGTGGATCTAGGATGATAACCTATCACCATTCCAGGTGTACTATTTTCTTAGCAGACTAGAAAGAAGTTCAAATAAAGGTTTTAAAATGTACAAGTTTAAAAAAAAATGAGTTATACAATAAAAAAGGCATTCTCTATGATTTGGATCTTCATTCATTCATCTACTCCTCCAACCACTGTTTCCATTACATATTTGTTGTCATACCTCCATGGGATAAAAGCTCTAGATAGGACGATTTAATGATTACATATCTTTTCACAGAAAGCCATCTATTTGATTTGCCCTCTCTATATGAGCAATGTATTATGCTAAAAGAAAAGTCGGACCTGACATTTTTACATCTCAAGGTCTATGCTACAAAAGGCTGGTTATTGCCAAATGCCTTGCAAGAATCCCTGCTTGCAAAATACATTGTGATGCTCAATGTCAAAACTGATTGGGGTTGAGTCTGAAATTGCCTGGTTATAATACAGTATGCTACGAATCCACCTTCTAGGCACATTTACATCAGTTTACATCAACATATGATTCCCCTGACTTATAGAGAAAGTTGATGATTTTTAAGCAGGAAAAAAAATAAGGTAACATGAATAGGGATATAACATCTACATGTGGACTTGGCAACTTATAGGGTTTGCTGTATCACACCACTGATTAGAGAAGGGAGTGAGGAGGCAGCAGCTGAGACAGGTCATGTGTCTCAGGAAGTATGTTAAAATCGTTGTTAGTTGCTGTTAGCCTGTTATAAATAAAGATGCTGCTAGAACTGGACAGAAAAACCTTGATACCCTGGGTAGAAGAATACAATATTTCCCCTCAAAAACATTTAAAAAGTTTAGTCCCATCAAATCATAACCACCAACACCGCCCCCCCCGCCACCTTTTTTTTTTTTCCTTCTGTTGGAAAAACTAACCCCAAGGCATTTCTGAAGGTTTGGAAATTTTTTTAAATCAATCAAATGTCTGAATGTTACTTCATGTTTATAACCAGGTCAAACCCAGCAAAATGTATGTTCTCTCTGTGAGTCTGTGTTGTGTTACTAGAAAAAGAAAAGTAGAAGAGTAAGATGATAATGATACTCTTGAAGCAAAATATGTTACTTTTAGAATTTTAGATTTTTCTTCCAAGACTTCATCAACTTAGGGAGAACCAGCATTTTCATAGACAGAATGGAACATCCTTATAAAACGCTTCTGACGTTCACTGAAATTCTGAAAAATGACTTTGTTTAAAACCAAAACTGAGGAATGATTTTTGGACCCATGAGTCAAACATCTCATCCCTGTTCTGACACTGCAGAGAAATGCTGGGAGACAGAACGGGCTTACTTATTGCACACCCTCTTTCCTTCTAATGAAAACACTGAGCTCAACTCTGAGATTCCTAATTACACAGCCTGAGTCTGCCTGTGTAGTGTGTGTGTGTGTGTGTGTGTATGCATGTGTGTGTGCTATGGGGGTGTATGGAGTTAGCAGAATCCTGGAACACTGATGTACAAATGACATTTTCTTTAGAAGAAAAATATCTATCCCTATTCTTGCCTCCATAGTGACCACATGAAAATTAATGCTTTTAGTAGAATTTTAACATATTTATTGCACACTGGCCTTGAGGAATGTTACGGGTAGATCATGAGATAATGGGCATTGGGTAATAAGAGCCATTAATAAATATACCCATTATTCGGCTAAGTCCTCCTTCAAATATTCATTATGGATGATTCTGATGGTAGTACAAATACTAACCATGTTTCAAAATCTTAAAATCTACAGACCCTGAAACCAGATCAGCTTTTGCTAAACAGCTAAGAATATTTTCCAGCTTTTTCTCTTTGGTTAATTTTTTCCCTAACTGTTCAGTAGGCTGAATTTTACAAGTAATCTCTCACCATGACCCTCCCACCTCAGCAGATCTCCAAAGCAGCTACCAAAGGGTAAGGGTAACAAAACACAATTTCACTGACAAACAGCTAGAAGAAAGGAAAGCAGTTACCGTCTCCTCTGTGGCTTAATATCAATTGGCTTGTTGGTTGCATAAGGCGATCCATGAACATAAGGGCTTCGGAATCTAGCTACCTTCCCCAGCGTTAGGTACTCACAGCCGGTTGGCAAACTCATTTTGTCCAAAAGACAGGAAGTAAAAACAAATCTTAGCAGTCAGACCAGCATTCCTGGGAACACTGGAAAGAACATGTCAGATAAAGGATTTCAGACATATGCTGCTTACTGGTCGCTGGGTGCTGCTTTTCTTCAAAAGTAAACGCGTGTTTCTCCCAGGCTACATGAGCTACCTTGTTTTCTGTTCATGGATACAGGAAGCTTGTTGCTTATTTCTAACCAGAGTCGTGCTCTGACCAATTATTGGCTGAGCAGATGAAGTAGAAATTCTGTAGCTCCACAAAACCCTATTTCCACTCCAACCAAATCTCGGAGTAGGCAGCGTGGTTTAATCCATTTGTGTCTAATGTCTAAAAGAACATCAACCTAATGTAACAGTGGTTGGGAAATCAGTTATTTACCTATACACCAAGCATGCATCTGATAGGGAGGAAATAATCAATTATTTGGTATATTTTCAAAGGGGAAAATTGTTTGCTAAATTGATGATAGATATGTAGAAAATGAAATGGAAATGATTACGGGTGCTTTTCCAATTTTTCGGTCAAAAAATTGTGGGTTCTTATTCATAAATTACTGTTTACAATACAACTGAACTCAGCCTCTCAGGAACATAAAATTGTAAGCTAAGGCCTTTATACACTAACATTTTGACATTGATAGTGATTTTGTTCCTTATTAGAAATATTCTCTAAGAAATACAACCTTTATCTGCTCACTGGATTAAGATCTATTGAAAAATTGATAGGATATTCTTTAATAATGGTTTTTAAGTCAGTTTTTCATAACAACGAGACAAATTGGAGAAACTGCAAATGACACCAAGTAAGTCCACGTAAGGTGGTGGGGTCAGAGCCAAGTCCAGCTTTAATCCGCCCACAGTTCTCGCTAGCCCTTACCCCATTTCCTACAGTTCTAGCAACAAAACCGCTGAGGCCCTCATGTGGAGCCTCCAGATAGGAGGAGTTCAGAGTACTGTGAAGGGTAATTTTTATATTTGAAAATGATTTCTTATCTAGGATTTGAATAAACACAACCTGTTTATTTAAGAGTCCAGACCTGAGCAAACACAAAGTTGCTGAGAGAAAGCCATATTCCATTATGTAGTGGCCAAGTTCAGACACTGTTTGGGTTTAAATAACAGACATCATTTAAATTCAGAATTTTTTTTAAGTTCAAAAGGGAAGATGGTTTTCCAGTTCATAATAAGCATTTCTGTCCAATGATTCTTTTTTATGTTTTTTTATTATGAAATGACGCATGCATTTTAACATCTAAAATGACACAGAAGTGTACAAATAAAAAATGCTTGTCTTTTCCTTCCTATTAATCCTAGCTTTTATGTTAATTATATCAATGTATATGTAGACACATAATATATACATAGACACACACACTGACACCTATCTCCTTCCTTTTTGTGCAAACTAGGCTTATACTATACATAATCCTAAGTATTTTTGTACTTAAAAAAATCATGGACGATTTTTCAGTAAATGCAGAGATCTAGTGTGCTCTTTTCAATAGTTACATAAGATTCCATAGAATAGATGCATTATTTATGCAGCCAATCCTTCACTGGCAGACATATAATTCTGAAATTCTATAAACAATAAACACATTTGTTAATATATTTTCTTACTGGTCGGTGCTTTTATTTCTGTAACTAGGTTGCAAGATCACAAACTGCATACAGTTTTTCCTTTAATAGGTTCCAGCAATTCACCGTCTTAGGAGTCATGCAGAAAGATGTCCATTTCCCCATACTCTTGACAACACTATCTATTGATGTTCAAAGCCAGCTCTCCAAAATGCCCAGGGACTGCATACGTTTCCTGGCTAATAGGAAACTGTTATTAAGGTGCCTACAAAGGTAAGAGCAGTCTATCTGAACTAATACCTACCAACCAAAAGTCTAGCCTCTACATCAAAATGAGAAAAAAATCTAAGCAAAACATAGAGAATTTGCTGCTTAATTTGCATAATTAAAGAAGATAAAATAGGGAGGGAGTCCCAGCTATGTTTCTACTCTTTCTTTTTTTTTTTTTTAAAGATTTTATTTATTTATTTGACAGAGAGAGACACAGTGAGAGAGGGAGCACAAGCAGGGGGAGTGGGAGACGGAGAAGCAGGCTCCCCGCAGAGCAGGGAGCCCGATGCGGGACTCGATCCCAGGACCCCGGGATCATGACCTGAGCCGAAGGCAGTCGCTTAACCGACTGAGCCACCCAGGCGCCCTCTACTCTTTCTTAATCGGGATTATAGTTCATAATTTGGGGAAAGTCACATAATTTTACAATGTGGAGGCAGTGCTTAATGACTACCACTTGATTGTGATGCACAACTGTGTGTAATTTATAGTTTTTGAATTTACGAGGCCCTTTGGACCTACTGCCTCCTCTTAAAGTCCTAAGAACAAATGCGCAGTATTTTTATCTGTAAGCTAATTTAGGGTCTTTGTCCAGTATTAGAGAATAAGAGCTGCTTCACATAAGAATTTCCTAAAAAGGAAAAAAATAAAAAAGTGAAGAGTAAGACATAAACCTCTATGGGAGGTAAACACGTGTCCTGGGATGGGTAAAATTCCTTGGTTTTCTTAGCAGGGACATTTTTGCTTATACCTGGTCAATGATTTACCATGAGCCTGGCAGGGTCTCATGGGGATTACTTGTACTTAATTGGGATGAGAAGAGATTACTGCTAAAACCCACCCTGCCAAGAATCTAGAATTTGTGAGAACACTGGCCAATTAGCAGGGAGCAGCCTCTGAGGGAAACTCAAATCATCCTTTCTTCCACAATTCCCTTTCTCCGAGGCTGGGTGGAGGTAGTTGGAGACTTTTCCTTTGAGAAAATAAAAACACACCGGGGAACCTAAATTAATCTACAGATTAAAACCACAGTCTGTAACGGTTTACAGCAAAATAGGGCTCCAATCACTCCAGGGAATGGCCAGGCCTACCCACTGACACTTTGTTTGCTTTTACATACTGGGATTCTGTGGTGGGATGGGCACAGCATCAAATCTCACTCACCACTCCCATGATTCTAAGCTCTTGAGAACATGCAAACAAGGGCAAGTATCACACCAGACTATCTAGAACATCAATATTTTTCAGTGCATTAGAGGTTGCGATGTTAGTAATGTCCTTAACAGCAATTAAAGCAATTGCTAGCAAGCAACATTTTGAGGCCACAGGACTTTTCTAATAATTCTTTTTTTTTTTTTTAAGATTTTATTTATTTATTTGAGACAGAGAGAATGAGACAGACAGAGAGCACATGAGAGGGGGGAGGGTCAGAGGGAGAAGCAGACTCCCTGCCGAGCAGGGAGCCCGATGCGGGAC
Organism: Mirounga leonina; assembly: GCF_011800145.1. NCBI lineage: Eukaryota > Metazoa > Chordata > Mammalia > Carnivora > Phocidae > Mirounga > Mirounga leonina. The sequence goes on from NW_023270426.1 coordinate 35,009,661, forward strand.
TCGATCCCGGGACTCCAGGATCATGACCTGAGCCGAAGGCAGTCGCTTAACCAACTGAGCCACCCAGGTGCCCTCTATTAATTCTAATATTTATTAAAGATGATTCTTTCGGCTGTTAGCTCTAACCTGGCCTGAATTTGGTAATTTTAAAAGCTGGAGGAGTTCTTTCAGGACATGAGGATGTCATCTGTTCATGACCATGTCAGAGAATAAGAATTGACTGAATCATTTCCCTTTGCTTATGGCTGGGAAAGACTCCCCACACCAGAGAGCAATAATCCTGGGGTCAAAAACTTGCACATCTTTTTCCATAGTCCATACCTTTCTGCTGTTATAATCAAATGCTCGTGAGGAAATTCCATTTGGAAGTCCACCGGTACCTCATACCAGCATTTAGAATGGAATTCACATCCATTCTCTTTCTCTACCCTCAAAATGCATTTCTTTCTGTGTTCTTTGACACTATCCCATTCAACCAACCATAAGACAATCCCTTCTAATCAGGCCACAGATCCTAGAGACATGAATGCTAAATAATATAATATTATATTAAAAATAATAAATTGCATTATTATAAAATTATAATAATGGTATATTATTACAACATTATATTAACAATAGTATTAATGGTAACAATAAATAAGAGCTAATATCGATCAGATGATTTTTATGGTGCTGGACATTGTTTATGATAATAATTCGCTCCTTTAATCTTCATAAAATTGTATGAGTTGGACACTTTTGTTATGCTTATTTTGTAGATGAGCAAAACAAGGCAAAGGAGAAATGAGACACATGCCCCAGGTCACACAGCATGTTAAGTGGTAGAGTCAGAGTTAGGAACCAGTTAATCTGGCTCCAAAGACCAGACCAAATTATCCCTCTCCACAGATTGTAATTTCCTCATTATCTCTCTTATTTATCTCTTTGCCCCCCATAATTTGCCTAGAGTTAGTACTTTCAGCCTTCTCCTCCTTAATTCCATCCTTCACTTGAATGCCATGTGGATCATTATAAGATGAAAATCTGAATATGTGATTCTCTTTGCTTGGAATCATTTCTTTAGCTCCCCATTTCTTTAGTGATGAAGTTCAAAACTGAAGTTCCAAAGCTTAGCACAGGGATTCCCTACGGTCATGCTTTGACTTTCGCTCCTGTTTCCGCCACAAGTCACCCTGGTAATCTCCTGTGCACAGCCTGCTCATTCACACCACTGGCCCCTCAAAGATGATAAGCCCTCGTGACCAGAACATTTCTGTCTCCCTTCTATGAGTGGCTGTTTCTAAGTGTCATCTTTTCCCCAAAACTTACTCTAGATATTCTGCTTTATTTGTAATTTGCAATACCAGCACCCAGAACAACACTCACTTGTTAAATAAAGCAGCTGAAATTACAAGGTGCTGGATGTTCCAAAAACCTGCTTAACTCTCTCCGTAACTCCCTCATTTTAGCTACTCCTCCAGGATAATAGTAAAAATATCTGCCATTGAAATACATTGGAAGTGGAGGCACTATTCACTATATGCTAGCAGACAGAAATATTTCACAAACAGCAACCACCGTAATATGAGAGCAACGTCTCTTCTCAGGGAGGGAGGGACATATATGGATTTTAGTCGGAGGTGATGGAGATGTGTCTGTCTGGGTTGACAATTTCAGTTCAATAAATAAAAATTATCAAAAATAGTTATTCCAGCACTTGAATAAGCTTGCGATAATGGCTTTATTTAATCATGTTCTATGCTTTGAGAACAGGCACATTCAAAATTAATTAATTAATCAATCTTGCCCTATTAAGTGTTAGCTACTTGTTTTAATACATTTGACTTTTCTGATAACCCATTTCTTTTTTTTCTTTTTTTAAGATTTTATTCATTTGAGAGAGAGCGAGAGCGAGAGGGAGAACACAAGCAGGTAGGGGAGAGGGAGAAGCAGGCTCCCTAAGCAGGGAGCCTGATGCAGGACTTGATCCCAGGACCTGAGCCGAAGGCAAATGCTTAAACGACTCAGCCACCCAGGCGCCTCGTCTGATAACCCATTTCTTAAATACTGAACATACAACATTTCACACAGCTTGTACAAAATGGCTTCAATCAGAAGGGAATTCCAGAAGTCCACAGTGTTTTCCAAAATAGTGAAATATCCTTAATGTCCAAATGCCTAAATAAAATGTGGAATATCCACTTAATGTCCCTATTAAAGGGACTGTGTTGAAATACTTCTTTAAGTCTATACTAAGATATGCTAATAAGTAACTTAAACACATAAGCACAGAGAAATACACATGAATTCCAAAGCCACATACATTTGGGAAATTCTAGGTTAAATAAAGACAGACTTTACAAGGAAGCAGGAGTTCTCAGAGTTTTTCTTATGCTAACATTTGCTCTGAATTGTCAATAAAGTATGGATAGAGTACATGGCATCCTCCATGGGAATTTATGAAGACAAAACATCTCACGTGACACCCTGGGAATTATGTTTTAAAAGTAATACTTAAGGACACGAAGAAGTATTCATAAACATCAACTTAGTAAAAAATTAAGTTATAACACAATATAACAGAATGAGATTATTTCTGACCAAGGAAAAATATACTCATATATTGAAAAATAAGAGAATAAAAGAATATACATTGAATATAAAAAAATACCTGGATAGGAAAAAAATGTATGATTTTAATTTTCTTCTCCCCATCTATGTTATCTAAATATTCTAGATGTCTTTTGTGATACTATTTTAATAACAAAAATGGGGTTGTTATTAAAATTTCAAAATCTGGATTCTATCAACTAAAAATAAAAACTATTGATTGTGATCAATTAGCAAATTACATACGAGAGAATAAGAGAAATAGTGATGACTTTTTCTTCGTGTTTGTTGTCTGTGGCATTTTTGCATGTCTTCATGTACAGCTGTAGAAGTAGTAAAGAATTACTCTAATTTGATTAGCAAACTAAAAGAGAATATAGTTCTTGTAAATAAGGGAGGCCCTAAAACCTGGGTATCCTTTGGGGCTAAAGCTAATAAGAAATCACAGTATGGATGAAATTCATAGCCCACAGAACTGTTTTCAAAAACTTAGACCATTAAGGTTTATTAAAGTGCTCCCTTATTATTAGTAACATATTTCAATGAAAATAAATCTGTAAACTTTGGCAATGATAGTACTTTGAAAATGTAGTAAAATAAAGGAGGACAATAGGATAACTGTAAATACAAATAGAGGGGCTAGTGGTCTTGCTGACATTGGAAAAAAAATAATTCATTTATAATAACAACAGTGTTGAGCATTCTAAATCCAACTAACTTGATTTAGTTATTTATATGGATTTTTTAAAGATTTTATTTATTTATTTATTTATTTATTTATTTATTTATTTATTTAGAGCATGCGAGTAGAGGGAGGGGCAAAAGGAGAGGGAGAGAATCTCAAGCAGACTCCCCACTGAGCTTGGAGCCTGCTGCAGGGCTTGATCCCACAACTTTGAGATCATGACCTGAGCCAAAATCAAGAGTCAGAAGTTCAACTGCCTGAGTCACCCAGACAGACACCCCATGGAAAAATTCTTAAAGAATAATTATAAAAAATATAGTGGAAAGTGAAAAAGCTTAATACCTTCTTAAGAAGATAAAATTCTCCCTGATCTGACTGACATTCAGAAGCAACTTCTTGATCTACAATTTAGCTTCTTAAGTAGAGTTATCTAGAAAATGGGAGTCACGTGGAAATGGTGTTTTTCTTAGACCAGTTATATCTTCAGTTATAAAGGACAGTGCTAACATTACGATTATTATTAAGAGAATTATTATTCTCTTGGAAATTTTATAAGCATGACTCAGTTCCTCAGACTGTGAAAACCAACAAGACTCAACTGTATGCCTTTTAGAACTTAAAGAATATAAAGCGCCATAAATCAGGAAGTCATCAGGCTTAACTCAACTTTATAGCAAGGATAACTTTTATTTAAATCAATAAGCTGCTTCATTTCAAAAGAAGGCAATTTGGGGATGAATGAACCATAGGTTCTCAGCTTCTTAAAAAAAATTTTATTCATCTGGTAGAGCCCCCATTGGGAGCAATTTCTCTCAAATTCTTATTTTATTTGTTAACTGTCAATTCTTCAAAAGCCCAGCAAACATCTATGGATCACATAAAGTTAAATTTATTAAACTGACTGCAATAAGGGAGAAGAGCCCTTGGACCAGGCATTATTAATACCTTAGAAGAAGAAATCAGGAATGAAAGAAGTTATTTCTGCTTGTCCTCAGTTTTGTTTAATCCAAGGACAGGAAATTCTGTTGGTTTCAATTTCACTCCCAATAACTGCCCATAACAGCTGATAATCTTAACAAACCCATTAAATATCCAAAGTTTAGGCTGAGTTAAAGTAGCAATAAAACCAACTGAATAAAATGATGCTCATTCATTGAAATTTCAGGTAGGCCCACACAATTCATATCTCCAAGTTTTTTAGTAAACTGTTTGAATGTTAAATGGAGTGACATTTTGCTTTAAAAGGTATAGGAATGGAAACAAATGAGTTCAATATACATAATGGGCTTTGACAACATGACTTCTTCAACAGATGTCGTATACGACTTCCCACACTTTCATCCTTAAAAAGCACAGTTTACTTGCCAAGATATACACTGTTGCCAAAATTCAGCTGTGAAAGAATTTCTAACAGTAGGAAGCAGTGGAAAGAATTAAAGCACGTTTAAGCTTATTCCCAAATAACCAGATGTCTTATATCATTATAAAATCTGAAGATGAAAATTAATCATGCTGTAAGTTCTTCCTCCAGTTGGTCAAGCAAAGAGACTAACTGGTCAAGCAAAAAGGAGGTGTCTTTGGCAAAGATTGTTCTGTATCTGGTTGCTAGATGATTTTTAAAAAATACATCAATTCATTCCTCTACCTCAGTCAGTTGGCCAGCCAGCCAGCATGAGCTGAACATTTACTCTCTATATACACAGAAGCAAATGGGCTGACTCTTAACTAGAAAAAGTCACATAATCCATTCAATGTCCGATTCATGTATCATGACAGGATGCACTTCAAACGACCACCTATGAGATAGAAATGAAAAGTGGCACAGTATCAGTGATCCTATTTGAAACCCTGTGGTTGGCCAGTATCACATCAAGCTTACATTTTAGTCTAAGCTGTCATTTACTTCTTTATATTGTGTTGTTAATGTTCCCTCTCCTCATGTGGATTATAAACCACAAGATGGTCAGATCCGTGGCTTACTCATCTTTGAATTCTCCACAGTGCCTGGTACATTGCTCTCCATACAGTAGATGCTCAGTAACTATTTGTTAGAAAAAGAACTTGCACCCCATGTTTTATAGTTAACTTTTTAAACTAGGGGACCATATTCTTCAGTTTGCCTCCAGAGTATAAACTGTTGTCCCAGTATGACTATTAAATAGTGCTTCCTTTGATTCTCAAAAGTATCACTGTTTGGGTTGTAAGTTGTCTGGTTATCATTGGGGTCTGAGACTGCATCTGTACAAGGCTGCCTCGGCCACTAGACTGAAAACAGCTTAAAGGCAAACACTGGGTCTTAACTTATTACTGCTTCTCTAAATCCATCACTGCATGCACTGTTTCTAGGATCTGCATTGATTCAAGAAACAATAACAGTAACAATAGGGAAACTCATGATAGATTTAACCAGATTGAACAAATCCAGGGAGAAAACAAAATGTAAAGGAGTGATCTGCATAGACATGGGTCAGGTAGATAAATACTGACCTGGATAGTCTCTTAAATTCAGATGATAGCAAAAGTTATCCCCTTGCATTCAAATCCATAGAGCAGGAAAATTCTGGAGTTATTTGTACTTGAGGGAGAGATCAAGAATGAGGATGCTGGTTTTGAAGCCAAGTAACTTTGGTTCACAATACTGCCCTGCCAAAAACGGGTTAGGTAACCCTGGAGGATACATGACACCTCTCTAGCATCAGTTTCCATGACATTTAGGCTTTATTCATTCATTCAACAAATATTTACCAAGTCATTATTCTAGGTGTTAGGAATCTGGGAGCAAATAACACAGACAGATATTCCTGCCTTCCTGGAATGGACATTCCAGTAGAGGCAGGTAGATGGACATACAGGTAAGTAAATTATATAAGAGAGGTGATAAATGAGAGGAAGAAAAATGCAGCAGAGAAGGGACATAAGGAGTTCAGGGATGGGGGCCTCAGGGTCAGGGTCTGGGGCTGTGAGGTGTCTGAGGGTCTGCTCTTCCTATAGTGACCGATTCAAAAGGAAAGAAAGGGAAAAGAAGACTATACAGAGGTGAGGAGACAGGTGCAGGCCCAGTTAGTGCTGGTACATTATTTGTTGATTGAATAAGTGAGCAAACTAGTGAACGCCTTCAACAGATACCAGCTGTAATCCTGAGAGGTAAACAAATCTATCACCCAAGAAAAAAATTCAACAAAGCTAACACGACCTAGAATATTACTGTTACTAAGATTCTACAACCCCCTTAACTGAAACATTCCTCTTAATTAATGGAAGAGATGCATTTTTTTCTGACATGATTCATTCCTTTGTTGACGGACTATTGCTATGCTAGTCACTAGATAATTTAATATAAGCAACTGTGATTTAGCAAGTGCTTAGAATTTTCCTGTTAAATTTGATGAACAAATCCCCAATCTAGGCAATATAGAATGTAAAGGCAATTATAGAAAACATAAAGTGGTAACAAATGAACAGCAAATCAGTTACATGTACCACAGGCCCTTATTAATTACCTTAATTATTTAGCAACAGAAGCTGTGCTAAAATTTTTCAAGAGTTGTCTTCTCTTTACTTATTCCCCTTAGACAAATAGTCAGTTACAAATTCATAAATTAGTGTCTACCAATAACAATTATAGCTAATATCTACTGAGTATTTAATTGATGACATGAGGCACTATGCTAAGGACTTTTCATAAAATTAATTCTCATAATTGAAAGGCTTATTAGAAGTGATTGGAAATGTAGTCTTTTCCTAATGCATGAACACTCTCCAGGGAGAAGCAAGTATCTGCTCTTGGGTGAGTGCATCTTGGTATGAGGTCCACCCTGTTTCATGGGGCAGCATGCTTACTTGGAGCAGATCCAAATATTATAAAGTCATTTGTACCAAATTAATTTTCACCTTTCTAGAAGTACTGTCTCTTAATTGTAGACTTGGAATCATTCAAACATAGGCCTAATTCTTTTTTTTTAATATGACAGCCTGGTGATCATCTAAAGAAAGGTTCCAGTTTCCCTTTTCCAAGCCACTTGATCAAAGTTCTTTTCATTGTTTCTATCATGCTTCTGGACTTATTCCTGCTTGATTCCTCTTAAAATGTTATATCTGAAATTAAACTGACATTCCAGGTGTGATATGACTCTTCTGGGGCAGAAAGAGACAATCATCTCCGTTTTTCTCTTCATTATAAATCTATGAATGAGGTTTAAGACAATTCTCCTCACACTCTTAATTCATGTACCATTTCCATTAGGATTCTACTATCCAGTTCAGATTAATTGTGAACTTGAAACTACAGTCATTTTTATTAGCAAACATATATAATTGCTGATCCTGACCTTGTATTCCAGTGTATTCACATCACTTTCAAGTCCATTTTTCTGTACATTTGATTGGATGAATAATCTTCCATCCAGGAAAACAGTTATTCCTTATTCATTATTTCTCATCTATGTTGTTCAACTGGTAATAAGTCCATTTAACTGCATTTTCAACTAGCCCATATATCCACTATATCTGCAACTATACCACAAGAGATTTTTTCAAATACTTCACCAAAATAAAAACATGGCATTTGTACAGGATTTATCTGATTTACCAGACAATAGGGAGATATGACTAATTCTGTGTGAACTAGGAAATGCAAATGATAAAAATGGGCTTTGGGCCTAGACATTTTTATTAATGAGAACCAATGCTTTATGAGAGAGAAGTCAAGAAATGTTAGGTAGCATCTTGGACGATCATTCGGATATTAAATTGAATATGGATATTTTGTAATATGAAAAACCAATTTAGTTGAACCAAGGCAGTGTAACTTGTGGGGAACATCAAACAGTGTATACAAAAGGGGAATGAAAATATGCATTGTCAACAAGTGTTCTATCACAGATAATTCATTGATAAATCAACAAGTTAACAGCTCAGTACAAAAGCAAGAAGGTCTAATGGGTGACGAAAAGGATCAAAGCATGAGGGTCTTTGAGCTCACTCTCCCCGTATAAACTCCCTGACCAAATGAGAGACTTCTCTCAGTTTGAAGAGGGGCACTCACAGAACGTTCATAGGAGAAGATACTGTGACTGAGAATGTTTAAATAAATTGGTATCATTTTGCCTAGAGATGAGAAGACACAGCTGATTTACTGCATGGCTCAGAGATGTTTGGCAAAGATGTCTACCTAATTCTACCCTCTCTTAAGAAATAAGGTGGGACTGGGGCGCCTGGGTGGCTCAGTCGTTAAGCATCTGCCTTTGGCTCATGTCATGATCCCGGGGTCCTAGGATCGAGCCCCGCATCGGGCCCCGGTTCATCCGGGAGCCTGCTTTTCCCCTTCCTCCCCACTCATGTTCTCTCTTGACATCTCTGTCTCTCTCTCTCAAATAAGTAAAATCTTAAAAAAAAAAAAAAAAGAAGAAGAAGAAAGACGGTGGGATTTTAAAGAAAAGCGGAGAAATGGAATATGACAATATAGGGAGATTACCTGGCAGGAAAGGCCTATTGAGCACCAGGCATTTGTGGAAAGGCTTTCAAAATGTCCTCAAGGCCCCTTTCATCTACACCCTAATGCCACAGAGGTTCACACAGGAAGAGCCCCGGCTAAGAATAAACAGTTTATACACCTGAATCAGGTGTGGATAAAAGAAGTCATTGACCTTCACCCGTCTACAACATGTGCTAACTTAAGCAACAACTTTTTTGAAAACTTTCCCCCTATTTTACAGCATTAAAAATCATTTACTCATTATTTATTTGGCCCTGAGAAAAGTCCAGCAGAATGAGAGACACAAAAGGAGAATCAAATAGTCCCCAATTTCACAAAGCTGACAATATTCTTTAGAAGAAAGACTCAAACACATGAATAAATTTGCTGTCATTGTGAGAGAGTACATAGTGTGTGGCTCAAACACGAAATGTTGTAAGAGCTCAGGGAGAGCAAGATCAATATCCACCCTGAAGTAAACTCATTCAGTTTACACAGAGACTCTTGCTCTAGATCTTTCCAGACAGACAACAGAATCCCAGAAGATAATTGCACAGTTCTAAAATATGCATAAGACAATCTAATCATTTCTCTTATGAATTTACATAAAGAAGTAGATAAAGACAGCAAATATTATGCCCAAATGCTTACATAATGTTACCTTCAAAGATGGCATATGTTTGCACTTGATTTTTTATTTCCATAAAAGACATGTTAGAATTTCTGAACTGATAGTCTATTGAAGAAGAATCATGTACTTAGTTGTTCTCCTTCCCAATATGGGAAAAAATCAATGATACAATTACACGGAGAAAGAAAAAGTCTAGTCATCTGCATTTCCAATGTCATTGCTATTATCAGCGAGAATACAGTATCTACAGTTTATTTAACATGTGACTATTTTGCTATCATGGATAATGTTAATACCCAAGAGAACAGATGGTATAAGCATATTTTAAATTATTCAATGAAGGGTGTTTTTTAAACCACAAATGTGTATTAGCAGAGTGGATTCATTTAGCATTTAATCCTTGCTTATATTTTTGCCCTCTTATATTGGAAGAGATAACCTTAGTCAACTGAGAAGTATCCCTTTCTTTCTCCTGACTTTTTGAAATCAAAGTAACAGAAAACAGGTAATAAGGGGGAAAAAAAATCACAAAATTTAGTCTGGGGGTGGGAAAAAAAAGAAAGAGACAAACAAGAGAAAATACACAATTTTTCTTGGGTGGTACAATGGGTTTTAACATGAGAGGCCATCTTTATTTAGCAAATTGCTAAGAACTGAATTAGTTGAGATCAAGGAAAGTACCTTATCCCACTCTTTAGTGTCTTTCTTTAGGGATACCCCGTTCGCATGAAACACACCCTAATTTTAGAACTGACCTGACCGTTTCAAGGCTCACAAGAACCAAGGCACTTTGCCTTTTTGTTTTGGGCTACTTATCTGTAGAGCATGGTGAGAAAAAGGTACCAGCATTTTCTAAAGGTACCAGAAGTAAATCCAGGGCTTGGCTATAGACCTCTGGCCTTATGCAGAGCTGAAGATAAATTAGAGTACTTCCACACAAGGGGACACAGGGAAGCACTCCAGCACCAACAGGGTGTAGGATGGAGTAGGTGAGCTGGCTGTCCTTGAGCCATCCACGGCTAGCAGACCTGGGTTTGACTGACACAGTTATTTTTTTCTTTTAGTCCAATATTTAAAGCACACAGGAAATGCCACAAAAAGTCGAGATTTTGAATTCTTTTGAAAATTTATAAGGTCTAAAATGTGGGACACCCTCCCCCCCAATCCATCCTATATGGTGACTTGAAACCAGAGCAGACCATTCACTATCTTCTTTGGACGAGGCAGGCGTTCTTCAGTGTGACGCAACTCCCACCCAAGCTACACAACTCCGATGTGTTTCCTCCTGGCTTCTTTAAGTGCTTGCCTTGAAGATGTTTCAAGTGAAACTCAGAGGTGGGAAAGAAGTATATCTGCTATCACCTAGTCAAATTCTAATCCAAACATTAGCACTCAGCTAGAGTCCTGGCCTTCACAACACATCTTACCATTCCCAGAAACGATTTCCACCTCTCAACAAAGAGCTCTTTACAAAGTTGTACAGAGCTTTACCACAGCCCTGGCATGACCTCGTTTGTATGTATCTGCAACTCTTCACTATACAATTAAACAGAATGTTTTAATTTACCAATACAGAGCTGTATTTAAACCAAGATCAATAAATATAATCACTTTTTGTGAAAGAAGGAATTATTTGATAGGACATTTTTTATATACTCAAGAATCGTTTCAGGGCGCCTGGGTGGCTCAGTCGGTTAAGTGTCCAACTCTTGGTTTCAGCTCAGGTCATGATCTCATAGGTTTTTGCGATGGAGCCCTGAATAGGCCTCTGTGCCCAGTGGGGAGTGGGCTTGGGAGTCTCTCCCTCTGCCCCTCCCCCCACTTGTGTGCATGCATTCCTCTCTCTCTCTCTCAAATAAAATAAAAAAATCTTTAAAAAAAAACAAAGAAAGAAACACGTACTGAGTTTATGCCAAGGAAATACTTTTTCAGAGGGACTGACATGTATTGTTGGGTCTGGTTTATGGTGACAATTCCGAAGTTTCTGAAAAGTCTGTTTTCAACATTTATATGCTATGAAATAGCAGATTAAGCTGCCGGAATATATAGATCTTATTGCAATTGTAAAGACAGTCAATTATTTAATGAGAATTTAAGAAGACTATTTACATGATCTCGATAATACCAAATGATTTAGTCAAAATTGTACTTTTCAAATACTTTCAGACGTGTAGACACAGCTTAAAGCTAGTCTTAATTAAATGCTTCAGACTGATAGCACAGAATTTCACAGTTTGGGAATTATGTTATTTTATGTTGCTTATATACATATGTATATATTTATTTACATATATTCGTACAAAGAAGACACACAACACTTTAGAAAAATGCATCTCTTTCTTTCCTACAGGATAATATATTTTTAATAGCTAGAAATGCTAAACAACAGAAAGTGTGATACATAGCACACTACTGATAGTTTAGTCTTTTGTCACCGACTATCCCACATGGTAATACCTAGCTGAGTTTGAATAGTATAAAGGAAGCTCCATCAGTCTACAGATACAATATCCAATAATGAAATAATTTATCTGGTATTATCTGCCAGTTAGGGGTTTCTGATATAACAGAATAATTGCTTAAGAGCATAATATGGATTTTTTTTAGAAATTGAAAACAGCTGTAAAAGAATAATTTAATTTGCTAATTGGGCTTGTGTATATATACATAAATGCATGTGTGTGTGTATATACATACATATATATGTGTGTGTGTATATATATACACATGTGTGTAATCTTTTATGCATTCAAATATCATATAAATATTACAAATAACCTATCATTTTATTAATATTAATTTCAAGAAATTACTAAGTAAACTGCCTATAAAACAATGAGAATGACTATGCAGTGGATGAATAGAGCTTGCTTGCTGAGTGAATGCTACCAGGGCTGATGACATTTCTGGCTAACCCCTTAGGAATTATCATTACAGCCATTTCCAGTGTGCACGAGGAAACAGTTTCTTGATTTTATAGTCACTTCCCATTTGACCCAGACAACACTAGCTAACTGGATCATCTGCTTTAATCATCAGACTTAATGCCAAAGAACTTTTGGCAGCATCACAGAATCAGATCCACCTTAGCAGATGGAGATGTGTCATCAGCGAACTAAAAAGAAAATGTGTAGCCCAGGCTCTGAAGGGAAGTTCAAAAGGGGAACCCTCCAAACATGTGTACAATGGCAAATCCCTAGAAGAAGGGGAGAGCTTCCCACAGGCATCATTTCGGAGGGCTCAATCTGCATTGATCAATGTTTAAATGTATAAAATCTAGTGTGTTCTAGTCAATCTCTCTCCCTTTCTTCTCTTCATATGTGTTTTAAAAATAGTAAAACAAAATTTAATTTCCAGAGTCAATGTCAGATGTTAATGCTGTATTTAGACATTTTGATAGGACAGATTTTCATTAATGAGTAAACAATTAATAAAATGTCACATCAAAAATCATGAAAAATAGTTACTAATTTACACATTCCTTTAGTGACTTTATGTCATCTGTGCAGGTGATTCAAGATTGGTTTTCTTGAGAATCTAATAAGGGTTAGACTTGTCAGACTGGGTACAGCATTGGCAGTTTATTGTCCCAGTTCCTTAATGCTCTGGGATAGGTCAGACTTGGCAGGGACCAAGCTTGAAGTTACATGGACTGGGGTTCAGGATGCAAAATTCAAGAAGAATTTTACCTTCACTGAACAATACTACAAGGGAATCCATCAACATTTCTTTCCTTGGATTTGCCTCTCCATACTTTTCCACCTAGCAAACACCAAGCCATGCTTCAAGATTCCACTGTGATTTCTATGTCTTTTACAAGATCACTTGTTGGAGTTGGGGGGGGGGTTGAGGTGGAGAAAGCAATGCAAACACTCCCTCATGGACCTATTAATTCATTAACAGTCAATAGCTCTTTATAAGGGTCTCTGTTACAAGCCAACCACATGCTAGAGACTCACAGGTGAATATCACATTGCTCCTGCTCTCAAGGGCCCACCGTGGAGCAAAGGAGACCGACAAGTAAACCTGCACAACAGAGCTCCTGGGTAATGTGTGAGTTTGTAAGCACCGCTAAGAAGAAAAACAACAGTAATTAATCAGAATGAGAAAGTAACATTAGGGACAACATGAGGGCAGTACACAGAATATATGTTAAAGATTTTAAGTCATTTTTGTAATTAACTGGGAAGACTGTGATAAATTAGGTTATTTACAAAATATTTAATGGATTTCTGAACCCATTCCTATCCAAGGGTCCTTTTTCCTGTTTCATGGTTTTTCAAAAGCGTGGCCATGCAACTTACTTTGGCCAGGGGCACGAGGAGGGAAGAGATCTGTGGCATTTCTGAATAGCAGCTTTAAAAGCCAAAGTGTGGCCCTGCCATCTCCCACTTCTTGTGCCTTCCCAGGATAGGCTGGTCCTTAATGAAAAAGGTAAGGAACAGAGAGCAACATGGGGCGCCTAAGGACGCACACCAAGAACAAGAAACAAAACTGTGGTCGCAGCCCCTGCAACATCAGGGTGGTCTGGGTCAGCATAACTAGTCTAAACTGGCTGAAACAAAAAAAAAAAGTTCACAGTTGTCTGAACAGATGGTGGGAGAGCTTTTTAATTTTCTTTACACAAAGAAGGCTGACAAAGAGAGCTTCAGTTGGAAAAGATTATGGGATTTTGTTGAAGAAAATGGTACCTTCTCTTATTTTTCATGATGTTTTTGGTAATGAACTCTAAGAAGATCCTCTGGCTGCTGTTGGAGGCAAAGTTCCACGCTTCAGCACTCCCTCAGCCGCCCTGAAGGCAAGGTTTTTCCTGTTTCCCTTTTCTCAATTCCCTGCTCTGGGCTCTGGGCTGTGGGCTCTGTTCCGCCAAGTGCCTCAGGCATTCCTCTCCTTGGGCTTTCGGAGTGGGGTTGAGTTGGAAATGAAGTTCCTTGAATTTTCAACACACCAGAGTATCATTCCCAGGATCATTATAACCATAATCCACGTAAATTTACAACCAAAGTAATTACAGCCACAATTCAGAGAACAATCTTACAGTGGTGCTTCTCAACGCTGTTTTTTTTGTTTTTTGTTTTTTGTTTTTCCCCCTGTGCCAACACAGAGAGTAAAGGCAAGGATGTTGTAGTTGGGAAAAAAACTTTAAAATAGAAAATAAAAAAGCTTTTCCCCACGTGAATCTGTTTCAACCCTCCACCTTCCCACCCACGTGTTGTCTGGTGACTCTAATTCCAGGTTGGGAGGTTGAGAGGACCTTCTTCATAGGAGATCTGAAAGATTACTGATCATATAACAATGCGTGTGATGCACCAAAAGATACAAATACTACCATTTGCAGACACGTGGTCAAATGTGAATGGCTTCAATGCCCCTTCCCCAAGAGTATTCCACGTTGCCCATGATCTCCCCGCTCTGCCTGAGATAGCCCTGCTTTTACCTGTTTCTGGGTTTGCTCCTGTTTGTGAAATTATTAACAGTCCACCTTTTAGTCCTGGACAGTGAATTATTTGGCCGCTCCGAATCGAGGCTCATTACCAAGTCGTGTTAAGGCACTGGAAAGCTTGTGCCAGGAATTTTCCACAGTGCTCTCTCACACCAGGCTTAGGTAGCTGTCTTCCTGGGTCTACCCCTTCAAAAATGCTAAAAAAAATCTTTTAAAATATCCTACCCAACAAAAGCTGGATCTAAGTGTACAGAAGTATTCTTTACTTCACCTGGGAAACTTTATATTAATTATTCATATTGAACTCCCTTTTCCTACATGTCATAAATCCCTTGCAAAGACAGAGGCATCTATCAAATCATTGGAGTTTGGGAGTCAAAAGGACAACTTTCTTTTCCATACTTTAAGAATGTTTGTATTTTTAACTCGGTTACTTGTGTTGGTTTTCTCAGTCTAACATATCATGCTGGGGCACAGTGGGAACATAGGGAGTTGACAGGGGCAGGAAAAGGCCACTGGCCATGGTCCACTCCCATTCCCAAACTTCACTATGAAACAGTAAGGAAACTCCCTAGAATGACTTGATTTCCTTGAATCACTTCAACTTAAACAGCACTATTTGCAGGACCTTTTTAAAAGCAAAGATTTGGATGAATATCTGACATTTCAGTTACCCAAGAGCATACATATGTTCACCAAATGGGAGCCAACTGATGGAATTCAGTTTCTATGTGGTGTTTGCCGTTTGGAAGTTATCTTTCCAGCATTCTGGCTCTAGGTACCATACTGACATCCAGAGCAATGCAATTTCTGGTTTATTTTCAAAAAAATGTGAAGTCAAAGCTCTATTCTGACTATGCAAATAGCCTCCTAGTGCCAAATGATTAGCATTTTTGAAGCAAATAATTTGGGTGAGATGGTAAGTGAGAGCACATTACACTTGGTGCGAAAGCAATTCGTGTGTTTCCTAAGGTTGTTGTGGCACTATAGTCTTTCTCTGCCCCATCAACTGTAGGTCAAATTGAGGGATGTGTTATTTAAGTTTTTTTTTAAAGAAAATATCTTAGTTTACATCGAGGAGTTAATAAGTCAATTTACCATTCTATCAGTCAGTATTGGCTGGTAACAAAAGGAACATGGCAGGTCAGCCTTTTGGCAGAGAGTGTGTCATTTCCATCTAGTGGCCAAAAGGGTGACTGTGTATTTTGAGAAGTTTAGCAGCATGAGAAATAAAATGCAAAAAGGCGAGGCTGCTAATAATTCTTAAATCACTATATATAATCCAAGAAGTTTACATACATTTTAAAATTCTAACAACTATCAATCATCTCTCTCCCATTTTCTCTAAAGACTATGGAAAATATCCTTTCTTCTTTTTCTCAAACACTTGCTTCCTACTTTCCACACACAGCAGATGATTTTTCTCTTCAACAAGGAACGTAACCATCAAAAAGGAAAGTTCTCCACGTCCAGCCACCAAACTGACAAACTCATCTGCACCCACATTCACGATTTCCATTTTACCCTCCTTCCACCTGGGCTGTGGGTCTCAGTCCCTCTCACATCCTCAAAAGCCCAGCTTCATCAATTATCCCTCACTATTGTCTTCCTCTTCATCAAATCCTTTCCATATGGATTCAAATGGAATCAATTATCTCCCATCTTTGATATAACCTTATTCAATTTCTACTTCTTTGTACAGTTACCTTTATACCTCCTTCTCATTCTGTGCCAAATCTTGAAACACTTTCCTTTATATCCACTGTTGTGACTCTCCCTTCATACTTACACCATAAACAACCATCATCTGGTTTCTGCTCCCACCACTATGGGTATTTCTCTCATGGGTCACCAAGTGATGTATGTTCTATTAGTCAATGAACATTTCCAAACCTGATGACCACTTCCTCCTTTCTGAAACACTCGTTTCTCTTGGCTTCCACCACACACACCTAACTCTCTTCATTTTCTTAACTTTCTATTCATGTCTCAGTTTATTTTTCAGCCTCTTCCTTACCCTCCTGTTCCAATGCTGGTGTTGTTCAGGGCTGAGACAGGGCCCTTTTGTTCTCCTAATTTTGCATACTGTTTGGTTGATCTCATTAACCATGACTCTCCTCCAGTAAGTATTCCCTCTTGCTGTGAATAATACCCCATGGATTTATCTAGTTGCCCTATTTTGAATCCTGAGAACAACTCTAACTCCATCCTAAGCCTTATCTCCTAGAGCCTATCGATTACCAAGACATGCAGACTCTACTTTTACCTCCGTCCCTCAAATTGGTTCACTATTCTCTGTTGCCATGCCCTCATTCTCAAGACTTCACCATCACCATCTGCAACTGTCCCAAATGGTTCTTGGCCTCCTTCCCAAACAATTCTATTCACTGCGGCCACTGACTTTAGAAAACAACAATGCCCATATCACGCTACTCTCCCAGGACCCTGAGATCATGACCTGAACACCGCATCTGGCTCTCCACTCAGGGGCGAGTCTGCTTCTCCTTCTCTCTCTCTGTGATCTTTCTCGCTTTTGTGCTCTCTCAAATAAATAAATAAAATCCTAAAAAAAAAAAAAAAAAAAAAGAAAGAAAAGGGGCAGCTGGGTGACTCAGTCAGCTAAGCAACAGACTCTTGATTTTGGTTTAGGTCATGATCTTAGGGTCATGAGATCAAGCCCCACATTGGGCTCCCTGCTCTGTGTGGAGTCTGTTTGTCCCACTCCCCCCTGCCACATGCATATATGTGCTCTCTCTCAGATAAATAAATAAATTACATTACATAAATACATTCTGGAAAATAATTACACAATTGATGAATGAGTGATTTTAAACCATTATTGAGGTCTAACTATCTGAGAGAGGCTCCAAGAGATAGACGGGCTGACTCTAAACAAAGAAATATAAATCTAGGGAACACATGGATGGCTCAGTCAGTTAAGTGTCTGCCTCAGGCTCAAGTCATGATCCCGGGGTCCTGGGATCCTGTTTCGCATCAGGCTTTCTGCTCAGTGGGGAGTCTGCTTCTCCCTCTGCCCCTCCCCCTGCTTGTGCACTCTCTCTGACAAATAAATAAATAAAATCTTGAAAAAAAAAGAAATCTAAATCTATTGGGTAAAAAAATCAGATGTAAATATAATATTCTCTTTTGGTGTTTCTATGACCACTAAAATAACCTGGTTGGAATTTTCCACTTTGTGGTTGTTGTTTTTCATTGTATCGATAGTCTTATAGGTTTAAAGATAATAATCAATTTAATTAAATAATTTTGTAAAAATTAAAAAGACATAAAATAATAAGAATCAACTATAGTGCCTTGTAACTGAACCTAAGGAATCCCATTTCCTAACTGGGAAAATAAGACTCAATGTGTTCCTTGAAACTGAGGAATAGGGATTTGCTTTAAGAGAAAAAAAAAATGGAATAGTAGTCAAATAGGGGCCAGTTAATTAAGCCAGGGAAAGAAAAACAATCATATTGGTAACTTGTTGATCTATAACTATTTTTAGACATAGTAAATCCTTAATCTCTCCTTTGCCAGAATAAAATGGCATGCATAAAAAGAACGCAGAAAGATCAGCTGACATTGTTCTGTCTGTTTCAATAGGCTAGATCTGCAATGAAATCTGATTTCTTTCAGTTACGTGAAACTTGTCATTGAGATCACTGCTCCTTGTCAACCTTACATTTTATTGGTTATGAGAAAAGACATAATTTGCATGACAGTCAGAAAGTAGAAAATTAGAAAAATTAACTACAAAGTTGTTTACTTATAATAGTTTATATTTATCTTAATATAAATAATTAATGCATATTTTTTCCTTCATGACTGAACTTGTAATGAATAACTAGTCAATGTTTAATTTGTTCTTTTAGAATAAAAACTGTTCTCAGGGACTGTCTTAGCTGGACTCTCTTTAGTTTTGCTGTTATCAAAGCAGAAAGATTGCTTACTTCATCCCTAAGTAATTTGAAGGGAAAATTGTGTTAAAGTTTAAACAATGGTATTTCAAAAGACCAAGTTAATTTTTAAAAGTATTTGTTTGGGGGGTGGGGTATCTTTCTGATAGGTAAAATATTCTTCTACAAGTTAGGATAGAGGTGAGTACCTGGATTTTTTTTTTTTTTTTTTTTTCCTATCTTGATTGTTCCAACAGCACTTACCTATTTCATGTTCTATTCATTCAAGCTTTCAGTCCAGTGGTTCTCAACTCCGGCTGCACCCTGACTTGACCCCTACCCTGACCATTTAATAGAATCAATATCTACCAGGTAGAGGACTAGGCATCAGTATTTTTAACATTACACAGGTGAAACATCATGTGCAGCTAAGGTTTCAATCTAACAAATCTGAAACAGCTGGGCTGCTTGGATGATCCTATGATACTGAAATCACACCGAAGTTGGCTACCAAGTTCTAGGAGTCCAAAAATCGAAATAACTTTCTGGCCCTAATAAGGCATTCACTTAACTTGTTCAATCTATTTTGCTCTTTTAGCTATGGAAGGAATGTTGACTCAGTCCTGTGTGGTTCTTAATTTATCATAGATCTCTGACCATCTGATGAGGCTAAGGATACACTCTCCAGAATACTGCATGTTTGTACAAAATTTTATGTACAATTTCAGTATCCCCAGATGTGTGAAACCAGCCATCTACTTCTCTTAGGCACAAAGCTAAGAACATAACTGACTTAAAATGAGGCAAACTTAAAATCAGTACAAAACAAAAACTTCTAACAATTAGAGCTTCCCTATAATATAATACTATGAAGGCATTAAATAAGGAAAATGGTGATCATGTGAAAATAATATAAAAAAGTGTTTAAAAAACAAACATAAGTGAAAAAAGTGCAGGGCAAAATTATATATACCCTTTGGTTAAATGTGCATATTATATAGATACTAATTGGAAAAAATGTAAATAAGAAAAAACAGGAAATAAATTAGTATTTTATTGTAAAATTCTTTTAATAAAATTATATTTTCTAGAAAACAATAAGCAAGTATTACGCTATTTGAAAAGATGATTTTTATTATCTTGCCTTTGTGAAAGACATGGCAGGATTAAACACCACCAAATTACTTGGAAGAAGGTAATGCAGAAACCAACTGTGTTAGAAAATCAAACAGGGGTCAAAAAAAAAAAAAGAAAATTCAACAGGGATTACCAAACAAGGAAGTGGTGCCAAGATGTCAGTTTTGTTATTATTCAAGCCTGTCTAGGAATAATGATTTAACCAGGAGAACACCATGTGTGGCATTATCCAGAAATGACCTTGATAGCTCACTCTGGGTTGTTTGGACAATGAACTAGCTGTTGGCAGCTGCCTCGGTCTCTCATCTAGAGAGGTTTCATCCACACTCAGCTTCCCACGAGACTGGTGGCCATCTTTTCCTGGCTGGAGGGGCTGCAACTTCCCGTGCCTCTCTGAGGTCTCTAGGGCTGGGCAGCTAGTCTTCCTACACAACCCCTCTAAAAAGAGCTTGCATCTACACCAAAACAATTCAGCAACCAAAAAGGCTGTCTGTATCCCACTGACAAAGTTCGTCTCTACATGTGTCCTAAAAATGAGTCAGCTAAAGGGATGATGCAGGGACAATGGACCACAACCCCTTCTCTTCTTACCAATACTTGAATAGTAAGGTACTCAAAGCCTGCTCCTTAACCCATACTACCCACTGTTGGGGCACATGAGCTCTCCAGGACATGTGACAACCATGAAGGAACCCACAAGCCCAATGGGTTCAACAAGGTGGGATGGGGAGGACAGTAGCTTTCTCAGGCAAAGACCCAAACTTTAAGTTGGCCCCAACTTTATGGACCACTCTCAGATATCCAGGGTTTCTCTTGGGGGGTATTCTGCTTTGTTCTACATAAAACTTCACAGATAGCTATTTATCTACATCAATACACACTGGTCTAACAAATTTTATGTTAAAAAAATGTTGAAAAGCACTTAGTGAATTTCCATTTCAATAAAAATACTTATAGACTGAACTTTATATTTTCTCCACAAAGTTGGCCATTTGCTGTTTGTTTTAACTAGTATATTTGTGTAGACCTGAATTCATCATTGCCTTAGAGAGAACTGGACGTTTTCCAAAGGATTGTTCTTTAGATCCCTAATTTGTTTCTCCTAATCTGCCACCTTGTAAACTGGACAGATTTTTCTGGAATCTGGTGATCCTTTCCATAGACTCTCAGTAAAATCTCCCACACATGGTCATATCTGGTCCCTATTTCTTATCCATTTTAGAAGTTCTTAATGGAAGGGGCACCTAGGTGGCTCAGTTGGTTAAGCATCTGCCTTTGGCTCAGGTCATGATCCCAGAGTCCTGGGACTGAGCCCTGCATCTCTTCTCCCTCTCCTGCTCTCCCTGCGCATGCTCTCTCTCTCTCTCTCTGTTAAATAAATAAAATTGTAAAAAAAAAAAAAAATCTTAATGGAAAAATAGACGGTTTATGATTTCATGTAAAAATTGTTAGTATTTTGCTAACCAAGATAGTGGCCTATGTGGCTGGTATTTGCAAGCTCTCATTCCTTTTTTTTTTTTTTTTTTTTAAGATTTTATTTATTTATTTTGAGAGAGAGAGAGCGAGTACACTAGCAGGGGAAGGAGGGGAGGGGCAGAGGAAGAAGGAGAGAGAATATCAAGCAGACTCCACACTGAGCATGGAGCCCTACTCTGGGCTAGATTCCAGGACCATGAGATCATGACCTGAGCCAAAATCAAGAGTTGGACAGTTAACCGACTGAGTCACCCAGGTGCCCCATGAGCTCGCATTCTGAAGAGCTTAGCTATGCTAAGATGGTCAGGTTAAGTAACGGAAGCGAATAACATAAGATAGCATTCATAAAATTGTTTTGAATAAGTAAATTAACACATCAGTAAAGGCAATTATTTAATAGTCCATTGTTCTTTTTCTAAAGCTGAAAAAATATTTCTGAGAAGAACAAGTAGAACAATTTAACCTAAATTATCTCCATATATCTTTCCCAAATTATTTTAGTCTTCATTATATTATTGTATAATTTGACTAATTCTGTCACTTGACAAAACAAATTTCTTGGATTCTACAATTTAGCCTGGCAAGATTAGCTAGTATCTGTAGATGGTACCAAGATATCCCAGCTGTCTGGGCTCATACTGCCAGGCATACCTCAGCCAAACGATGTGCATGCTGTTCCTCTAACTTTCTAACCAGCACCTCCGGCAAGTCAGATTAGTTCTGAGCATCCTGGGACTTTGTGAGAGTCAGATGAGTACAAATGCATATTATCTTATCATTTTTTCTTTCACATATGCAAAAGTCAGTCTGCAAACAGATGCATTTTTCTTCCTAAACATCAAACATGTATCGTCAGCAACAGTTTTTTTGTCCATGAATGGAATTCACCTGTATATGTTTGACTTGTTTAGATCAGTATCTTGCATGAAATCTACTAAATGGGGCAAATAAAGCAAGGAAGAGGAACCTGGACTGGTACACACCAAAGGTACATCTTTGGATATAAGACATACAGTGATGCTACATTTAACAGTAAAACAGATTACATCTTTAATAAGTGGAATTAACTTTCTATTTTCTGACATTCCATTCCATCTTTGCTAGTAGTACGTCATAAGAGTATTTAAAAACAAAATAGGCATGGGGCAGGTGGGTGGCTCAGTCGGTTAAGCGTCTGCCTTAGGCTCAGGTCATGATCCCAGGGTCCTGGGATGGAGCCCACGTCGGGCTCCTTGCTCAGCGGGGAGTCTGCTTCTCCCTCTCCCTCTGCCGCTGCCCCCCTGCTCCTGTTCTCTCACTCATGCTCTCTCTCTCAAATAAATAAATAAATAAAATCTTTAAAAAAAAGCCCAAACAGGCAGGATG
Source organism: Mirounga leonina (assembly GCF_011800145.1). Classification (NCBI taxonomy): domain Eukaryota; kingdom Metazoa; phylum Chordata; class Mammalia; order Carnivora; family Phocidae; genus Mirounga; species Mirounga leonina. Next base: position 35,032,362 of record NW_023270426.1, read on the forward strand.
AGTGAAGGGGGAGAAATCACTTATAATAAGGCGATTGTAAGCAATCTGCAGATACGTTCTCCTTTCATCACTAATTATTTATTTAAACATCATACTTGGTGATACTTGTGTTCTTCATGCTTTACATGTAATTGGTTAAGAAGCTGCAATGACTAACGTCTCTTTGGTTAGTCATTAAAGGCAAATTTATTGCATATCCAGTAGGTATTGTCACAGTTCAACATTAACATGGGGCCTCTCATTAAGAACTGGATAAAATGTTATGTTTATTAACTGGACTACTTAAATTGGGGGTAGATGAGAAGGACACTGTTGAAATGGTAGGATGGAGATGCATTCACATCATACTGCAACATGAGCTTTGCTGTGAAAACAAATGTACTATAAGGAAACCCTCTGATTCCCTACACTTCTGAAATACATCTTTACCGATTACAGTATCCATTGTTTCAGATGGTTAACAGAGAACATTTCAAGAAGAAATGGAAAAGGAAGTTAAATTCACGTGACGGCTGCAAGTAAAATTTCTTGCCAGTGAAACAAAGCAAAAATTTCTCCTTATTAAAATCCATGACTGGTGCCAACATGGTTCACAGGATGGTTTGAGGATCAAGAGGGGTGGATGTCCCCTCTTGGAATCACACAAGTTTTCTACTGAAACCAGGTGGCCAAGGGTTCACCTGTGATAACAAAGGTGCTGCAAGGGAATTATGACAGTCACTCTATTGTTTGACTTTCCCGTTGCGGAACCGTACAACTGCTCAGTGAAATTAGCAGAGAGGTTTTTGCCAGAATGTTTTTCTCTGATAATCGGGTCAAATTAGCAGCTGCACTTGGAAGTTGAGATCAGCATTTCTGTGTAAGTGTCACTGATCCAGAAAATAGAATATGCTGGGCCCTTAAAAGATCTCTGGTCACTCAGGAATCCTATGTGCAAAGTTAATGCAATAAAAACACACCTATAAGGGGAAAAACTTCTGTGTGTTTTCTGTAAATGCACATACTCTGCATTTCTATGTTCTTGCAAAAGCATTGGAGGACGAAACAAACCTTTTCAAAATACAAATGTGACTACGTTATGGAACTCACTTTCTCACCCACTAAAGCCTTTTAGCGGCTTCCTATAATTCTTAGGGTAGAAGACAAACTCCTTAGTAGTCTGCATGGCTCTGCCTCAGTGGGTCCCTACCCTCTTCTCTAGCCACTATCTTACTTTGTGTTCCTGCGTCTTGGCCTCACTGGCCTTCTTTTGGCAAATTATACTCTCCATCCTGCTTCCATGTCAAGACTCTGCACATGTTGCTTTCTGAATACTTATCTTCTATTTATTCTATCCTCTTGCTTCTCCCTTCCACCACCACCGTTACTACTACCATTATCCTAACCACTATTACTACTGGAATACACACACACACACACACACACCCTTTCCAACTTAGCTCATGTGTTATATTCTAAGAAATATTTCCCAATGTCTCCCACGTGTTCTCAAAGAAAACCCCAAACCCAAGCCAAAACAAAACAGAAAACCTGGTCTCCCTGTTACAAAATCTCCTAGCACCGCATAACATTTATCATTGCTTTAATTTTACATATATCTTTGGACCTTTTAATATCCACTTCTCCATGAGAATTGGGACTCTGTTTCTTCTCATTATTATTTACCCAACATCTAGCATGAAATCAAGGTAGAGTGGATACTAACACCTAAATATTACTGAAATGAGAGAATGAGGGAAAAATCAACCAATCAAATCTGCACCCCTTTTCTATGATAGATTCTAATCCCCTGGGCAAAATTCAGTCTGAAGGAGTGATTTAAAAAAGGGAACATTTGTTGAGCTCAACTATTTTGCAAGGACTAGGCTAACTGCGTTGCATATCTTAATTTAATACCAGCAACTTCCTAGTAAAGTAGGTATTCTTACTCTCATTTTACAGATGGAGAATCTTAAACTCACTTGAGCTGAGTAACCTGTCCAAGGATGCACATCTAGTAAGAGAAAGCAACATGGTTATGCTGAAGTTTGGTGGGTTTTGTAGCTTGTTAGGATTTTCTATAAAACATGGAGTCATGTTTATAACTACATTAAATGAGCATTTGTATAATTTGTATGATTCTATTTTAAAGCACTGGAAATACTTTTGAATGTCAGCTCTAGAAATTATGGAATATAACAAAAACGAAAGTATCCAAATGGAGTCAACGTTTTGTGTTGGGAATTTAAGGAGGTAAACACATGACATACAAATTAGAATGCGAACATTTAGAATTATTAGTGAAGACTTACGCAGGATTTCAGAACTTAAATATGATTTCAAGAACTAAACCTTATTTTCGTTCCAGAATACTCAGTTTACTACCTTGGAACCATTAATGTGTTCACAGTTTTACCCTTCAGAAACCTGCCTCTAGTTCCAAAGATTCTTAATTAGGTAATTATTTTCCATGAGCCCAAATGGTCATCTGTGGTGTGTGTCCGGGTTCAACATCCTCTACACTTTCACCCATTTGCAGAAGTCAGCACTTCCTTTCCAGGGATTGCCTCTACTGACCAGAATGCTGATGGGGCTCCCAGGAATAAAACAGACACCATGCACTTGCCCACTTCCTGACCCTGAGATGGTACTGGTTTCATTCTGTCAAGACCAGGGAGCTGAAGTCATCACAAACCAACAAAAAGACTCTCACTTGGTCTTCTTACTCTGTTCTTTCCAACATTTCCAAACATCAAATATTTACTATTTAATATTATGTGCCTGGCCCTATAGGTACTATGAATGAAATAAATAAAATTCAAAATATGATCAGTACTTATCTTTGAGACTTGTGTTCTAAGTGGGGAAGATAGAACTAATTTACATGGAATGATAAGAAAACTTAAGTGAGAAATTGTAATATGAATTGTTATGAACTGTGTCCTCGATCCCACAAAAAAATTCACAGGTTGAAATCATAAGCCCTAGTATCTTGGAATGTGCCTGCATTTGTAGGTAGTGTTAAGTTTTTAGCATGGACCCTACTCGAATAGGACTAGTGTCCTCTAAAAAGAGGAGATCAGGACACATACAGAGGGGAAGACCATGATGATATGGGGAAAAAACAGCCATCTACAAAGCCAAAGATGGGCTTCAGAAGCTGACATCTTAATCTCGGACTTCCTGCCTCCAGAAGAATGAGAAAATAAATTCCTACTGTTTAAGCCACCAGTCTGTGGTACTTTGTTATAGCGGCCTGAGCAAACATATAGACTCTCTTGAAGAATAATTTAAGGCAGGGATGAACCAGGATGTGTTGGAAGGTTTTGTGTGGGACATGGGGTCAGACCTGAACACAGACAAAAACCAGGTGAAGGAGAGGCAGAGAGATGATATTTCGGGAGAGCACCAACTCAGTGCAGTTAAGTGTAGTAACTGGTAGAGAAAATAATTCAGTCATTGGCAGCAGTCACTGAAGTCTTTGAACCTTTGCTATTTGTTCATATTAAGTATTAATGTCTTTCCATTAACATATTTTCATTTACGTTGAATAGAAAATTTCCATTTACATTAACATAATGTGTAATTAAAAGGGCTACACTGACATTGATATAAACATATACAATACCATGCATATTTAAATCTTGAGATATACAGCCAAATAAAAAATGACTGTGCAGGCAAAATACTGTTGAAACGTTATAAATTCAACTGTATTTTATATGTTATTTCCCATGTACACAGAAGCTATCCATGTAAAATGAGACAGGATCCCTGCAATAGATGACATTAAAAAAAAAAAAAAAGAAACTATGTTTGAGTCGACTGATATTTGTCTCTCATCGACCACATTATATGCATTTATCATCCAAACCTTCAAGTATTTTTTTCTGGATGAAGTTTATACATATATTCATGATCATATGCTACTGAAGCTTTTAAGTAGATAGTCTCATGCCAGTGCAAATAAAAAATTAAATGTTAAAATACTTTTCTATTCTTGACTCCCTGTTAGAAACAGACAGAGAGACAGACAAAAACTTGTAGGCATTGCCCACATCTGTTTACATTTGTGATTTTCAGAAAATGTTTAAAAGCAGCATTGAGGTGAATAATTTCCAATCTGGAAAATGGCAAGCCAGCTCAGAACCATAGGTATTCATCTGCCCAAAAAGCAGGTGAGAATACATATTTCATGAACATTCCTTGTAACTTTCTTACTCACAACAGCAACAACCCCATCCCCCATCTTCCCGTACTGTCAGCCCCCTTGCTTAGAAAAGAGAAGGGTGTTTGAATGCCGCTTCACATTCTTACCGGTAGCAGGCAGCGTGTCATACTTTACTGTCCACGTTATTTTTTATCTTTGGGTTTTGGTGTTTATGAGCCATTTGCTCTACATCAGGCAGGTGCATTTTCTTTCAGCATTAGGGAAGAGGAAAACAAAAAGTACTTACCTAAAAAACAAAACAGAGAAAGAGAAGGATTAAAGTGAATTCAGTGGAACACCTGACCACTTGACAAAGCACTGAGGTGGGGGTAAAGACCCCGAAAGTGCCTAATACCCTAACAGCTCTGAGCCCTCCAGCAAACAAAGCACGTGAAGCAGCCGGAAGCAGCTGAGGAATGCACACAGAAGGTGCACACTATTGTCAAAGTCAACAAAGCAAAGGCATATTCCTTCTTTTTTAAGAGAAATGAACAGGTAAAGCAAAGTTTTCACTTGATATTCTTTTCAATTTTCTAAACAACTTAGATGATCACAAACCCCACCCTGTGTTTATCCTCTCTCTCTGTACTTTAACAGGTTTTGCTGACTGCCTGTTATAACGCTTTTATAATGATAAAAGCCAGGAGACCTTGACCTTAGACCTTGTATCTACTCTAAATCAGAGCTTCAGTGCTGTGTCTCCCAACATCAGCGGTTAGAGAGGACAGGGACATGCGTGGCATTGATAGGTATGAGAGAAACAAAGGTTTTGCTAACAGTTATCTTCACGACTATGAGGCTTCCCTTGATAGGAGCCATTGTAATATGGGTAGAAGGGTCCTTTTATGAGATTTTGGTGCAGGATTAACATGGATGGCATCCAAGCTAACACACAAAATCAGATGCAGCATATGACGAAGAATAGCAGGCTTTATTCAGAGTTAGCAAACGTTACATTCAAATCATAAATGGCAAATATCTGTGGTTTTCATCAACGTGTCAGCTTTGTATAGGTATGGCATCTTTGACAATGCGCGCATCACAGAAAGCCCTCCACACCGGGAAAGCAGGAAATGTGCTTGGCAGAGCTTTAGTGACTGACAGTTCTGGAACGGTTGGTAGAATGCACAGGACACACCAAGTGAAGAAATTTGTTCCCTCTGTCATTTATCAAAAGCCAAAGGAACAGTTCCTTCAGAAGTAATGATTTTCCCATTCTTTTCTTGACAGACAAGAGCCAAGCAAAAGAAGGAGTCCCAAGGGAAAGGGGGACTTTTGAGAGAGGAGTAGACAAGGCCCCATTTATAAGGAGGCCATGGTGCCCACCTAGAGCTGCCGGCTCCGGTGCCGGCTGGTGAACCGATGCAAAGGGCAGAGGCACAAAAAGCCATTGCTTCCCACGGCTGCGACGTGTCACAATCACCTGTGCTGCTTGGGGAAAACAGGACACTCCTAGGACCTACCTAGACCTCTTGAATCAGGGCCTCTGGAGGTGAGATCTTGGACCTTCATTTTATTTATTTTTTTTTTAAGATTTTATTTATTTATTTGACAGATAGATAGAGAGCACAAGTAGGCAGAGCGGCAGGCAGAGGGAGAGGGAGAAGCAGGCTCTCCGCTGAGCAGGGAGCCAGATGCGGGGCTCGATCCCAGGACCCCAGGATCATGACCTGAGCCGAAGGCAGCCGCTTAACCGACTGAGCCACCCAGGCGCCCCGGACCTTCATTTTAAATAAGCTCCCCAGGTGGATTTGATCTAGCCAGCCTGGTGCGAATCAACACACTTAGGAACCACATACTAGAAGGTTTGGGCTGTCTCCTTTTTTTTTTTTTTTTTTTAAAGATTTTTTTTATTATTTATTTGACAGAGAGAGACACAGCGAGAGAGGGGAACACAAGCAGGGGGAATGGGAGAGGGAGAAGCAGGCTCCCGGCCGAGCAGGGAGCCCGATGCGGGGCTCGATCCCAGGACCCTGGAATCATGACCTGAGCCGAAGGCAGACGCTTAACGACCGAGCCACCCAGGCACCCCGGGCTGTCTCCTTTTTAAGTGCTGCTCGTCAGAGATCATTCTCTGAGGTGACTGAGCTATATCACTGTGTCAGAATTTAATAAAACATCATGATTTCATGAAACATCATTTACAGAGAGAGGAAATATGTCTCTTCTTTATCTAATCTTTCTTCACCAACAACCTGCTGATGAGAAAAAAAAAATAGCATAGCTTATTATTTTAGCTAATAGTGGCCTTTGCCACTAATCATGCTCTTTTCCACTCCTACAATATAAGATGCATTCTGGGGGCGCCTGGGTGGCTCAGTCGGTTAAGTGTCCACCTCTTGATTTTGGCTCAGGTCATGATTTCAGGGTCTTGAGATGGAGCCCTATTTTTGGCACTGCACTGGGCATGGGGCCTGCTTAAGATTCTCTCCCTCCTGCCTGTCCTCTCTCGAATGCGCGCTCTCGCTCTCTCAAAATAAAATAAATTTTAAAAAAGGATGCATTCTGCACTCCCACTCATAGAGGGCACTACTTTCCTGTTTGTTCATTCTGTTGTAGACAGTTGGTAACAATAACAAACAAAACCCTTCCACAGTCTCATCAGGAAGTTGATCCAAGAACTAGTTCTGAATGTTACAGAATGCACAGAGAAAATCTCCTTAGTGCAAACTCCCCTGAGCCTGAGCAGACTGTAGCATCCTTTATCCAGAGTCTCTTAGTAACCTCCATTTTCACTAGCTAGTCCTTGAGTTATTTTTATCTACTAATGCAAAATGAGAAGCTGGTTTCTTTTTTTTCTTCTTCAGAAAATGTTTTGATTACATTCTAATATTTCTTTGCTTTTGACATTTAGAAATGTTTATCTCACTTTCAGGATGAACTGGCATATTTAAAAGGATGAAACAGTGCCTCACAGGAGTATATCAAATTTCATACTATGTCCAAAGAGATGCTTTCTTTCAGACTAAGGTGCTCTACTGCTAAGTAAAAAAAAAAAAAAGGAAAACTAGTCATGATACCAGCAAACTGTGAACTGACCTCAATATTAATACCTACATTCATCGGAGTCTAAATGGAAATGCCTTTATGTTTCATATTTGCAGGTGAACCTGTATGATGATTTTAAAAGATTTTCTACATGTCTATCTTGACATGTAAGCTTTCATTTGGTGTTTCTTACAAAGGGGAAAAGACACTGAAGATTCAAAGAAGGGCACAGGGTTGGCCAGAGCTAAAAGATTTGGGGGTGGAGGTCAGTGGAGTAATTTTTAAAATATCTCCATATTTTAGAACATAAAAATGGAGGAAAGATGAAATATTAACTGGCACAGGGCACAAGGCACCACAAAGCAGCACAGACAGCTTTGAAGGCTTCTGTAAATCCCAAGGATCATCCTAAGACTCACATCCCTCCACACTCCTCCAACTCATGTTATTCATTTCCTTTTCTCTTTCCAATTGCCCAAGTGTCAACAGCTACAAAATGCATCATCCAAAGGCAGATGGTTAGAATGGCCTGAAGAATATAAAGTGACATGCAGTTTGGTTCTGAATGGCCTTTCTCCAGTAGCTCACAGAGTGTCATCTCTCCTGCATTTTTATGGTGACCGTATCACATGGTATAGGCCTAAACCCATCACCAAGTAGCCAAGCTTCCAGAGGTAGCTACTCTGTGTTCAAAATAATTTGCTTACAGTACAGATTTCATTTTTGTATTTATGAAAAAAAGGTTAAAAAATTGTAACTTTCCTTATTCCACATGAAAATAGTTTAGCGGCGCCTGGGTGGCTCAGTCGGTTAAGTGTCTGCCTTGGGCTCAGATCACGATCTCAGGGTCGTGGGATCCACCCCCACGTCAGGCTCCCTGCTCAGCTGGAGTCTGCTTCTTCCTCTCGCTCTGCCCCTTCCCCCGCCCCAAATAAATAAATAAAAAACAAATCATAAAAAAAGGAAATGGTTTAATGCATACATAATAACTAGGAATAAGACCTAAGTACCTCTACCAGAGACAGGTCAGTCAGCAGAGAAACGAGGGAAACACGTAAGGAGAATGGAAGGGCTAATGTTTACAAAAAGAGGAATCGTGTATTCTTTTATTCTACATACTGTCTGTGAAAGCCCAACATTTTTTTAGGCTCAAATTAAGCAGACTTCATTCAAGTTTAGCCAGTTAAATTACAAAGAGTAAGTAAATACAAACCTAAAGTAAATATGCCTGTTTACTGAAGCATCCAGTGAGATTGGTCTCATTACTGAAAATCATACCAAGAATACACATGACTGGAAGCCAAGTCTGGACAGTGTTTTTCATATACAAAGGCTGATTTTGTGCTGGAAATGGGAAAGGAGAGAGAGCCAAAAAGCTGGAAGAGAGATGTGCCACAGTCAACCTGGCTCCTAAACCCAGGATGGTTTTTATACACTGTAAATCATTTCCCCAAAGGCAACAACCCATTTCGCTTGCTGACATTGCTCTTGAACAGCTTGCCTGACAAACAGCTTTCTCATTAGCTCTCAAAGACATCTTATCTGTGCCCTTCATCTCCTGCAAATGCATGAATATAACCTTTCTGTCACCTTGACTTTTAATTCCTCCTTCAAAATAGGAATCTTCTGAATTGTTTTGAAAGGTCATATAAGTCTTTCAACACAATTCATAAAACTTGTCGTTTCATATGCTTTAAAATTAAGATTGTAAACCACTTCCATATTTTCATAATAATGCCTATCTGTTTTATTTATTTTAAAAATTTAATTAAATTCTATAATGCATTAATGCTATTT